>NW_028227264.1:93665000-94265000 GCF_978045245.1 Mus caroli
TGCATATCCACGCACCACCCAATCCAACTTGTATGTAATGCTAGCTGGCCTTTGTGGCTCTTTATTATTATCTCTGATGTGGATGTGCTGAGCTCGCTTAAGCATGCCAGGAGCACAAAGTTGTAAGTTTCTTTTTTTGTTACATTTTAATTGATGTGTTTGGGAGATGGGGGTGAGCATGGCATAGCACACACGTGGAGGTCAGAGGGCAACATGCAGTAGTAAGTTCTTTCCTGCTACTGTGTGGGTCCCGGGTATCGGCAGGTGCTCCGGTTTGATGACAAGCACTCTTACCTTGGGACCATCTTGCCGACACCTTGTGGCATTTTCAAGAAGGAAACAATTTATGTGCAGTCATCAGGATGAGCATGGTCTTAGCAGCACAACCTTACTAACATGAATCATTTTTTTAAAAGGGAAGAAATCTTTCCATTTAATTATCTTATAAGAAAATACTGATTTGGTTTGAAGATTTTTTTTTTCTTGTAAAAAGACCCACACTTATAGCTTCTCTGTCTTTTTAAAGTCCTCACTTCTGCCTGTTCTCCATATCCTCAAAGATAAAAGGAAAATCAAACAAACAAAAGCAAAAGGCAGATTTTTTTTTCTATGTGCAATGTACTTAGAGCTGTTCACTGCAGTGCAGAACTTTTTACCTCTGGGTAGTGTGGCAAACAGACCCCTAACACTACTAAGTAGGAAGCTAGGAAATCTGCACGAGCTCTGACTGGATGGACAGGTAAGCACCAAAGGGGCCAGGAAAGGAAAGAGGCGTGTTATAGGAGGGTATTTCTTCAAAGAAACAAGTTCTGAAGCCAGATGTCATGGTACACGCCTGACATCCTAGTACTGGGGAGGCTGAGGTGAGAGGACGGTGCATTTCAAACCATCAAGGTGAAACTGTGCCTCAAGCAAAAGTCAATCAATAAATACACAACTGTAAGTCCCCTGCCTGGGGATGTAACTCATGGCCCTGTGGTCAGTGTTTAATCCTCAGCAGCACAACAAGGACATCTCCAATCTTGCCCTCAAAGAAAGAGTGGGTTTGTTAACTGGATAGATAATTAACTAGAGAAAGGACATTCAGAGGAGGCAGGACCATATTTAGAAATGCATCCATCACTACTGAACACTGAGCATCCCCGGAAGTCTTCCTGTAGGCTGTTCTTATGAACTGGCTAATTGATGGTGGGCTAGTTGGGATTCAGCTTTCTAGGTGCTCTTCTGTCAACTGTACAAAGCCCAGAATTTTCAGGTATATGCCCATGGGTCTTCTAGAATAGTTGTAATTTGGTGATTTTTATTTATTTATTTGTTTATTTATTTATTTAATTTGGTAAGTTTTTTAAGTATACCATTCAGTGTGAAGTTTCTATCTGATGTATGCCTTTGTGTCTGTTTTTACTAGGCAGGAGAACAGCATATCACTGGTAAAAGCGTATTGGAATGAACTCTTTACCCTTGGTCTTGCCCAGTGCTGGCAAGTGATGAACGTGGCAACTATATTAGCAACGTTTGTCAACTGTCTTCACAGTAGCCTTCAGCAAGGTAAAAGCACACCTTTATTTATTATGTTTTCATGGATATACAAGGAGTTGTGGCCAAAGTTAGAAATGGTGATGATTGTACTGCTGTTTTACCTTTTTTTATGGGTAATATTGACATTTGGTAAACACACTACTCATCCAAAATATTTTTTAAATTAGAAAGACACCATTAAGGCAGTGTATTTAAGTCTGAAAAGCTCAGAAGTCAACTTTTCATCACTAAAACATAACGCCTGAGGCTGGGTTATCAATCAGTGTCTCCAGGAGAGAACACATTTGATATGCCAAAGATTCCAAACTTGCTTCTAATGACCTGTCTCCCAAGAATGAGTCTAACTGTGAAGACGTTAATCCCCCTTATAAGGCTTGCATCCCAGTCCCACTGCTTTAGCAACCAGATTCCAACATGTATTCTGGCAGGGACCACCCACCACATTGTATGGGTACATAAACATCCATAGAGATTTGCCTGTAGGTAGAGAATGATCAAATACTTCTGCGCGTGTACCTCTCTCCCAATTCTAAAGCTATATTTTTTCCCTAATAACCCCTAGAGTCACATGATGAGCTGGTCTTGAATCAGTTCCCATGGACCTATTGTCTCATCTGAATAGAATGGGAACGTGTGGGCACAGTGGTACCAGGAAGAACTGGTCTAGGAAGGTGCAAGTTCAAGGCTATCATGGGCTAGAGAGCCAGATGTTTATGCAGACGTGGTCTCACTGTACACACCTGGCTGTCCTGGAGCATCATAGGTGTCACCTACCTCTGCCTCCTGAGCACTTAAGACATGGTGGTACATGCCACCAGGCCCGGCAGCCAAAAGCAGCTTTGAAAGAAGAGAGAACTGGAAAGTCATGGAGTCCTTACTTTTTTATTTATTTATTTTCTTCATGCTTCATCTGAGGAAGCAAAGAATAATTAACTTAAAAACATTTTGAAAATGGCTGAGCAATTAAAATTCTGCTGCCTTTAAGCTCAGAAATAATTTATACATTTTTAGTCCCTTAGCACATTCTATTTTTCATTGTTTTCCTTTGTTTTGTACTTTTGGTTAGTATTAGTTTTTTTTTCAAGAGAACGTGTCAGTGTCTTCTTGAGATTCCCTTGCCTTCAACACCCCACAACCCACCCCACATGCTGGCCAACAGGCATGCGCTAACTACTCATTACTCCAGGCATTCTCTCTCCTATGTCGCTCCCTTCGTCCCTCCCTCCCTCCCTTCTTTCTTTTCCTTGTTCATACAAGGGACAGAGTCTCACTTTGTAGTCCCCAGCTCACCTAGAACTCACTGTGTATCTTAGTCTTGTATTAAGCTATGCTCCTGCCTCAGCTTCCCAAAGTGCTGTGATTGGCGGTATGCACCACTGAAGGGCTGAGATCCCTCATAAACCTCGCCTATGGGAAAGCCCAGAAGGCAGAATCACACCCCCTTCTGACCCCTGGTCCTGAATCGTTCTACCTGCTTCTGTGTTCCACAGTACTCCTTTGGGAAAGCTGAGGTCCACGACACATTGGGGTGTGTTTTACACAGACCCCTGATAAATCAGTTATGTTTTTCTCAACTTTCCTTTGGTCTAAGCAATGTGTTTTGTTCCACTTTTGGTTTTTTTGTTTGTTTGTTTGTTTTTTTGGTTTTTTTTTGGGTTTTCGAGACAGGGTTTCTCTGTGTAGTCCTGACTGTCCTGGAACTCACTTTGTAGACCAGGCTGGCCTCGAACTCAGAAATCCGCCTGCCTCTGCCTCCCAAGTGCTGGGATTAAAGGCATGTGCCACCACGCCCGGCCACTTTTGTTTTTATTATACTAGAGTTTCTAATTTTTGAAACTGAAAAATTTTTTCTCATTTTTTCAAATGGTGTAAGCTTAAATAAAATCCTGTTATAAACATTTGAGTCTTTTGTACTTTGATTTTTTGTTTGTTTGTTTGATTGGTTTTGTTTTGTTTTGTTGTTATTGTTTGTTGTTCTTTGTTTCTTTTGAGTCAGAATCTCTTCTGGCCACAGATCCTTAAGTATCAAAAGATGACCTTGAACTGATGGTAGGACTAAAGGTGCACACCACTGCACCAGGCCTTTTGCAGTGCTAGGCATCAAATTAGGGCTTCCTAAATGCTAGATAATTGCTCTACCAGTTTGAGGGACAGCCTTGGCCCTCTTTGAACTTGGGCTGTGGTTTTTGTTTTTGCTTTTGTTTTTGTTTTTGCTTTTGTTTTTGTTTTTGTTTTTGTTTTTCCCAGACAGATTCCTCCGAGTCTAAAGGCGCACCCCAGACGGGAATGCTGGCTTTGGTTTCTACTTCCTTTTTCTTGAGGGAGCACTATCAGAAAGTTAGCTCTTAGCTTTGACCCTCTGGGCAGAGACTCTGAGTTTGAAGCTTCAGTCTGTAAAGAGGTTGATCACATCCCATACTGATGGCAAACCGAGAAATGAAGTGCGTGAGGAGGGTCAAACACTTCAGATGGCCATTGGAAGTATGCGTTTGTGTTTTAAAGATAAAATGTCCTCAGAAAGGAGAAAGTCGTTGATGGAGCACATCTTCAAGCTACAGGAGTTCTGCAACAGCATGGTTAAGCTCTGCATCGATGGGCATGAGTACGCCTACCTCAAGGCCATCGTCCTCTTCAGTCCCGGTACAGAAACACATCCTTACATTTCCTTCCTATTTAGTGAGACAGGGTCTCGGCCATGTAGCCCAGGCTCGACCTGCACTCTTAGCAGTCCTTCTGCTTCAGATAACCAATACAGATTACAGATATACACCACCATGCCCATGACTGGTGTGTCTCATTAATGTATTTGATGGTGTGGAAACATGGGTGCTCTCCTCCACTGCAGGTAGGAGTGCAGAATGGTGCAGTCGCCGGGGGGCAAGAGCTCAGCACCTGCTGAAAACATTAAACAAAAGGAGCCTAGGGAAACAGGGCAGTGGGTAAAGGACCTGCTGTGCAAGCACAGCCATGCTAGTACAAGGATCCGAGCTAGAAGAACTCCCAAGAACCACTGTAAAAAGCCAGGCACAGCAGCTCATACCTGCATCCCAGCACTGGGGGGTAAGAGTAGGCAGATCTCTGGAGCTCACTGGCCATCCAGCCTAGCCAAATCGACAAGCTCCATGAGAGACCCCATCTCAAAATGTGAAGGCAGAGAGGAAAGATGCCTGACAGCCACCTCTGGCCTCCACACACACATGCACACACCTGTAATAACAAGGACATATGCCACACACATACATACCCCAAAATTAAGCATATATTCAATTCCTATTGGTCTCAAAATACAAAATTATATGTGTACATAAAAATCTGGACGTGAATATTTGTGTTGGCACTAGTCATAGCCAAAACGTACATGCTAGGTAATTGTCCATCCAAAGAGTGATGGAAGCTGGGCTTGGTGGGATATGCCTTTAAGTACTTAGTACTGAAGCAAAATGACCAAGATTCAAGGATAACCTTTTCTACTAGCAAATCTGAGGCCAGCTTTGGTTAAATGAGACCCCGGCTCAAAACAACACCTAGGAAAGTAAAGCTGGTGGAATGGCTCGGCTCAGCCAGCGCTTGCTGCCAACCTTGGAACCTGAGTGCAAATCCCTTGGACCCACAAGGAAAAGGACGGACTCTTGTGAGACTCTGGCCTCCAGAAATGCACACGCACTGTGGTATATGTGCCTGCGTATGTACACACACAGAGAGAAGGCAGATGGGTGTAATATATATGTAATATATGCATACAATGGAATCATGTTAGCTCAAAATGTTGATATAAACTACGACAGGATGAAAACATGCTAACCAAAGACGCTACTCATATAGACACACATAATAATCCCATATAGGCAAATGTGAGGAAGAGTGTAAATTAGTCATTTGTAGAATCAGGGAGGTGGGGAGCTGGGACTGATTGCAACTGGTTACCAGATTGCTTTAGAGTCATAAAATGCCCCATAGTTACATTGTGATGAGTGTAAAACTCTGAAGATGCTAAAAATCATTTAATTCTGTACTTTAAATCTGGTGTTAAGAATATCAGATATCTGCACAGAGAATCAGTAGAGCACATAGGCTTGTATTATTTGAGTTCTTAGGTCCGTATCATTAGGCTCTATTAAAGCCAGAATGTAAGACCACTGTTGCTGTATCCAGGGTTTGTTACATTCTCAGGGTCAGATGGAAGCTGCAGACATGGCAAGATGGGCCTCTTGCTTTCCTTCCAGCGTCTAGTTTTCTGTCAGTAAAGGGGCCTCGAACTCCGGTTTGTGAATAGGGGAAATCCACAGTCCTTGAGGGTCTATGCCTCCACTCCATAGGTATTCTTTCTGTTCCTATATGTCCTAATAAAATTGTCCAAGCGAGCCTGCTTCTTCCTCTCAGTGGTGTGAGTAAGATAATTAAACCTTGTGTTCTATTGAGTGTTTCACACAAGCCCAGGGCTGGGACTCGGGAGAGGGCAGGCCATGTGCTTCACGTGAGCCAATAATCTGTATTTCTGTTTTTACTCATTTCCTTTATTTTCTTTGTGGCACTGGGGATCCAGCATAGGCCCTTATACAGGACAGGCAATAGCTCCACCAATGAGACACACTTGAGCCCACGTGTATATCCATTTGAGCATAACCAGTTTGCCGATTTTATTTTTCTTTGGGTAAAATTGAAAAGTTAAGCTATAAATTGATGGTATTACTTTAAATATTTCTACTCTGTGAACTATGACTATCAAAATGTTTTGTAGATTATGTCATGTTCCTTCATTATGATTCTCTGATAGAGATATAAAAGTGTTTGTAATTCTTAATTTCATAAATACTTTTAAAGTTGGCCGTATCTGGGTGGCTCCTTGACAAACACAACCTGCAAATATTTTATGGATTATGGGTGCTTTTAAATTTAGTCTTTTAGGTTATTTTATGTTGTTGAATGCAAAATGGGAAAGAAAGAAAAGAAGGAAAGAAAGAAAGAAAGAAAGAAAGAAAGAAAGAAAGAAAGAAAGAAAATAAATAAAAGAGAAAAGAAAAAGCTAAACAAAAACCATTACACTGCTTTTGAGAAAAAATATTAGTAGCACACAGTGGTCTGGTTTTTATTAGATGCTATAAGAGTTCCTTCTGGCTACAATACACTGTTGGTGTATTCAGCAAGCACTTATGGAATAAAGGAACAAAACACTGTATGTGGGGCATCTCTGTCAAATGAACTGTTTGATCCTCTGTCCTCTGTCTCCCTGTCCCATGAATTATTAAATGAGCACTCAGAACTGGAATACCTATATTCCTTTATATTATATTCCTTAGATCACCCAGGCCTGGAGAACATGGAGCTAATTGAGAGATTTCAGGAAAAGGCTTATGTGGAATTCCAAGATTATATCACCAGGACATATCCAGATGACACCTACAGGTACCTCCAAGCCACAACTATTCAGTGTGCAGTTCCCTGAAAAGATTTTGTGTTTGTTTTGAGAAGGGTTTCATGTAACGTACTTTGACCTTGAACTAACATACAGCTAAGGCTGGCCTTCAACCCCGATCGCCCTGCCTCTGCCTCCAGATTGCTAGGATTATATACATAGGCATGTGGCACCATGCCTGACCCAAAAGCTTTTTTAGTAAATCTACTCTCTATCAGTATTTTCCATGTTAAGAGTAATCTTGTGTTGTAGTTAACTGTGACCTTTAAAATGGGTAATGTTTCTAAAAGCCATAATGTGATGGTCGAAGCAGCTTCGTGTTAGAACTTGCCTAGTATGTGTGAGGTCCTGGGTGACCTCCTCAGCGCTCCCAGTGAAGAAGGTTCCAAGGCTGCAGGTTAGTGCTGACACACATACAAGGCTCTGGGTGTGCTCTCCCACCCAGAGGGGGGAAAACCAGCTGTTAGCAGGTGTCACCTGCAATACTTAATGAACACTCGCGCTAAATCAGTGGTTCTCAACCTGTGGGTCGCGGCCCCTTTGAGGGAGGAATGACTTTTTACAGGGTTCACATTATCAGATATCCTGCGCATCACATATTTACATTACAATTTATAATAGCTCAATTAACAAAGCAGAATTACAGTTATGAAGTAGCAATAAAATAATTTTATGGTTGGGGGTCACTTCAACATGTATGAAAAGGTTGCAGTGTTCAGAAGGCTGAGAGCCACTACTTTACATCGAGAGGGTGAGAAACTGTCTCAAGGATGCAGGATTGTCAGAGCCCAGCCTCACCCAGGCAGTTGAGTTGTAGATCCCAGCTTCTCAGATGAAATAATTGTATTCGTAAAAAGAGAGGGAAAATGATAAATTAAAACACTCTTAACTGTATATAATTAACTTTGAAATAATAGCTCGTGGTAATTCTTCCAAGTCCTTTCTTGCCAGTGTTCTTTGGGGTGGGAGAGAATTTTCCTTTCTTATTTTTATAAAAATAGCCACCCACGTCTGGAGGACAAACCACGTCAATCTGTGGTCAATCTCAGACAAAACACATGAAACAAGGAATCTGGAAATTATCCATGCGTTCTAGCTGGCATGCCATTATGAGTAGCAGATGTCGTGTCCTGGTCTCTTATTTTGCCACACCTTCCATTACATTACGCCTCTGCCTGGCACGTCCCTGCTGCACAGACTGCTGGTGTGTTCTGCACTGGCAGACTACCTCAGCTGTCAGATGCTCCTGAACTCAGCGTTTGTCTAACCGGTAACTCCTGCTTTCCTTTCCGACGGCCCAGAGCACAAGAGTAAGGATGCTTTCTCCATTTCTTACGTTCCTGCTTATTCAGAAGTCGGTCCCCTTGAACAGTGCTTTTTCATTTCATTTCCTCACAAGCTAATGGTCTACCTTTATGAACTTACTCCCAAACCTAGAATTGGACAGGAAGCAATCCTTCATCTTCACACCAGCTCTGTGAAAGGCCTGGAGGAAGTGACACAAGGGGCAGTTGAGTCACTGTTTGAGACCAATGGCCTTTTTCTCTATCCACGCTGGTTATAGTAGTATCAGTTATCTGTTACATCATTTCTAGGATTGTGTGTGTCTTTCTATGTCTGTGTCTCTTTCTCTGTGTCTAGGTATGTCTGGATCTGTTGTGTCTATATGTATCTCTGTGTCTGTTAGTGTGTCTATGGGTGTTTGGGTGTGTATGTGTCTTTATATGTCTGTGTCTCTGTATAGTTGTCTATGTATATCTGTGTGTCTAAGTGTATCTGCCTGTGCCTATGTGTGTGTAATCTACCCATATGTGTGTTTGTATCTGTGTCTGTGTGTCTATGTGCATGTCTGTGTCTATGTCTGTGATTTCAAAAGAAAAGAGTTTTTGAGCCTTCTGTGTTCTGATAATATAAAGCATTGTTCTTACCCTCTGAAATGAGTTGGGAAGCTGTTCTTGAGTGCACCTAACCTGTGGTTTAATACTATAGTCCCACGGTTCTTGCAGCCAGGCAGGGACTGTGTGGTGGGGCAGTTCAGAGCAAGGCTTTCCTGTGCAGAGGTCAGTATGCTGTAGATGGCAGCCCTGCCACTCTAAGCCTTGGCATTCCAAACTACTCGTCTTCGATTTTGAAACTTGGGTCTCTATTATTTCACATGGGTGCTTTGCATTCTGCTCGATCTCGTTTGACTTTGCCCGTCTCCTCTTCCTCTTTCAGGCTGTCTCGATTACTTCTCAGACTGCCCGCCTTGCGGCTGATGAACGCCACCATTACTGAGGAGTTGTTCTTCAAAGGTCTCATTGGCAACGTACGGATCGACAGTGTTATCCCACACATTTTAAAAATGGAGCCCGCAGATTATAACTCTCAAATAATTGGTCACAGCCTTTGAGAGCTGAGGTCACTCTGCTATGGACTAAGTTTACTGTTCCTTCTCGGGACACAAGAAACCAAATGGAACTGTTGCTTCCAGGGAGTCTGCGAATAGTAACTGTAAGAGTAACCAAAACTGAAAGTATTTTTCTTTTGGATTCCTTAAGAAGAAATTAAGCGACCAGGCAGGGGTCAGGAAATATACTACCCTGTCTGTCCTCTAGGGATGATTTAAAAATGGTACTGGGCTGCTTTTGGTGAGGATGACACCTAAGACTGTCTCCTCCTGACCATCTACACTAAGTTTTCTCATTCTATTTTATAAAACAAATAAACTAGTCTTTTCCCCCCTGAATTGTGTTCTCTTCCTGTTTAATTCCATTGAGCCAGTACAGTAATAATGAAATACCTAAGCAGAAATTTCTTACATCTTACTCATCCATAATCATTTTAGTTACAGGGCCAAAGTTATTCTGTGCTCACTTATATAATAATGATAATATTAGAGCTATAGGAAGTAAGAAATGAATATATATATATATACATATATATATATGCACATACACACACACACACATATATATACATATACATACATATATATATAGGCTTTTATAAACATCAAGCATATAACACTCTTTAGCAATATAACACTCTCGTTGCTGGCAATGAGACACAAGCCATTTGTATTTTCTTTCATAGTGTAGTAGATTATTAGTTATAAGCACTTTTATTCATTGCGGTAGCAAATTAGTCTTGAGAATAAGATGGGGATCCTGTTTTAAATTTGGGGGTTTACTGTGTTTTAAACATAGTACAGACTGCCCCCAGGATGTATTGGTATTTTAGAATGGATGGTAAAGCAGTTGCTTTTTTCATTCCACAGAAAGCATCCATCCTCTTCTCAGACGGCGTTCAGCTTGTTCGCCCTGCCCTGGCCTTTAGCCACTTTTATTGGGTCCTTTAAAAAAAAAAACTCACCCAGTTTGTTAAGTAATGCAATTATCAAAGCCAATATGGTTCCAAGGTGAGTTAAATAATTCAAGCAATTGATAATTCATAAAGGCAAAAGTCTCTGCACTGATTCTTTTCCCTGCAGAGCCGAGGAAGGTTGCTCTAACAACCTCAAGTTTCATTATTTGCTACAACCAAAGCATTTTAGACTCCTCAGTCTTCCACACCAATATGACAGGCATCAGTCGCTCTTTGTACTGATTTTATAATGGATTCCTTTAGTAAATCTGTTCATCTATTTGTTGATCTTCTCCTCCATCTCTCCTCTTCCCTTTCTTCTTTCTCCCTCTCTCCCTCCTTCTTTTCCACATCTCTGTTTTGTTTTCTTGAGACAGGATCTTGCTACCCAGCCCAGGCTGAACTCAAGTTTGCCGTTATCTTCCTGCCTCCGACTCCCCGTTGCTGGGATTATAGACATGCACCACACGCTGGTATTTATTTTTCAAACACAGAGATTTTATTGCAGCTAGAGTACATTCTTTATTATTAATAAAGAGTTTTGCTGAATTTTTCTATGAGGGGGTAGATTTTACTACTAATAGTAGTAACAAAAAGTTTAAAAGTGTAGTCTTGCAAATGTTACCAACTTACTAGGAGGGCTTTATTTCCTGTTTCATCCTGTCAACAGCTCTATTTATAAGAAGCTGCCAGGGAACACTGCATAAAGCATAAAATGCTCAAGCAGAAAGTCTCAGTAGGGTATGTGTAACCTGCATCCTAGCACATCTGTAGATGACGATGTCATATCACAGTGTCAAAATGTTGGCTCCTTTGATACCTTTATCATCTCAAGATAATAAGCCAAGGATTCACCAAAAAAAAAAAAAAAAGTGTCCTAATGGTTATTTCTTTGAGATATTTTTCCTGATGAAATTTGTAGTTACATTGGGAAGTCTTTTTAAAACTGTATTAAAATGTGACTTGCATTACAAATTTCTGTATCCTGTCAATGTATTTTATTTCAATGACCTATTTATTTGGTGATTGGATGCCCTCTGCGTCATAGGGCGTCCCAGTGGGAGAGCTTGTGCTTAATTAGGTTAGCATTTACAAGGCCCTAGGTTCAGCAGTAGAAGAGAGAAAAATCATATAAGCATTTTAAGAACAAAAATAATGGCGAGATGGCTTAGAGGGTCAGAGCACTTTCTGTGGAAATGCAGCGACCTGAGTTCAGTCTCTTTCCTTCGTGCTGCACACACACACATGGAGTTTAAGATTATATAAACAAAGAAAACCTGCATCTATTTGAATAAGTACATAAAGTATAGAGACTATGATTTAACCAGTTTATTGTTACATATGTGTAACAGTACATTTGCATGTACATATACATATAAAATCTAGTCAAGTCTAGGTAATAGTTGGGAAGGGAGGAGGAAGGTGCAAATGGGGAAGGATATAGAAGGCTCAAAACTATTGGCAGTATGTCAAGCATCAAGGTTTTGCGGTTAGCCACCCCAAACCTACCAGTTAGAAGTGTGCATTTTCACATGAATGTATAATACAGACAGAGGTGGTCAGGGACAACCTATCTCCATTCAGTCAGAACAGGGGTCTGGCAGAAATCATGGGTTTAAATCTCTGTAGTCACTGAGTATTAGTGGCTGTTAGCTGGGACTTGCAGTGGGACAGAATCTGGGCATGCCCAGAGTCTCTCTGTTCTGTTCCTTACTGCCTACTGGCTGTGTTCTAAGGGAAGAGCTGGAGGCCAATTTGCCTTCTATCCTGCTATCAGAAGTCTCCTGTGACTCCCCTGCATTCTAGTCATCAAAAAACATACATATTTTGAGGAATATGCAAAGACACACAGGGCTTGGAAACAATATACAAACAACGCAAAATATTTTAAAAATAAAATTAAGAATATTAGCTGCTCTTGCCAAGGACCTGGGTTTGATCCCAGCCTACCTTGCAAGCGTGAGAAAATAAGTTACATCTCAGAGCCCATGTAGAAAATGAGGGTATGGTGGCACCTTTGTAGACTCAGTTCCAGGGATGTGGAGGCAGGCGTATTCCCGAGGTTTGCAATCTGGCCAGCCTTGTCTACTTGACACTTAACTATTTTTAATCTTTAATTTTATTAATCCTAGTTTCTTCTTTCTTTTCTTTTCTTTTCTTTTCTTTTCTTTTCTTTTCTTTTCTTTTCTTTTTTTAATGGTTAGGGGTTTGCCAGTATTGTTTATTTATTTTATTATTTTGTAAAGCACTAACTCTGTGATGAAGTCCACATAGTGTCGTCTGTGCTTACACCTTGCAACAATAAAATAACAAATCCTTCAGGTATTTTACTTAATCTTATTCTTTGCAATTCTTCATTACTCATCTACCAGCACACCGACGCTTAATGAATTCAAAATCATACGCACTCTGTCTTAAATGTACAATACCGCTGTGGGGTCAGTAATGCATTTCTTAGCTTCTAGTGCTATCAGGAATTTTTGGAATGTGTGCCATCGTTGTCTGGAGGAAGAAACTTATTTCGACAGGAGAAACTCCCATCTTGGAAAGCTTTGCTTCACTTTCTGGGTACAGCCTCCGAAAACATTAATTTCACCTTTAGGAAGACACCAACCTGTGCAGGAAAACCCCAGATAATCCTCCCTGCGCGAGCTCCAGCTCTGCGCCTGCGCAGAACTACCTCCGCGGCCGGTTGACGAGCAGGAACCTTCAAGCGGCGGCGCCTTGCTCTTGAGTATCTCGTCTTCCGCCCGGCGGGTTTTACCCGCAACACGGAAGGGGCGGACCATGCAGATGAGAATGGAGCTGGTGGAGGTCCTGAAGCGCGGCGTGCAGCAGGTCACCGGCCACGGCGGCCTGCGGGGTCTCTTACGGGTTTTCTTCAGGTAGGAGGCCAGGGCTAGACCCTGGGTCTCTGGGGATGCACCTCCGCTGGCTGCTTTCCTGGAAAGGAGCTCAGATTAGATCACTTTGGAGGTCCACGGATCCGGTCAAGGACAAGTTCAGTCCCAGAGTTGAGTTCCTTGGACTGAGACGTCTCTGGGCCCTGCTCAGCCCCTAGTGACGGAGCTGTGACGCAGGGGCTAGGTTAGCCGGGATGCTCCGGGCCCCAGTCCTGGGTAGTGTAATGAGGCTTAGCATAGCAACCCCTCTACCCCCCACGGTGACCTTGGGCAAGTTTTCCTCTGCACTGTGTACAGTAAGAAGTTGAAGGCGGCGATCATGCCAGTCCCGATTAGCCCCATAAATCGCAGCAAATCCAGGGAACCACTGAATAATCCAGGGGACACTCGTAATACGAAGATGATGAAGTACTTTGACTGCCTGAAGGTTTTGCTAACTTAGTGTCTCAGGGTGCACGTATCTACATACGTGGGCCGTGGCTGGAAAGTAGTGTTTTAGTTGCAATCTAAGCACATCAGTTGTTTGGTTGATTCCCCCCACCCCACCCCCCACCTGTCTGCATGCTGCTGGGACAACACAGGAGACTCCAGAACTCTTTGCCAGAAAGTTAATTCGTGAGCGTTGAGTGGCAAGAGCCTCTAGCCTGAGGCTAGAGGTGTACAAGCAGCGAGCATCCCCCGTAGCATCTCGTTCTTGTGGTCGATGCAGAAACAGTCGGTGGTACGGTCTGTTTCTGGGTTTGTCTTGAACAGTGAATCATTCTGAGATGCCTTTTTTTCCCCTGTGTACTTAAAGGGCAAATGATATAAGGATTGGTACACTGGTGGGAGAAGACAAATATGGAAATAAATACTACGAAGACAACAAGCAATTTTTTGGTGAGTGCAGTATTTTCTTTTTCTTTTTTTTTTTAAGATTTATTTTATTATTATATGTAAGTACACTGTAGCTGTCTTCAGACACCCCTGAAGAGGGTGTCAGATCTTGTTACAGATGGTTGTGAGCCACCATGTGGTTGCTGGGGTTTGAACTCAGGACCTCTGGAAGAGCAGTCAGTGCTCTTAACCGCTGAGCCATCTCTCCAGCCCAGTAGATTTGTGTGTGTGTGTATAAATGGATGGGGTTAGGATTCAGAGTTTAGTTTTGACATCATGCATGAACAGATACTAAGTGACTTGGAAAGGAAAACTCAATAGGAAATTTAAAACGTGGGCAAAGGAGATGGCTCAGCCAGTTTAGGCACCTGCCACCATACATAGTGACCTGAAGTACACCCTTCAACGACCCCAGACCTCATCTTTCAGGTGAAGAAGCCAAGCCATCTATCACCTCATACTATTCTGTAGAGGTATGTAAGCCAGACTTACGTGGCTGCAAGTTGGTGCCCCAGACGTTTGTGTCTTATTCTGTAACCATAACATTTTTTGTTTGTTTGTTTGTTTTGAGACAGGGTTTCCCTGTTTAGCCCTGGCTGTCCTGGAACTCACTCTGTAGACCAGGCTGGCCTCGAACTCAGAAATCCACCTGCCTCTGCCTCCCAAGCGCTGGGATTTAAAGGCGTGCGCCACCACCACCCAGCCAACCATAACATTTTAAACACAAACCACAGAACTTTAAGCTTTGGTCAGATTTTAATAATCTGAGCCGGGGCATCGTGGCTCCTGTGGTCCCAGTACTCTGAAGGCAGAGGCAAGAGAATTGCCAAAGGTCCGAGGCTAGCCAGGATAGCCTGGACTGCATAGAAACCCTATCAAGCAAAACCTCCAAAACAGGTTTTCATAGATGACGCAGCCAAACCTTGAGGAAATGTCTTCGCCAAAGAGTCTTGATCATATGACAGAAATGGCAACAGAGCCCCAAGGAGATATTCTTTCTACTCAGTATTTTGTTGTTAGGAATTAAAGTAACTTTCCTTCTCCCTCTTCTTTCTTCTGTTCTCACAGTAAAATATAAGTATCTTTATTTTTGCTAATTGTTAGAATGATAGATAGTATTGAAAATATTAAAATTTGTCATATAAAGTAAAGAGTGAAAGCTGAGGTGAGAATATTAAGTGGTTCGGCGACCGGGAACTGTCCTTATGTGCCCAAGATCCTAGGTTCAGGGATAAAAAGAAAAGGAGAGAACGTAGGAAGTACCTTCTGTTGTGACTTTATTATTATTTTTTTCTAAAAGGTTTTAATCACATGTACTTAGGTGTTTGAGTGCCGGGGTGCACGTGTGTCAGAGAACAACATGTGGGAGTCAGTTCTCTCCTTCCACAGTATAGGATGCAGGGATTGAACTCAGGCCCTCACACTTGGCCACAAGCCCCTTTACCTGTGACCATCTCACTGGTACCTGCAATTTTACTTGTATTTTTTTTTTTTTTTTTCGAGACAGGGTTTCTCTGTATAGCCCTGGCTGTCCTGGAACTCACTTTGTAGACCAGGCTGGCCTCGAACTCAGAAATCCGCCTGCCTCTGCCTCCCGAGTGCTGGGATTAAAGGCGTGCGCCACCACGCCTGGCTCCCTACTTGTATTTTAATACTGCAACTTATGCATGTTTTAAAGGCTTGAATGAGGGCCAGAGAGACAACTCTGCGATTAAGAGCTCGGCTACTCTTGCAGAGGCCTTGGGTTCAGTTCATAGCACCCACCTGGCAGCTCACAGCTCTCTGTAACTCCAGTTCCAGGGGAATCTGATGCCCTCTTCTGGCCTCCAAGGGTACCAGGCACACATGGGGTGTACATACGTACATATACTCAGGCAAAACACATAAAATTTTTTTAAAGAATTTTTTAAAATAAATACATAGTCTAAAAACAAATTCCTAGAAGTGGAGTTGTCAAGTGTGAACATGAACTTTCAACATAAAATTTATTTATTTATTTTATTTGTATAATATTAATTATTTTATTTTATGGGTTTTGCCTGTGTGTATGTCCATATGCCACATGCCTGCCTGCTGTCCATGGAGACATCAGGTCTCCTTGAATTGAAATTGCAGATGACTTGTGTATAACTGACCTATTGGATTGCAGTTCATGTTTAGTTATACATTCTTCTGTTTTTCTGTGATATGTGTTTTCTGTGCCACTCAGTCTGCTCTGGAATTCAGCTGTCCTGTCAATGAGTCTATGAGTGCTTTTGGGGTGTATGTGTTTGCGTGTGTGTTTGTGTGTGTATTTGTATACTATGTTGGAGGTATGTGTGTATGTAGTATATGGTATGTATAGTATGTGTGTGTGTGTACTACGTTGGGTACTACATGTTTGTGTTCAATATGTGATGTGTATGTAGTATGTGCTATGTGTAGTATGTGTGTACAATATTGGTGTATGTGTGTAATATGTGATCTGTGTAGTGTAACGTGTACACAATGTTGAGTGTATATGTGTAGTGTGTGTGTGTAGTATGTGGACTGTGTGGGTGTGTAGGCCAGAGGACAACCTTGGGTATTGTGTCTCATGTCCCATTCACTTCACCTTTTTTCCTTCCACTGGCCTGGAATTCATCAAGTAGGCTGGGCTGGCCCAGCCAGTTTGCCCTAGGATCCACCTGCCTCTGCCTGAGTTGGTGTTACATACCCACTGCCATGCCTGGCATCCATCTATTTATTTTCATTTAATGTGAGCTCTGGGGATCAAGCTCCAGTCCTTGTGTTTTCGAGGTAAGCACTTTCGGGACTAGTTCTCTTTCCACCTTGGGAACAGTTTTGGAAATAGTAGGTAGGTCACCCAGCTCATTTCACAGAGAGCTGATAAATAGTAAGGCAGCCATAGTGTTTTGATGCCGTGAACTGTCCTCTTAACTAACCACCATTTATAATAGTCACCGTTATATAAAACTCAAATATTTCCAAAGGACCACAGTGTTCCTTTATGAATGCAGTTTATTTAGAAACCCAGAATTAATGTGTGCTGTTGTGAGTATGTTTTTGCTCTGGTTCCTGGAGAACTTTCTTTTCTGGGAATTCCCTGAGCAGATGGGGCCAAGCATGCCTCTTCGTGTTCATTCTGGGTCAGACGTCGGGGAGAAGCGAGGGTTCTCCACTGTGAAAAGGTTGTGAGCCCAACCCCAGCTCCATCCCTGCTCTGTGATGCAGCTGGCTTCATGGTACAGCAGGATGTCATCCCTCGGACACACTGTTATGTTAGAACAAAATAATACAGTCTTTCCGGTTTTATGTGCGTACGCTTCAGAAACTATCTTCTCCCTCCTCCCACTCAGGCCGCCACCGATGGGTCATCTACACCACCGAGATGAACGGAAAAAACACATTCTGGGATGTGGATGGAAGCATGGTGCCTCCTGAGTGGTAAGCTAAGTGGGCATAGGACAGGCAGTATTCACTTAACAGTAGAGGAAAGGTACTCACAGTGAGAGAGTCTGCTTCAGGTCGCAGGGGTCATAAGTTACTCTACAGCTGCCGTGGCTTGAGACACAATCACTCTTTTCTCATACTCTGGGAGTCAGGGGCTCTAAGCAAAGCAAGATGGCAGTCTCTGCCCTGCGAGGTCTGGGGCCTCAGAATCCTAGACTCATCTGAAGACATGTTCACTAAGCAGGCAGCAGTGATGCTAGTGGCTGAGGCTGTAGTCGAAATGCCTTCACACCTGTGGTTCTTCAGGTGCAAGCTCGAGAAAAAACAAGCAGAAGCCTCATGGTCCTGAGACCTGATCTTAGAAATCCTTCTCACTTCTGTCTTCTGTGCAGTGAAACAGAAAGTGCTGCCCCTGTTCAGCCTGAAGGCATGTTAAATGACATTGTGTGTGTGTGTGTGTGTGTGTGTGAGAGAGAGAGAGAGAGAGAGAGAGAGAGAGAGAGAGAGAGAATGATGGTGTGGTAATCGGGGGAACACAGCGTGCCACCATACCACCTATGTGAGTGAAGGGGAAGACACACAGAAATCTGGCCCTGCATGTCCCTGGCACTTTGCCTTCAGGCATTTCTCCCTACTTCTTTAGGACTTGGTTTTCTCATATATAACGATAGCCTCAAGTCTCTAAAACCTTGGCTTTCAAAATATACGTGTTTTGAAACCAGAACAAAATATTAAATGCTGTCACTTAAGCAAATTGATATAGAGTATTTTAGAGCCCAAGTATTTATATCTTTTATTCTCCCCCCCCCGCCCCCCCCCCCCGATTCTTGAAATAACAAACTCTGAAAGTCCATATCAGTTGAACTAGAAGTTTTCATTTAAGGAAATTCAGAAACTGAAAACACAGCTAGAAGTTGCTTGTGTGAGCTTGGAATCCTGTCTGCTTAGGACGTTGTGGCAAGGAACAGCAGCAGCCTGGGCAGGAGGCTGGGAGGTGGCTCAACTGGCCGAGCGCTCACCCAGCACGAGGCCTTCCTTTCAGTTCCTAGTCTTGGGAAACAAGCAGCAGTAAATAAAACCCTAGGAACCAATGCAGAGCATCAGTAGCTGTGATGTTCTATTTCAGTTGAACCTGGTCGCTAGCACAGTTAGGGGAGCGGCGGCTGTTGAAGAGGAACTGGGGTAACTGCACAGTACACTCTTTAATTCTAAAGCCTTCTGGAAACCAGGAATGTGGTGTTAGTGGGTGAAATGCACGGTGAGACAGGGAGTGCTGGGGCCTGCCGTGAGCTGGCAATGCAGACTCTGCCAGGAGAGCCACAGCCCCACTCTGCTTTGCCACTCAGTGAGAATCCCACCAAAGCTTTCCAGATAGTAATTTTCTAAAGGAGTGTATTTATTTGTATTTCATTGTGTCGGTTCTTGGTTTTCTAATATTAACTTTTTGTAGCCATTTAAGTATACCCAGTAAAATGTTCCATTGTGATGGAAATGATCTATGTCTGCACAGCCTAGTACAGTAGGCACATCTGGCCCAAGCACTTTACAATCTGGGTGATACAACTAAGATTCTTTTTTTACTTTTTGAACAGGGTTCATTCTGTAACCTAGGCTGGGCTGGAGCTCGTGGTAATCCTCCTGGCTCAGCTTTCAGAGTACTAAGATTACAGATTTGAGTTTACCTTTTATTCATATACCTAGTCATTTATTTTACTAAAATTAAATAGGCTGTGTGATTGGGCATGCAGTTTTCAAAAATGCTGTTGGGCAAGGGAAACAAGCTTCCAACATCTGTTCCTCGTTAAGTAGCCGTCACCTGGCCAGTACTTGGGCTCGCCGGGAGCACAGTACTTTTGCAGGAAGTTACCGGTTCTTCTTGGTGGTAAGCAGCAGTGGCTTGGAGGTGGCGCCTCCTGGCTTGCTTGGATGCTTTAAGGGGAATAAGCCAATGATCTCTGTGCTGGGAGATTGATTAGAGCATGTCGTCAAGCCTTGAGATCAGACCTGTCTGCTGTAGTAGTTTTGCTAGATGATAAAACTTGAATGGACCTGAAGCCTACAGGACAGTAGTTGGAAATCCATTGAAAGTCAGTCTAAAAGGCTGGAGTGTAATGAGGAGGGTGTATTCCTCAGACAGGCTGTGAGCTAGGCCTCTTGAGCCAGTTAGCTAAGAGGTGAATTCAAGGGAAAGGTATTGAAGGGAATTGAAAGCGGATACATAGTAACTGAGAACCTTAGGAGAGCCAAGCTGACTTAGGCTGATACAGGCAAAGCTTCAGTCGTCTCAGTCCAGCCATGGCACTGTGTAAGACGAAGTCCTTGACTCTTCACTCTTCCTGCAAAGGCAGAGAGAGATGAGGAAGCCAGGGGGAAAATGTTGAAAGCCAGCGGGGGTTGGTTTATGAAGTTTAAGGAAAGAAGGCATTTCTGTGATGTAACAGTCACTTGTGACACAGCAGGTACCAGCGTAGAAGCTGCAGCAAATTATCTAGGACATGCAGCTGAAATCACTGGTGAAGTTGGCTGTGCCAAGTGAGAGTTTCAGTATGGATGAGCCAGCCTGATATTGGAAAAAGATTCCTCTACACAGGACTTTCATAGCTGGGGTTGAGTGAGACATCAATGCCTGGCCTCAGGGTTCAAAGGGTGGCTCCCTTTGTCAAGGCTAATGCAGCTGATGGCGTCAGGTTCAAGTCAGTGCTGTTTGCTGTTCCAAAACCCTGCGCTCTGAGGAATTGTGCTAATACCTGTGGTCTGTGAGTGGAATGCCAGAGCAGAGGCAGCAGCACTGCTGTGTACAACTGACTGACTTTTGTCGCTGTGGAGGCTAACTGCTCACAAGAAAAGATCCTTCCCAGTATTGCCACTGACTGACAACACTTACTGAATGCTCCGAGGGAGATGGACAAGGAAATTAATGCTTACAGTCCCACCAACACACATCCCTCATCAAGGATCAAGGAGTAATCTGACTTTCAAGACATTATTTACACAATATATCCAGTAGTTATAGCTACTACACCCAAGATTCCTCTGATGGACAGGAGCAGTTCATTGAGAACCTAGGAAGGAGTCTCCATTCGGAATGGCTGAGAACAGTTATGAGTCATGGGAGGTTGTCAATCATCAGCATGACCCCAGCCCTCATGAGTGGCCTTGAGGGGTTCAGGACCCCAGAGGGAGCCGGAACTAAAGGTGTGGTCCAGCAAGCAAGAGACTAGAATTAGAGGTAGAGCCTGGGATGCTGCTGTGACTCCATTCTAAAGTGTTCCTGGATACAGAGATGCTTATGGGTTGAGAAAGAGGGGGGTCTTTTGAGATAGTGTGTCCTGGTGATGATGCTGTGAACATTGCTGAGATAATAGCAAAAGATAATAGGTTTTTCATCAACGTAGTTGATACTGTGGCAGCATGGTTTGAGAGGGATGGGTCTTCCGAGGGTAAATACTATCAAACAGAACCAGATACTACGTGAACATTCCTTATGGAGGACTCAATGACATGGCAAACTTTGGTGTCATTTTTTGTGTTCTTTTAAGAAAATGCCAGGAGCTAGAGAGATGGCCAGATGGATAAAGTACTCCTTGTACGAGCCTGAGGAGCCGAGTTTGGATCATACTCAGGAAGCCCAGTGTGTGGCTGCCCCATCTTCCCAGCATGGGAACTCAGAGTCAAGAAAGTCCCAGAGACTGCTGGCCAGCCAGCGTAGCTCAGGTTCAGTGAGACCCTATCTCAGAAGTTAAGATAAAGCTTTATATCAACTTCTGGTCTCCACATGTACTGCCATGGGCACATGCACCAGCATACATGTTCATGTGCCTGTACACAGACAGAGGAAAAGGACGAGACATTGCCAGGCTAGAGGTAGAGTCCCTACAGAAGAGACAAGACTTCAACAGCAAAGTGACTCAAGATGGCTAGTAACTTTCAGCAATAACTTATTATAAATTAGGGTATATCTAGTTTGGGAACATACTGCTGCATATGGACTAGAGGCCAGCATCGTGGACGCTTAATTTTTTCATACACAAGACTATGAAGACCAGAAGGCTTCTTGTGACTCACTGTCACTTTCCTTATCGTGCTTCGGAACCCGCACTATCTCAGGACATTCCTTTAGTGGTTTTATATTCCTCATCTTGTTCCCTGCCTAATACCACACGTTACAGTCCCATCTCCACAGTCCACATCGTTGTCTTTTCCTCACTCTACCTGCTGGGTAATTCTTGGTATGGAAGTAAGCGAGTGCTTCTGTGCCAGTCCCATAGAACTTCCTCCCTCCCATGTGAACTTCCTCCCTGCCCCCAACACCCACACGCGGTTGCTCTGTTCTTAAGGGCACCCCTCTTAGCATGAATTTTCTGACTAACCTTGCTGAGCTGGGTGCCAGCTTGGGCCCACCTTTAAAAAACAAAAAAAAAAAGTTAACATATAGAGCAGTGAGTTTCACTGTGGTATTCTCATACATATCTATAAAACTGTCATAGTTTTCTTCTCAGTGTGGCCTCACTTCATGGCTTTTGTACTCTGGTTGCTATGTAGATTCAGGGAAGATGGTGGGGCTTTAGGCTAATGCCTCGGGGAAGCTGCTGTGCATATTAGTTGTCTGGGAGGCGGCAGTAACTGCTAGAGCAGCAGCCAGTACTACAAGCCGCATCTTAGGGTTGTAGTAGCTGCCAGTCACGGAGCACCAGTTACCAAGCAGCCTAACATGGCAAACAGTGGCTCGCACTCTTGGTTAGCAGGTGGGTGTTTCCCCTGAGCACCTCTGACCCAGGCCTTCCCAGAGCTGTAGGCTTTGCTTGGGAAGGCTACACTGCCACAGTGATGGGGGTCCTTTTACACAGGAATAACTCAAGACCTAAGAGCCAACAGTTGGAGAGAAAACAAGTCCTCTCTAGGTAGAAGCCAGGCTTGTTAGGAGTAAGCAACTAGTCCCCCCCACCAACCCCCCAACAATGTGCATTGCCCAAGGGGGCAGATCCAGAGAAGAGGCCTGGAGCAGTGAGGCAAGTCAGCCCTCTTGCCCCTAGGTTGCTTTCTCACTGGAAACAAAATTAAGACATAGGTAAAACTTTTAAATTAAAGGGAAAAAGAAATGTTCACTAAGGAGCTGGTATGTGGTGATGCATATCTGTAGTTCTAGTGTTCCATAGGCTGAGAGAAGCATAGAAAGTTCCAGGCCAGCCTATACTATGTTGCAAGACTTTGTCTCAAACAACAACAACAAAAGTCTGTTCTGATCATTTGCTCATTTTAAAATTTTGTTGTTGTTGTGTCTTTTATTTTGAGGTCTTTGATCTGGGTTACTGGAAGTAGAGTTACCAAGGTAGGAAAGACAGAGAAGGCTTGGTAGTCAGGAGTTCTCTTTTGTAGACACAGTTGGGTCTGGAGAGTGACAGCTGAGAACACTCATCGGCAGTCAGGATAGAGAATGATGCTAGACACAGGAATTCCCAGGGATTTTAATTTTAGCTAGTGTACTGTGTAATTTAAAAGAAGACGACCTTCCGTGCCACGCCTTGCTTGCTGCTTTGGAGACCAGGTAAGAATATACTGTCTGGACTGTTAGGAATTTAGCTCTGATTGGTAAGTTGCATATGACTGGGGGGGGGATCATAAATGCCTGCTCTTCAGGTGTGCTTGGAATGGTGTGTTCCCTGTGGGAATGGCAGTTCTGGCACTGAGCCTATGTCTGTAGAGATGTTGGCTGTCGAGGAGCAAGAAGCTTTTAATCCCAGGCCAGCTCCTGCACCTGCTGGATACGACGCTCATCTCCCTTGAGTGTGTGCTGTGTCGTCTGGGGAGTAAGGGAGCCCAGCTCCTGGATGGTTGAGTGAGCTGTCAGCTGCATGACCGACTGCAGAGCTCGCAGTGAGAGGAACCTGTGAGGCTGCCCAGCTGCAGGTGGTGGCTCTGTCCTCCGCTCTGAGTCAGCAGGTGCCACTGAGGCCTGTGACAGTCTTGCAGCTTGCTCAGCAGCTGAGTAATGTCACCTGGGGACAGGTTTTCTTCCGAGGCATTAGTGAATTTCGTTAGAATCAGAGATCTTGAGTCATCTTGTCAGTTTCCCTTACTCTTCCCTAATCTTGTGGGGTGGCAAGTTCACTTTATGGATCCTGTCTTTGCTTTGTTCCTTTCAGTCTGCCAGTAGCCGGTATGGCCACTAGGTCCACCCATGGACATGCAGAAGGGATGTGTGTGTGTCAGTGTGGCGGATGTCTTGGAAGGGCACTGGGCTGCATGGGCCTTGAAAGTAAAATGTTACTGTCTGTTATCCCGCACAGTACTCTGCTCAAAGACTTTCAACTGCTATTCATCTGAGGCACTGGCGCTGTGTCCCTGTGAGAAGGGAAACACACGTGCCCTCCAGGAGTTTACAGCACCTGATGAGTACAACCTGGCAGAGTCATACCATACAATTCTACAATTCTTTACTAAGATTAAAATGTCTTAGTATTTGTATTAGTTTAAATGCTTATATAGAATAATCTCAAAGTATTACTTAAGTAAATGCTACATATTTTATACCACTTTTATCTCTCCTCACTTTTATCGTTAAATTACCCATCATTCCCTAGCTCTTAGTCTGAGCATAGAGTTGCTGACATAAAGACCAAGTGAATCATGAGTAGCTACGTAAAACTTGGCAGGGTTGGAGTGTTACTGAGTGTGGAGAAGTGGAATGCTGGGTTATTTCATGCAAGTAGGATAAAGTCATTGTTCTCTCTTGTATCAGTAGAAGTAGATTTACTGTTTTTGATTTGACGTGTTGGAACCCTGACTTGCTTAAAAATTGTAGTTTGATGGCTTGCTTGGATTTTTCTCTGCAGCATGTATGCCATGCCTCCACTTGGTGGCACCTTCTGTTCATTTTTAGCAAACATGTCTTTTTCCTCAGTGTAGAGCACTCATGTCTCCTTGTATACTGAAATCTCTCTCTCTCTCTCTCTCTCTCTCTCCCTTCCTCTCTCCATCCCACCCTTTCTCACCTTCCCTCCCTCCTGTTGGCCTGTGTTCTAGTTTTTTTGTTTTTATTGTTTTTAAAGAACAAAGTCATAGAAAGGTTTGTGTGGAGGAGGTGGGGTGGACAGAGGAAAGTCAAGAGTGCTTCATTGGATCAGGGCACTGAGTGAGGCCGTTCACAGACGTAGAAAAGATGCAGTGGGTTGTGGTGGTCCGTGTCTGTATGCTCAGTAGTAGGGAGGTGGAAAAGAAGAAGAATCAGGAGTTGAAGGCTGGCCTGCACTAAATACCACCAGCCTGGGCTGCAGAGTGCCTTGTACCAGGGAGATGGGGATTATAGAAGACATAAAGATAGTCAGACAGGTGGGCGGGCTGGGAGAAGGAGATGTAAGTAGTGGGGGATGGCTCGGGGTAGAGCATTCGTGTTCCCTGCACAGAGCCCTGACTTCATTCTGGAACTCCACAAAGACACAAAACAAAGCAAAGCCTGATTGTGAGGTGTGACTGTTAAAGAAACCTTGGCAATCCAGAGGCACACAGTGCAACCAGAAATACACTCTGAATTCCTTGGCTTTTGAACGGACACCCTTAGGATTCCCCTCACCTGGTCCCCGGATATAGGTCGGCTTTTATAGAAAAGGAATGTGTTCTTTTTGAGAGATGAGGTCATGTTGTGTTGCCCAGTTTGGATCTGAACTGGTAGGTTCAGGGGATCCTCCTGCTTCAGCCTCCTGGGTAGCTGCTACCTCTGTCCCCTAAGAATCCCGGTGGAGAGAAGAGATGTTAGTTTACTGTCACATCCTCTGTAGAAGAACATTGTGGTTATAAATAATAAGCATTTGTATTTGTGACATATGCAAGTAATTTGCGGTTTCCTCCCCCATTCACAGACACTTCCTGCGTCTCAGCAACATTCTGCCTGTTAGTCAGTGTTCCACTAGCTGGGGGCTGTTGTACAATGGCAATTTGTATTTAAAATTAACATCCCATTTATTGCAGCTGTAAATCTTAAACTGTAGTTCTTCTTAAGCCTCGAGGCTTAGCTCATAAGCAGAATAACAAGATTAGTAAATTGAATACTTTCTGCATAAAAATAAAGAATAATCATTTTCTTTTGTTCCTTGATGAATGTTTGATAAACTAATGGAAAGGATTAAATTCTCCTAAACAGTTATATCTATTTACAAATTTAGTTCATTACATTATGTTAAGCATTTTAGTTAGGTTACATCTATAAATTTAATATATTTAATTTTCCCCAATCCTTCAAATGCCCAGTGAATCGGGTGTCAAGTCACTGCTCTGATCACATAGGCAGTTCTTATTACTCAAGCCAGAACTTAAGGGTCATTTCAACTCATCTAAGATCTGCCAACTACTTTTTCCTGCCTTGCTTCCTTTTAAACTATTATTAATGTGTCGCCCTCATCATTAACTGTTCTGTTTTCATACTTGTGTCATTGATAAATAACATGTCCACCCACCGTTTTGTACCCCCTCCCCTGCTCTCTTTTTAAAATTGGGTTCATTATTATTTGTATACACTGGGGTGCTGTGAGGTAGGGGCTGGGTGTGTGTTACAAGGAGTACAAACTGGTGAAGTTGGTTCTCTCCTTCCGTCTTTATGTGCATTTTAAGATCCCACTTGGGCCTCAGGCTTTCTGGCAAGGCCTCACCAGCTGAGCCTTCTCTGCAGCCCTGCTGCTTCTCTCTGAACATGGCAAACTGCTACCAGAGACTTCTACTCAAATCCAAGCCACAGGTAACAACAGCCGAAATGGTCTGGCTGCATTCTTGACAGCTGCCGCTGCCTGCCTTGTGAGGTATTAGTGGTTGGTTTGGGTTTGGGTTATTTCCTGGGCTGAGGATTGCATTTCGGGCCTGTGTGTGCCAGTCCGGGACTGTCCCACTGAGGGTTAGTCAGCTTCACTCCTGTTCCACTACTGTGCTTCTGTGTTATATTGGGAGGTTTTGCTCATTATTTTAATTGAATTTTCAGAGTCAAACCTGGGAGCTTGTGTATGAGAGACAAGCACTCACGGAGCTCCACCCCAGTCCCCTCTTTTCTTTTTCTGCAACCGCATGCTGGGCCTTCTGTGTTCTTTTCATAGTGAGAAGACAGGTCCCATCTCCTCACTTGGTCCATAAGGCTCCTATGATCTCTGTGCATTCCAGCCCTGAGCATGGTCCTCCTCCATTTCCCTGTGCCTCTGACTGTCATGTTCTTAAACTGTGAGCACAACTCCATGTGAGCTGTTGGTGTAGGCTGCCATAGCTCACATGCTCTGGCATCCCATGCTGCCCTGGAGGGATGAGGCCCGAGCTCCCTCCCTGCCATCCCCACTGACCCATGCCTCTGCCCAGCATCTTTGTTTTCATTTTCCCTTTTATTGAAAATGGATTTTTTCCCCTCATATAGTGTATCCTGATTACAGTTTCCCTTCTCTCTCCTCCCAGCTCCTCCCTGACCACCCCCTTTCTGTCTCTCATTAGAAAACAAACAGACTTCTAAAGTATAATAATAAAATAGAATAAGATAAAACAGAAACTAACACATCAGAATAGGGCAAGACGAACAAAGAGAAGGAAAAGAGCCCAAGACACAGACACAGAGACCCACTTGTTTGCACTCCCATAAAAACGCCAAACTGGAAGCCGTGATATATATGCAACGGCCAGATTTGTATGTCTGGGTCTGGGCTGCCTCACTCAGAGTGAGTTTTTTATAGTTAAAAAAACAAAAATGAAATCATGAAATTCTTAGGTAAATGCTTAGCATTTATTGTGAGGTTTTTTGGTTTTGGTTTTGGTTTTTTGGTTTTTTTGTTTGTTTGTTTGTTTTCTAAGACAGGGTTTCTCTGTGTAGCCCTGGCTGTCCTGGAACTCACTCTGTAGACCCGGCTGGCCTCAAACTCAAAAATACACCTGCCTCTGCCTCCCGAGTGCTGGGATTAAAGGCGTGCGCCACCACGCCCAGCTTATTGTCCATTTTTAATTTCTTGTCTGATTCTTCAAATACTGTCCTACAAAGCTTCCTAGCACATAGTAGCTTATAGATAAATGTCTGTCGAATGAAGATAGATATATTTTCTTTGAAGCAATCACTATGTTTAGATATAATGATCATTTAAGTACTTAATGCAAAAATGGCACCTCTTTGTGTCTTTTTAAATTATTTTTATTTTACATGTATAACTGATCTGCCTGCATGTATGTAAGTGCACCTTCTAACTTAGAGGCTAGGAGAGGATGCGGTATTCCCCGGAGTTACAGACAGTGATAAACCTCCATGTAGGTGCTGGGTACAGGATGGGATCCTCTGCAGCAGCAAGAGGCGCTGTCACCGGCTGAGCCATCTCTCCAGGACTCCTCCACCTGGCCTGGAGCAACCTGACAGAGATCACCCACCACTGCCGCTGCTCCCAGTCCTGGGATAAATGCTCGTACCACTACACCTTGCTCAAAATAGGTCCCCCTTAATGTTTGTTTTCAGAGTAGAAAATCATACGAAAAGATTATCTTCTAAGAAACTATAGACTGAATGATTAGGGTTTTTTTTCCTACCATTTCTTATTTAAAAAAATACTGGGTCTGTTATGTAGCCAAGGCTGGCCACCCACTCACCATCATCCTCCTGCTTCAGCCCCCTAAATGCTGGGGTGACAGTGTGTACCGCCAGCTCTGCTTTGATTTTGTTTTTGATACAAAGTTTCATGGAGCCAGGTTGGTCTCAAGCTTGCTATGCAGTACAAAGCTGGCACTGGACTAGTAACCCTTCTGCCTGCAAGCCCCGTGCTGGGGTTACAGGAATCCAAACGGGATTCTTATATTTTCAAAGAAAGGTTAATGGAATTTTCTATACCTGGGGTTTAGAAATAACCTAGGGTTATTCTTTTAAAACAAAGAGCTGTTCTTATTGCCAATGTCCAGAATTTAAAAAAAAATCTTTGTTGTAGATTTTCATAGGTTATCATGACTGTGACATATTCTGGATATATTACAAATAGTATACTTCATAAATAGATACTTTCAACATTTCTGTGTGACCGATAATGAAAGGCATTGCATTGTGGAAATGGCCTAGGAAAGCATTCATTAAGGCAGACTGAGAGAAACTATCTGTCTACCACTAAAACATCTGAGTGCTTTAAAGGAAGTGATGCCGTTTAAATGGTACCATAAGTGAGATGAAATGAGCTGGAAGTCATTAGAATCTATTTATAATTTCAGAGTCATGTCAGAAGACTTGGGTAGGATTTATAAACCATTTCCCAAATTGGTTTGATAAACGGTATGTCTTTTTAATATGCTTCTTTTTTTCTTATTAAGTAATATGTTTGCTTCAGAAAATAACAAAGGAAATAAACAGCATATTGTCCTACCAGATGGAAACAATAACTAATAATATTTTGATAACCTGTCATTCTGATCTCCTTTGCTATGTACATAGAACCTTTTGGCTTTACTCTTTAACATATTTAAATTTTTAATTTTATTCATTTTTATGTGCATTTGTGCATACATGAGTTTGTGTGCTCCAGATGCACACAGGTGCTGGCTGAGGCCAGAAGAGAGCACCTGAACTGGTGTTAAACCCACCACATTGGCGCTGGGAACCAAACCTGCTTCCTCTTCAAAATAATGAGCTCTCTTAGCCACTGACCCATGAATCCAAGTCCAAAATGTCATTTTTAGGGGTGTGGGTGGGTGTTTGCCTGACAGCCAGATAGCCAGCCATGTGTATGGTGCCTACAGAAGCCAGAACAGAGGGAGGGTCAGATCCCTCCTGCTGGGGTGACAGCAGATGTGAGCTGCCTGGGGGGGAGGGGGTGCTCGAGGAACTGAGTTTCCCTGTTTGGATAATCACTCTGTCTGGATAATAATGCTCTGCCGCCCTGGACAAACCATGTAACACGTCTGTGCTCTAGATCTCCCACTAATCAAAGTGGAGGTATACTCTCCAATTAATTAATTAATTATCCAGTGGATTAATGTTTTTTTTTTAATGTTTAGAACAATGCCCATGATTTATAAATGCTGTCTAAGGATTGTTTTAAAAATTAACCAAACAACCTGCTTTTAAACCTTAAAATATGGCAAATGGTTTATCAAGTGATCATCTATACTGTAATTTATAGTGAGAGTTTAGTCTAGTGGCTTCATCGTGCATAACTTAAGAATTCCCTTTTACTCTTGGCTTTGTTCATTCCATTTTCTCACTGCTATAACTAAAGCTGTGACAAACATCCTGTACATAGACAGCATTTGGCTCAGGTGTCCTCTTTCCTTGAGGCAGAGGTCTACAGGAAGAGGA
The DNA here is from genome assembly GCF_978045245.1 of Mus caroli. Lineage (NCBI taxonomy): Eukaryota > Metazoa > Chordata > Mammalia > Rodentia > Muridae > Mus > Mus caroli. The sequence goes on from NW_028227264.1 coordinate 93,694,789, forward strand.
CTAAGTAGAGCACACATGGCCTACACAGTTTGGAAGACGCTTTTGTATTTCTGTCAAAGTCCATGTGACTTACACACCTTATGGTTCCAGTGAGTATTTTAAATAAACTACATTTGCTGAGACACTTTAGATGGGTATCATCTCTCAAATACTTGTTTTAGAAGGTTAATTATCTCTTGGTATTTCTAAGCACTTTGACTCTATCTGGAGTGAATTTTTAAATGTATAATGGGAAATCTATCTTAATTTCCTTTTTTAAACAAATTCATCTTAGCAGTGTGTCGAGACTCTTGCTTTCCCTAATGATGTGACAAGGCAGCCCTTCCTTTGGTTGACTTGCGCCTGCCGTGGCTGGAGTCTTCCTGTCTGCTGTGCTTCTTTGCCGGTCTCTGTACTTTCTGTTTGTGACTTAACATTTGATATCTGCTAATGACAGTCTTCCTGGCCTTTCCCAGCGTCCATAGTTGCCTTGGGTGGCCGTGCAGCTGATTTAGAATGACATCATCAAACTCTGACAGACCCGACTGAGGACGTAACTCAGGAGATTGAGAAGTAGTAACGCCTGCCTGTGCTATCACGCTTGCAGTGCGCTGTCCTGTAAAACCGTGTTTGAGGTTTAAACCCCGTGGGGTGGGCAGGATGGAAGTAATCATTATCTAATATCTTTTTTTTCCAATTCTGTTGATACACCAGAACATTTAACTATTGATTTTTCCCTAATGTTATACCTTTTCATAAAAATTCTCTTTTTGGTTTTGTAACTATTCCACTTTTTTCCAGTATCCTTATTTGTGGTTTTAGGGACTCTGCCAAGATTCTTTTACTGTTTAGGTAACACCAGTCACTAATTTTGTAGACAAGTCTCTTAGAACGTCGGCATCTATAAGTCATTCAGTGTGACCAATAATTTAAAATACTTTGCAAGTAAAATATTTTGATGTAGAAATCTAAAAGGTAACCACTTCCCCCTTTTATTTAAAAGGCTTGCGTTATTAGCCTGGCAGGCTATAAACAGCTTATTTCTTTGTATCCTGTTGAAACAATTACTGTGTGTGTGTACGTGCGCGCGTGCGTGCTTGTTTTGAGTTTTGTTTTTTTGACAGGGTCACACTCTGTAGACCAGGCTGGCCTCAAAATCATAGAGCTCCATCTGCCTCTGCCTCTCTGCCTCTCTGCCTCTCTGCCTCCTCTGCCTCTGCCTCTGCCCCTCTCTGCCCCTCTCTCTCTGCCCCCCCCCTGCCCCTCTCTGCCCCTGTCCCTGCCTCCCCAGTGCTGGGACAAAGGTGCGCACCTCACATCCCGCTGACCGCTGCTTACTTATTTCCTGATGCTTACCCATATCCTTGCAAGGATTTCAGATTTTATAAGTTACAATAAAAATGATTTTTCTTGCATTTTCTGTGAACTCTTCAATTTCTCACTTAAGTAAGCAAACAGGCATTTGCAAGCTTTGGACTGTGGTTTCATAAATATCACTTTAACCTTCAGCAGTCTCGAAAGCAATTAATTGAAAAAAGGTTTTGTTTATCACTTAGACTCGGTGAGGTAAAAGTCAACTCTTTGCCCCGTGTCTTAAACTCCCATAAACCCTTTGGAATGTAACAGGCTTGCTGTGACAGCTCATCTCTCTTCTTAGTACTGACAGAGCCTGTCACACAACCAGCAGCTGGAAGGCTTTCCAGATTTTTGTTAACTGGTCCCAGCTTGTGGGTCCCAGTAACTGGAGTAATCCTGTTGCCTTTAGTACCTTGGTTCTCAACTGAAGGTTGTGACCTCTTTTGGGGTTGAACAACCCTTTTGCAGAGGTCACCTAAGACTATCAGAATACACAGATATTTATATTAAGATTCACAACAGTAGCAAAATTACAGTTAAAATAGCAAACAAAAATAATGTTATGATTGGGGGGAATCAGCACATGAGGACCTGTATTAAAGGGTCACCACATTAGAGAGGTTGAGAGCCACTGCTCTAGAGGATGTATGATAGAACCAATCCAGCTTGTACAGACTTCTCCTTCCTTCCTTCCTTCCTTCCTTCCTTCCTTCCTTCCTTCCTTCCTTCCTTCCTTCCTTCCTTCCTTCCTTCCTTCCTCCCTCCCTCCCTCCCTTCCTTCCTTCCTTCCTTTCTACTGTGTTTGGCCAGCTGCTCATCTGAGCCATAAGTCACTGCTGGCAGCCGGTCCTACCTAGCAATGTGCTCAGCTTCCTGTTTGCTTGTTGAAGTAAAACCTTTTTCTCTTCTCTTCTCTGGAGCTGCAGTTCTAGTGCTGTGGCTTTTTCTCTTCTTAGGGGGCTCCTGGGTCTTGAGAGATCTGATGTGACAGCTTCTCCCTCTCCTTCCTCTCCCCATGTAAATTTTCTACTTGGCTTCCTGCTGCTGCTTTGTCTCTTAAAGTTGGAGTGCTTTCTTATTACTGGGCTCTTCCATTTCTACTCCATGTTGAGCCAGGTTTTTAAAGGGTGTGTGTGTGTACGTACATGTATGCTATGCTTGCTGAGGCTGCTCATGGTCTGAGGAGTCAGTCTCTCCTTTCCCTGTGTGGGTTCCAGGCATTGAACTCAGGCTGTCAGCGAGGTAGTAAGCACCTTTACCCGCTCACCCGTGTCTCTGCCCTGCTTGAAATTTAATTAGATATCCTTTGAATCCAAAGTACTTAGGAATTTCAAGCTATGGTTTTATGTATCTGTTTGTTTGTTTGAGACAGGGTTTTGTTATCGTAGCCCAGACTAGTCTGGAATTCATCCTCCTACTTCCGCCTCACTACTGTAGGATGACCAACAACCGCCATGGCCATGTTAATTTCTAGCCTCCTGAGTAACTGGGAAGCTGTTGTTCAGTTTGTTTTACAGGGTTGTTCCGACCCCACCCTCCCTCTATTCCTAAGATCACCCTTCACTCTGGATGGAAATTGTATTCTTACTCCATTAACATGTGGACACTTTCAGAACCCTCCTTATTTTACACTGCCTTCTGAGCCTCAGTACCTTCAATAATGACATATTATGTCTCTTGAGAATTGTCTAAGAAAGTAAAGACAATGGCAAAACAACAGGATGACTATACTCCTTTTAATTTTCTAAAGGTAACAACTAGTTCTTGTTATCCAGTATTGACTGGTTTTCTTGTGTGCTAGGGCAGTTCATTCTAAAAGAAGAATGTAGAGTATTTTGAGCAACATTGTAACACTTACATAGTTGTGTTGTTATAACTGTGTTTTCATCAGTCTCATTTGAATAGTAAATGTGTGGTTTGCTTACTATAACAGATAGGGTCTCATGTTGCCCAGGCTGGCCAGGACTCCTGTGTTACCCGGGCTAGCCTGGACTCCTGAGCTCAAGCGTCCTTCAGCCTGTGGAGCACCGCCCACACGCACACACACACACACACACACACACACACAGGGCTAGAGAACTAGGCAAGTGTTCTTGCACCCAGCTAAGTCCCCAGTCCCACAATTTAGTGTTTTTAATACAAGTTATTTTTTTCTGTGGTGTTCAGCCTCCAGCTTGAACTGTGTAGAAAGCATTTTCTCCAGCAGGACCTTCATGAATTTCAGACTGAGGCTTTGTGAGGCAGAGTAGCCTGCGCATAAGTTCTCACACTGACTTACACTCTTTATAATCGACTCTAGAGTAACATCTTTACATCTAGTCAGGATCCATGGTATACACACACTGTGTTATAATTCAACAGCAGTTTTCTCTGTATTTGTAATACATAAAATAATGGTGTAACTGAAAAAGGATGGTGCCTTAAATTAGAGAGACTTAGTAAGGATGATGAGGGAGAGCTAGCAGGTGCTGAGTGCCTGCCTTCAGTTAGAGACTTAGTAACAGTGATGGGGGGAGCCAGCAGGTGCTGGGTGCCTGCCTTCAGTGAGAGACTTAGTAACAGTGATGGGGGGAGCCAGCGGGTGCTGAGTGCCTGCCTTCAGTTAGAGACTTAGTAACAGTGATGGGGGAGCCAGCAGGTGCTGGGTGCCTGCCTTCAGTTAGAGACTGAGTAACAGTGATGGGGGGAGCCAGCGGGTGCTGAGTGCCTGCCTTCAGTTAGAGACTTAGTAACAGTGATGGGGGGAGCCAGCGGGTGCTGAGTGCCTGCCTTCAGTTAGAGACTTAGTAACAGTGATGGGGGGAGCCAGGGGGTGCTGGGTGCCTGCCTTCAGTTAGAGACTTAGTAACAGTGATGGGGGAGCCAGCAGTGCTGAGTGACCATCTGGGCAGGGATTCTATGAACTCTGCTGCAGTCTGACTTTGACCATAACTCAGATTTCTCCTCTTCAGGCACCGCTGGCTTCACTGCATGACTGACGACCCTCCGACGACTAATCCACCGACTGCTCGTAAATTCATCTGGACAAACCATAAATTCAATGTCTCTGCCACTCCAGAGCAATACGTTCCTTATTCCACCACTAGAAAGAAGATTCATGAATGGGTCCCACCTTCGACACCTTACAAGTGACAGCAGCGAAGACTGTTCCTGCACTTCCAGGCTAGTGCAGGACCATCCTAGCAGCTGACCATGAACTTGATTAAAATTGCTTGACCTAGCAGTGTCTTGTGCATTTACGTCGTCATTCATCCCCTGCAAAGTAGAAGCTCACACATGAGGGAGGGTGACTGACATAGATCTCTGGGGCGGGGGGGGGGGGTGGGGGGGTGGGGGGGGGTGGGGGGGGGTGGCAGTGGGGGGTCTGAAGTAAAGTTCCCAGTTCTAGGAAATAGCCCCAGGGGCCCTGTTTGTGTTTCATGACCTTCCCCGACTTCCATGGCTGGTTGATAAGGGCAGGCCGCATTCCAACCTTAGCCAGACATTGGGAAGCTGCATGGAGAGACACAAACACCACGTGGCAGCCTGGCTCAGGACCTCTGGTGTGGCTCTATATGGAGGAGGTTATTGGAGATGTCCTATTTCCTTCCGCACCCCACTCCCCCTTTGGTTTTTTGAGATAGGATTTCTTTATGTAGCCCTGGATGTTTTTGGAACTCACTTTGTAGACTAGGCTAGCCTTGAACTCAAAAGATCTACCTGCCTGTGCCTCCCAAGTGCTGGTATTAAAAGGTGTCTACTAAAACCATCTTGCAAGATGTTCTAATTCTTGGGTAATTGTTTGTTTAATCTGTGTATTCTTCACATTTCAGTCTAATCCTTTTTAAAGACAGGGACTCATATAGCCCAGGCTAGCCTCAAACTTGCCATCCTTGAGCTGAGGGTGACCTGGAGCTCCGACCTTCCTGGGATTAAAGCATGTACCATCCATCACATCTGGTTTTGGGTTGCTTTTTAAAATGCAGAGATCCTGGCAACCAAGGCAGCATCTATGAGATGCTGATACACTTTGACTGCCTTCCCCGTGCTTCCATTTGAAGCAAGGCCGTGAACTTCTGAGCCAAAGAAATCAACCCACCAGAACCAGTTCTAAGTCTTCCTCAGTTGATGGGACAAACTGCTTGCTCCCAGCCTGTCCCCTGAGTATCCCTTACTTATCTGGATCAGGCTGAATGCGGGGGCCCTTGGGAGACAACTGTTCACCTGGCTCTTTAAGGCAGCTTTCTGCATTTTGCTGACTGATGAAGCACAGGTCCAAACAATAAAAGGCAGCCAGAGCTGGGTTGAGATTTTGCACGAGGTGTTCATCTTCCCTTTGCTCCTCCATCAACAGCGTTGTTTTTTTTTTTTTTTTTTTTCTGCTCCTAGAAGTAGATTGGCAAGAGGCAGTAAGTAGTTATTAGCCCCTGGCTCAAGGACCATGCTGCAATAGTAGAGATGTATAGAAGGCTTGCCCGTGCCGCCATTGTTTCAAGTGGTGTATACTTGAAAGGGATTAGCCCCCAACCCCAAGGATCCGTGGATAGGTGCTCCCTCCAGGTTAACTCTAGTTTGGGGGTAATTGACAGTATGGCCCGCTGGTCAGAATAAAGGATTATGGGAATTTACTGGAGATCCCATTTCACTGACCTGTATTTGCACATCCTTATTCCATGGTTTATGTCCGAATTTCCTGCGCATCATTTGCACCATGACAGCACTGGCTCCCTGCCCTGGGCTCTAAGTGTTCCTGGAGTGCAAGGGTCAGGGAGAATCATTCCCAACCCCTAAGGGGTCATGTACTGATTTTTTTTTTTTTTTTTTTTTGGTTTTCGAGACAGAGTTTCTCTGTATAGCCCTGGCTGTCCTGGAACTCACTTTGTAGACCAGGCTGGCCTGGAACTCAGAAATCCGCCTGCCTCTGCCTCCCAAGTGCTGGGATTAAGGGCTTGGGCCACCACGCCCCGGCTCCATGTGCTGAAATTCTAATTCCCATTGTGAGATATGAAGGGGGAAGAAAGTTAATCTGGCCATGGTGCTTAGAGGTAGGACATTTGGGGAGTGACTGGGATTAGATAGGGACATCAGTGTAGAACTCTGTGACCCAGTCCTGGTGGCTTCATAAGAAAGGAGACCTAAGTGCAGGCATACCTGAGCTCCCTTGTCTGTCGCCTTCCTTGCACCATCTTGAATCTACTAGAAAGAAAGTTATCACCAGATGCTGCCCCCTTCACCTTAACTTAGAACTGTGAGCCAACATGCGCATCTGGGAGTAGTGGGAGAAAGGGTCTCACTGTGTCCCCATAGTTGACTTGCAACTTACTATGTAGACCAGGCTGGCCGTGAACTCAAGAGATCTACCTGCTTCCGCCTCCCAAGTGCTGGGATTAAAGGCAAGCACAAGTGTGCCCTGGTAAACATAGTCCCTGTATAGGGAAGGTTACAGGCATTAAGTATTTCATTATAATATCAGAATGGACTACTATTATCTATCCCAGTACTAAAGGAAAAGGGAATGTATTTGGGGGGATAATTATAGTGATTAGCTCAGCCACCAGAGGCTATAAAGATACAACTATAATTCCTGTTTTATCCCCTAATGCACAATGTACTTCCTGTTCATCAACGAGAAAGATTTGCCAGTCTTAAAGCATGACAGAGGATCAGTAACAAAACTAAATCTTGAAGTGACTAGCATTGCAGCTGTTATTTTGGGAATATCTTCTTTGTTGGAGCAAGTCTGATAAGTTACTTCTAGTCTAACAACTTCACTTTGATCCATTTTGATTTGCACAGCCGATCAGCAGGGACAGGAAAACCTTTATAAGTCTGTCCCAGGGTTTGTCCATGAAGACATGTAATGTCTCCCTGACTCATGAGATGGGACATTAGTTCACTGTACATATGCAAAGCAGGAAGCACCGTACATTAGATGCTCTGGTAAGATTCAAGTATGCCAAGAGATTGGGATTCAAGTCTCATAGAAACAAAGGCACTCAATAGTGTAATCAATAAATAGCATATACGGATAAAAACTTAAATAAAAACAATAGAGAAACTTGGCAAAAATTCTCAGGGACGCAAGGGTCTAGGTCATATTGAGCTAGCACCTCTAGGGTAAATTGCTACATGCCATCTCTTCTACAACAAAAGAGGCATGGTACTGCTGGATGTGGTGGTACATGTCTGTAATCAGTGTAGTGGGAAGGCTGAGGCAGGAGAATTGAATTCGAAGGTAGCCTGGACTATGTAGTTCCAGGCTAGGCCAGCTTGGGTTACACCTAAGATAAAAGCCTGTTTTAAAATGGAAAGTGGGAAAGAGAAGAAGAAAGAGAAAGGAAAACAAAGTGAGAAGGGAGGGAAGAGAGACCCTTGTGTTGTCAGGTTTCTCAGATGGCTTATAATAGACCTGAAAAGCTGGCAATCCAAAATCAGCCTCTACGACAGTGGTTCTCAACCTTCCTAATACTGCATCCCTTTAATACAGTTGATCATGTAGAACATACAGTTCTAGAATTAGTGTGAGCAGTTCCCCTACTCTGTGCCTTAAAATACCCTGTTCCTAGACAGTGTTCCTACCAATCTGTCTTTTTGCCATTGTGGAACATTATTGTCCAATGATCTGACAATGAAAATGGCCAGCCCGAGCCAGGTGGTGCATGCCTTTAACTTCAGGACTTGGGAGGCAGAGGCAGGTGGATCTCTGAGTTTGAGGCCAGCCTGGTCCACAGAGTAAGTTCCAGAACAGCCAGAGCTATACAGAGAAACTCTGTCTTGAGAAATGAAATTATAAGGAGAGGAGGAGGAGAAGGAGGAGGAGGAATGCAGGGAAGAGAGAGAAGAGAAAGAAAGAGAAAGAGACAGAAGGAAAGAAAGAAAAAAAGAAGGAAGGAAGGAAAGAAAGAAAAGGAAGAAAGAAAGAAAGAAGGAAAGAAAAGGAAGAAAAGAAAGGGAAGGAAGGAAGGAAGGAAGGAAGGAAGGAAGGAAGGAAGGAAGGAAGGGAGTAAAAAAGAAAAAAGAAAGAAGGAAAGAGAAAGGCCATCTTGGTTTGTAGATGTTGAGTGATATGCACTGCCAGTTGAAGGGCACTGTTGTTTATCGTAGTTCCTGCCCAGGGATGCCTGGAAGGACAGATCTCAGTGGGTGGGATTGTAAGTAATGTTCTTTATCAGGTACTTAGACTTAACGGACACATGACCAGAGGTCACAATGTGTAATCACTCACTGATAGGATGGTCAGAAATTTGAAAAGAGCCATTTTCAAGACTGGTGTGAAAGATTTGGAAGGGCTTTGAAAATAAACCTTGAAGGTCAGACCTAAGATGCTTAAAGATACAGAACAAAGCATAGAGGCTTCCTGAGGTCCCTTCTACACCTGATCCTCATCTCATTCTTAAGGTCCTGATGGTAGACACAACATGAGTGTACTCACTGTCAAGCCTGCATTCGCAGGGCAGTAGGTTCATTTCATTGGACTTCTTCCATTCAGTTGGAATAGACAGTTATCTAGCCTTTATCTAACATAGGCAATTATTCTGCCTTACCCAACATGCCTTAGCCAACACTAAGGTTTAAGGGCTAAGAACATGGTATCAGATGTTCTTCTTTAGATCAAAACTTATAGGATGAATATATATTATAAAAAAACATATTAGGTTGGCTTACATCACAGAGGCTGGACAGTCCAACAATGGATGTCTGTACATTGGACACCTAGGAACCTGGTAGCCACTCAGTCCATGAGGCCAGATACATCTGCTGTCTCCTGCTGAAGACCTAGAAAACTGGAAGCCCCTGGTCTTCAGTCCACAATGGACATACACAATATCTGTGGACATAATAGAATTGAAGAAAACACTTGGTCGTCTCTCTGATTCTCTCTCTCTCCCTCTCTCTATAGTTCCCTTTGTCTTTCTGTGTGTCTCTCTCTGTTTTTGTTTCTGCCTCTTTCTTTCTCTCTCTCTCTCTGACTCCTTCTCTCTCTCTCTCTCTCTCTCTCTCTCTCTCTCTCTCACACACACACACACACACACACACACAGAGCAAATCTGTTGGAACAACCTCTTGTCCCAGAGAGAAAGGCCTGGGCCACTCTTGGACATTTCACACATTATACACCCCAAAGTGACCTCCTGAAGTTGTGGGCATGTTGGTTCTGAGTCATCCCACCTACCAGATGTGTCCGGTCAGGAATCTAGCTCTTGCATGTGGTTACCACGCCTACTCTCCTATTAATCTCATCCTAAAACCATGACTTCTCCTTGGGACCACACCTCCCCTACTCTCAGTCCCATAGATTACTAGATTTGACTACACTCTCTCTAATTCCCAGAACTTCACACCTCACACCTTACTAGCTTCAGTACTGGGTCCAGAACACCCCAGTGAAACCAAGTCTAGGACTTAAATTGGAAATACCGAAACCAGATGTGTCATGCATGAGACTTAAACCCAGAGAGGATATACCTGGTGTGACCAGAAGGTGGCCCGAGGAGGAGAATGCCAAGGGAGAAGGAGCTTAGAGAAAGAAGAGGAGACATTCCTGAGTTCAGTGGCTGGGACTGTGCTCTCCTGGGTGCCTGAGGAAGTACACTTCATGGAGACTCTGCAGTATGTGACCCAGTGCATTTCTGCGATTTATATTTCCTTTGAGTCAAGATTATCATAGCTTTCCCGCATTTACAAGGGAATGTCCTTACTGGTATAAAATCCTCACAGCATGCATGCACACGCACAGAATCAGTTCTCTAGCAATCAAATCTGGCATCGACGTTTTCTATCCTTGCTAGATAATCGCTCTGATTACGCAATTTCAGCTTAAACAGTGTATCCTTCCGAATCAGTAGTGTTTTCCAGGAATGTATTACTAAAAACTGACAAAGAGCTCTGCCCTGATGGCCAAGCTCACGTTGAAATAGATACATGTGTTCTATGAGGCCTCTGCATGTGCCCTTGAACATGTAGCCAGGGCCTCAGCTTCCTGGGTGTAGTGGCTGTGTTCCGTAGCCAGAGCTTCATAGGACACCAAAGACTGGAAGATTTGCTTGCTTCTAACCTGTACTTCAAACTTCAACTTGCAATAAAATTGGAAAAGAAGAGAAAGGAAAAAAAAGATAGCCAGCCATTTAGATGTCACTGAAGTTAAGTCCCAACAGTTTTGGGTGATTTATGATGCCCTTATCAAATCAATAGAAAGAAAAATAGGGAAGGCTGTGTCCTAACTTGAAATTTAAATATTAGGTTACCATGAAAACCTGTTCTCACTTAGAAAATCTCTCTTGGCCTAAAGCTAAGATTAATACATTTGTTTTGTTTTGTTTTTTTTTTAATATTTTTATTACATATTTTCCTCAATTACATTTCCAATGCTATCCCAAAAGTCCCCCATAGCGCCCCCCACTTCCCTACCCACCCATTCCCATTCTTTTGGCCCTGGCATTCCCCTATATTGGGGCATATAAAGTTTGCAAGTCCAATGGGCCTCTCTTTCCATTGATGGCCGACTAGGCCATCTTTCGATACATATGCAGCTAGAGACACGAGCTCCGGGGTTCTGGTTAGTTCATCATGTTGTTCCGACAATAGGGTTGCAGATCCCTTTAGCTCCTTGGGTACTTTCTCTAGCTTCTCCATTGGGAGCCCTGTGATACATCCAATAGCTGACTGTGAACATCCACTCCTGTGTTTGCTAGGCCCCGATTAATACATTTGTAAAGCTAAGCATTTCCTCAAAGGAAGCACGGGATGGTTTGTATGTGCTCAGCCCAGGGAGTGGCACTACTTAGAGGTGTGGCCCTGTTGGAGTAGGTGTGTCACTGTGAGCATAGGCTTTAAGACCCTACTTCTGGCTGCCTGGAAGCCAGTCTTTCACTAGCAGTCTTCAGATGAAGATGCAGAACTCTCAGCTCTTCCTGCACCATGCCTGCCTGGATGCTGCCCTGCTTCCATCTTGATGATTATGGACTGAACCTCTGAACCTGTAAGCCAGCCCCAATTAAATGTTGTCCTTATAAGAGTTGCCTTGGTCATGGTGTCTGTTCACAGTGGTAAAACCCTGATTAAGACAAAGCATATATTAGTTCTAACTGGAGCTATGTGGGAAATACAAAAATGGAATAATCACTCAGCCATATAGGCACATCCCATGTGTGCCAATTAATAAGGCAAATTCTGCAGAGGCAAGAGGATGCCCAGCATGGCACGATTGACCGTGAGAATCAGAGAAACATGAGAGCCTGGAGAAATGGCTCAGTCGGTAAGATGCTTGCTGTATAGCATGAGGACCTGCAGCTGGATCCCCAGGACCCAAGTGAAGAGCTAGGCATGGGGATATATATCTGTACTCTCGGCACTGAGAAGAAGACAAGAAGACCCCAGGGGTTTGCTGGCCCCAGAGTCTAGTGAATTGGCAAGCCTCATGTTAAGTAAAAGGCTGTCTCAAAAATACAAGGTAGAAAAAAACTGAGATCTTAGCCTCCATGTGCACACACACATACACACACACAGATGCACACGCACGCACGAACGCACACACGCAACAAAAATCTGGGAAATGTCTGTGTTACTTATAAGGAAGGGAGGGCTTATTCTGGCTCCCGCCGTGCTGGGGAAGAGGCTAACCACCCTAGCTGCAGCCAGGAACCAAAAACAGATGAATGCTACTACTTGCTTAAGCCTTTCATCCAGCCCTGGGAATGGCTCTACTCACATTCATAATGGGTCATCCACCTTAGTTAAACCTCTCCGGAAATGCCCAGAGGTTTATCTTCCAGGTCAGTGGTCCTCAACCTGTGGGTCACAACCATCAGGAAACATATATTTCCGATCGTCTTAGGAACTGAGACACTGCTCCCTAGCAAAATTACAGTTATGAAGTAGCAATGAAAATAAATTTATGGTTGGGAGTTCCTAAGAGCATCAGAAATATGTGTTTTCCGATGATCGTGACCCATGGGTTGAGAACTGCTCTTCTAGGTGATTCTAAACGCCATCAAGTCGACAGTCAAGATTAGCTACCAGAATATTTATAGAGAGCAAAGTACATGCCGCATTGTAAGTCTCATTTTGCATTAGAAAAAAAATGAAGGAAACAACCCACCCTGTTATCGCTGCAATCAAGCTGCAGAAAAGAAAACTCGGGGAAATTGTCGGCTCTTAGGATGCGTGAGCTGAAAAGGATGGAGAGTGGATTGACTATGAATAGGCAGGTTTGTGGAAAGTGCTCTGGGATTTCTCACGATGGCTGTACAGTCTTGGAAACACACTGAAGACTGCTGAATCCTATACTTTAAAGTAAGTAGATGCTATCTGACTTTGATCTCTCTTTTCCAAAAATATATGAAATCCAGTGTCTAATGGACTGTCAACAGGAACTTTAGTTCAAAATTAAAGAGAGAGAGAGAAAAAAAGGACAATTAGTCCATTGGTCCATAACAGATTTCCTAAGAACAGTGGTTTCCTTTCCCTCTCTGTTTTGTATACATCTAAGCCGTTTTCCTACAAATTCTACTGCCTAAAAGTAAAGCTTAGTGTGGTGGCTTGTGAGATGCTGAATGTGAGTGGAGGTGGGAAGAGGAGGATGCTGGATTGCATGAAGCCCTGCATGTTATGAAAGCACTGAACAGTTGTACAGCAAATAGAGGAGGGCTGGACCCAGCCAGGGTGTGCTGAGGTCGGACTTGGAATCTCTTGTTTGGGGAGGGTGTCAGGAAGCCTTGGCTTCAAAGAAATCCCATCTGACCTGGCACAGTGGTAGGGGCACTTGCCCGTAATCCTAGCACTGAGGTGACTGAGGCAAGAAGATCGTAAGTTCGAGGCTAGCCTGGGCTACATGTTGAGGCTGTCTCAAAACAAAAAGGCAAAAAAGAAAAATGTAACCCTAAAGGTTAAATCTAATCTGGTTGAAGGATTTGACAACACATGCAATAGAGTCTACCTTAGATTAGTAACTTTGTATCTAAATTCAGTAGCTCAAGAACTTTGTCAAGAACCGTTCTCTCTGACTTTCCATTCTGCCATCCTCACAGACCTTTCAAATTGTAACTGTTTTTTTTTGCAGGCATCACATGCAGGCAATCTCTTCAATCAGAAGGGGTCCTTGCCTTCCTTCTAAAAACACATAACTGTCTCTAGAAACTTCCACCGGACTTCCTCTCCTGTCTCCTGGACCAGAACTGTATCTCTTGCCTATGTCTGAGCCAATCACTTGGCAAGGTTCGTGAGACAATACATTTGGCTTATTTATCAAGAGTCATTCCTAGAGGCTAGGGAAGGATTCCTCCTTGTCCAAAGATATAAAGAGTAAGAAAAATTAAGGTTCTGTTAGCAAAAGCTTGAGGGGGCACTCTGGGCAGGCTGACAATGGATTTCATGCAGAATCCTAATCCAGTCAATCGGCTGCAGTGCAGCCATGATTGACGGTCCCTCAGCAGGTGAATGTGTGGGCTTGTCCATTGGAAAGATCACCATCATGCCGAGGCTTTGTCTGAATATGTGGACCTCTTCTAACAAGTTTCTTCCCCTTTATTTCAAGTTACATACTTCACTGTGACTTCAGATGACCTTCATCCAGGTGGGACCTTACCAAAGAATCATTAAAAAATAAAATAAAATAAAAGTTCTTGCCTGGGGAGGCAGCTCTCTCACTCTACAGGCTGACCTGATTTTCTTACTTGAGACTTGAATTGGTCATTAGTCCTTGTCACCCAGCTATGCTTACCCCAGTTCCTGTCTCCACACCCAGCCTCCACACTCCTTAAATTAAAACCCTTAATGAATTTCCCACCGCTAATGAGGAGCTGTGGCTTTGGGCTCAAGTCCCTGCTGTACCTGGAGCTCAGTTGCTCTGTAACTTCTACTGGATAATGGCTGCCTTGGCCTCACTTCCTGTTTGTGTTTTCTGCTTGAGTTCTACGTTACGATTCTTTTTAAGATGCTAGAGTTGGTACTCACCTCATCTTATGCATTGCCTGTGTGATCTACTCTGGTTTCAGACGCTTATATTTTATTCATTGGTGTTTGTTTGTTTGTTTGTTTGTTTAATTAGTCATGGCAGAGGAGATCAAACCCAGGGCTAGTTCCATACCAGGCAAGTGCACTCCTGCAGAGCTGCCAGCTCTGGAGAACATTTTACAATTAAGAAGTTGGCTTTGCTGGGCAGTGGTGGCGCATGTCTTTAATCCCAGTACTAGGGAGGCAGAGGCAGGTGGATTTCTGAGTTCGAGGACAGCCTGGTCTACAGAGTGAGTTCCAGCAGGACAGCCGGGGCTATATAGAGAAACCCTGTCTCGAAAGAAAAAAAAAAAAGTTGGCTTGTGCCAAGTGTGGTGGTAGCTTACAACTTCACAACTTTAATCCCAGCACTGGGAAGGGAGAGGCAAGAGGGTCTCTGTGAGCTCAAGGCCAGCCTGGTCTACATTGTGAGCCCCAGGATAACCAGGGATGCATAGTGAGCCCTTGTGTCAGAAAAACAAAACAAAACAAAAGGTTGGTTTGTTGTTTGGGCCTAGTGGCACATTCTCGTAATCACTGTATTTAGAAGTTAGGGGCAGGAGGATGGCTGCTAGTTCTCTTCACTGAGTGAACAGAGACATGGGTTATGGAGGGCAGGGAGGAAGAGAGGGAGAGCAGATTTCTGTCTTCCTTCCCCACCTTCTGTTTGCTCAGTCCAACCTGGATTTCTTCCTTGGCAGCGAGAGAGAAGGTGCCTTGGGCATTAGCATTCTGCACTGGCTACTTGGCTAACAATCAGAGCTGTCCAAATTTATGAGGAGAGTAATGGAAGTCGTTTTCATTCTTGTGAGGCCTCATTATTAGCATCTCATTGAGCATTGTGTGGCTTTATAGAAGCAAATGTCATTTGTCATTAGATTAGAGGGATTTATTTGAAAGCGGTCCATGACCTTTAGTTCTTTACAGATGAAGTGGTTTTGTCTGGCTCCTGCTCCAGCTCCAAGCCTGGACTCTCAGCGTTTTGATTTAGGGCCATATTTATGAGGCAGCCTTTGGCCCCGCTCATACTGTTGCTCTCACGGTGTCTCTTCAGCATCCTGATGGCAGGGTCAGCTCATGCTTGCGGGTTTCAACCTGTGGGTTGTTGCCTAGGCCACGGGACTTCTCGCTGCATCTCAGTGGCCATTGCGAATCTCCTGGAGCTTGTATCCCTTGACGTGGGGTTCTTTTCAGTGGTTGCTAGGATACGTCGTCAGAATCCGCTCACCCTTGAGAATCACAGCCAACTTGAGTTCTTCCTGACTTCTCAGTATTGAAAAAGCAGGGGCAGTGTGAGCATCCTATTCAGCTTGCGGCGCATCACTGGGACTGTGGCTAGAGACTGGGGAGACGGTGGGGGCTGTACAGCTCAAATGTCTTCTAGAGTCTTCCTGCCTCTTTCGATCTGGATAAAAATGGTTCGAACTGCCTCCCTCCCCTTCACTGGAAAGTCCAATAAAACATGTATTCTGTCAGATTAACCTTGAACACAACATTCCTTTTTATTTGCTTCCATTTTCTTTCTTCCTTCCCCCACCCCTCCGTTTTGCTTGGAGTCAAACCTAGGACCCTGTGCTACACCAATGAGCTACTTCCCCATCCCCCAGAGCCCCAGTCCTGCCGATTTCCCTCCAGCAGACGATGTAGTCATGCTGTACTGTTTCTGTTCTGCATCAGTCCACCTGTACCTCGGCTCCTGTCATGATTTTCATATGATAAATTCCTTAATGGCTCAGACCATACCTGGAAGCTCATGGCTTGGAGGTAGAGGATAGAGGGTCAGCAGTTCAGGATCGTCCTCAGCAATACATCCAGTTGGAATCTAGCCTGGGCTACCTAACACCCTAGCTCAAAAAAACAAAAAACAGAAAGTCAGCCGCAATAGATATTTGTGCACACTTCAAAGTGAAAATATGGAGTGACGAAGGATCCTACATATCAAAAAGAAACCACTAATAACCTCAATGTCAATTGTTGGAACATGGTTCAAGAATGGAGTCATGCAAGGGGAATTCTGAGTACCTGTGGGAAATCTCCAAGGAAACAAGAGTCTCATGAGCTTGGTTTCTTCCAAACCAAGGAATATTCCTCGGAATGTGCTTTTGTGCCCTTCCCAGGTAGCAGAAAGGAGTGAGCTTAATTCAGATCATTCAGTACAACCAGCTACTGTTATTGGTTCCTATGCCTCTACAAAAAAAAAAAAAAAAAAAAAAAAAATCTTTGCTCCATGTGGCTTATCCTTGTGATGATACACTCTACTCACGTGACTCCTCTTAACCCCCAAAGTATAAATTGTCTGACGCTCCGAATAAAGTTGGCTGTTGTAGGAGACTTGACTTCGACTCATTATCAACCCCACTCTCCCTTACGCCTCCAGAGCAGTAAACAGCTAGCTTATGGTTGTGTTGCGGATCAAACCGGAGAAGAAGCTGTGCAACCCAGCTACACCACAGCCCCGATATTTATCCTTAAATGTCCTGCTCCACCGAGTGCTTATTGTTGGAGTCTCTCTTCCTTTTCCCCTGTTATTTCCTTCTCTGAGGAGAAGAACAGATAGAGGAAAATGATTATTTGTTATTTTAGGTTGCGTGTGTTTGTGGGGGGAGGGGTGGACACATGAGCCACAGTGAACATGGGGTGGTTAGAGGACAAGTCTGTGGAGTCAGTTCTTGCTTTCACTTTATATCTACTCCATGGATTGAAATTAGAATTCACAGGCTTGCACAGGGAGCCTCTACGTATGTACTGAGCCAACCCGACAGCCTTGCTTGACTGTTTTCTGAGACAACATCTCCTTAGCAAGTCCAGGCTGACTGACCTCCAGTTCAAGACTCCCCTCCTTCAGTTTCCTGAGAGCTAGGCTTGCAGATGTGCACCACCGCACACCAACTAAGCCTCATTTAAAAAATGCAGACCAACTCAGCTTGCATCAGCTTCTGAGTATCTAAGTACTTCATTCTTGCTTTCTTGTTTCTTGGTAAATAAGAACTTTGTCAGTACAGTGCATAACTCCCAGGTTAGTAAGAGGCAGGGATGTGGCTCATTTTGTCTGACAACATTTTCTAAAGATCCATTTAAAAATATTTATTATTTAACTTCTTATGGATACATGTGTGCCCAAGTGTATGCACGTGCACTGTGTACATGCAATGCAGGCATTATATCCGGACGGGACCAGGGATGCTCAGCTGGCTGCTCTGGAATTCAAGTTCAAGAGTATTCTAGAGGGCTAGAGAGATGGCTCAGCGGTGAAGAACACTGACTGCTCTTCCAGAAGCCCTGAGTTCAATTTCCAGCAGCCACATAGTGGCTCACAACCATTCATAGTGAGATCTGGTGCCCTCTTCTGGTGTGTCTGAAGACAGCAACAGTGTACTCACATAAAATGAATATGTAAAAAAAAAAAAAAAGTGTTCTAGAAACTGAAATTTAACCAAGCGATTCAAACTTGTTGACCTCATGGTCTGCATGAGATTGTGTGTGTGTGTGTGTGTGTGTGTGTGTGTGTGTGTGTGCACGAGTGTGTGTCAGAGTTTACACACACTGGAAGTCATTATTTTTTTCATGTTACTGGCAGCTGAATACAACACTTAACTGGAATCTACCTATATTAGGGTGTGCACGATAGCAGAACCAGGGACCGGGGCAGGAACTAGGAGGCATGTACCTTTTCTTTGGAGAAATAAAGGGTTGTCTCCATTGGGCGCTTGGCAACAACCCACCAGAGCATAAAAAGCTTTGGGCAGCTCTCTTGAATTATTTGAAGATATATTGGGGTTTGTTTCACCTATTTTTTTTGTCACCTATTTTTTTGTGTGTCCCTCTGTGGTAGGCTGGAGAACAAAAAAGGGTGCCATGGGACTTTGTTGCTGCAAAAGCCAAAACAAATAAACAAACTACAAAAACCAAGCTGCCTTCTGGAAAAGAATCCCTGGCATGTGAGCTTTTGATTCTGGATGCCTAAGCCTCAGAGAGAGGGTGTTTCTGAGCAGCAGCAGCAGCTTTGTTGGCCACTCCTGAGACCTGGGCAGAGGGGCAGCACTGGGGAGAGGGGCTGAGGTGGTGCGACCCTCAATGAGCCTCTGAGGTCAACAGTGAGACAAGCTGGGTGTCACCTGGGAAGATTGGAGGGCTCCACAGTGACTCTAGGGATTGGGGAGGGGTACCACCCCTTATTAGGGTTTGAGCATCTCAAGACGTCTCTCCTGGGAGCCTTTTGACCTTGATGCATCAGAACATCCCCATGGCGATGGGGCTGGCCACATGGGCCTGGAAAGAGGCCATGGAAGCAATGGGTGATAGCTGAGTGGGAAGAGGGGAGCAAGGCTGGCTGGCTTTCCCAACCCCTTTCCCGCTCTGATTGCTGCTGCATTATTTGGTCCCTCATTGCCTAGGAGCACAGGAACTGGGTCCCACCTTCATCCCACAGAGGACATGCATCTGCTTATGGGAACAATTCCAACGTTGCTGGTGTTTGATGAAAATATGATCAAAAATTAACAGCAGCTATAGTTTTAAGTAAAAAACCCTCAGCTGCACCGTTTTTTTCTGCCCAAGCCATAAATGTACATGGTAAAAAGTTAGAACTTAGAAAATAAAAAGAGAAGATTAAAGAAGAGTATTTACAATCCTGCTGCCCACAGAACAGTATTGTAAATACCTCTAAATACATCTTTTCCTCTTTTTCTAAGCAAAACATAAATACTTTATTGTTTTTATCGAAGGGCGACTTTCTATCTCATTTTCTGACTTTTTTTTCCTACTTAATAAAAAAATACTGTAACTATCATGCAGTTTTCATTTTCATCGGTGAGATCATTAATTGGAAAAGTTTCATCATAAAAATATATCACAATTTATGTAAACACTCACCTAACCATTAGACCAGACTTTGAAATCTACTGTTATATCCTGATCTATGTGGTGGAAAATTCTACTTAAACCCCTGGCATAGATTAAAGACCAATAACCCAGGGGCATCTATTGAACAATTTTCATCGAAAGAACCTTACAGCTCTCTTCCACACAATAGAACGGCTGCTATGGTCTGCATTCTGTGTTATATGACTTGTTTCTAGCCAGGCTACTCTACTCTTATTAATTATGCCTCTTCCATAACCTGGGAGAGTCTCCTATGAGTGAACAACAATCCATCTTCCCAAGGCTCGCTTGAACCATAGTGACACACTGAATGTTAACTTACCGCTGGGGTTCAGGAGAAAAAGCAGCCAGAAGATAAATAAAGCCAAACCTGCAACAGAACATTAACTCCCTGCTGGGGTGTGTGCACAGCCTTCCAAGAATAGTAGGTGAAGGGTACAAGCCAAGATCCCTCTTCAGAGAATATTCCTGTGAGTTGGTCCTCCCTGGGTCTCCACACCTTCACACTTTCTCTTCTCGGTACATCCGTCCCCCCTCCCGCCACCTGCCATGAGTCGGCTTCAAGAGAGACGTTTACTGTTTATCTGTCTTTTCCTTTGATTTGGTTTGGAGCGGGTATTCCATAAATTCCTCCTTTCCTTAAACATCCTGCACCTTCTCTTGGCTGTCTAGACAGCATCGTCTTCCCTCACTACCCTGCTGTCCTGTTTTCTTTGGGGGAATCCTCACCTTCCACCCCCATTTCCAACCATGTAATGGACTCCAGCAGCATCTCTTGGTTAGAATGTAACAACTCCTCTCCTAGACACAGTGTTTGGTTGAAAGATAGGCACAACACTTGACGTAATCCAACTGGCGATCCTCCAATAGGAATCCTGAGAGGCGAGCACCTTCCTTTTCTCTTTGACACCAGTGGTGAATATCTTTCCCCAGGTTGACATCTTTAACAAAAGAAGATCCAGGTCCTGGATGCAGAAACTAGAGCTGAGAAGATCCTATGTTCTTTAAGATGCTGGGTGGAGCTCAGCCTAAATCAATAATTATTTGGAGGAAAAAATCTTATATCCTTAATCATCAGAGAAATGGAAAGCAGAACTCCACTGGGATTCCATCTCAACCCAGCCAGAAAGGTTTTCCACAAGAAAACAGAGGATGGTAAGTCCTGGCAAGGCTCTAGTTGGAAAAGAAACATTCATGCCCTGGTGGGAATGTAAGTTCGAATCGCCACTGTGACAGTCAGTCAGCAAGGAGGCTTTAAATACAGAGCAGATATGACTTGAGTTATCTCCTGCTGCCTATTCAAAGGAACTTAAGTGAGCATACAATAGGGACATTGCAGATCAGTGTTTATCAAAGCCACTGTTCACAGCAGCTAAGTTAGTCTAGGTGCCCCTCAGTGGATGGACAGATAAAGAAATTGTAGCATACACACACACCAGAGTTTAAATCAGCTATAGTGAAGAAAATGGTGTTATTGCAGGAAAATCAGTGAAACTGGAGATTCTACGTAAAGTACGCCAGACTCAGAGAGTCAGGATCACATGCTGTCTGTCATGTGTGCAATCCAGATTTAATGGAGAGATGGACAAGAGACCAGGAAAAGTGGGATGGAAGCATAGTCGGTAAATAAAGATGTCATGATGAAACTCACTGCTTTTAAGAGCTTTTTTTTATATTCCTTTAGTTTAAATTTATTTTATTATAGTGTATGTATATGGTACATGTAAATCTGCCACTTATGTGCAGTGTCCAAGGAACCCAGCAGAAGGTATCAGATCCCCCGAAACAGGAATTACAGACAGTTGTGAGCTGCCATGGGGGTTCTGGGAACCGAACCCGGGGTCGTCTGGAAGAGCAGCCAGCACTTTTAACCACGGAGTCATCTCTCCAGCCTCATATTTACTTATTTTGTGTGTGGGTGTGTACATGCTATGGCACATGTGTAAGTCAGAGGATAATTTTTGGTTCCATTGTGTGAGTTCTGTCTATTGAATGGAAGCTGTCATGCTTAGTGGCGAGTGCCTTTATCTCTGAGCCATCTTGCTGGCCCCCAAGCTCATTTTATTCAATGAATATTCACTAATTTATAAAAGAAGCAAATAAATGAAAAAGTTAAAAATCCTTCCTAGGGCTGGAGAGATGGCTCAGAGGTTAAGAGCCCTGGCTCTTCCAAAGGTCCTGAGTTCAATTCCCAGCAACCACATGGTGGCTCACAACTATCTGTAATGAGATCTGGTACCCTCTTCTGGCCTGCAGGCATACATGTAGGGAGAACACTGTATGCATAAAACCATAAATAAATAAATACAAATTTAAAGAAAAATTTCTTCTGAAAGTCAATTGCCCAATTGTCCTTTAAAAAATATGGAAATCAGTAATTTTCTTTTCTAGGTCAGTTTGGGAAGACCTCTACTAACGTTTGTACCTGAATTAAACGATCCCATTTATGAGAAACTGTACCTTGGCATTAATGCAGAATTCATTCCAACGTAAGTTTGATTCTTTTACAAACCAGGGATAGAAAGTATTTTTTACCTTGAGGGACAATTGTAGTCAACAGGCAGTAAGTCTGGCGATCTGTGTAGGGAGAGCTGCAGAAACTGACTCTGTTCTCAGCAAGAATGTGTGCAGAGATCGCTTAATGATGTCTGCTGGGCTATAGGATGTCAACTGCCTAGATGTCTCATGATTTTATTGTCATCTAAGTGAAGGTTGTCGGGCTTAGTATCAAGTGCCTTTCCCTCTGGGCCATTTCACTGGCCCAGCTGTCTTTCTCTTGCTGGAGTTGAGTCTCAAGTGGTCCAGTCTGGCCTTGAACCCACTACTCATAACCTTAAACTCCCAGTCCTCCAGTCCTCCAGTCCTCCAGTCCTCCAGTCCTCCTGCCCCCTACCCACCAGTGCTTGGATTACAGGCAGGAGCCTCCACACTTGGCCCAGCTACCCTCTTCTTTCTCCTTTCTGTCTGTTCATGCGGATTTATTCCTATTTTCTACCTGCTTTATTCCTTTACAGTCATGCTAGTGAGATTTCAGAAGGGAGAAGGGATAAAAGCCCCGTGTTCAATCTCCTTTACTTAACCATCAGGAATCAAAGAAGCTTTGTTTTTTTTTTTTTGTTTTTTTTTTTTTTTAAGGCAGTCAGCATTGCCCCAGGTAACCTAGCTTTTACAAGCTCCTGAAACACAGCAACTTAAGCAGAAATTAAATCTGCAAATCTCAATAACTATTTTTAAGGAAATGTGAGCACCCAGAAACCCAATACGCTCCAGGGCAGAATGTCTTTGCTCTAAAAGAAACAATAAATTCCACCCTAGGAAAGAATCCCCGATCTTTGCCGTGAGAATAATCATGGTCCTGCAGTTTCATAGGTAAATCCAACTTGATGTGGGCTCCTACACCCCTCAGACCCGCATCTGCCTTATCTACCGTGAGATCGACATTGGAGCCCCCCACAAAGATCCCCAGCTTGGTGTCAGAGGGTGCGTTCTGAGGGAAGCTGGATTGGCCCAGCCCTAGCCCGGGGGCCTTTCTCCCTCTAGACCGGGGTGTGGGGTGTGGGGGGTGTGTGGGGGGGTGTGGGTGTGGGGGTGTGTGTGGGTGTGGGGGGTGGGGGAGCTGTGGTGACACAGCAGCAGCCATCCTGCTCCTGCAGTTCTGTCTCTTGGTATCAGCCAGCCACCATGACTACAAAGCAGAAACAAAGAGAAATGAGGACTTAAGTCATTCTCTGAGACCAGCATTCCATCTTGACATGTCTGGGGTCAGGACAAGCTGCTCTTTCAGATCTGTTTCTTTTCTTTTCTTTTTCTTTTTCTTTCTTTTTTTCTTTTTTTTTTTTGTTTTTTTTTTGTTTTTTGTTTTTGTTTTGTTTTTTGAGACAGGGTTTCTCTGCCCTGGCTGTCCTGGAACTCACTTTGTAGACCAGGCTGGCCTTGAATTCAGAAATCCACCTGCCTCTGCCTCCTGAGCGTCCCCAGACGTAGGCTCCCAAAACCCTCAGACGTCACCTCCACACACAGACAGCTCTCAAAGTAATGGCAATGGCTGAGGAGGACCCAAGTTCTGTGGAAGGTAAAGCTTAGGCACGAGGGGATGGCAATTCCTTCCTTCCACAGGAAAAAGAACACTGAACCGTGGATAGGAAATTGAGTGTAAATTTTAGTGTTTACTTAAAATGGGAAAAGAAATGACAGAAAATTATAAAAATTTAAGATTTGACAAATTCTACAAAATCTAGAAAGAAAAGTATCTCTTTAAAAAACATTTTTGTTTTGGGTGTGTGTGTGCATGACTCTGTGTGTGTGTGTGTCTGTGTGTGTGTCTGTTTGTGTGTGTGTCTGTGTGTGTGTGTGTCTGTGTGTGTGTCTGTGCATACACTAATGCTAATGGTCATGTGTGAAAGTCAGTGGACAACTTTGGGGGGGCTGGTTCTCCCCCTCTACCATGTGGGTCCCAGAAACTCTCAACCATAAAGCTTGGTAGCACGTTCCTTTACCCTCTGAGATATCTCACCTGTCCACCAAAATAATATCTCTACTGTTGACTTCTTTTTTTTTTTTAAGATTTATTTATTGATTATATGTAAGTACACTGTAGCTGTCTTCAGACACTCCAGAAGAGGGAGTCAGATCTCATTACGGATGGTTGTGAGCCACCATGTGGTTGCTGGGATTTGAACTCGGGACCTTTGGAAGAGCAGTCGGAGCTCTTAACCGCTGAGCCATCTCTCCAGCCCCTACTATTGACTTCTTAATACATGTCTTTAATATTTTCACCATTCTCTTAAATCTGAGATAGTGTCCTCCCTCACACAACCCCCCACCCCCACTCCATGCCACCCTGCCACCAACCAGTGCTGTAGTCACAGGCGTGATGTCTTGGCAAACTGAACATTTTCTAAATTGTCAACTTGAGGACATTTTTATTAAGTTGGCTTTCATAAGTGAACTCGAAGATTTCAGACACATTTCAGGTTTATTTGCGTGGGGACTAATGTTAAATTTCTTTAGCTTGGTAGCCTCACTATCGTGGTAAATGATAATATCAGTTTTTCATTTTAGATTAAGAAGAAGCAGATAGCCAAGCGATGGAAAAGCCCATTCTCTTTCTCTCCTTTTTTCTTTTCTTTTTATTAGATATTTTCTTTATTTACATTTCAAATGCTATCCTGAAAGTCCCCTATACCCTCCCCCCTCCCCTGCCCTGCTCCCCTACCCACCCACTCCCACTTCTTGGCCCTGGAGTTCCTCTGTACTGGGACATATAAAGTTTGCAAGACTAAGGGGCCTCTCTTTCCCATGATGGCCAACTAGGCCATCTTCTGCTACATATGTAGCTAGAGACACGAGCTCTGGGGATACTGGTTAGTTCATATTGTTGTTCCACCTATAGGGTTGCAGATCCCTTTAGCTCCTTGGGTACTTTCTCTAGCTCCTCCATTGGGGGCCCTGTGTTCCATCCTATAGATGACTGTGAGCATCCATTTCTGTATTTGCCAGACCCCGACATAGTCTCACAAGAGACAGCTATATCAGGGTCCCTTCAGCAAAATCTTGCTGGCATATGCAATGGTGTCAGCGTTTGGAGGCTGATTATGGGATGCCATTCCCCTTCTCTTAATGCTTTGGGTATAGTTTTGTTTTTGTTTGTGCTTTTTAAAGAAACACAAGCGTTTGGGGGAAGGGCTAGAATTTGCCTCCCAATGCTGGAATAGTTGCTATGGATATTTACTGCATATGCCTTCTTTTCTCCCAGCCACAGCCCCACCCACATCACAAGCATCTCTCACACATCTGGACACTCTGGGCTGCACCTCAAGCTTTATGCACCGCCATGACACACAGGCTTGCTACCTCCTGGTGTTACAGTGGGCAACCCTAGTGCTCAAAGAAGGTTAAACTCCATGGGAGAGGCAGTGTAGAACTCTGAAATTGGGCACCAGCTCAGGTAAACAGGGAATGCTGGGTACTAAAAACAGGCAAGAGCTGGGAGGTACACATTCTAGATGGTTCCTTTCCTTGGCAGTGTGGATTTCTCATCCTGATGGGGATGCACCAGAAGATGCTCCAGCTCAGCCTGGAGTTCCCACTGCTCAAGTCCGAACTTGGATTATTTTTCTTCTATTCTAATCTTCAGTACACTGTCACTGTCCTCAGACACACCAGAAGAGGGCATCGGATCGCCATTACGGACGGTTGTGAGCCACCATGTGGTTGCTGGGAATTGAACTCAGGACCTCTGGAAGAGCAGTCAGAGCTCTTAACCGCTGAGCCATCTCTCCAGCTCCCCCATCTTTGTTTTTATAGTCAGTCTGCCTTTGCAGGAAGAAGCACACCTCCTCTGGTGATCTGCAAGACTGAGGTACTACAGTCTAAAGACAGCCCTCAGATCTCTTTGTTTATTTGTTTGTTTGTTTCTGAGACAGGGTCTTACTTTATGGGTAAGGCCAACTTTAAACTCCCTGTTCTCAGATCCTCTCCCGCTGAGTACTAGGATTTACACCAGATTTCAACTTTGTCTTCCCTTAGAAGCCTAGCCTTGAGGTGGTCCTTGTACTGTTGTCTTCTGAGCCAGTTTTCTTTTTCTTCTTTAATCTGCTCACATTGCAGGAAGCCACCACCTGCAGTGGGACCTGGAGGCTGGGGAGCAGGGTGGGGGTAGGGCAACTGTTTCTTTTCTCTGCCTGATGCTTCTTCTTGGAGACTCTTTAGACAGCCCTGTGTGCTTCCTGGGCCCAGCCTTTCATTAGGAACTCCAACTTGGTTGGAGTTCTTACAGCCACCTGCTTCTCCTTTTGTCCTTGCAGCTCAGCGGTTCTCAGTGAAAGGCATGTCTGCCTACCCTCCTCTCCCCAAAACACACACACACACACACACACACACACACACACAAAAGGGATCTTTGGCAATTTCTGAAGGAGTCTGCTTGCTACAACTTAGGTGGATGAGGGAGACACCATAGACATCTAGTAGATAAAAGTGAAATGTGCTGCCTCAAACAGGATCATGCTCCTCCTCCAGCAGAGAATCACCCCATCCAAAACGGTGAAAGTGCTCACTCTAAGCACCCTTGGAAGGCAACAGTGACATCTACAAGTATCAGTCTCCTGTTCGTCTCCTTGACCCTTCTAGACCTTAGCTGTGTAACCAGTTACAGGAATTAAAATCCCCTGGTTTAAACACTTAAAAGTGTGTGTTCCGATTTCATCATGACACATAGCACACACACTCGGGGAAACATCACATGGTACTGTAGAGCTGTGTTCAATTCTTGTAAACCAGTCCATTTTAAAAACAAGCACGTGGGGGCTAGGGTTATAGCTCAGTTGTAGAGCACTTGCCTAGCATGGGTGAGGTCCTAGGCCTCAGCACTACATCCCCACTACTACAAAATGATAGAACAAGACAGATACTCAATGGGGCTTCTGTTTTCCTGGTCATACTGACACCCTCCCCAAAACATAAACTTCTTCTTTTTTCCCCACTCTATAAAAACTATCTATGTTTCTCCCACCTCCATAAATTCTGGACATTTTTACCATAGCTGCATAACGTGTATCTTTTTTCCTAAATAAATATAAGGCAGGGGAAGAGATGGATCAGTGGTTAGAATACTTGCTGCATAGTTACAGGGACTGAGCTCTGCTCCTCAGCACCCATGTAAAAATCTGGGTGTGGCAGGACACGTTCTGTACCCCAGTGCTCCTGAGCCAGAGCCAGGCAGATCTCCTGAGCCTCACTGGCTACCCTGTGTAGCTGAAATGGCACACATCAGGCTTAGTGAAGAGATCATACCTCAAAAATAAGATGGAGAAGCAATTGAAGAAGAAGACATCCCAATCTCAACTTCTGGACTTGGCAAATGCCTACAATACACACACACACACACACCGCCCCCTGCAGAGGAATTTTAATTCCTCTGGCTAGAATACAGACACGCCCTTAGTACACACCTTTAAACCCCAAACAATAAAGGTAAAGTTAGTCTGTAGAAGGAAGTGGCCATGTTTGAAAGTGATGTCTGGAATTGAGGAGTAGACAAAGGGATGAGTCAGAGAAAGACTTGACAGAATGAGTCAGAAATAGGACATACCCAATTCTCAGGAGAACAGAAAAGGAAAGAGAAGCCATTGAAGAGCAGGCAGAGAGAGAGAGAGAGAGAGAGAGAGAGAGAGAGAGAGAGAGTTAGAGAGAGAGTTGGTGAGTTGGGAGTCAGGGCAGTGAGTGCAGTGGAGTGGAGTGGAGTTCCTTAGTGAGTCAGTGCAGTTCAGTGCAGGGCAGCAGAGGCAGCTCAAGCCAGAGAGTAAGAGGGAGCCAGAAGATTAGGACAAATTGCCAGAGGTAGTCTGAGACCAAGCAGAGCAATTCATTGAGAAGCTGAGAGAATCCAGATTGTTTTAGTCGGCCTGGAGAGGAGTTTGATCCAGAACAGCTTAGTTGAACTAGACAGAGACCAAAAAGAACTAGAAAGGGTGAGCTTATTCAGCAGCAAGTCTATGAAAGGATGATTACATCTGGCAAATAAAAGATACATTTACCACCCCCCCCCCCCACACACACACACTGATAGAGAGAGAGGTGGGGGGGGGGAGAGGGAGAGAGAGAGAGAGAGAGAGAGAGAGAGAGAGAGAGAGAGAGCATTCAAATAAATCCAACCACCAAGACCATTCAAAATGCATTATTAAAATAAAAACACCTTTGGTTAGTTTAATACCACTATACATATAAAATATAGATTAATTCAAATCAGATTAATGTGAGATCTTTGGAGAGTCTTCTGAATTTCTTGTTAGGCTTAATTTTGTAGAGCAACATCAAGTTTTTGTGCATATTGTCACTCTTTTGCATAAAAATAAAATTGAGGAAAAATTCTGGGGTACTAAAAAGACAAAGAAAATATATTTTGTTTTCTTCCATGCCACGGGGGTATATCAGCTTCTTGGATCTGCCCAAACAATAGCTGGATGGATCAAAGAACAACTTATTGTTCCCTTCCTTGGGTCTAAAAGTTCAAATCAAGGTGTTAGGAGAACTGCGTTCCCTCTGAAGGCGCCACTGACTCTTACGGAAGCCGCAGTCCTTCTTCCTCATTTTGTAAATGTGTTAGACCAATCTCCTGTCTTCATGAAGGCTCTCTGTGTCCAGACATCTTCCCTCTGTCAGTCACCCATATTAGATTAGAAACGCTGACCTTTGGATTTAAAAGGGGAAAAAAAAATTCTACCTTTTGCACCCTAGTCACTCGGTTTTTTTAAAAAAGACAAATTCTCGGTGTGGTCTCAAGATCATGGAGATCTGATTGCCTCTGCCTCCCAAGTGCTGGGATTAAGGGTGTGTGCCAGTGTGCCCAGCTTTGCCTCACTTTTACTTAAATATTTCAAGGGAACAAGGAAGCAGAAGCAGGTGGGTGGGGGCGGGCCAATGTGAGTAAAATACAATAATGGGTATATGGATGCCCCAGAGTGAAACCACTGTTTCATATGCTCACTAAAAAGGTCAACAAAAAACCAAAAATACCCCATTTCCTCCCAAAATTCAGGAGGCTGAAGCAGGGAGATCCCAAGTGTAAGGTTAGTCTGAGCTATGGAATGAGACCCAGTCTGAAAATAATAATAATAACACTTACTGTTAATTACACATAATATTTATTGTTATTAATGATAATGATGATAAACCTAAATACCAAATAAACAGCAACATTAAAAAAATAGTATTTCCAAATAAGGTCACAGTACAAACAAACAGGAGTTAGGACTTCACCGCTGCCGCACAGGTACAGTTAAACTCACAACAAAGGATACTAATGATGTGCACGCTTCAAGGTCTGTTTTTTAATGACGGGGATCTATAAATACATTCAAAATCAGTAGAGATATTTTAACATTGCTTTTCCCAGAAGAGTGGTAGGTTAGTGAGCATCCCGTTCTGTAGCAAGATATGTCTATAAGGAGGGTGTACTGGCTATTTTTGTGTCAACTTGACACAGCTGGAGTTATCACAGAGAAAGGAGCTTCAGTCGAGGAAATGCCTCCATGAGATCCAACTGTAAGGCATTTTCTTAATTAGTGATCAAGGGGGAAAGGCCCCTTGTGGGTGGGATCATCTCTGGGCTGGTAGTCTTGGGTTCTATAAGAGAGCAGGCTGAGCAAGCCAGGGGAGGCAAGCCAGTAAAGAACATCCCTCCATGGCCTCTGCATCAGCTCCTGCTTTCTGACCTGCTTGAGTTTCAGTCCTGACTTCCTTTGGTGATGAACAGCAGTATGGAAGTGTAAGCCGAATAAACCTTTTCCTCCCCAACTTGCTTCTTGGTCATGATGTTTGTGCAGGAATAGAGACCCTGACTAAGACAAATTGGTACCAGCAGAGTGGGGTATTCCTGTGACAACCTGACCATGTTTTGGGGAGGACTGTGGAAGGACTTTGGAACTTTGGGCTTGAAGATCCATTTGTTGTTAAGAGCTCTGTTAGATGTTCTGTAGGAGCTTGGAAGATAATGTTGAGAACAGTGCAGAAGATGGAGGCCTGGTTTGTGAAATTTCAGAGGGAAAATTAAAGACTCTTTTCAGGGCCATTGTTACTTTGGTTGTGAAGATTCTGTGGTTCTGGTTAGCTGGGGCTGAAGAATCAGCTGTGATTAACAAGATACCAGAACTACTAAAGCAAAAACTTTGCATTACTGGGACTATTGATGCTGGTTAGCTGGAGCTAAGAAATTAGCGGTGATTAAGAAGAGACCAGCATCGTTAAGGTGACATCTTCTGGGAAGTGTTTTCTGAAAGCACAAAGAGGCTGTGTTCCAGAGATAGGCAAGATTGTACTCCTTCTGCAGCGGGACTTGGTAATGTGTAAGGGTCACCCAGGTGGTACTGGTTTTGAAGGCATGAAGGGGTCATGCAGAGCAGCTGAGACTCGGCACTGTGAGAGGCCATGGAAGGCCATTGGTGAAGGTGCAGCCTCAGTTGTAATTGGAGGCCCAGGACTGAAGGGGTCATGCAGTGTTTTGGAGATGCCAGTACCATGAGATGACCACCAAGAGCAGCAGCAGCAGTGGAGTACAGGCATCTGGAGCCCAGAGGACGATTCGTGTACTACAAAGGGCATGGCTGGAGAAGTGACCCAAGCCCTTGGAGGAGCCCAGAATATCGTGAGTTCGATCCCAGACGTTGGACAGTTGGAGATTGATTTTTGCTTTGATTGTGACTGTGCCCTGATATTTTCCCTCTTGAAGGAAGACACTGTTTTAGTGGAGCCCACAGTTAAGAGACTTTTAATTGTAAAGAGACTTTGGATTTTAAAAGAGATGGATATTTTAAAGAGATTGAAAATTTAAGAATATGTAAAGACTGTGGGACTTTTAAAGTTATTTAGATCTTGGGGATGAATAAGAATGTAAGAGTTGAGGCTTACTAGTGATGTGTTTGTGTGTCAAGTTGACAAGGGGTCAATTGTACTGGCTATTTTTGTGTCAACTTGACACAGCTGGAGTTATCACAGAGAAAGGAGCTTCAGTCGAGGAAATGCCTCCATGAGATCCAACTGTAAGGCATTTTCTTAATTAGTGATCAAGGGGGAAAGGCCCCTTGTGGGTGGGATCATCTCTGGGCTGGTAGTCTTGGGTTCTATAAGAGAGCAGGCTGAGCAAGCCAGGGGAGGCAAGCCAGTAAAGAACATCCCTCCATGGCCTCTGCATCAGCTCCTGCTTTCTGACCTGCTTGAGTTTCAGTCCTGACTTCCTTTGGTGATGAACAGCAGTATGGAAGTGTAAGCCGAATAAACCCTTTCCTCCCCAACTTGCTTCTTGGTCATGATGTTTGTGCAGGAATAGAGACCCTGACTAAGACAGAGGGAAAAGATTGATTCCGGGCTTACAGTTTTAGAGAGTTCCTGATTGGGAGACCTGCTGCTTTTTGGTTTATGGTAAGGGGCTGAGGAGCAATATTATGAATGTATGTATGTATGTATGTATGCATGTATGCATGTATGGTTGAGCAAAGCTGGTGAACGTTGAGCCCACTGAGCAAGAGAAAATAATAAGATAAAAAGAAGAAGAATGGGTGAGAAGTGCAACCTCTTTTGGAGACAAGCCCCCATAACCTATAGAGTCCCATCTTTCAAAGGTTCCCCCACCTCCAGATGTTCTACTGTGGGACTAAGCTGTGGCCCTTGGAGGACGTTCAGCAACTGTAGCAAACGGTTGTGACTTCTGTTTGAAACAGAAGTCTCTAGTGGATGTATTGAGTGAGTCCTTATCTAGGATCCAGAGTAGACAAGGCATCATCCTGGGACTTAAAGATGAATGGATACACAGCTTCAGCTGCCAACAGGCTTATCATGGGCGAAATAAATCTGAGAACAATGCTAATGAGCCTGAAATGTGTTTCTCCAGGGAGGACGTTTGTGAGACCCTAGGAGGTAAAAACATGGAAGGCCTCCCCTCGAGAGGTGAGGCCCAGCTCTGTTGCACCAGCCCCTTGAAGGCTCCAGGGCAGGTGAGGTCAGAGTGGGTCCCAGACACCGTGACCGTGATGCAAGGATGAGACACAGGATTCTAGTCACTGCTCCTGGAGAGCAGACAGCAGAATGAGGGCAGATAGAGGCCAATGGCCAATTGCAGATCAATACAGCCCGCTAAGGAGCTGGTGATGAGCCGTGGAGGTTTTCAATCAAAGGAGCAACGTTTCCAGATTTGTCTTTTAAAGATCAGTCTGGGAGCATCACTGCAAAGCATGCTTTTTATTTTTTCCTTTTCTTCTACATCCAGAGGTCATTTCCCTGTTCTCCTCTTACTGCCTCTCAACAGCTTTCATCAGAGCAGGGTGCTCCCTTCCTGAAATAATTTCCTCTTCATCTCTCACCCTAGCTGCTGCCCTGGTTTCTTTCCTGACTTACAGCTTCTCTTCCATAGTTGACCTTCTCACCAGCTCTCAAGACCCACACAAGAAATCTGCCTGTCTGGGACCTTCCCCTTCCTTCCCACCCTGTCCCTGAGATCTCATCCAGACCCAAATTTGTTCCCCAGCTTCAGGCTTTCACTCGAACCCCAAACTTGCCCACTTAATCTATTATTCTGCCCCAAGTCCCTATAATGCCTCAGATCCTCAACTTGTTAATTCTGTTTCTTTTGAACTTTCCAACATTAATAAATGTTCCTATATTCAGCCAGAATCAAACGTTTAATTTAACTCTTCCCTTTTCCTCCCTCTCCCACATACAACTCCCTCGAGGGCTCTTCCTGGCCTCATTACTAAAGCAGAGCTTCAATTCGTCTGCAGTCTTCCTGTCCCGGTCACCAGCACCACCTTAGAAGGCACCGTAGTTGTCCATTACCTAGACAACTGCAATAGTCTACACATGCACACGTGTGCACACACGCACACATACAGGGTCTCATGGAACCCCAGGCTGGCCTTGAACTTTTGACCTTCCAGCCTCCACCCAAAGAGTGCCATGATTACAGCTACATGCACCTACCAAGAATTTTAACCAGTTATATCAGTCACCGTGGAATCCGAACTTCTTCCTATGCTTTGCAAGATCTTCGATGACCTGTTTCCTCTTTATGCACATGTTCTAACCACTGATCTGCCCCTGTTCCCTGAATATATCATATCCACCCCTCTCCTGCCTCTGGGCCTTTGCTCTTGACATTCTTCTCACCCCCTACTATTAATATAGCAATGCCTTTCTTATCCTTCCATTCATACTTTCCCAGAGATGCCATCCCGAGCTTTCCTGTATAAAGGAGGCTTCCAACTTCATTACTCTGTGTGGTGGTTTGAATATGCTTGGCCCAGGGCATGGTACTCTTAGGGGGTGTGGCCTTGCTGGAATAGATGTGGCCTTGCTGGAGTACATGTAGCTTTGTTGGAGTAAGTGTGGCCTTGTTGGAGGAAGTGTTTCACTGTCGGGGTGGGCTTTAAGGCCCTTGTCCTAGCTGCCAGGAAGCCAGTATTTTGCTAGCGGCCTTCAGATGAAGATACAGAACTCTCAGTTCCTCCCACACCATGCCTGCCTGGATGCTGCCATGCTCCTCCCTTGATGATAATGGACTGAAGCTCTGAACCTGTAAGCCAGCCTCAATTAGATGTTGTCCTTATAAGAGTTGCCTCGGTCATGGCGTCTGCTCACAGCAATGCAGACCCTGAGACTCTGCATCTTACCGCTCTATTTCCACCACCAGGGAACTGAGCAGCATGAAGAGTGTGTGCTTGCTCATTTGCTTAGGTTTCTTTCTCTCCATACACCACTCACTCTTCCAAACTCTCCAGTTAGAAGCCTATGCAGCGATTGCTGTAGAGCATGGTACTTCAGGGAGAGCTTGACACACCCATAGCCCATCTGTCTTCCAAGCTCTCTGTACTGTATCTCATCATTTACACTGTAACATTTAATCTTCCCAATTGTCCTCTATGGTGGCTTTCTTATTCCCATGCTTTCAGTAAGGAAACTGATTTCAGGGGTAAGATGACCTACCTACCTACCAAAACTACTTGGACACTGGGAGTTATGGAGGAAGAAAGCTAACCACAATGATTAATCTAGTTTTTCACTCTGAAGACAAGGCTGAGAAGTACCTGGGGATTAGTACACTGGGTGTGTCTGTGGTAGTGTGTCCCTGAGAGGGTTGCCTAAGAGAGAAGGACTGTCCTGTGAGGAGGGAGAAAGCCAGGGGTGTGGCCATCCTCTTTCTCAACACTTGGGCCTCCACGATGCAAACTGCTACACTCTGCTTCCTGTCTGCCTCTGTCATGGTCAGCCTCATGTCAGGTCCAAACCAGACCAGAGAGGAGCCCTCAGAAAGCATAAGCCTAAGGTAGCCTTCCTCCAATGCGTTATTTCAGTCAGGTCTTTGTCACGATGACAGTAAACATAGCCAAACTTGCCAGTGTGGGCAGATCTGAGCTCATGGACTATCTCTCTGCACCATGCTCTCACATCTGAAGCCCATGTCCTGTAGAAGAGCCAGAAGGAACAGGAAAATGTACGCTTCAGTTTCGTCTCTTCTTTCATTTGACCTACTTTGAAGAACAAGTCTCTGATCTTGTGTCAAATAAACAAACCGGTATACCGTGCTTCAGCAATGGTTTCACTGTTTATGGGTTTCAGGTTTTCCCCAGTGTTAAGGATTAAGTCCAGGCTTTCTGAGTGCTAGGTAAGTTCTATGGTTGAACTAGATCTTAGTACTTTTATTTGGGGAAAACACCCAAACAGATGGCTGCTTCCCCAGTCTTCAAGCTGGGTATAGGAAAAGGTATGTATGTAGTCTGAATCAGGCCTGGCAGCACCTCTCTGTCTGCCTGTCTGTCTATCTGTCTCTCCCTCTTCCTCTCCTCTCTCTCACTATTCTTCCCCCTCCCCTCCCTCTTCCTCCCGCTCCCCCTCCCTCCCCACCTCTCTTCCTCCCTCCTTCCCCTCCCTCTGAACCTCTCTCCCTCTTCCTCCGCTCCGCTTCCTCCCCCCCCCCTCTCTCTCTCTCTCTCTCTCTCTCACACACACACACACACACACACATACACACACACACCTGCTCACTCTTGTACTCTCTCTCGCTTGGAGCTTTGCTTGAGCTCTGGAGACAAGAATTCCCCCCAGGATTCTCATTCTTTATTGCTGTAGTAGCCAGGAGCTGCAAGTGGCCATCTTTAGTTGCATGGAATCTTCTGGAGAGAGAAACTGGACAGATGGATGGGGAGAGACAGAAATGGACTGATCAGCACAGTTTCGACCTCAGAGCCTAGCCATTTACTTATTCTGTTATTTGGTTAGCATTTGCCTCCTCACTAAATGGTTCCATAA
Source organism: Mus caroli (assembly GCF_978045245.1). Taxonomy (NCBI): domain Eukaryota; kingdom Metazoa; phylum Chordata; class Mammalia; order Rodentia; family Muridae; genus Mus; species Mus caroli. Next base: position 93,729,769 of record NW_028227264.1, read on the forward strand.
GCATGAGAATGACGTCTGCCGTTGCTCCTCATGGCTTCCGGGCTGTCGCGGTGCAGGTGTGTCCATATGTATGGGGATGAGACTCCTGCTCCCACAGGATAGCAGCTCCCGGCATAATGCTAACATGTAAGAACTACTTTCTATCTATGGCTTTTGGAAGATGCTGGGTGGACATTTGGGGTTTGATTAAACACAAGGAAGCTCAATTTTAGAGTCTTATTCAACTCGAAAATACATAATGAGTCCTTTAATTTTTTTTTTCTTCCAATGAGAGTGGATTGAAACAAGGCAGGGATAATAACGTTCTGGTTGTGCTTTTCAAAAAATGTGGGTCACGTCTTAGGCACTATAATTTAATTTGACTCTAATATGTCTTTGAGTACCCTGTCAGATTATAACCTGATTCATCACTCACTTGGTGGCTAAAAATAGAGGGAGATACAAGAGGGTCACATCACTTAGCAAGGAGCGGTTTTTTTTCTCAAAGTACCGGACATAAATCAGAGGCAGCACGTCACGCACTTCTACCCAAAGCCATACACGCGATGCCCGGCAACTGTTACCGAATGAAATGACTGTTGAGCTCCAATCAGCGTCATTCAGCAGAGGCAGCCTGAGATGGTCACGTGAGACCGCTTGATAGTCAGGCCCCTAGTGGGCCTCTGCTAATCAGTCCGGGCTGAAGAGGCGTGGGTGCCTGATTACGGGCAGTTTTATCTGGTTTCCAGGGGGAGTGGCTGAAACCATGTCAGGGCCTAAGAGGAAGGAAGGAAGGAGTTTTCTCGTGAATATTTCTTGGGGGAAAAAAAAATCCCTATCTCACACTGTGTCCTAGCTTCCCCCTGGGATAAAATAATAGTAGCCTGTGCACCTGCGCCCCACACCTGCAGTGCGCTAAGTCCTCAGCGAGCCTCAAAGGAGAGGCAGTGGGGAAATTAGGGCTCTTACTTGTTATGGTGCTGGCTCAGAAGTAGAGAAGGTGCTGACCTCTGATGCTTCAAAAAGAAGTTCAGGAAGAAGGAATGAAGGAAGAAGGAATGAACGAACACCGTGACTGTAGGCAGAACACAAGACTGGAACTGTAGATGGGGACAGAAATGGGCATGGATAGAACATGGAACTGTACACTAGGTGTGGCGATGTGGTGCCACGCACAGGGTTGGTCAGAGCAGCTTGCTCTAACAGAGCATCGTGGGCCAGGTAGCTTCTAAGCAGCAGACCCTGGTTTCTCTCAGATCAGGGTTCTGGAGTGATATGGTTCAAGGGAAGGCTGTTTGTTGGCTGAGTTTTTGTAACCTCCCAAAAGGCACCGAGTGAGCTTTGTAGACACTTAGAAGCAGCCAGTTTGTCTCCATCATAGTAAAAACTCAAGTCAGGAGAAAATATTAAAAGACTGGGAGGAAATAAACTGCGTTAAACCACATTGCGTGATTTTTCCTCACAGAAGGGTGATTTGTTTAATCCTGGAAGTCAGTATGGGGAGACCCTAGAAAAGAGCGCTAGGAATCACTGCATAAAATAAAAGAACTTCCAGTCATCAAGACCAACATTGCACAGACAGTACTGAATGGTAATCGGAGAGTTAGGGAGGAATAATCCCGCAAGTGGGAGGAGACAAGATTTCCTCAACAGATGCTGGAACTGCGACTCGGTGACTAACTGCGTTTGCTGTACAAGCTTGAGAGCCTGACTTCTAGTCCCACCCCCCAGGGAAAAGACTAGGTACGGCGACAGCTGGAACACGGCAGAGACGGGAGGATGGCTGGGGCTTGCTGGCCACCAGCTTAGAGCAAAGGAGTAAGGCTAGGTGTTAGAGCAGGGCCAGAGCATCCCCCTCTGGCCTCCACGTGCACACGCACAGGTGCACACACCTGCACACAGATGCAGCATGCAGCACACATGAAGGGGGTGTTTTTACAAAGATCCTCAACAGACCTGGGTGGCTGAGTAGAGGTGGCGTTTTCAGATCACATTCCCTGGCCAAATTCTGCAGCAAACCCTCCATCCAGTCAAGGAAATGCACCATTTAGTGCTCTTCTTGGCAAGTGGATATCTTTGGCTATCTGATAGCAGCAGTAACTTTTGTTTTCCTCACCAATAATAGGATGCTGCCATGTTCCTGCCTTGATGATAATGGACTGAACCTCTGAACCTGTAAGCCATCCCCAGTTAAATGTTGTCTTTTACAAGACTTGCCTTGGTCGTGGTGTCTGCTTACAGCAGTCAAACCCTAAGACACCCACGAAACTTGTAAAGTGGATTTGTTTTATGTGTTAGGATGTGAGTTGACAGAAATGAAATTTACTCTTTGTTTTCTTCAATCATGTTCCCTAGAAGCCAGACCTGAGGCTGTTATCCAATGGCTGGCTGTGAAGACACTTAGCTCTTTGCTTATGGAGGCGGTAGCTGGTGATGTCATGCCACTGAGGCTTTGGATACTGGGGTGCCTGGCCCAGTCTGGGGGGGGCGCTACTACACAGCTGTGGTTTGTCACTCAAGGCTGCTGGCGAAGGCCCAGCTGCCAATTGTTTGCCAGGTGTACCCATGCCCCAGCCAAAGCTGATTCTGAGGTTTGCCCTCAGCCATTGGAGATGCCCATCACCTCTAGCTGTAGCCAGCAGCCAATGACCGAGGCAGGCAACTCTGAGGCCCTCTTTGTGTTCTCAGGCTCCAGCTGAAGATCACTGGAGTTAGAGACCCTGTCCTAAGTGGGCTGGTTTGGGAGTTGTGGGGGCGGGGTGGGGGGCACACCTGTGCTGATCATCTTGGGGTTGGTTTCTAGGGAACAGCAGCCCAGACCTCTAGTGAACCTCATTTCTTCGGCCCAACATTCTAACATAATAAGAACATCTATGGATTCTGTAGATAGCGTGAATTCAAGGCTAACAGTTGTATTTCAGAGGCGCTAATTAAGCAAATGGGAAAGTATACATTGCCAACCATTTTTGGAAATTTTCACCTTTAAAGGTTGAAAGTGCAGTAATTGGAATTAGAAGAGATAATAAGAATATTGTTTAAGGCCAAAATCTGGATCTCATCTGCACAACAACTATTATTATTATTACTATTATTAATCATCACCATCAACATCATCATCATCTGTCTAGAGTTGTGTGTGTTCTCTAAACCTTTTTCTCATCTTACCGAGAAGGGAAACAGTATGCCGGGCCATTCAATTTGTCCATGTACCTTTTGCTAAAACAACACCCACCCTCCCCAAGTTTCACCACTAAATACCATCTGGCATGTTACCGAGCGACTCCTTTCGTCTCAAGGCTGAATCAAATTTTTTCCCCTGGATGTCAGAGGATCAGCCGGCGCCCAACACCAGCTGTGAGATATCGCTCCCTTCCGCCCAGGCTACCCTCCCAAGGCACCACTGAGTAGATACCCACTCCTCCCCTCCCTTCCCAAGTTTGAGCTTTTAGGATGCCATGTGGTCTCTGGTTCAACCGAAGAAACCCACTTGCTTAACATGAAGCAGGTTTCATGGTCCCCAGCCCTAAAGTTTCTCAGCCACCCACGGCAATCATGGCCGGAAGCACGCATGCGTGGTATGCTCAGCCGTTTGCATTCGCCTCATTGATCTGCCCAGCAGTGATCCTTTCCGGACTCTGAAGTCTGTCAAGCTCCATCGGCTTATCATGACTGAAAACACCAAACACAAGGCACTGTGTTTGGAAATGAACAGGAGTCACTACTGAGCCTCGCGTGGGGTTCCTGCCTCTGTTCAGAGCATCCCTGTGAGATGGTTCAATGGTGACTTGCCTGCTTGATTCAGACTCCTGAGAGCTCAAGAGAACTGTTGGAAAACTTTAAAGCAGTGCCCTGGAGGAATGTAAGGTGGGGTAGGAGGCTGAGAGAGAGAGAGAGAGTTAGGAGGGAGGAAGGCCGTTGATGGTGTTCGGCTTTCTGCTCATTCTCCACCCTAGTACACACAGGAGCAGGGGAGAGCGGGACACTGGGCTGCCAGGGGAGATACGGCGTTGGACCCATCACAGGTCTTCTGACTTTGGTAGTTGCTTTCACGATCTTTTATCACTGGGAGACTCTTTCAGGTAGATTCAGATTAAGTAGCCTCCCCCCCAAACCAGCCTATCCCCACCTTAAAGTACCTTTACGTTTCCCTGGTAACTTGGCTACCAAAGCTTGTAACACCAAACGTGGGATACCCAGATAGTGACTTCAACCGTAAGTCCCTCTCACAGGTGTCTGTCCTGGTGCTGGCCTCTTAGGCCTGTTGTTTGGGTTAGAAGGGGCAGTGGGTGGTACGGCACTGTTATGGTCGGCGACTTCTTGTTAAAGGTGTGCTAGCTCATGCTTGGGGAAGTAAAATAACCCACCCAAGATCACACAGCCGGTAACGACGTAGCTAGGACTCAACCCCACACACACTACAGGAGATCAGACTTCATAGCAAATACGAAAAAGGTGATTAAAGTCATGTGAATTGTTAGTTTGCTTATTACATCTAAGGTATGCTTATTCAAGTTGTCTAGGTAATTCTCTTAGAATGAAAGGAATTTATTTTTCTGAGCATTATTTTGGGATATTTTTCCAAAAGAAATAAATTTATCATCGGCTTCTATACTCCAACAATCCAGTGTGATGGGACCCGGGATCGTTTTAGCAGAATTACTTGAGCGTTTCATCACTTTTCCCCAAAGTCTCTCCCAAGCTCTGTTATCCAAACAATCTCCCTTTGAAGTGTCTGTGAAACCAGTTTAATTGTATTTACATTGTAGACTCACACAATTAGCACACATTTGCTCTGGCAAAATGAGCCACACACTAGCATCTCGAGGAGAGGTGTTTGTTGGAGCCGGCACTGATTTGATAATAGTAGTGATATTTTCATCTTAAGATGGTCTTTGCTTCCCCAAGTAGCCTGGCAGCAACAAGGACTTGGACGATGAAGGTTGAGTTAATGAGGCCCAGCCAGCAGTTCACAGACACGAGCCATCCTGTCTCCCTCAGGTGCCACACAGCTTAGCTGATTCAATGAGGCTACTGAGCTCATTATGGAGGCAAATAGACTCTAAGATGACCCTCGACAACCCTTGCCTGCCTCTTGGTGTTCATGTCCTTGTGTGACACTCTCTTAGTGTGGCTGGGACCTGTGACTTGCTTCTAACATGAATCGAATACACACTAGGGTGTTATGAAGATAAGAATGTGTTCCCAACCCCTTGCTCGCCTGAAGTCAGCTGCCTTGTCACGTATGGTGCAGTGGAGATCCCCCATGGTAGGAGCTGAAGGCAATCTCCAACTGACAAGCAGCAAACCCCAACCCACAGAGCTGAATTCTGCCAAAGTCCCGTGAGACAATTACTGGATCCTTCCCTGGTTTTGTCTTGAAATGACAGTACAGCCCTCACCCCTGGCTAACTGTGGCTCTCAGATGCCATCTAGAACAGAGGACCCATTACTCCTGGCCCACAAAACTGTGAGATTAAAAAAGAAAAGTATGTTGTGTGAAGCTGTTACATGGGTAGTGATTTGGGGCCCAGCATGGTTAACTAAGACAACTACCCCAGTGCTTTTTGGTGGGATCCCACAGGTGGCATACTGTACTTTCTGTGGGGACACCACGGTGAACAGGAATGGGGAAAAAAAAAGTCCCACAGATTCAATGCAATTCCTAATAAAGTACCAGTGATTGAGGAAGTAGCAGAAGGATGGGTTCTGGGACCCACTGGGATCATTGTAATGGTCCTGCTATGGGTAAGCTCCACCCAGTCCTGTTTCCCATGAACTCTCACATGGGGGACATCCAGAACATAAGCTAGAGGTGGGAATAATCTAGGAAAATCCCATCAGAATGGCAGCCAAGGCTGTTCTGTTCTGTGTTTGTTTGCATCCTAGAGTGTTAGATCCCTGGAGTTACCTGACACCCTCTGATGTTTCTCTATTCTGCCTCTTGAGAGAAGGGTCATTTTCCCCAGGCAGTTCCCTGAAAGGCCTGGTGGACTGTCAGTTTGGACTGTTCACAATTCATTCATCTTCAGCATCCACGTCTGCCTTTAATTTTCAGCATCATTAGCCCTGTGCCCGCCGGAGATGGTGAGAGTGCTTTAGGGATGTCACAGAAGCATCCTCACTCACTGACCATGCTTTGAAGTGAGAAGCGGAAATCCTTAAGCCCCTCTTGAAAGAGAGAGAGAGAGAGAGAGAGAGAGAGAGAGAGAGAGAGAGAGAGAGAGAGAACTGAAAAGGTTTTCTGTGTTTCTGTGGAGTTAGGTGAACTTGCTGACCCATGGCATAGCCTTTATGATCCTCCCTCTCCTCAGTCTACCAGGCCCTCGCTGTCAACCAGCACTTTGTCCATTAGGCCTGTAGGTGATAATTTTGCATTTGGCCACTGGCCACTGGAGACTGATGTCAGCACATTTTATGCTGAACTGAAAAATGCAGTTTGATTTGTGCAACTACCAACCCGTGAAGCTTCATATAGGGGCTGAAGAGGATAACCTTCCTCCCTCCATGGAGGAAGCAACCATCGGGTTCCAGGCTTCTCTACCTCCTCTGCTTGGCTTTGCCTCTACCTGGTGGATGCCATCTTTTCTTCTCCATGCTGGGCAAAAGTAGGGTAGAGAAGAGAGGGAAAGAGCAGAGCGTAGGTGAGCTACGGTTTGATCTCCTCTCCTCACACATGATTAAAGATAGCAACCCCTGGAGTCTACAGATAGATGTCACAAGCTAACTCTGTCTCATGCCTTTACAAGCGAGGTGCCCCACAGGTCCCTGTCCTGTGGTTCCTTTGACTCAAGTGGGTGGCACTCATTCTAGTTTGCCTCTTTCAGCTCTGTCCTCAGCCTTGAGGGGATCCAGCTGTGCATGTCCCACCTTGATTCTTGGCTTTCCTCACATCGATCTCCTTTGTCCCTTGACTCAGCAAGCCCCGAGAGTGCTCGCTGAGCTGATCCCAGGGCAGCTTCCATACTCTGCCTCTCATCTCCAAAGCCCACAGGCAGCTTTTCTTTGACTTTGCAGATTTTTCTCAGTCTGAGTTGACTTTAGCCCACAGATGGTGTCCACCACCCTGCTCCCTAGTCAGCACTCCCCTACCCCCAGCCCTCAGTGGCGGGAGGACTCCTCTTACAGCTCCCCAGACAAAAACCTCCCTAGGCTTAGGGTAAAGAGACAGCATTCCCACCCCTCATCTAGAACAGCAAGGACTTGCATCAGAGCCTCAAAAGCCTTCAGCTTCAAACTCTGATCCCTTCATCCCCATGGTCTCACAGAGAATCCCAGGAAGTGCGGGTCAGGTTCTTCTACATCCATGTAAGTTAGAATGGGAGGAAATGGTCTCTCAGCACTGAGGCAGAACGCAGTCTTCCTAGCTTCTATACAACAATTGTTTTACTGACTGACGACTTATCTGTGGATCACTGTTATATTTTACCTCTGTCCATAGGATGCTCAAATCCAAACACGGGGCTATCCCCCAATTCTCAGCATCTTGGAATCCTTAAGAAGAAGAATCTACTCCATGAAGTTTCAGTCATGCTTTATTATATGATATTAATTAGACTGGCTGGAAGGAAAGACCAAGGATACCAAAATCCAGATGGTTCATAGCCCAAAGCCAAACATGATGCCTCAAATACCCTAAGGCTGTAATAGAATAAATCCAGTTGTGGTTGCCTGATGATAGTCAATAGCCACAGGCCCAGAAGTGGCTGCCAGCCTGACTCCACATAAGCTCCTACAGAAAACCAAATGCCTCTTGATGTCCATTCTTGCCACGAGAACAGTGTTTATAGCCCTCTGTGGCTTGCTTAGTTTTAGAGCCATTGGTATATGGTCAAATGTCTATATATTAGCAGCAAAGACTCTCGAGAGATCTACCCTCATTTCTACTCATGGAAAGATCATACACTGTGTAGATAGATACACACACACACACACACACATACACACACACACACACACACACACACACTAATTAAACCATCTGTAACCTTGTGTTTTTTAACCTGTCCACTTTGTTCCCTGAAATAATGACTCTGAGACTTCTTATATAGGAATAAATGCTAGGTCAATAGTTTTGCTTGCTCCCTGACTAGTTCATAACTTAATCATCCTGTTATTCTAGTCTAAGTTCTGTCAAGTGCCTGGTTGCCTGACCGTCGATTTCATGCAAATGTCTTCCTCCAGAGTTTGGGACAAATCTCTTTTGTGCCTGACTATTCCCAGAAATCCTTTCTCTGTCCCTGAACTCCCACATCCCTGTTTCCTGCCTAAGTTAATAAGCCAACAGCATTTAATTGGCAGGTGATGCTTCCACACAGTACAAGAGAGTCTGTCTATATTTCCCTCCTTTAGTCTAATAGAAAGCTCTTTCTCTTACAATAATGAACTACATTCTATAATAACAATTATGAAAACTATCAGGTAACACTTCATTTATAACGTCCAGTCCATATATATATTTGGCAACTTAAGAGAAATGACTCCATAGTACTACTGGAGGATCCAGCAATACCTCTCCTGGGCATATATCCAGAAGATGTCCCAACCGGTAAAAAGGACACATGCTCCACTATGTTCATAGCAGCCCTATTTATAATAGCCAAAAGCTGGAAAGAACCCAGATGTCCCTCAACAGAGGAATGGATACAGAAATTATGGTACATTTACACAATGGAGTACTACTCAGCTATTAAAAAGAATGAATTTATGAAATTCCTAGCCAAATGGATGGACCTGGAGGGCATCATCTTGAGTGAAGTAACACAATCACAAAAGAACTCACACAATATGTATTCACTGATAAGTGGATATTAGCCCAAAACTTAGGATACCCAAGATATAAGATACAATTTGCTAAACGCATGAAACTCAAGAAGAATGAAGACCAAAGTGTGGACACTGTGCCCCTTCTTAGAATTGGGAACAAAACACCCAGGGAAGGAGTTACAGAGACAAAGTTCGTAGCTGTGATGAAAGGATGGACCATTTAGAGACTGCCGTATCCAGGGATCCATCCCATAAGCAGCTTCTAAACGCTGACACCATTGCATACACTAGCAAGATTTTGCTGAAAGGACCCAAATATAGCTGTCTCTTGTGAGACGATGCCGGGGCCTAGCAAACACAGGAGTGGATGTTCACAGTCAGTTATTGGATGTATCACAGGGCTCCCAATGGAGAAGCTAGAGAAAGTACCCAAGGAGCTAAAGGGATCTGCAACCCTATAGGTGGAACAACATGATGTACTAACCAGAACCCTGGAGCTCTTGTCTCTAGCTGCATATGTATCGAAAGATGGCCTAGTCGGCCATCAATGGAAAGAGAGGCCCATTGGACTTGCAAACTTTATATGCCCCAATATAGGGGAATGCCAGGGCCAAAAGAATGGGAATGGGTGGGTAGGGAAGTGGTGGCGCTATGGGGGACTTTTGGGATAGCATTGGAAATGTAATTGAGGAAAATATGTAATAAAAATATTAAAAATTAAAAAAAAAAGAGAAATGACTCTATTATCTATTCTATCTTGGTGAGTTCATAGTTCTGTACCAAAATCATCTTCTATCATAATTTGTGCTACCAGCCTCAAAAATGTTCTTATACCTAAAAACATTTTCTTAAATCTTAAACAACTTAAGTTTTTATTGTGACCAATAACTATCTCATCTTCAACCCCATCAGAGACTTGAAAAGGAATAAATATTACCTGAATGTATAGGAAGTGCAGAGCTAGCAGCTTCCACAACTATAGAAATGACAGAGAGAGCTGGCTGCTGGACAGTCCCTCAAATTTCTCTGAGCTGTAGGACATCATCGTAAGCCCTGTGGCCCAGAATATCTGACAGACCGTTTTTGTTAAGCAGAAAATGATGAAGGACTGACTACCTCGTCTTGGCAAAGCTCAGCAGTTGACTTCTCTGCATCCCGTTTGTCCATTTTGGACAGCATACTGTCAGCAGTTGAAGCAATGGCAGCTTTTTGCCCAGTGGCAGCCTGCCATATTTGAAGCAAACTCCATAAGGAAATTCTTCAACGGTCATCTTTTTCTTTCAAGTAGAAAGGGGTGCTGTCAGGAGCTGACATGTCTCATAGTCAAAAACAAAAACAAAACCCAAAAAACAAAAAACAAAAAAACCCCACAAACCTTAAAATAATAAAACATCATAAAATGCTGTATTCTGTGGTCTCTGAGGTTTTTGAAGACCATATATGTATCTAGTATATCTGAACTGGCCAACATTCCTTGTTACCAGCTATTTACTATCTTTTCAACCTAAGAAACATATTTTTTGTAATTAATGAAGCTAGTATCTAACATGACTATGAGTATAATTGATTAATTGTTAACTTGTATTACTTAATTATCCTAATAGCAGTTTTCAAAAGGACTAGAACTTAACGTTGCATTTTTAACGAATTACATAGGTATAAAACTTTAAAAGGGGTTGATACATAGTATGTTGTAACCCAACATTACCTTACTTTTGTATCAATATACAAAGATCTATACCAATGTAAGATTTCTGGCTAGTAGTAGCTCTAATAGTTTAAGAATAAAGTCAATAGTCAACCCTTTATTCCCATTTTCCCTATATGCCCCCCTTTTCCTTTCATCTCTTCTCCCACATTTTCCCCAATACTAGATATGAGAGAAGGAAGGATAGAGGAAAGAAAAAGAAAGAGAAAAGAACCCCCTGAATCTAACCTCCATTATTTTCTTTCATCCATGCCCAAGACGACAACTACGTGTGAGCTCCCCTTTAATGATGACAAATAACCACCATCCATCGAATGACTGGAAAATATCCACCTCACCTCTTGGGTATGGGGCAAAGTTCTCTAAAATTGCTTCCTGCTGTCTTGGGGCATTGTTTTCCTTTTGGGGAGCCCCCTAATATTTGGGATATTGATTAGTCTTAAGGAAACTTTAAAGTCAATAGAGCATTATTTAAACTATCTTTATGAGATTTCATATCCCCCTTCTACTCCATGAGCATTTCCTTTAAAGTATGATTCAATCTCTCCATAATTGTTTGACCTATAGGATTGCAAGCTATATCTGTAACATGTGTTATGCCATAATGTCTAAAAAAGAATTGTTGTATTCTAATGGATACATCTGTTGAAGCATTATCACCTTCAATCTGTAAAGGCATCTCTAAGAAAATTACCATCTCTAATAAATGTGCAATCTTAGAACCATCCTTTTCAGAATTCAAGGCAAAAGCCATCTATCAATAGTATGATGTACCAATACATGTACATTTCTTAATTTTCCAAACTCTGTAAAATGAAACACATCATCTAATGTATGACATTGTTCTAAGGTAACAACAAACATAATGGGTACTTTTTTTTTAAGATTTACTGATTTATTATATGTAAGTACACTGTAGCTGTTTTCAGACACTTTTTCTTCTCTCTCCAGCCCCACTTGCTCTGGCCCAAAGATTTATTTATTTATTATATGTAAGTATACTGTCTTTAGATATCCCAGAAGAGGGCATCAGATCTCATTAAGGATGGTTGCGAGCTACCATGTGATTGCTGGGATTTGAACACAGGACCTCCGGAAGAGCAGTCAGTGCTCTTACCAGCTGAGCCATCTTGCCAGCCCCCATAATGTGTACTCTTAATTCAATATATTGAATTATGGGTTGCCATTCTAATTTCTCAAGCCCTTGTGGATGTTTTCATCTGCAGCTGCCTTTCTTGTTGTTCCAGACCCTCTAGTTTCTGTTCTGTTGCCTGTAACCCAGTGTTCCATCTTACAGCCTTCTTCTTATCTAAGTCTGTTTTATTCTGATCGTTCTTGAAGAGGATATATACAACTACAGTCTTTAATGAACATATAATTACTTGCATTCTGATAAGTGGAACAAAATTATATAGGCTCCAAGGGCCTCTGTCATTGAGTTTTTCTCTATTTTTTAAACATAGACAATATTTCCTTTTTAACCTTTAGTTCTCTCCTTAGAACTTCACTTTCTTATTTTCAGACTAAATATTTCTTCCTGTGATTATTTACCTAGTTTCTTTTCTTTCTTTAGGACCTAAGCACATTAAAAAAAAAAAGATTTTATGTATGTGAACACACTGTCACTATATTGGATCCCATTACAGATGGTTATGAGCTACCATGTGGTTGCTGGGATTTGAACTCAGGACCTCTGGAACCACTGAACCATCTCTCCAGCCCCCACCTAAGCATAATTTAATCACAGTGTACTTGTTCAGGGAGGCTTTTCTCAGTCTGAGCCTGGCTTCTGTTGCAAGCCAAGCCTTAACAGGCCAAACCTCCTGCCATGATCAACAGGACAGAAAGGGGGATGGCCATGCTATGAGCCTTTTGCCAGTTTCTTACCAGCCCTGGCCACAGTGGCTAGCCCAGGTCTCTGCCAGTCCTGAGGCAGAGAGTGAGGTAGCGGGCCACACTGCATCCTTCCACAGTCAGGAAGCAGAGAGGATGTCTAGACCGCAGAACATAGGCTTGTTCCCAGGGACCCACTTCCTGGAGGTTCCAGCTTCTAAAGCTTCCTCACCTTCCAAATTAGCAGTGCCAGCAGGGGACACAAGCCTGTGAGGACACTGCACATGTATGATAGTTGTTGGGGTTTTATTTTAAAGACCTCAGTGAGTGATAGTGTCTTTGAGGGGACTGTGGATCTGCGTTCTGTCTCCCCGCCGCTGGGGTGTGTGAACTTGGATTGGGCAGACAAAATGCAGAAGGCTAGGCTGCATTTACCCCATACCACCATCACCATTGGTCGATGGGCTTGGGGAAGCAAAGATGCTCCTACCTGGGGTATGGGAGAACGCAGTTTAGGATGGGGGCCTCAGCCTGAGTGAGAAACAGCACAGGCTAAGGCCAAAGCTGGAGTTCCCTGACTCCTGGATATCCAGATGCGGCTCGAAATCTCGAGGAGTCGGGAATGGAGAGGGCCTATGGGCCTGGAAGGATGCGCCCGCCCGGGGTGGGGGAGAGAGGAGATACTCTGGCTTAGTTTAGCAATTAGGCTGTGCTCTGTAGATGAAGGCTTCCTCCACGTTCCCCACACCTGTTCTTGATGAGAGAGTGTGTCCTGGTTTGTCCATACTGTTTGTTCACTGTTAATCTTGGAAAATGGGTGCATATCAGTTCCTCAGGGTGAAACAGAGGTTAAATACCTTTTGCAGGAGGGAAAGTCAAGAAGGGAAGATTATTCGCTAAACCCTCAGGGTCAACCCAGCTACACACCTCATTTGCGTGGAGAACTCTGTTCCGCCCTATGTGACCACTAGTCTCCTCCTTTATGTGGGAGCTGTGGTCACGTGTTCCAGGCCAGGCATCTGGTGATGGTGGGGAGAAAGGGGTAGGGAAACTCCTCCCATCCTCAGGTGGATTTTGGGGCTTCCAAACTTACTGAATTTTACCAAGTTTCCTGGCAGAGTCCACTGCCCCACAAGGGACTTCCAGTTAGACTTTCCTCCTGGGGGAGGGGATTACATACTCCTTAAGGTCACAGACAAAGGAGGGAGAGTCGATCCCTAAAGAGCCCAAAGATTCAGGAACTAGTTACACGGAGGAGGCAGTGGAACTGGGAAGCCTGTAGTGTCTGGTCATCCCCTGATACTTCCTGAGAGACCACACCTCTCCAAGCTCCAGTTTTTAAGTATTATACAATGACATGTGTCACTGTCATCTGATGACAGTATCTAGCTCATCGGCTTTGGGCTATGCTCTGTATTATATAGCAAGTTTGATTTCTGATTTAGTTTACTCAAAAGTACATGTTAGAGCTGGGCATGGTGGCCCACGCCTTTAATCCCAGTACTCGGGAGGCAGAGGCAGGCAGATTTCTGAGTTCGAGGCCAGCCTGGTCTACAAAGTGAGTTCCAGGACAGCCAGGGCTATACAGAGAAACCCTGTCTCAAAAAGACCAAAAAAAAAAAAAAAAAAAAAAAAGTACATGTTAGAAAAACTAATTCCCTCCCCTCAACCCTCTCTCTCCCAGTGACCTGGCAATCTTCTATGTCTCCAGGTTGTCACAAGACTAAACATGGTTAAGATGTTTTAAAGTAAGATACTCATAACGAGTCAGACTCATTATCTCATTAGTGATAAGAATGGAAAGGAGCCTGAGAAGCCTGGAGGTAGAGTAAGTGTCAGGTTGACTTTAGTCCCAAATTTCCTAAAAGAGGAAGCTTGTCTTTGGCCGAGGCTGGCATCCATTTCACGGTGTTAGGTTTGTTGTAAATTCAGTTGGCTTACTCCTGACCAGGCCATGGGAAATGTGACATTTCACAATTGGGTCCCACAATCTGTGTGAAAATGAGGGACTAAATGGAGCTTATTGAAATCTCCATCTTCTCTTCCAAAGTGGCTCAAGGAAAATTGATAAGAGCTTTCAGGTTAACTACTCAGAGACCCCTGTGTTGGTTATACGACTTTCAGTCATGTGGCCCTGGCACACTGGCATCCTGTTGTTCCATTCTATTTCTGACTTTAAATAACAAAACTTAAATACTGAATTATAAATATTGCGTCATGTGTGTGTTCATCTGTCTATCTGTGCTGTATGTGGTGTGTCATGCATGTGTGTGCTCTGTATGTGGTATGTGTGTGCGTGTGTCTGTCTTTCTGTGGTGCATGTATGTGTGATGTGTGTGTGTGTGCGTGCGTGCACTGTGTATGCCTGTCTGTTTGTGGGTCTGTGGTGTGTCTGTGATGTGTGTGTATCTATATGTGTTTAAGGCATTTGTGTATGTGTGTGTGTTGTGTGCTATGTATATGATATGTGTGTCTGTCTGTCTCTCTGCAATGTTTGTCAGTGATATGTGTGCCTGTTTATCTCTCTGTGGTGCGTGTCTGTTTGTCTGTGGTATGTGTGTCTGTGATATGTATGTAATGTGTGTATGTGCTATGTGTATGGTATGTATGACTGTCTGTAGTGTGTGTCTGTGGTGTGTGTGTCTGTTTGTGGGTATGTGTATGTGTGTCTGTGGTATGTGTGTGTTGTGTGTGTCTGCGTCTGTGTTGGGTGTGTATATGAATGTAGTACGTATATGGTTTGTATGTCTGTGGGGTGTGTATTGTATGGTGTGTATGTATCTGTTTGTCTGTGCTGTGTATATCTTTAAAAATGTGTGTGGCTTGTATATGTGGTGTATGTTTGTCTATGTTGTATGTGGTATGTGTGTGTTGTGTATGTGTGTGTGTCTGTGTGCATGTAGGTCAGAGGACAACCTCTAGTGTCATATCTCAGTCCCCTTGTATTTTTGCTTGAGACAGGGTTTCTCACTAACCTAGAGAGACCCTTTTGGCCAAGTAGGCTAGGCTAGCTGTCCAGAAAGTGCTTTACAATCAGACCAACCCCTCTATAGACTGCTTCTTCTACATAACATTTTATAAATATCTTGCAAGCTGTTGAGAATATTTTGAAAAATGAAATTTCCACATGTAAAAGATTTTAAAAATGTTTTAGGTTATTTTATTATTTCACCTTTTCAAGTAAATATTATCCTGCAAAGCTGATTTTCTCAGGCTTCCCTGGTCCATACACTGGAATGGAGGCACACTTCCGGTAATGACCCACATTTTGCTGCATCTGTCTTCTACCGTCAAGTTTCATTGCAAACCCTCAGAGAACAGATTGCAAGCAGGTCTATCCACTGCAGTTACTAGAGAATGGGATTTCTCCCAATGTTCTGGGCGAGTTGCCCAATAAGCCATTGGAGGATATACATTTCCACTGCCCAGGCTGCTCATTCCCGCTGGGGACAGCCTTCAGCCTGTCCCAAGAACTCTATCTTTGAATGAACTCCAGTCAACCTGCCCTTGAGACAGCCACATCCCTCCCAGGAGAGAGAGAAGGCTCTGCTATGTGGCACTTTGTCACATGGACACACAGAGGCTGTGCATCTTCAAGAGGGAGCCTATGTCAAGGAGGGACTCCAAGGTCTGCAGCTGCTCTCCTCACAGAACTGAGATATAAATGCTATGCCAAGCACCTCCCCAGGCCTGTCTCCCTCTTCCCAGTGAAGAAGCGCTTTTCTCTCATGCAAATCCTTTATGGAAATCAATGCCTTTCCTCTCAGTTCATCAGTGCATTTGTTGGAACCCTTTTGGTTATGAATAACACACAACGGCTAGAGCCAACAGAAGCAAGTAAAGGACTCAATGTGAAACGATCCGAGCGAGCGAGCGGCTGATGAAAGAAAGAGACCAGCAGTGCTGCAGCTGGGGCTCACCGAGAACCTAACAGAGGTGACTCAAAAGCCTTCATGACACCTCCTCTCTGGCACGGATGGGTTTTCTCTGACCTCTCCCCCACCCGGTGCTGGACTGGGAAGGGGAACACACTGAACTGGCTATTTCTGAGTCTCGAGGGGATCGTAGGGTTGGGCCGGGGAAGGAGCTGGATGCTAAATTGGAGAGACTGATGATAGCGGTCAGATCTCGATGCTGTGTTACAGACCAGAGCATTAGCCTGAGAGTAGTGAGCAGCAGAGTCACCATCAGGCAGAAAATGGAGCAAACACATTGGTACGGGTTGAATACTACTTACTGAATTATTTGGGACCAGCCATGTTTTGGCTTTCTGAAGCCTCCGCTGGCCTAGAACTCACTCTGTAGACCAGGCTGGCCTCAGTCTCACCTCGGCGAGACACACTGCCTGCCTTTGCCTTCCGAGTACTTCCGAGTATTGGGATTAAAGGCATGGCTCCCACTCCTGGTGGCTTTCTGATGTTTTAAAGAGTTTGCATCCGTATGATGAGTTTTCCTGGGGGATGGACAAAGAAACAGGGAGTTCATGTGGAATATGAAATTCACATATTATGTACACCTTACCATTTGTCGGTACCTTTATATAATTAAAAATTCAATGACACTGATTAGCTAATTCATTTGTGTGTGTGTGTGTGTGTGTGTGTGTGTGTGTGTGTAGGTGGCTGCTGGGTGCACCCATGACATGCATGGAGAGATCAGAGGATAACTTGGATGTGTCTGTTCTCCCTTCCAGCATGAATGAACGTCTCAGGGATGCTACCAAGGAGATCAGGTTTGGTGGCAAGCTGAACCATCTTGCTGGTCCACCTTTAGTTTAGTTTAGCTAATGTTTAGTGTACCTGCATTTTGACTACAACTTGTCGTATGGGGTCAGAAACAGAATATTCCACTTTTGGCATCATGTTGGTATTTGAGAAGTTTAGTTTTGAAATGTCTTAGATTGTGGGCATTTGAATTTGAGATGCTCAACCTGTAACGTGGTTCTGATATTCTTGCTGGTAGCTTTTAGAGAACAGACAGATGTGAGGGAGAAGGACCAGAGACAGGTAGAGAAGCTGGGATATTTGTAAAAATATTTGGCAATGGTGAAAGGTTTCTGAATGTACAACCTTCAGAATGGATTCAAAACCTGCTGTATAATGAATCTGGGCTGTTTCTGGGACCACTCATCTGTGGAGCATCACATGACTTTACTATAGCCTGGATTCTAAATATCCAGTATGTACACTTTGCATCACATGACATCGTACCACACAATGCCATCAAATACTGCCTGGAACAGTATTTATTACAGATACGCAGTCTTCTGCTTCTGTAGAAGTACGGTGGTAGCTTATCTATGAAAAACAAAGGTTTAATATGTCCCTACCGGGGCTGGTGAGATGGCTCAGTGGGTAAGAGCACCCGACTGCTCTTCTGAAGGTCCAGAGTTCGAATCCCAGCAACCACATGGTGGCTCACAACCATCTGTAATGAGATCTGACTCCCTCTTCTGGTGTGTCTGAAGACAGCTACAGTGTACTTACATATAATAAATAAATAAAGCTTTAAAAAAAAATATGTCCCTACCATCCTTAGCATGAATCAAGTCAGTATCTATTTGGACTTATTATATTAGAATATTTAACTTTAAAAATTGTTCTTGGAGTTGCTGACATAAAAACTTAAAACTTTAAAAAAGTTTCATAAGAACTTTAAGTGGATCTTGGCTTTGGGTTAGGACAGAATTATCAGCAGTTACACTATGAACTTCTGAATTAAGAATATTTATGTAACCCCCCCCCCCAAAAAAAAAGCCAAGCAGTGGTGGCATGGTGGCACACACCCTTAATTCCAGCACTTGGGAGACAGAGGCAGGCGGATTTCTGAGTTCAAGGCCAGCCTGGTCTACAGAGTGAGTTCCAGGACAGCCAGGGTTACACAGAGAAAGCCTGTCTCGAAAAAACAAAACAAAACAAAACAAAATAAAACAGACTATGTAGTTGTACTACACGTTTATATAAAGCTGTAACAGTCTCAGCATTGACAATTATACAGTCAAACAATTAATCAACCCTGACACTATGTCCTAAAGTATCAGCCATTCATCTAAGACTTAATCTTTTGTTTTGTTTTGTTTCATTATGTTTTTCCCAAGACAGGGTTTCTCTCTATAACCTTGGCTGTCTTAGAACTTACTCTGTACAACAGGCTGGTCTCATACTCAGAGATCTGCCTGTACCTGTCTCCTGAGCGCTGGAATCAAAAACATGTGCCACGACCACCCAGATACAACTTAATTCTTTATGTAAAAGTAAAAAAGCACATTGTGGTTGTTTTAATTGTCAATTTGAATCTGATAGACAGGTTCCTGGCTATATTGTAGGGATTTTCTTAATTTTATTAATTGAGGTGGGAAGACCTGTCCACTATGGGTGGCATAATTCCCTAGGCAGGAGCATGTGGACCATATGAGTAAGGAAATGAAGCTGAGCACTAGCATGCATGCACTCACTGATTTTTCTGACTGCAGACATGTGACAGGCTGATTCAAGCTCCTGCTGCTCTGGCTTCCCTACCAGGATGGAGTATAACATGAAGCTGTTATCTAAATAAATCTTTTAAGGTGCTTACAACTCATACTTTGTTTTATGTGGATGTGTATTTGTGGGTCTGCATGTAGAGTGCACATGTAGAGGTCAGAGGGCTACCTGTAAAGTGAGCGTATTCTCTCCTGTTGTATGGGTCTCATATCCATAAGCTTAGCAGCCCACTGCCCCCTTTAAGGTGCTTTCATCAGGGTGTTAGGATATTTTATCACAGAACAGGAAACAAAACCAAGACACACTTCTGTCTTATTAGTATGCAAATTTGCTTTAAGCTTTAATGATTTGTCAAATTATAGCTATACCAAGAATTGTTTTTGCAATGAGTTGATTTATTTTAAGTCGATGTTTGGTTTGCATACCTGTTTTATATACTGTTTACTCAGGGCTCTATAAAATTTCTCATCAAAAAAGGGCCATGAGTGGAAAGGGTTTAAGAAATCCTGGTCTACATTTAGCTTCTGGAAGACTCAAAAGCAGGGAAGGACTGAAGAACTATTTAAGAGGTAGAATCCATAGGACTTCATCATTGATTGGCTACAAGGAGAAGGATAAGAACTCAAAGTGACCACTAGGCTATTACATCCTGATAGAGGCAAAGATTCCCAAGAAGGAGTAGATCTCTGTTTCAGGAAGAAGACATGGTCCCCTTGCCACATGGGACTCACATGATTACACACAGTAAACTAAGCCAGCTCTGCACTGTTGGTTAGGAGATTGTCTTAGTAAATGTATTTTGCATTATGCTATGGCTAGGTATGGCCACCATAGAGTCATGTGTCTGAACAAGCCTATGGGGGCCAGGGAGTGGTTGGAATATGCTTGGCCCAGGGAGTGGCACTATTAGGAGGTGTGGCCTTATTGGAGGAAGTGTGTCACTGTTGGGGTGGGCTTTGAGACCCTCATCCTAACCACATGGGAGCCAGTCTTCTCCTAGCAGCCTTCAGATGAAGGCCTTCAGCTCCTCCTGCACCATTCCTATCTGGACACTGCTCTGCTCCTGCCTTGATGATAATGGACTGAACCTCTGAACCTGTAACCCAGTCCCAATTAAATGTTGCCCTTATAAGAGTTGCCTTGGTCATGGTGTCTGTTCACAGCAGTAAAACCCTAAGACTGGAATGCTTAAAAGATCCTTGAGTGGAGATGTAAGGAAATCAAGAATATTTAGTTCGGTCTCCCTGGGAAGCTGATGCTTGACATTCATAGTAGATCTGGGATTGATCAGCATGCTGGTTTGGTTCCATGGTAACACTGGCCAATACCACCCAAGAGCAGGTTAGAGTAAGAATGGTGGACATGGGGTGGAAGCCTGGAGAGTGAGGTGCTAACAGGAGAGGGAAAAGGGGATGGGAGAGGAGTGATGTGGGGGAGACAGAGAGAGACATCCACAGTCATGACGATAAAAGCAGTAGAGAGGATCAATGGGAAGACTGGAAGTGTTTGCTTACTCAGTGAAACACAGACACTTCTTTGAGCAGTTATTACGATTAGCATACTGTTGCTCTTAAGGGGCTGCATGGGTTTTGAATCACGGCTTCAGAATTCACTTCTCAAATGACCTAGGACTGGTCATTAGCTTCTCTGGGCTTCTATTTTCTCACTATAAAATGGCAGCGGTAGCAGCAGTTCTGTTGTGAGAATGGTGTAGAGCTAGGCAGTACCGGACACATAGTGCTTACGTATATCAGTCACTTGTCTGGGCTTCAGCACTACAGCTGTGAGTGAGACAAACAAGGCCCTGATCCTGATGGAATTCACATCGTGCTTAGGAGGAGGAGGGTGAAAATGGTAAGCAGTGACAGAGAACACTCACGGAGTGCCTTTCAGAGACACCTCCTCAGGGAGATGGGGATCAGGGAAGGCCTCTTGACATCTACACCAGAGCTTGAATGATGAGTTAAGGTACTGGGACAGAGTGTTCTAAGTAATGGGTGAACAGATGCAGTGACCCAAAGATAAGGAAGAATTTAGGGTGTCCAAGGGAAAGAAACGGCACACCCATCTAGCCCAGGTGCACTCTGCCGAACCTGTTTTTTCTAGCACAAATCATGCTAGCAATAAACCTGTAGCAAAGCAGGAGGCCCTACAGCTCTTGAGACGGTTGTATTTGCTGTGCTCTGAAGGTGACACGTGACCCTCGTGTTCACGTGTTTAAACACGAGGCTCCCATCTAGGGGTGCCAGTTTTGAAGCTGGTGATACTAAAGGAGATGAGGGTTAACTAGATGGGGCAGATTTGCTTTTAGCCTTGCCATGGCCATGCTTCTGACCCAAAGGACCTCTGCTTTCCCATCAGTCCCACGGAACAACCCGCCGCTGCAAACTTCCACTGCCCGGAGACTACCTGCCACCATGCCTTTCCAACACACGATGGGTGGATTCCCTGAGACCGTGTTACTCTCCACACAGTAGTTTATTATAATTCTTGAAGCCACTATGCCCCGGCTTCACAGGCGCGGAAGCTGCAAATGAGTGGCCAAAGGGTCTTTTGTCTGCTGCAGATTTGTTGAGATGCCCCCCACGGACTCTGCAGAATTCCGTTTTTTTTTGTTTGTCAGTTTGTTTGGGTTGTGTAGCCAGCATTACTACAAATTGATAACCTTTGATGACCTCAGATAGATTCCCACATGCTTTAGCGGTTACTGCGTGCTCTCTTCTTCCTGCCCCTGGCAAACACTGCTCTACTTTCTGTCTCTAGAACTGCCCATTCAGGAGTCAGGCCATCCCTCCTGCCTGTGAATCAGCCACATCAGCTTTGCCTGCCCAGAGACAAAAGGCTGCCCAAACGGTGTGGACCTCATTATAATAATTAATAGAATATTTTCCAGCCAATTTCTACACGTTTAAAGTAAAGCTGGAGTTACTATAAAGCAAAGGGATAAAACAGCAATTTCTCAGAAATCGCTCTGATTCTTAGACTCTACAAATGAGGAATTAGCAACATATCCAAAAATTGACACTGGTCAGAGAGGCTCGCAGGGAATTATGGGAGAACGAGAGAACCTAGGAGTGGCTGTGCGACCTTAGAATGACAGACATTTAGCCACATTACTCAGTCACTTGTCCTCTGCCGAGGCATTGCCATGGGCTGTGGCCTGGCCCTTTCAGGGAGGCAAGAGCAATTACAGAGCTTGTTTCCACGTTAGAGGAAGCTGTGCATGGTCACTAGAGAAGAAATAGAAACAATCTCGTACAGCCGAAAAATTTAAAAATTCAATTAAAACATCCTCAGTAGATTTAAAAATAATATAATCGTGACTTTTATAACTTTTAGAAATGATGAAGGTATTAAATATTAAAACTTCTCTAAACCACTTCCATGACTCCTGTTTTTAATCCAGTCTTTCCTTCTCCCTGGGTAACACAGGCGACACAGTGATTCTAAGGCATGGAAAATTGTGATTGTCTTTGCAGCTTAAATTTATGGCCTGGACATGACTTCTAATCATGGACTTGTTGTAGTTTAACTAGAGTTGGGACTGGGAGATGGCCCAGTAGTGGGTGAGAGAACTTGTGCCAGCATGAAGACTTGAGTTCGAATCTCTAGTACCCACATAAAAGTTTGGCATTGCCTCAAGTTCTTGTGGTTTTAGCATTGGCGGACAGAGACAAGTGGATCCATTGAGCTGGCGAGCCTGCCTAGCCAAAACTCTGAGCTCCAGGTTCAATGAGAGATCCTGACTCAAAGGACTAAAAGTTCAGGCAATAGGGGGAAAAAAACTCAATATTTTGCACATATGCACACATTTCCTACATACCAAACCATAATTCACTGTTAACAATTATTTTAGTTGCAGGTGAATGAGTAATGTAAAATGTTTGACAAATAAAAGGGAGCATGCATGTGCAAATACATACTTAAAAGATGAGGTAGATGCTCATGCTGGTTGAATGTTCCAGAATACTAAAGATACCTGTCTCAGGGTTTTACTGCTGTGAACAGAAACCATGAACAAGGCCACTTTTATAAGGACCACATTTAACTGGGGCTGGCTTACAGGTTCAGAGGTTCAGTCCATTATCATCAAGGTGGGAACATGACAGTGTCCAGGCAGATGTGGGGCTGGAGGAGTTGAGAGTTCCACCTCTTAGTGCCATTCCCTGGGCCAAGCATATAAAAACCATCACAGTACCATTGCTGATCTGTGTGTCAGAAAGGAGAGCTAAGCAGGGTAACTGTGTCCTGTATGTGGACGTTATATATTATGTAATATATATATATATTATATATCTTATATATAAGAGAGTGTGTGTATGCAGGTGTTTGACAGAGAACGAGAGAGAGAGAGAGAGAGAGAGAGAGAGAGAGAGAGAGAGAGAGAGAGAGAGAGAGAGAAAATATATATACTAGAACTTGGACCCCATTGAGAGACTCTGGCCTGGTGACAGTTTTGCTAATATTAATGCTAGAGAAAAGTTGTAGCTCATCACTTGATACATTACTTTCTTTGTCTGTATTACTTTTTTCCTCTGTATGTAACTGTATCCTGTGTCTGTACCTGCATCCTTAGTTTATATGTACCTGAATCCTCTGGATATATTCAGACCCTTTGAGCGAAAGATGCATGTATCTCATCGGTCCTGGTTTCTGACTCTTGAGATGAATGTTTAACGCTCATTTCAGGGATCTAGAACCTTCACTTTGATTTAGGAGTTGCTAAAAGGTTCACTTTAATATTTGGAGCTGCTGTAGATACCAGAGGATTGGGCAATACCTCCTAAATGAACCAACAGGACTTTGTTCTAATAGGCTTGTTAATTAATGGAGAAAGGAATTCTTCGTGGAAAGAGGCCGAGCACAGTTGTCCCTCAGTACTTATGGGGTAAGGAGTGCCTCCCGGACCTTGCTATGGATACTGTGATAGCCATGATCAATTACCAACTTGATTAGATCCAGAATCACCTGGACCATAGGCCCCTGGTTAAGCCTGTAGGAGATTATCTTGACTTGGTTAAATAAGGTGGGAAGGCCTGCCCACTGTGGGTGGCACCACTCCCTGGGCTGTGTGAAAGGGAGAAAGGCACTCCTCACTCTCTTCTTCCTAACGAGGGGTGCGACGTGACCAGGTGCTTCAAACTCCTGCTCCCCTGACTTCCTCACCGTGATGGTCTGCACCTTGGAACTGTGAGCCAAAACAAACCTTCCCTTAAATTGCTTGTATTCTTTTCACAGTTGCAGGGAAGTAACTAAAAGGACCACTAAAATTCACAGGTGTGCAAGACTTTTCAAGCGTTGCAGTATTTGCATGTAACCTTTGCAATCGTATTTGTTTATGACTTATTGATTCTTGGGATCAAAACAAAGACCTTGTATATGCTAGGCAGACTTGCGATCAATGAGTTAAGTCTTCAGTCTATTTTTTCCCAAGAAATGGTTTCACTATGTAGCCCATGCTGGCCTTGAACTTAAATTCCTTCTATGTCTGCTTCATGTAAGTTGGGATTGTAGTCCTGTGTCACCATTATCAGCATCTTAGATACTTTAAATCACGTCTAGTTCCCTTACAAGGAATGGCAAGTATATGATGAGTGTTGTGCGGATGGTTATTGAAGTAGGGCACAATTTTGTATGTATGTGTGTTTGTGTGTGTGTGTGTATGAGAGAGAGAGAGAGAGAGAGAGAGAGAGAGAGAGAGAGAACATGTGTGTGCAGGTGTCTGTAGTGAGGGAGTGTGTATGAAGGAGTATGTGTATGCACGTGTGTCAAAGAGAAAGTGTGTGAGAGAGAGTATGTGTGTGTATCTGTGAGAGAGAACATGTGTGTGTATGAGAGAGAGTGTGTGTGTGCAGGTGTGTGACAGAGAAAAAGAGAGTATATGTGTGTGAGAGGGTGTGTGGCAGGTATGTATGTGAGAGAGAGTGTGTATGTGTATGCAGGTGTGAGAGAGAGAAAGAGAAGGTGTGTGTGTGTGTGTGCATCTGTGCATGCATGTATGTATGTACATATGTATGTGAGGGAGGTCAGGGGTAAGCCTAGGTTATTATTCCTTAGGAAACACCAACCTTGTGTTTTGAGAGAAGGTCTCTCATTGGGACCAGATGATGGCTGACTAGGCTAGGGTGGCAGCCAGTGAGCTTCAGGGATATTTTTTTGTCTCTACCTCCTCAGTGCTTGGATTATAAGTGTTCAGTACCATGCCCAACTTTTTATGTGAGTGCTGGGAATCCAACTCATGTTCTTAAAATTACACAGCAAGCGCTTTACCAGCTAACTCTCCAATCCCCATTTAGGGAATACTTTAGAAAAGTCATTATGTGGTTTACAGCAACACTTTTATCTTATTTGTATTTTCAGACCATAGCTGGTTAAATTTGCAGTTGGTTGAACCTGACACTGAGGGCTGACTGGCCTTGGTGTGGTCTGAAGGTCCAAAGGAACTGACTGTAACCACCTCCCCTCACAACAGTTGTTTACATGCAGTTGAAGACATCACCTGGGCTTTGAAAGCTTCCTGCTTAGTCTGTCTAATCTGAGGGCCTTTTCTTCTCAGCGTGTGCCTGCAAGCACAAGCCCAGAGGAACAAGAGAGCACAATAAATACTGGGTGCTTTGCAGCTGACCTTCTGAACTCATTTGGAGTGGCCATCAGGGTGGAGAGATTTGTATCTTCCACACTTGAACAACAAGATTTTTCATCTCTGGCTGGCTGGTTTGGAGGCTTAAAAATAAGGTCCCCAGGCATATTGCTATTGAGAGCCAGGACGCATGGGGAGTCTTACACGGGGCTTTACCAAATCAAATGCCAGCTAACCTGGAAAGATCTGCTTAGGGTCAGCACAGGTGTCACTCCTAGGTCAGGGAGGTGTGTAGAACAGAAGAGAGGTAGGCAGGGCTTCAGTTCCCAGGCAGAGACCACAAGGAGAGACAGGGAGGAAGAAGACACCATGGGGTGGGTGGATTGTGAGAACATGGCCTCGAGGGACGGCCAGTTGGAGCAGGAGCTATCCAGGCAGAGCATGGCAAGTGATATGTCACGGTTACTGACTGGGAAGTAAACAAACTAGCACAGAGGGTTGATATTTGCCCAGCTCTAGTGTTATTAAGGCTAATTATAAATACAAAGATTTTGTGTCTTTTATTTGGGAACTAAATGATCAAAGGTGCGGTTAAAAAAAAAAAAAGACCAAATCATTTTTACTGGAATATTTTGGCACTCAACGTGGGGTACCAATTGTAAAAGAATTATCTTTAATATAAATATAATCAGTGAGTTAATCTGGCAGCTGTATTTCTTTATCTTATGCTAGACCCCCAGAGAAACCAAGATTGATTGTAAACTGCACCTCCACAGCAGTTAGATGATCTATCTTAACCTCCTACTCTAACCTGGCTCCCTCCCTGCCTCATCTCATGGTGCTTGTAAACTATCATTGATCTGGCTTTTTGGGCTTCAAGTGTGTTTCCATGATCTCTCTCTGGATCCCTCCCTCCGGGCTCCAATTCCTCCATCTTCCCTAAGGATCTGAAGAGCTCTCCCTCCCTCTCTCCTTCCATTGGTTGGCAGATGTCCCGCCTTATTCTCCATTCTGCCCAGCCATTGGGTGATCAGCACTTATTGACAAGGCAGAGAATAAATGGTGAGAACTGTTTACACAAACTTGACCCAGGACATTCTTGGTATAAGCATTACAATGACGACAGTGTCCCACTGAAACTTGATATGAGGGCAGAGAAATCCGTATTTGAATGACTCTACACAGTGCACAAAAACATTATTCCTATAGGTCATGAGGACATCTCAATGACTGCAGTAGAAGAACAAGTGGAGAGGTTCATGCATAGGAAAGATCTGGTATGGAGGCCAGTGACTTGTGCAAGAGTGGCTGGGAGGAAACGAGAGCTCAGGCCCAGCTCGCGGAGTGGGTGGGCATTCCGGTCCATTGTGAGATTCAGACTCCTCTCTTAGACGAAAGACTTTAGAGAAGTTTGAACAGACGATTATTACTATTTTCATTGTTTTCATACAAGTTCTCTGACTGCTGTGTGCAGACTAGGCTGTGGCAGGGGTCCAGATCGGAAGTGGGGGTACTGGGTATCTACTGCAGTGGTCCAGCTGAGAGAAGGAGGCCGTGGAGGTGTTAGCGGTCGGAATGTACTTGGAAGACAGAACCAATATGATGAGCAGGCAGGTTGCCTCTCTCAGAAGAGGTCTGGGAAAGGAGTGAAGGCAAACTCCATGACTTTGGATTGACCCACTCAAAAAAGTGGACTGTCACATGCTGAACGAGGGGTCCCAGAGATGGAGCAGGTTCTTTGGCTAAAGTCCCATTTGTAGTTTGCTAAATCTGAGAATGCTGGGTCGGGGAGTTTTGAGCATCAAGGGAAAAGTGTCTGAGACATAAGTTTGAGAATCGTTCACCAGTAAGTGGTCTAAGTGACAGGCTGGTTTGTGGTGTGTGTGTGTGTGTGTGTGTGTGTGTGTGTGTGTGTATAAATATATACTGAGAAAATTAAGGGCAAAGTTCCGAGACTGAGGAGTCAAGAAGACCATGTAGACCATGGCCAGAGCTTTACACCCCCTGGGGATTTTCCTGGAGAGAACACAAGAGAATAAGGTCCTTCTCTGGCTGGCAGATGTTGGTGGGAGGTGTGTAACTCAACCAGGGCCCTGTCTTTACCGTGAGCGAACCAGTGTAAACCTGTCTTGATGTTGCTGCCCCTGCTGCCTCCTGATGCCATCAAAATCAGTGGGTGCAGAGGGAATGCCCCCACTCCTCCACACAGAGCCACTCCCAGGACACCATGTGTTTAGCTTTTTTTTTCTCTGTCTTAAACTTGAGTAACTGAGGAAATCACAGTTTTATCCTGAGAATGAAATTCGCATCCTGTTTTTGCTTTATCCCAGACATGGCTTTGAGCAAGTCTTCCCTGAGAGTCTAAACCCCAAGTTCCTCATGGCAGGCTTGTTTTGACAACTGAATAGCGTATGCATGGAGAGGCATCCACTGAGCCTGGAGAGTGAACCATAGCCATGGTTTCCACTGTGTGCCAGATCCAGTTCCATGTATGTCTTATGCATTCGTGCACTTATTCCAGCAACCCTCGGAAGCAGGTATGGCTTCTTTCCTCACTAGATAAGGTTAGGTAACTTGGCTGGAAGCTCAAGTAGCTCAGCTGCAGGAATTAATCACTTAACCATTGTGCCAGACCATTGCTTCAGGATGCTTAAAATCTTTCTTTCTTCCTTCCTTCCTTCCTTCCTTCCTTCCTTCCTTCCTTCCTTCCTTCCTTCCTTCCTTCCTTCCTTCCTTTCTTTCTTTCTTTCTTTCTTTCTTTCTTTCTTTCTTTCTTTCTTTCTTTCTTTCTTTCTTTCTTTCTTTCTTCTCCTCCTACTTGCAAGTCATTTAATTAGATGGCTCCAGCTTAGGTGTCACAATGTTTCACTTTCCCTTGTCACTGAGTTGCATTCATTATTTGACCTCAGTTTGTTCTCTTTCTATTCAGATGGGCAGTTTTGCCCAGTGAGTGGCAAATAATGAAAAATTCAAATGTCCTGAAAGACAACTGATAAAGGCTCATCGGCAGCCTTCTGTAGTGGAAGCCTGATCATGCACTCAGGATATGAGCCATGCTGCAGTTAGAGGTTTCTTCTAGAGGAGCCAGGAACTGACCAGAAGGGAAAAATTATGGTTTGGGAAAGCCATGAAAGTCAGAACAGAATGAACGATTGTGTTTTGGGATGCTAAAAGTCCCTTCATCCTTTGAAAGCATGTGAGAGAGAGTGTGTGTGTGTGTGTGTGTGTGTGTGTGTAGTTGAAGGTGGGGTGTGGATGCACACACACAGGATATGTGTGCTCCTGTGCACTGGAATAAATAACATGGCCCTGCGGGTGTTTGGCACAAAGGGGTGGGCTGGGATTAATTTTCTGGTTTCTGACTCCTCAAATCATTGAGCTGATAGGCACAGAGAAGGAAGGCAGTCTCCAAGGAGAACAAAAAACCACGTTCCTCAGGAAACAGACCTGCCATATTTAGCCAATAAAAACACAGGACACCTAGTTAAATCTGAATTTTCAGATAAACAACAAATAATGTTTTAGTATACACAGGTTCCATGCGGAATTCAGGACATTCTTTATGCTCTCCCACCCCCTTTTTCAATTCAGATTTTACTGATCATGCTGTGTTTGACTGACAAACTCACTACAGAAAGAATGGATTTACCTGCTGGTTTTAAAGCAATTTAAAACTTACAAACCACATTTAGACTGAAAAAGACCTTATTTCCTTGTGGGAACTTTTTTTTTTCCAGGAAGTCCCATAGTCACTGCCATCTGTGAAACAGGGGCAGTGGTCATAAGCAGCTCTCTGCTGTCTCCTGCAGACTTCATATCTGTAGAGTCATGTACGATGATGGCACAGGCCCCTTCAGAGCACTGCACTTGCTCTTTGGTAGAAAAACCAATTAAGAATGTTTTCAAAGGCTTGCTTATAGCAGGCTTTAGTAGCCAGCAGGTATCCTGGAGTGTTCAATTATTTCTTCTCTCTCTACCTTGCACACTGATAGAATCCTCCCTAACACACAGGCAGCTGAGAAGTCTCTGGACTTCTCCATGGGCTGATAGGAAAGCATAGGAAGATAGGAAGTGTCCACAGGCCCTGCCAGAGGAAATGCCATCTTCACCCAAGTTATTGGAACAGGAGTGATGCTGGGGCCTTTAAGGGACATCCCTGTGTTCATAATGTGTCACCCCAGTTGTCAGTTAGACCCACTGCCCTTGTGGGTTAGTGACAAGGCTGAGTATTGGTGCCAGAGTCACAGAGCCATTGTTAAGACGTCATCAGTAAACACAGGTTCTCAGGAAGCGCTTGATCAGTATTAGTCATCATTGTCACCCAAGACTCTTACTCCTAACAAGTCCAGTTGTGATTTTTATAAATAACCTTTTCTGATGGTGGCTGTGGTGCACATTCATGGAACAGCATGTCAACAGAAATCCAGAATAAAATAAGTTAAACAGAAATCCTCCATTTTTTCTCACCTCTTACTCTGTCAGTAAGGACTGCCTGGAAGGCTTTTAGAAGCACAGATCTCTGGTCCCCAGTCACATCTAATAAATCATAATCTCCAGGAATAGATCTAACATACCTGCACTTGAAAGAAAGAAAGGAAGAAAGAAAGAAAGAAGGAGAAGAAAGGAAGTAGGGAAGGGAGAGAGAGACAAGAGAAGAGGAAGAGGAAGAGGAGAGGAGAGGAGAGGAGAGGAGAGGAGAGGAGGGGAGGGGAGGGGAGGGGAGGGGAGGGGAGGGGAGGGGAGGGGAGGGGAGGGGAGGGGAGGGGAGGGGAGGGGAGGGGAGGGGAGGGGAGGGGAGGGGAGGGGAGGGGAGGGGAGGGGAGGGGAGGGGAGGGGAGGGGAGGGGAGGGGAGGGGAGGGGAGGGGAGGGGAGGGGAGGGGAGGGGAGGGGAGGGGAGGGGAGGGGAGGGGAGGGGAGGGGAGGGGAGGGGAGGGGAGGAAGAGAAGAGAAGAGAAGAGAAGAGAAGAGAAGAGAAGAGAAGAGAAGAGAAGAGAAGAGAAGAGAAGAGAAGAGAAGAGAAGAGAAGAGAAGAGAAGAGAAGAGAAGAGAAAATTAATATTTGTCAGGGGCTGGAGAGATGGCTCAATGCTTAAGAGCACTGACTGCTCTTTTAGAGGTCCTGAGTTCAATTCCGAGCAACCATATGGTGGCTCACAGCCATTTGTAAAGGGATCGGATGCCTTCTTCTGGTGTGCTTGAGGACATCTACAGCATATTCATATACATAAAATAAATAAATCATTCTTTAAAAAAAGAAAGCATTTAATTGGGGCCTTGCCTCCAGTTTCAGAGATTTAGTTCTTTATCTTCATCGCAGGAAGCATGGTGG
The DNA here is from genome assembly GCF_978045245.1 of Mus caroli. Taxonomy (NCBI): domain Eukaryota; kingdom Metazoa; phylum Chordata; class Mammalia; order Rodentia; family Muridae; genus Mus; species Mus caroli. Next base: position 93,760,444 of record NW_028227264.1, read on the forward strand.
CACACAGGCAGACATGGCGCTGAAGAAGTAGCTGAGAATTCTACATTCTGATCCACAGGAAGCAGAAAGAGGCAGCGCTACTGGGCCTGTCAAGGGTTTTTGAAACCTTGAAGCCCACCTCCCGTGTCACACTTCCTCCAACAAGGTCGCATCTCCTAATGGTTATAATCTTTTCAAATAGTTCCACTCCCCGATGACTAAACGTTCAAGCATCTGAGTCTACAGGAGCAGTTCGTATTAAAACTGCTACAGCATTCCAGAACATTCTATGCAAAACCATGTTTAAGGAACCCTGACGTTCTTCATGTGCTCTGTCAGTGTTGTATGTTTGGCTTGCTACCTGCTTTGGGTAAGGTGTGGGGACTCGGATCATTCTTTTCTCTGTCTGTCTGTCTGTCTGTCTGTCTGTCTGTCTGTCTGTCTGTCTGTCTCCCTCTCTCCCTCCCTCTCTTTTTCTCTTTCTTTTTCTTTTTCTTTTTCTTTTTTTCTTTTCTTTTCCTTTTTTTTGAGACTGGGTTTCTCTGTGTAGCCCTGGCTATCCTGGAACTCGCTCTGTACCCCAGGGTAGCCATGACCTCACAGAGATCTACATGCCTCTGCCTCCCAAGCGCTGGGATGAAAGGTGTGGGCCTCCATTGCCAGGCTGGATCGCCATCCTCCTACAGCTTAGGTTTTCTTAAAAGGCTTCAGCTATGGCAGCTTCTCACCCAGCAGCCATCTTACAACACGAAAAGTTACAGATGCCACCACTCTTACCCTCTTGTGCCTCTCCAGTCTGCCCGGATGACAAAGAGAGGTCCCTGTCACTGTCGTGTGACTCCTCTCCCCTCTGACTTCCGGGCCCTATTTGAGCGCCATGTGGGCTAGCTGTCATTCTCTGGTTCTCTTGCTAATGTTAGAAATTCCCCTCACACGCCCAGCCTTGCAGTGGTCAGTCCAGTGGGAGTTTGTACATTTTCTTTCCTGAAATATTAATTTGACATATAACACTATTTTTCATTTAGTGTTCAGCTGACCGTGATGGTTATTTCAGCTCAAAACAATCTTCAAAGACTCTAGGGGGAAATGTCCTTGGCTGTCCAACTGACATTTTAGGAAAATAAAATGGAAGTGAAAGGCTATAAAAACCCCTCAGAGGTGGCTGTCTCCAGTTCCTGAGAAATGAGAATGGATAGGGAGCGAATAAGGACCTTAAACCAATTAGGAAACCAACACGCAGGGCTCTGTGTGTGTGCGCATGCGCGCATGCTTGTGTTGGTAGGGGTAGAGAGAACAGCAGAGCGAAGTCCTGTGCTCGGTCCCTATAAACAAGATATGTTGTTACCTATAATTCCACCACTTAGGAGGTAGAGGCAGGAGGATCCGAAGTTCAAGACAGCCTAGGCTACATGAGACCCTGTGTAAAAGAAAGAGACAGACCCTACTGTCAATGAACTTGAAGAAACAAGGAGGAACAGGGTTTCACGTAGCTCCACCCACTGTGCCCCGCTGGGTTGACACTCCAACCAACTGCATCCTGCAAGCTCAAGAGACAGTTATTGGAAAAAACCTTAAAAAAAAAAAAAAAAAAAAAAAAACCCTGAGGCATTTCTCAAATCACTCCTTGGGAAATACGTTTTTGGGACTAGCAAGTAGAGTGGGAATGTCTGTTTACCATTCCCCGTGGGGTGGGTGGGCAGGTCTGTACCCTTAAAGTATTTGTGTAGGTGTCCCAGCTGGGCTGGCCAAAGGGATGGTAGCAAGGGCTGCCGGCTGCTTGGCATTTGCTGTACCCGGAGGACAGAGGAGCGCTGCCAAGGAAGCCCAAACTGTTCCGCGAATGAGCAGATGATTCACTGAGCAGATTTTAATGAAGGTAGCTTCTAATTGCCGAGGAACAGCATGCCAGACACTCTCAGGTTGATTGAGGAAGCATGGGAGGACAGCCTCTCCACTCCTGGGAGAGTAAATATTTGGAATGGTGCTGGCAGAATGGCTTTCTGTTGAGGAGAGAAAGGGATGGGGATAATTGGTTAGGCAAAGCCCGTAGAATTAGGATGTGCTGATCCGAGTTCCCTTCACTGCGGGCCTTAGGAAGAGGGGTCTTAAATAGGTGGAAACCTCATTACAATAGGAATAATGTGAGTTATGTCCCATCATTCCTCAGTATGCGTGGAATACATGAATGCCGAAAGACCTATGTAAGTGTGTATTGACATAGAATCTTTGCATTTCCCCCTATACTTTATTATTGTTATTGTTGTTGTTGTTGGGTGTGTGTTTCTGTGTGTATATTTGTGGATGTATGCTTAAGTTCAAGTGCACGTGAGTGTAGAGCACAGCTTTGGGTGTCATGTCTCAGGTGTCCTTCCCATTAATATTTTTGACAGAGTCTTCCACTGGCTTGGAAGTCAGCAAGTCTTGGCCAGGCTGGTTACCCTCAGGGATTCGCCTGTCACCAGCTCTTGGGATTACAAGGGCTTGGCACTGCTCCAGGCTTTCTCTTCTTCTTCCATGAGTTTTGGGGATTGCACTGAGTTCTTTTGTGCTTACACTGGAAGTATTTAACCAACTGAGCTGTCTCTGATCGCTAACGCTAGTATCATTATTATCATTACTATTTGAAACAGAGTCACTCTTTATAGTGTTGGTTGGCCTGGAACTCTCTACATCTGTGGTTTTCAGAATTCCGAATGCTGCAACCCTTTAATACAGTTCCTCGTGTTATGGTGACCCCCTCCCCCAAACAAGAAATTATTTTGTTGCTCCTACTTTATATCTGTAATTCTGCTATTGCTATGAGCTGCAGTAAATATCTGATATATGGCCCTTGTGACGAGGTTGTTTGACTCTTCCCCAAAGGGGTTACAGTTCACAGGTTGAGAGTTCCTGCTCTACATGGACCAGGCTGGTTTGCAGCCATCCTCCTGCTTCAGTCTCTGTGGTGCTGGAAATATAGGTGTGAATCACCACATCAGCCCTTCCCTATACTTTAGGTTGACTAGAATATCCAACAGCAACGTAAAAGCCACCCGAGTAGTTGGCATATTATACTGTTTAAGATCTGACAGCAAGAAAGGGTCTTCCCATACCTAGTGCACATGCAGCCCACCCTACCCTGAGTGCTTTTGATACAAAGTTGGTTGACTCTTGACTGTGGAAACTGAGGACATGGGAACCATCTCTGCTCACACAGATGTTCGAGTTCCCACTTAACTCATTGTTTCCCATCTAGAATCCTAGGGTTTTTTCTTTATATAATAGGGCAAGGTATCCACTTCATAGTGGGAGGACTAAAACAAAATCATATGAGTCTATACTTACAGGGCTGGTATGGCCAGGAGGGAGTAACTGATGCAACTAGATTGATGCTTCTAGGACCTTTGGCAATAATAATAATAATAATAATAATAATAATAATAATGACAATAATAATAATTCTCCTTCTTCCTCTTTCTCCTCCTCCTCCTCTTCTTTGATACACATACATGAATGTTTATTCTTACACTATTCATCTTAACTAAGGAGTAGATCCATCTGAGATTTTAAAAGAACATTTTATCAGCATATATTAACAAAATATAATAATGTGTTTCATTGTGGCATTTTCAGACATTTGTATCTTTACCGTATTTGTCCCTCATTGCCCTCTCTTGTCTGCCTCCCACGCCTGCTAGTGCCTTTCCTTTTCCAGACCTCTCCCCCTCTGCTTTCACATTTTATCTATCTATCTATCTATCTATCTATCTATCTATCTATCTATCTATCTATCTATCTATCTTCTATCTATCATCTATTATCTATCATCTATCTATCTGTCTGTATGTATATCTATCTATCTATCTATTATCTATCATCTATCTATCTGTCTATCTATCTCTCTATCTATCTACCTATCTACCTATCTATCTGTCTTGGTGACCTGAGATTCATAGGACTGCTTGCAAGAGCTCAGGTGAGAGGCTATTATCAAGAACAGGGCACCCTAAGTGTCTCCACTACTGAAGACAATGTCTCTTCCTCACCCAGCAGCTCTTAGTATCTTACAGGTCTTCAGGCAGAGGCAGAGCCTCGTGAGTCTCTCTCCTTCCCACAGCATCTCTGGTAAGCCTGAATGCTGCTGCCTATCAGCCTGAAGACAGCTTTCCACAGCATACACTGCAGGCTCTGCTTCTGCAACGTTCCTGAGCCCTGGGGACATTGATACAGATGTCCTGTTTACTCTCAGCACTTGGAGCATCCTAAGTCTGAATGCTCCACTCCCCACTGTAAACAAGAGCTTGTCTCACCAAAGCCAATAGCACCAGTCTATGAAGACAGGGTTTTTTTTTTCTCAATATATTTTTAAAAATTTTTTGAGATTACAGTAGAATTATATCATTTCCCTTTTTCCTTTCTCTATCCAAATCCTCTCGTATAACCCCTCCCCTTGCTCTTTTTCAAATTTGTGGCCTCTCTTTAAATAGTTGATGTTGTTGTTGGTGGTGTGTATGTGTGTGTACACGCGCGCCTAAGTAGATAAATACAACCTGTTCAGTCCGTATGATGTTATTTGTATGTTTCCAGGGATGACCTTTGGTATTGGATGGGCAGTTTGTATGCTCTTCCCTGGGGTGGGCATCCCCCATTTCTCAGCATTTCTTAGCTGCCTGTAGTTCTTTGTCTAGGATTGAGGTCTCGTCAACACCCCCCACCCCCCCATAATCCTGTTCACATTAGCGTGTTCACTGGTGTCAATCTTGCTCACGTCATGTCCAGGCAGCCATGTTGGTGAGACTTCATGGGTGTAAGTTCTAACATTTTCTCACTTCTCATCAGGGAAACTTATCTTTGCAAGAGACATTACAGAAAACCACACTGATGAACGTGCAGAGTGCTTTTATGCAGAGGGGTTTGGTGGCTATGTTCTTTTCTTTGGGCCAGACAGGTGTCCCCTTCTTTTTGGGACTTCATCTTGATGTGTCTTTTGATAATGGACAATAATAGACCTACATTTTGGTCTTTTCATTCCTTCCATTTTTCATGAGGTATTTTTTTGTGGATAACATTTTTCTCTCTGGCTATTTTGAATAGCGTTTTGTTTTCTGTTGTATCTTATTTTCAGAATGATGCCTATACTGTGCATGCAGCTCTTCATATCTTGCTCAGAGCGCACCGTGTTGCCCGTGCATGAGGATTTCCATCTCCCAGCCTTCCGGGACATTCCCGGCTTGGTCTGGACTTAGTGGCTGACCTTCCTTACAGCATCCCGTCCCTTCCAGTTCCTACCATTTGGACATTTGATCTAGATGCCTGGTCACCTTTTCGGTGAGGATACTTTACAGGAGGTGGGGTTCAGTCACAGAAGTGCATGGCATCTATCTCTGTGGTATGGCAGCTCCTAGCACTCACTGCTGCGATTTCCATTTCACTGGGGTTAGCCATGAGGTCTCCTCTCTCTTTTGCAAATAGAAATCCACACACTGGGTTTACTGGGTCAAAGGGTAACATATATATATATATATATATATATATATATATATACATATTTTTCATACATACATACATATATATACATATTTTTCCTTAAATTACGGTCAAAGGAAGTCACGCCACACCACTGTGCACCCCTGTTTACAACATATAAGAAATGCCCCCTAGAGTATGTCATCTAGATTTCTTCCTGGTGCCCTAGCTAGGCATGAAGTCTCAGTGTGGCATTTATCTATATTTCTCTTATTGTAGCTGAGCTTCTGTCTCCTTTATAACTCTGGTCCCTGTCCCTCAGAAGCTGGCAGCATACCTTTGAGAAGCAATCAAGGACAGAGCAGAAGGCTAAAGGAGTATCCAAGGAAACGGGTGAGGGCAGGGTGACATCCTAGGTGGCAAAGTCCTTCCTACCGCAATTGGGAACAAAAGGCCAGCATAGCCAGCTCTAACTACCAGTGCATCCAGAAGTATTCATGCTGGTTGTCATTTACGCCCAGCACTGCCACCTCACCGTCTTCTTCCTTGCCCTTTAAATGTCATGTTAAATAAACTAGTATGTTGTGCTGTGCTATGCAGGGCTCCCAGAAAGGAACAGAGAGGTTCCTTCCCGGGCTGGAGCAGTTGCCTCTGGATCTGGTCACATGGGACCTTGGACAGGGTTTATTTACAACCAAGAGAAGACCCTGCCAAGCATGCTCAAAGCCTGAGGCAGCAACTCCGCTTAGCAGGGGTATGCCTGCTGGTCTCCAGCTGGGATGGAGGTGTAGCCGAAGGGGACGCTTCCCTGTAGTGGCCCTCAGCACCAAAGTTCTATTTGGAACGGTGACTGTTCCGCAGCCGTGCCCTCCGAGGTCCTAGGAGCTATCATGGCTGAATGGTTCTACCAGCAAGGTTCAGAAACTTTGGAAACATGTTCGATGTAGACACTCGGGTTAATTTCATGAAGATTTTACTTCTAATTTCCAAACTGAATATTGCCATTGTTGGTATTAGTTCAGAGCAGCTTGGAGAGTCAAGTTAATATGCCTTATGGGTAAACGTGTTTTGAGACCTTCTCGTGTGCATGGGTGTCTACACATCTCATGATGATCTTGTTAGGAATAGAAAATTAATAAATGGGGGGGGGCTAAGATGGAGGAAGGAGGGAGGTGGGCCTGGGGTAAAATACAGTCCCCTCCCCAGCCACATTATTTAACATCTCCATCATCATGGACTCATTTGATTCCAATCCCCCTTAATGTCCTATCCCTGTACAGTCACGTGTGGGGGTGGGGGTGGGGGTGGGGAGGGTTAGCATCAACAGATGAATCTAGGAAATGGGAACACCTAGACAGCATGCTGAGGTCCGAACAGTGGTAGGTACAGTTGTTCACTTGTGTTTGGCAGAAATGTCAGTGTCTAGTAAAGACTTCATTGTTGTACACAATCACCTAGAGATATGTGACATTCTAGGTCAGTGTGTGCCAAAAGACAAGAGCCTGTGTCTAGATTTTAAGCACTGTGGGAACAGAGCCTTGGTATAGAGCATAGAGCCTGAGTTGTCCACCATCTAAGGAAGAGTGGTCCTTCCCGATGACATAACAAGATGGGCAGCTGTGGGGCCAATACCTTACTCCTTCAGGTGGTCTGTGGGGAACTCTGAGGGAGGGGAGGGGTCCTTCTGACTGTTAGTCTAGGACTCCAGGAGGAGGCCAGTTCCCTGCTCCATTTCTCTTTCTGGTACTACTCCTGCCATTTAACAAAATGGAAAAAAAAAATTCTGTGTTTTGTTTCTCTTTGTTTTGAAATGGAGTCTTGCTATGTAGCCCAGGCTTGCCCTGAATTTCCAATACCTCTGCTTCAGCCTCCCCAGTGCTGGGATCTGTGCTTCCACCATGGCTGACTTGACATTTTTAATAAAATAAACCATAATTGCTGTATATGGGCACACAAGGTCAACAAACTGTTTTTTCAAATACCCCATTTTATAGCAGGTTTTCCAGCGTTGATCTGAGCGTACCTCTTTTGTTTCTCTTCTGGGCTTTGTTGTCCAGATCCAGTTACAGTTCACTGCTGAGCTCAAGCCTCTGTCTGGTTTTTTGTCTTTGATTTTTTTTCCCCTTAAGGTTTTTTTTTTTTTTTAATTTATTCACTTTTTACATATCAGTACACTGTAGCTGTCTTCAGAAACACCAGAAAAGGGCATTGGATCACCATGTGCTTGCTGGGAATTGAACTCAGGACCTCTGGAAGGGCAGGCAGTGTTCTTAACTTCTGAGCCATCTTTCCAGCACTCCCATACCACCCTCTTAAGTTTCTAAAGGAAAGGAACAGACTTGACTTCTCTGGAAGGATGCACGTTGTCATGTGTTGCAGTGGCTTGTTGAAGAGGTGTGGCCTGGACTCCACATGTCTTTAGTTTATTTCTCTTAGCCTGTTAAGTTTGTGGGATATATGAAATTGCATGTGGAAAGTGCATGCACACAGTACCTGCCCAGTGTCCATGCAACAAAACATTAACTATTACCACTGTTCTTCCCTTTGCAAGTTGTTCTGGGTCCCAAATGCTGGGGCCTAAACTAAACAGCAAGAGCCATTAACAGCCAGTAATTTAAGATCTACTATAGCTACTTATGTGGAATAACCAATCAGAAATAGAAGGGAAAATGATGAAGCTAAGGTATATGTGCTCTGTTAAAAGGATGTCGAATATATTGTATTAAAATCAAAAGAAAAGGAGGGAGGGAGGGAGAGGAGACCAGAGGCAGGAAGGAGAGAAGGAAGGGGCTGGAAAGAGAAGAGAAGAAAGGAGGAAAGAGGAGTGTATCAACCAGATGCCGTCAGATTGTGTTACATTGTATCAACTAGATGCCATCGGACTGCAACCCTTACTCTGATTTCAACATGACTGTGTTTTAAGCAGCTGACTGAGTACTCCTGAGAATAAATGTTAGCATCATGGGAGACCTTCTAACCAAAGAGGAGCCAGGTCCCTCTCTAAGCACCCAAGAGAAAGCACTAATCTATCCCATCACCTTGTGAATGGGAGGGTCAATCATTTTATTTATTTTATTTTTATATATTTATTTTTATTTTTTTATTTATATTTTTTATATTTATATTTATTTATATTTTATTTCTTATATATTTATTTTCTTTATTTATTAACAATGAAGGTGTAAGAGTAGCTGCGCCTCCATATTCTGGGGTTGCTTTGCTACTTCTTGTAATCAGGGTTTCTATTGCTGTAATGAGATGCCATGACCAAAAAGCAAGTTGGGGAGGAAAGGGTTTATTTGACTTATGCTTTCATGTTGGTGTTCATCACTAGGGGAACTCACATAGGGCAGGAACCTGACGAACCTGACGGCAGGAGATGATGCAGAGGCCATGGAGGCGTGCTGCTTACTGGCTTGCTCCCCATGGCTTGTTCAGCCTGCTTTCTTATAGAACCCAGAACCACCAGACCAGAGGTGGCACCACCCACAGTGACTTGGCACCTCCCCCATTGATCACTAATTAAGAAGAGGCACTTTCCTCTCTAATGACACTAGCTTGTTTGTCAAGTTGACACACAAAACCCAGCCAGTATGCTAAAGATACTGAATTTTAAGATAGGCAACTTTCTGCTAATTGAATTCTATGGTATTGATTTTAAAGTTAAGGACACGAGTTTCTTTGTTGGAGAATCTTTAGTCTTCACAGGTCTTCCAGGCCTGTATCATGGGGCACAGATGAGACTCATTAATATTATCTGTAATCTCCAAACATGTATGTGTGTTCTTTAGATTGCCAGTGTTTAGGCCTTTTTTTAATTTCTTCTTCTCTCATACAATGCATCCCAACTGCATCCCTCACTCCCCTCACAGTCCCTCCCCTCCAGGTCTCTCCTTTTCCCCAGATCCACTGTTCTTCCACAGGCCTCCCAGGGATATCGACTGAACATAGCATAACAAGATGCAATAAGACTAGGCACAAACCCTCAAGTCAAGGCTGGATGGGGCAACCCAGTAGGAGGAAAATGGTCCCAAGAGCAGGCAAAAGAGTCAGGGACTCCCACCCCACTGTTAGGAGTCCTACAAAGTCCAAGCTGAACAACCACAGCACAAATGAAGAGGGCCTAGCACAGACTCATGCAGGCTCCATGATCGCCACTTGAGTCTCTGTGAGCCCCTGCTTAGTCGATTCTGTGGGCCATGTTTTGCTGGAGTCCTGGACCCCATGGCTCCTACAATGCTTTCTACCCTTCTTCCACAGGGTTCCCTGAGCTCTGACTGACAATTTGCTATGGGTCTCTGCATCTGTTATCATCAGCTGTCTGAGGAAGCATCTCTGATGACAATAGGGCTAGGCACTGATCTATGAGTACAGCAGAACATCATTAGGAATTGTAAGCAAAGGCCCAATAAGGAGAAGGTGAAGGGGTAGGTTTGAGTGGGATGATAAAGAACTCACATCTTTGTTCCCAAATCTCTCCCCCCCTCCCCCGGCACCTGAAGCTGCCATATTACTCAGGCCCTTGTGGGAAGGACATTGAACACTCTGTTGAAAGAAAACTTCCCAGAAGGTCTTTCAGCAACAAGTCTCCAATTACTTTACCAAATCCCAGGAATCTTGCTTCAAAAACAGCGGGAAGAAAATTTCTCTCTCTCTCTCTCTCTCTCTCTCTCTCTCTCTCTCTCTCTCTCTCGCTCTCTCGCTCTCTCTGTCTCTGTCTCTCTCTGTCTCTGTCTCTCTGTGTGAGAGAGAGTATGTATGTATGTATGTATGTATGTATGTATGTATGTGTTTGTATGTGTATGTAGGCACATGTAGGTACATGTGGAGGTCAGAGGTCAATATCCATATCTCCCCCCATTGCTCTCCAGTTTACTTTTTGAGATAGAATTTCTTACTGAATCTGGAGCCGATTTGGCTAGACAGGCTGGCCACACACGCCCAGGATTCTCTTGTCTTCACCTCCCCAGTGCTGAGATTTCTGGTGTGTCAGCATACCTGGCTTTTTATGTGGGTGCTGGGGATCGGAACTTAGGCGGCCATGCTTGCAAGGTGAGCACTTTACTGACTGAACTATCTCCTCTATCACCAGAAGAAGTAAGTTTTGATGGAGATATGCTAAAGGACACATATATGAAACCACACATTCATTTCCTCATGCTGCCAACATTTATTGAGCACCTATTATGTGCCACCACTTGGAAACAAGCTTATAGTCTAGTGGAGGAGAGTGCCTGCAGAGCATCCATGAAGCACCATGGACCACATTCAGGGTTGTGTTATCCTTAGAGATGGTGGCCTGGGAGGAAGGGAAGTTGGAAGAACTGCTTCCTGAAGGAAGTGATGGAACCGATTCCTGAACCCGCCTGGTTCACAGGAACCTGCCTTGTACTCTCCAAACTCCATCCCCTGATCTTTCCCGTTTTATCAATTACTTGGATACATATATCAAAGGTACCCCTCTCATAGTCAGAGACACAGAGAGACAGGGGTTATTTTGGACAGTGGCAGAAGGAGGGCTCTAGAAGATCTTCACAAAGTCCTGGGGAGACGGCTCAGCGGGTAAGGGTGTTTGTTGTGTCTGAGTTTGGATCCCCGGTGCCCACATAAAAGCTGGGCATAGCTGTACATGGTTCCAACCCCAGGAAAGCAGGTGGAGATCCTGGGAGCTCGGTGTACAGACAGCCTAGCCAAAACAGGAACTTTTAGGTATGGTGAGAAGCCCTGCCTCAAGATAATAAGGAAACAGGAACATGGAAAGGGAAGATGCCTGATATCTCTCCTGACTCCTGTATGCACCCCCACATGCACCCCTACATACATGCATACGCATATACGTATGTATATATACTTATGCACTCCCACATATATACTACACACACACATATATATTTGTATATATACATACATATATATACACACACATGTACAACCCCCCAAACACACACATACATATATACATACACATACACACATATGCATACATATACATGCACATACATAATACACATTTACATACACTTACATGCACCCCTACATACACATATACACACATGCATACATACACATATGTACACATCCACACATCCACATCCACATGCATCCACGTGCACCCCCACATCCACACACATATACACATACACCCCCACATCCATATATACATACACACCACACACACAAACACAGGAGAAAGGGTAGAGGAATGTGCATAGCCAATATAGCAAAGCCGAATACAGATCCACGAAAGGCCTCCTGCTTATGCTTTAAAAATAAGCAAACAGACACAGCATAATCCCAATCATCTCCAAAAAGCCGGGCAGGGAATGAGAGATGAAAAACAATTTGTTTAAATATGCTTTAGCTTGGAAGTTAGGAAACTATGGCTCATGAAGCAAATTCAGCCAGTGGCCTGCTCTCTGTAAAGGAAGTCTCTCATCTTGTCTAAGGCTACCTCATGCTTTGTCAGCTGAGCCTAGCAGTTGCAACTGAGACCATGTGCACTACAAAGCTTAAGGCCTTTTGTGGCAGTGTTTGTTCCCTGCCTTCAGGCCACCGCGATCCCAGCAGGAGACAAGAGCTGTGACACACACATTTAAAGGGACAGTTCTCTATTACACAAACACACGTGCTGAAAATCATTTGTGAATCGGTGAGTGAACGGAGAAGCAGAAACAGAAAGGAGGGCCTCGTCTTGGCTTTTATGAGCCAGAGCAGGCCAAAGAGAGTCCTAGGCTCAATTCTTGGGATATAGTTAGGCAGGAATCCTGGCCACTGGGCTGTGTGGGGGAGGGGCACAAGCAGTCCTGGAATAAGGAGAGAGATAAAAAGGTTTAGTCCAAGCAAGCAGACTCCCACGACCATCAGGGTCACAATTCTGCTGCTGAGTCATATGTAGCAGGCTTCCTTTCCCATCCTTGTCTCCAAGGATAGGCAGCATTAGGGTGCCTGGTTTGCAAATGAAGAATCTGAGGCACAGGAAGATTCAATTGCCCGAAATCACAAAGCCGGGACTCTGTCCATGCAGTCTGCCCCTGGGACCCACACGCTTAATTGTATATCATTCATTGTCCGCTGTCATTTGAAGTGAGTCACCCTGTTTCCTCTGATCCCAACAGATGGAGCAGCAGGCAGAGGGAAGAGAGAAACAGACTCTGGTGCCCTGCCAAAAAGACCTTTCCAATGACCAGTGATGGAGTGGCTGGTGTAGGATGGGTTTTAGAAAGCTTGACTAATAGTGTTTAAGCAGGAGTCAAGACACCTTGACCAAGGTTTCAGAGAGAGAATATTCCCAAATGGACAAGAACAGATGGTCTCTAATATGTCTTCCATCTCTTGATTCTGTCATGGTCTGAGACTTGGACGGGGAGCTTCCTAGGATGACCTCATGGCCTAGAGAGGAGAAGTGGGGAGGGAGAGGAGAGAGAAAATACACCCATTACAGAGTCTGCAGGGATGAATTCCTTCTGCTAGCACCCCTGAATGTCTCCATTACCTTACAATTATATAATCAAGTTAGGAATCTGTCTGTGGATTAGCCCATTGATGAAGGCAGAGCTCACAGCCTCCAATCAACTCTCAGTGACTAGAGGAGCCAGCCAGGGGTCGAGCCTTTAACACATAAGTCATCTGGTGGACACTTATACCCAAACCACAACCGAGCACAAAAGTCCCCTTTCCTTTCCCTCCACATTTTCCACCATGACTTTTAATGTATCCCCTTGCTGTGCTGGAAATCACTTTATTACTAGAAGTTAATGGCGGCAGTTGTCAATATAATATTCTCGTTTTGTCAGGTGACAATTTATGGGGCCCGATTCTCCTGCTTCAAAGAACCAGGCTCTGAGGTAAGAGGTTCCCTGCTGTCCCATAAACTCCTACAGACTAATCAAGCTGTATGCCTGTGTTCTTCCACACAGTCCTACCTGAGGGGATAACAATAATGTACTGCTCAAAAGATATGGCTCCTTCCTGTTTAGGCATCAAATAGTAAGAATGCCTCAATTTCTGTACTTTCTTTAGAAGCAAGGTTAAGCTATAGACCAATGTGTATGTGTGTGTGTGTGTGTGTGTGTGTGTGTATTTCAGTGCTGAGGACTGAATCTGGGGCCTTGTGCATGTCAGGCAGGTATTCTGCCACTCACAGGTATACCCAACTATTCTGTTTATGTCTGAAGACCCAGGCCAGAGCCTCAAGCATGGTAGACAAGCACTCTACCATCTGAGCTCTATCCCCAGGTATACCAGCCGTTTCTGCATAGGGATTTCCCTAGTAGATAAGACTGTAACTTGTTAATAGGACTAAAGCTAGCACACAGTAGGTTCTTAATACATATTTGTTCAATATATAGGATCAATCAGGATTTATTGACTTTGAGGGAAGAGAGGTGTCAAGTTAACTTATTTCTTTTTTTGTTCTAATAGCAACTCATCCTGTTTGATATTTTTTTCTTGTCAGTAACGAGACAAATAGAACTCTTAGCATCTCTTTAAATGCATTACTCTCCTGAGAGGGGAAAAAAAATCTTCATAAGAAAAACTTATTATTTAGCCAAACATTATGTTCCCAGCCTGCTTTAATTCTAGATCTATCCTTCCTCCACAGACAGACAAAGAGTTGCCAATCCAGTGAGAGCAGGAATTGTTAAATGGTCGATGCACTCCCTAGAGGCGGGTGCAGGCTTTTGTGTCTAAGGAGACCACTTATTCATTGTGTACAAGGACAGAGTGTTCCCTGTCTGGCTTGTTTACTGTGCGTTTTAATGAGCTATCAGGCCTCTCACAGCAGTCGCTGCTCCAAAGGTGGAGATAGATACCCAGAGTTACTAGGGGTAGCTCAACAACTATTTCTAATTCTATACTTCCCCTGCACCCTCTTCATGCTCAAGGATTTCGTTCCTAATGCAAAAATGATAAAACTCTCAGAGGACAAATGGCCCCAGGGACAGGCCAGGTGGCAGCTGGCTTCTCAAGGGCAAGGGACATTGAAGGACATTGCCTTCTTGGTCATGCGCTCCAGCACTAAATGATACTTCACACACAGGAGGGATGAGAAAAGGGGATGACTCCTTCCTAAGCCATACACGCTTGTCACCATGTCTCCAGATCCCACATATCATTAGGCCTTGTGGGGATCTATCTTGAGGTAATATTCAAAATATTGGTCTGAAACTAGAGCAGGGGCACTAACCATTCAGCAAGTCAGCCATTGAGTGGAGCAGGATGGACCCTGAAGAATGTCTCTGTGGTGGGTGTTAACTGTTTAATTCCTTTTTCATGTGGTGTGCACAGGGATAGTAAGAGAATGTTTTGGGGAGGCGTGGCAGGGGATTTGAACAGGGATGGTTTACTAGCTGGAACAGAAGTGTTTAAATAATCAAGTAGTAGCCACCAGCAAGGGTGTCAATTTCATTATCAAAGCCACCAAGACACCACACAGCTGAATGCAGCCAGAGTTCGCCCACCTCTGCCAAGTGGAAATAGTACTGCTTCCCGCCTCCCAGATATCTATGACCACTGTGAAAATATAAAATAGAGTAAGCTGGGAAGATGTTTCCTACAGTATAGTTGGTTTTTTTTTTTTAATGTCTCTAAATCCCCAAATAAGAAACAATAGAGCACCCAGAGGCTAACCCAAAACCCATGAGCACATTAACTATTGAGCAAGGACAGGGCATCCCAGGGGCTCCCAATCATCGAAGACTGGGGAGTATCAGCGACGGTGTAGGAGGATGCAGAGGGAGGGGCTGCCTGAGAACACAGGAGTCCTCAGTAGTCCACAGGTACTCACCAAGAGTCCACACAGAGGTAGTCTGGGTACAGGAGCTATCTCTAAAAGCAGACGAATGGACGAGGTCTGTAGGGCGAGAGAAAGACGAGAAGTTAAAGACACTGAAACAGTCAGGTCCTGCTATCATCAGCTGCCTAGGGCCCTCTTGTTCTATTTGTGTAGACTTCTGATAGTTCAGGAGTGGCTCTTCCAGGTTGGCAGGGCTGGGCTCAAGTGCCAAAGGCTTATGGACTGGGTTTGCAGGCTCAGAGGCTTATAGAGCCAAGCCCTGAGAACTAGAGGCTTATGGCTAAGGCTTTAGAAGCTAGAGATTTATAGCTCTGGGAGCTTAGGGTAGAGGCTTATTTCTCTGGCTCTGATCACCAGCTGCCTGGCGCTTGGCAGCTTACATAACCCTTGGCCCTTATCATCAACTTGAAACACCCTCAATCAGTGCCGTGTGATATAATAGATCCCAAACTTTGATGTCAGGACCATGGGTCCCTAATAGCAGCTAGAATGACAGGTCTTGGGGCTTAAGGACTGGAAACTCCGTGGAGGTCTTCCAGCAACTAGGACCCAGTCTCTCAAGTTTGGCTCTTTTTAGATGTCTGCTTCCTCCACTTCCCACTCTGCATCTTCTCTTGCCTGTACCTTCCATCCTCTGCCATCCCCTTCTGCTTCCCGCTGCCGCTGCTACTGCCACTGCTACAGTGTTGGCCATCTCCCCATTGTGTTTCCAGCTCAGCTTACACCACCTATAATAAAGATTATAACTAGATCACTCCGAGATTTTTATTGACAGTAAGGTTGCAATACCAGCAGGCAGGACACACAGAAGGATGCCCTGATTGACTTGAAAAATATAGGAAACACACGGTTCTATAGCCAGAGGGGCTGAAGCATGCAAATGTCGGGGATTGTAATTTCCACCAATCACAGAAAAGCTGCTTCACAGAAACCAATCACAAGCCTCCAACAGGAACCAATGATAAACCTGGTTTAGGAGCAGTACCCTATCTGTCAATTGCAAGCTGTTCACTGAGCCAATAGGGAGGGAGCACCCTTCCTCTTTTGGTCCTTGTAGAAAATTAAATGCAGGGTTAGGAGCTCTCTGTGAAGCAGATATAGGCAGGGTCATCATGAGGTCACCAAAACTTGTTTGTCAGGGCTTTGGTTTCAGGTGCTGGGTACTGGAGCAGACCAGAGCGGTCCTTACCGGAACAAACCTCCTGAGGTTGAAGCTGCGGTGTCAGCAGCCAACCTTGATAGCCGAGGTCACTGCTTCTGGATTCCTCCAGGCATCCAAGAAGTTTGCAAAGAAGTTGGGCTTCCATAACAACAATCTAGCCAGCTGACAAAAGAGGGGCTGCCTAGGTATGGGCAGGAGGAAAGAAGAGAAGGCCACGGTGTACGTGGTAGAAAGCAAGAAGGCCAGGCAATCTCAGAAAGCAAGCTGCCTTATTCAAAAACCCACGCAAACATCAGGAAAAAAAAAGTTTCCATGAAGGCAGGAAAGCTACCATAGATGATGCTTCTTCCTGACATTTCAGAAAGAAGAATTTTCCATAAACTAATAAGTATCAAGATCAAGTCCTATAGTTATTTTAAGGGGAAAAACAGAACAGAATAGCATCTGTGGAGACAATGAAATCAGACAAAAAATATGCAGTCAGAACCGAGCAAGGCTATGAAAGATTAACTTGTTGTATCTTTTCACTTTACCTGTATATTTCTTAATTATGTTCACCTCCTTATCGTCTCCCATGGGCCAAGCTTTCAAGCACGTGCATCTATGGGAGCCAAACCTATTCAAACCACCACACAAACTATTACTAATGTTCAAGAATTAGGGTTGTGCTGGCTAGATTTATGTCAACTTGACATGAATTACAGTCATCTGAGAGGAGGGAACCTCAGTTGAGAAAATGCCTCCATAAGATCAGGATGTAGGCAATCATTTTCTTAATTAGCGATCAATGGGGGAGGGTCCAGCCCATGACGGGTGGGGCCATCTTGAGCTGGTTGGTGGTCTTGGGTTCAGAAAGCAGACTGAGCAAGCCACGAGGAGCAAGCCAGTAAGCACCACCCCTCCATGGCCTCAGTACCAGCTCCAGCCTTTGGGTTCCTGCCCTGCTTGAGTTCCTGTCCTGACTTCCTTCAATGATGAACTACAGTGTGGAAGTGTAATCCATGTGAACCCTTTCCTCTCCAACTTGCTTTTGGTCATGGTGTTTCATTGTAGCAATAGAAACCCTGACTATAACAAGGGTTATGGTTCCCGGGAACCTTTCCAGAAGGTTCTACTAGAGACCAGGCTTCAGACAAGAGGAGCTGGAGATGTGAATTAAAAATACAGAAACTGGGGCTGCAGAGATTACTCAGACGTCAATAACACTTGCTGCTCTTGCAGAGGACCCAGATTTGGTTCCCAGTGTCCCACATCTGGCATCTCACAATTGCCTGTAACTCCAGCTGCAGGGGAATACTGACCTTTGGCCCCCACAGACACTGCACTCATATGTATATACCCATATGCAGATGCCCACATACATGTCATTATACAAAAGAATACAACTAGACCTTTTACAATACAGGTATTTTTGAAGCCTAAATGAGTGTTAAAATGAAGAGTGTCGTATGTGATGGCTAAAGAATCCATAAGTTAGGTATAGAGCTGGTAAAAATGACAGACCAAAATAGGAAGGGTACATCCAAAAATGCTCTTAAATATTCTCAGATATAACACTTGGAAGCAGTAGTATTGCTCTTTCGAGACAGCTGTGAGATAAAGCAAATGAATAATTATAGTATATTCTAATTCTGCCAACACACTAACCCGTGTTATTAAAAATGAAGATTTTCACTTGTAAGAAAGAAGTGTAGTTATAATTCAGAAGAGGTAAAAATATGAGCAAATACACATTGGAGTTAGAATCATTAATGTTATGTATATCAAACAAGACTACTTCTAGATCATGCACATCATGATACAATATATGGCTGAAAATACACATGAAATCTCTGTATGAAAAAAATAGTCTCTTTTTTTATAACTCACACATTTTCATAACAGTGAAATTTCCAGAAGTCCAATACTCATAGCCGCTGTGATACTTTGAATTTCCACACAGTACAATATGGCCAGTGATTGGAATTGAGAGATCTGTGTGAGCTGGTGGCTATAGGTCCAACAGGGATTCCATGATGAAAGACTCTTCATGGCTGTTAACTGTGGTCTTATTACCTTGAAAGGGTTAGCAAAAGCTGTGCCTTGACCGTGCTGTGTGTGGCTGCCGTCCTGATTCGCAAGCACTGTCTAGCTGATGGTGAAGGGCTTGCTTTGAAATGCTATCCATGCTGCTGTTTTTATGTCATACCAGTTCAAAACTACTCCTGAAGGAAAAAGACACACAATCTGAGAGGCTGAAGAGTTGGCTCAGTTGGCAAAGTGCCTCCCACATGAGCCCGAGGACCAAGGTTTGGATCCCCAGCATCCAAGAAAAAGCCATAGCCGGCATCAAAGGATAGAAAAACAAGGCAACCCTTCCGGTCCCACCAGCACCGGAGTAGCTAGGGCGCAGAGTCGGCTGACACCCGCCAACTACCCAGGACACCCACCATGGGATCTTAAGACTTCTGGTGAGTGGAACACAGCCTCTGCTCCAATCTCTAAACAGAGACAACTATAACAACTAACTCCAGAGATTACCAGATGGCGAAAGGTAAACGTACTAATCTTGCTAACAGAAACCAAGACCACTCACCATCATCAGAACCCAGCACTCCCACTTTGCCCAGTCCAGGGCACCCCAACACACCGGAAAAGCTAGACCCGGATCTAAAAGCTTATCTCATGATGATGGTAGAGGACATCAAGAAGGACTTTAATAACACACTTAAAGAAATACAGGAGAACACTGCTAAACAGGTAGAAGACATTAAAGAGGAAACACAAAAATCCCTTAAAGAATTACAGGAGAACACTGCTAAACAGGTAGAAGACATTAAAGAGGAAACACAAAAATCCCTTAAAGAATTGCAGGTAAACCAGACCAAACAGGTGATGGAATTGAATAAAACCATCCAAGACCTAAAAAGGGAAGTAGACACAATAAAGAAAAACCAAATTGAGACAACGCTGGAGATAGAAACCCTAGGAAAGAAATCTGGAACCATAGATGTGAGCATCAGCAACAGAATACAAGAGATGGAAGAGAGAATCTCAGGTGCAGAAGACTCCATAGAGAACATCGGCACAACAATCAAAGAAAATACAAAATCCGGGGCTGGTGAGATGGCTCAGTGGTTAAGAGTACCCGACTGCTCTTCCGAAGGTCCAGAGTTCAAATCCCAGCAACCACATGGTGGCTCACAACCATCCGTAACGAGATCTGGCGCCCTCTTCTGGAGTGTCTGAAGACAGCTACAGTGTACTTACATATAATAAATAAATAAATCTTAAAAAAAAAAAAATACAAAATCCAAAAAGATCCTAACTAAAAACATCCAGGAAATCCAGGACACAATGAGAAGACTAAACCTACAGATAATAGGAGTAGATGAGAATGAAGATTTTCAACTCAAAGGACTGGCAAATATCTTCAACAAAATTATAGAAGAAAACTTCCCAAACCTAAAGAAAGAGATGCCCATGAACATACAAGAAGCCTACAGAACTCCAAAGAGACTGGACCAGAAAAGAAATTCCTTCTGGCACATAATAATCAGAACAACAAATGCACTAAATAAAGATAGAATACTAAAAGCAGTAAGGGAAAAAGGTCAAGTAACATATAAAGGCAAGCCTATCAGAATTACACCAGATTTTTCACCAGAGACTATGAAAGCCAGAAGGGCCTGGACAGATGTTGTACAGAAACTAAGAGAACACAAATTCCAGCCCAGGCTACTATACCCAGCCAAACTCTCAATTACCATAGATGGAGAAACCAAAGTATTCCACGACAAAACCAAATTCACACATTATCTTTCCACGAATCCAGCCCTTCAACGGATAATAACAGAAAAAAACCAATACAAGGACGGAAACCACGTCCTAGAAAAAGCAAGAAGGTAATCCCTCAACAAACCTAAAAGAAGACAGCCACAAGAACAGAACGCCAACTCTAACAACAAAAATAAAAGGAAGCAACAATTACTTCTCCCTAATATCTCTTGATATCAATGGACTCAACTCCCCAATAAAAAGACATAGACTAACAGACTGGCTACACAAACAGGACCCAACATTTTGCTGCTTACAGGAAACTCATCTCAGAGAAAAAGATAGACACTACCTCAGAATGAAAGGCTGGAAAACAATTTTCCAGCAAATGGTAGGAAGAAACAAGCTGGAGTAGCCATCCTAATATCTAATAAAATCGACTTCCAACCCAAAGTCATCAAAAAAGATAAGGAAGGGCACTTCATACTCATCAAAGGTAAAATCCTCCAAGAGGAGCTATCAATTCTGAATATCTATGCTCCAAATACAAGGGCAGCCACATTCATTAAAGATACTTTAGTAAAGCTCAAAGCACACATTGCACCTCACACAATAATAGTGGGACACTTCAACACACCACTTTCACCAATGGACAGATCATGGAAGCAGAAACTAAACAGGGACACAGTGAAACTAACAGAGGTTATGAAATAAATGGATCTGACAGATATCTACAGAACATTTTATCCTAAAACAAAAGGATATACCTTCTTCTCAGCACCTCACAGTACCTTCTCCAAAATTGACCACATAATTGGTCACAAAACAAGCCTCAACATATACAAAAATATTGAAATTGTCCCATGCATCCTATCAGACCACCATGGACTAAGGCTGATCTTCAATAACAAAATAAATAATAGAAAGCCAACACTCACGTGGCAACTAAACAACACTCTTCTCAATGATACCTTGGTCAAGGAAGGAATAAAGAAAGAAATTAAGGACTTTTTGGAGTTTAATGAAAATGAAGCCACAACATACCCAAACTTATGGGACACAATGAAAGCATTTCTAAGAGGAAAACTCATAGCTCTGAGTGTCTCCAAAAAGAAACTAGAGAGAGCACACATTAGCTGCTTGACAACACACCTAGAAGCTCTAGAACGAAAGGAAGCAAATTCACCCAAGAGGAGTAGCAGGAAATAATCAAACTCAGGGGTGAAATCAACCAAGTGGAAACAAGAAGAACTATTCAAAGAATCATCCAATTGAGGAGCTGGTTCTTTGAGAAAATCAACAAGATAGATAAACCCTCAGCCAGACTCACTAGAGGGCATAGGGAAAGTATTCTAATTAACAAAATCAGAAATGAAAAGGGAGACATAACAACAGACCCTGAAGAAATCCAAAACACCATCAGATCCTTCTACAAAAGGCTATACTCAACAAAACTGGAGAACCTGGATGAAATGAACAAGTTTCTAGACAGATACCAGGTACCAAAATTAAATCAAGATCAGGTTAATGATCTAAACAGTCCCATATCCCCGAAAGAAGTAGAAGCAGTCATTAATAGTCTCCCAACCAAAAAAAGCTCAGGACTAGATGGGTTTAGTGCAGAGTTCTATCAGACCTTCAAAGAAGATCTAATCCCAGTTCTTCACAAACTATTCCACAAAATAGAAACAGAAGGTACTCTCCCCAACTCATTCTATGAAGCCACAATTACTCTGATACCTAAACCACAAAAAGACCCAATAAAGATAGAGAACTTCAGACCAATTTCCCTTATGAATATCAATGCAAAAATCCTCAATAACGTTCTCGCTAACTGAATCCAAGAACACATCAAAACAATCATCCATCCTGACCAAGTAGGTTTCATCCCAGGGATGCAAGGATGGTTCAATATACGGAAATCCATCAATGTAATCCAGTATATAAACAAACTCAAAGACAAAAACCACATGATCATCTCGTTAGATGCTGAGAAAGCCTTTGACAAAATCCAACACCCCTTCATGATAAAAGTCTTGGAAAGATCAGGAATTCAAGGCCCATACCTAATCATGATAAAAGCAATCTACAGTAAACCAGTAGCCAACATCAAAGTAAATGGGGAGAAGCTGGAAGAAATCCCACTAAAATCAGGGACCAGACAAGGTTGTCCATTCTCTCCCTACCTATTCAACATTGTACTTGAAGTCCTAGCCAGAGCAATTAGACAACAAAAGGAGATCAAGGGGTTACAAATTGGAAAAGAAGAAGTCAAAATATCACTCTTTGCAGATGATATGATAGTATACATAAGTGACCCTAAAAATTCCACCAGAGAACTCCTAAGCCTGATAAACAGCTTCAATGAAGTAGCTGGATATAAAATTAACTCAAGCAAGTCAATGGCCTTTCTGTACACAAAGGATAAACAGGCTGAGAAGGAAATTAGGGAAACAACACCCTTCTCAATAGTTACAAACAATATAAAATACCTTGGTGTGACTCTAATGAAGGAAGTGAAAGATCTGTATGACAAGAACTTCAAGTCTCTGAAGAAAGAAATTAAAGAAGATCTCAGAAGATGGAAAGACCTCCCATGCTCATGGATTGGCAGGATCAACATTGTAAAAATGGCTATCTTACCAAAAGCAATCTACAGATTCAATGCAATCCCCATCAAAATTCCAACTCAATTCTTCAATGAATTAGAAAGGGCAATCTGCAAATTCATCTGGAACAACAAAAAACCTAGGATAGCAAAAACTCTTCTCAAGGATAAAAGAACCTCTGGTGGAATCACCATGCCTGACCTAAAGCTGTACTACAGAGCAATTGTGATAAAAACTGCATGGCACTGGTATAACGACAGACAAGTAGACCAATGGAACAGAATTGAAGACCCAGAGATGAACCCACACACCTATGGTCACTTGATCTTTGACAAGGGAGCTAAAACCATCCAGTGGAAAAAAGACAGCATTTTCAACAAATGGTGCTGGCACAACTGGTGGTTATCATGTAGAAGAATCAGAATTGATCCATTCCTATCTCCTTGTACTAAGGTCAAATCTAAGTGGATTAAGGAACTCCACATAAAACCAGAGACACTGAAACTTATAGAGGATAAAGTAGGGAAAAGCCTCGAAGATATGGGTACAGGGGAAAAATTCCTGAATAGAACAGCAAAGGCTTGTGCTGTAAGGTCGAGAATCGATAAATGGGACCTCATAAAGTTGCAAAGCTTCTGCAAGGCAAAAGACACCATCAATAAGACAAAAAGACCACCAACAGATTGGGAAAGGATCTTTACCTACCCTAAATCAGATAGGGGACTAATATCCAATATATCTAAAAACTCAAGAAGGTGGACTCCAGAAAATCAAATAACCCCATTAAAAATGGGGCTCAGAACTGAACAAAGAATTCTCACCTGAGTAATACTGAATGGCAGAGAAGTACCTGAAAAAAATGTTCAACATCCTTAATCATCAGGGAAATGCAACTCAAAACAACCCTGAGATTCCACCTCACACCAGTCAGAATGGCTAAGATCAAAAATTCAGGTGACAGCAGATGTTGGCGAGGATGTGGAGAAAGAGGAACACTCCTTCATTGTTGGTGGGATTGCAAGCTTGTACAACCACTCTGGAAATCAGTTTGGTGTTTCCTCAGAAAATTGGACATAATACTACCAGAGGATCCAGCAATACCTCTCCTGGGCATATACCCAGAAGATGTTCCAACCGGTAAGAAGAACACATGCTCCACTATGTTCATAGCAGCCTTATTTATAATAGCCAGAAGCTGGAAAGAACCCAGATGCCCCTCAACAGAGGAATGGATACAGAAAATGTGGTACATTTACACAATGGAGTACTACTCAGCTATTAAACGGAATGAATTTATGAAATTCCTAGGCAAATGGATGGAACTGGAGGGCATCATCCTGAGTGAGGTAACACAATCACAAAGGAACTCACACAATATGTACTCACTGATAAGTGGATATTAGCCCAAAAACTTAGGATACCCAAGATATAAGATACAATTTGTTAAACGCATGAAACTCAAGAAGTACGAAGACCAAAGTGTGGACACTGTGCCCCTTCTTAGAATTGGGAACAAAACACCCATGGAAAGAGTTAACAGAGATAAAGTTTGGAGCTGTGACGAAAGGATGAACCATCTAAAGACTGCCATATCCAGGGATCCATCCCATAATCAGCTTCCAAACACTGACACCATTGCATACACTAGCAAGATTTTGCTGAAAGGACCCATATATAGCTGTCTCTTGCGAGACAATGCTGGGGCCTAGCAAACACAGAAGTGGATGCTCACAGTCAGCTATTGGATGGATACAGGGCCCCCAATGGAGGAGCTAGAGAAAGTATCCAAGGAGCTAAAGGGAACTGCAACCCTATAGGTGGAACAACATTATGAACTAATCAGTACCCCAGAGCTCTTGACTCTAACTGCATATGTATCAAAAGATGGCCTAGTAGGCCATCACTAGAAAGAGAGGCCCATTGGACTTGCAAACTTTATATGCCCCAGTACAGGGGAATTCCAGGGCCAAAATGTGGGAGTTGGTGGGTAGGGGAGTGGGGGGGGGAGTGTATTGGGGACTTTTTGGATAGAATTGGAAATGTAAATGAGGAAAATACCTAATAAAAAAAATTAATTCAAAAAAAAAAAAAAAGAAAAAAAAGAAAAACAAGGCAATCTCCAGGGTCATGGGATGCTTTCTGAGGAAAATAAGGTGGACCGCAACTGAGGTGGATGCCTGACATGAACCTCTGGTCTCTACATAGAGGCAAATACACATGCATGAATACACACAAACATGCACATGTAACACACACACAATCAATCAATCAATCAATCAATCACTAAATACTTTTTTCTCACTAGAGGATTTTGGAAATGTGGTCATACAAAAAGGGAATCTAGAAGCCTTATCAAAGACCCCACTTGAACAGAAAGCATATAAATGCTGGACCACAGCTCTGTGGCCCGCCTTCTGAATGACTCCGACTGTGTGGTTGGACGGACAGTCAGAAGCTGCCCTGTGTTTATTGTCTGGCTTCCTGGCATCCCCAGTCCTTTGTTCTTTGGTGTCTTCCTGCTGTTTCTTGGATTGTAGTGTTCCACATGGGCCCAAATGCTGAAGGCCAGTTTCCTACCCTGTGGTGCTATTGGGAGGTGGTGGAACCTTCAGAAGGTGGAACCTAGTGGTGAAACATTGCCAGGAGTGTGCCCTGGATGGAAATATTGGTACCCTAGCCCCTTCCTGCCTGTGTTTCCCAGCAGAGATGAATGAGATGACCTGTCAGTCAATTATCCATCACCACAGAGCAAGCCCAAGACAAATAACTTAAAGGGAGGAATTATTTTGTCTCAGCGTCTGCCCACAGTCCTTGGTCTCGTTCCTTCTAGGTAGGTTCAGAGGAAACCATCACAGTGGTGGAAGCATGTGGCAGAGGCTGCTCACCTCATGGGGACAGACCAAGGAAGAAAACGGGAGACAAGATGCGAAAGTATACATCCAGCTCTCTACTCTCCCATGTCAGCCCCCATCTCCCAGTTTTTATATTACCTTCCGATAATGCTACCGAATTAAGAACCATCAATGGACTAATCTGTTCATGAAACAAGAGCCCTCCTGGCCAATCACAGAAGCTCATCAGCTGCCAAACAAGGCTCAAGTACATGGTTTGCAGGGGTGGGTCATAGCCGGGACACAGTAAGGCTTCCTCTACCATTGTATCCCTGCATGATGTGAAGCTGTAGGTCTCAGTCTTCCTAATGCTGTGACCCTTTAATACACTTCCTCATGTTGTGGTGACCCTCAACCATAAAATTACTTTCGTTGCTACTTTATAACTGTAATTTTGCTACTGTGATGAATCCTAATGTAAACACCTGATATACAAGATATCTGATATGGGACCCCAGAAGGGGTCATAACCCATGGGTTGATGTCTGGGGTTACCACATGTTCCTAAATAATGAGGTCAAGAACCGTGGATCAAATGCTTTGCAACCGTTAGCCAAAGTAAGCATTATTATCTTATAAGTTGATTGTCTAAGGTATTCTGTCACAGCAACGGGGAGTTATTAGCTCACCTTTATGGAATCTTTTGATTTCATCACTTAATGCTGATTGCTTGGATATTAGTTTCTAAGGAGGATGTGTTGTTTGTTGTCTTACTTTACCAAGGCTTCCTCTGCCTATGGCTGGTGGTAATAATTTTGGCTCATTCCTCTTCCCTAAACTCTGTAGAGACTGTTGCATCATCCTCTGGCACCAGGGTTACTAGGACATATTTGTAACAAGCTTGATTTGATTCGCACCCACCCCCACCCCAAGAAGATCTGACTCCATTGCACAGATGTCAGAATAAAAGTCTTCCCATCAAATCTAGCAACAAAGCCAGGCAACATCTTAATGTTCATTTGAAGTCTGTGTGATGGTTTCTCTTCATTGTAAACTGGACTGGAACTTAGAGTCACCTAGGAGACTGTGTCTGTGAGGACATTGCTAGAGACACTCAACTGGTGAGGAAAGGTTCAGATGGGATGTGGTGTGGGCAGCAGCATCCTCTGCGGTGGGGTCTCAGACTATTGTCAGCAGAGAGCCGGGCTCCAACATTCATCTCTCCCTACCTCTTGACTAGGGATTCAATTTGACCAGAGGCCTCAGGCTCCTCCCACCACAGTGGGAGTGGCTCCTACCCACCCCCACCTCCTTTCCTAACATACCAGACCATGTATTTTTATTAAACTGTGACCCAAAATGAATGCTTCTTCCCTTCATTTGCTTCCAACAGGTATTTTGTCACAACAACAAAAGTAACTAGACAGCCTGCTTCTCTTGGTATATAGATACGTCTCTGTGGGTTTAGCTCTTTCATTTTAGGGAAATGTATCATGTGCCTGAATACATATTTTATTACATTTATTGGATCCTCTACACCAATTAACTATACCAATTACCCGTGCGTTTGATTATCTCTTTCTCCTCTCTTACTACATCTTATTATCTTCTCCCTAATTGCCCGACTCCTTCTGTGTCTTCCCTTTGTACATGCCATAATTACCTCAAAGCCTTTTATCCCTGCCATTAATTCAATTCCAGTCATGTCTTTCCTGTCATTTGGCATTTTTAATTCAAGGATTAGATCTATCAGTGTTGTTTCAGCTTGCGATTTGTGTCCTTAGCTACAAATCCTCCCTTTTGCTTCCGCCATTTTACGGAGGCAGTTTTGATGTCTTTAAGCTGCAGAGAGCTCTGTGAGGACTTCCTGTTTCCTAGGGTCATGCTTCCTGATAGACCAGTTTCTTCATAGCTCCTGAGCTCTGTTCCCCTCCCCCCATCCCTTTCCACCATACTGTGTTCACGTGGTCACCATGTAAGTCCTTTTCAGAGATCAGCCCCAGCTGGAGGTTTTACACAGTTAGTGATGCTTGTTGAAGTCATCACACCCTCTTCCCACCTTATTTAGAGTAAGTTTACTGTCCTTTCAGCAGTAAACTGAAAGGTTTACTATGGTTTTAGCTCAATTAATCATAGATTTGCAAAAGGAGTCTTTGTTCGCCATCTTTATCCTGAAACCTCAGGATGATTTTCTAAGATGTGCATCTTATCACACCACATTCTGCCCTTTGATGTCTTTTGAACCATCTTTAGAAAATAGGTCTAAAATTCTTTGTTTTTTCAACTCTTACCTTATGTCCAAGATCCTTCATTGTTTGACCCATACCCTTCCTGTCTTGGGTCTCTCTTTATTCTCTACTTTATTTACTAAGCCATGACAGGAGTGTGTTGCTGAGCCTAGATCTGACCTCAGAACCCTTTCCTCCAGAGGCCTGCAGGCAGCAATAGGGGCCATCGGGGCTGTAGTTAAACACACCCTTTGTTGTTGTTTTGTTTTGTTTTGTTTTGTTTTGTTTTCGAGACAGGGTTTCTCTGTGTAGCACTGGCTGTCCTGGATCTCACTCTGTAGACCAGGCTGGCCTCAAACTCAGAAATCCACCTGCCTCTGCCTCCCAAGTGCTGGGATTAAAGGTGTAAACACACCCTTTTAAATGCAATTCCAGTCTTTCCTCTCTGGCAAGCTTAGCTAGAGTGCTTCCCACCTCTCTTCCCTCATGCACATTGGCTTTCCCTCTCTTATGCATTTCTGTCAAAGCATTTATCACACTGAGCTGTAATTGGCTTTCATGGTGTCTGATAGTGGATTTTGGAGCTAGTTTACCTAGGTTGAGAACTTATCTCCCACATTGCTGTCTGTATGACTTTGGATGACATCATGCAACCTTTCTGTCCGCTGGTGGGAATTCACAGTTAACCTATACAAAGTTCTGTTGAGCACATGCTCTGTAAAGGTTGTGTATTGTTTATTAAAGGGCATTCACTCTAAATGACTGCACTAATGGCCTCATAGGACGTTTCTAAACACACAACCCAGGAGCTATCCATGGTGCTAAACCCTGCTTCCTAACACTGGACTGCGGTCCCACATCAGGTCACATGCTTAGTTCCACGTAGAGCAAATCCATGCTTGTAACTTTCCAGATGTGGCAAGGAACATGAAAAACTATTTCTCCCTTCCCATAGCCACCATCCTGAGTTTGTCTTGGTTACATCATGTGTGATTAAGTTTAGCCTCTTGACTTGTCTGCCGATCTCCGGATCTTTTAATTGCCTGCAATCACATCACTGTCCTCCAAGTCTTTATATCAGGGCATATCTCTACTTACAATTCATAAGAGGTCCTCAGAAAGGGTAGAGAGAACTTAAATGGTCTCAGGAGGGGTTGGTTAAATGGTAACTATCATTGTGGTGTGCATAGTAAGCAGACAATAAAGGTAGCATAGAAACCCATAGGCTGAGAGAATACAGTAAGGTTTGAACATCTTTCATTCATTTATTGAACATGTATGGAGGACACACTTTTTGTAATAGTTCCCAGAGGAGCCATTATTAGTATATTAGTATATAGAATTACATTAGTATAATTCTTTCTTTAAAGAAGCTCAGAGCCAGCAGGAGAGACAGCCATTAAACAGACTGCACAAAGCATGCATTTCAAAGACTAGGATAAACTATGTATTTGATTACTTTAATTTACTGCATTAAAATACGCAGGCAAAAGCACTCTAAGGGAGAAAGGGTCTGTCTTGGCTCACGGCTTGAGCACACAACCTATCACGGCAGGGAAGGTGATGGCATGCCCATGAGGTGGTTGGTTATGATGCATCCACAGCCAGGAAGCACAGTGACAAATGTGAGGGCTCAGCTTGCTCACTCCTCTTTATTCAACCCAGGACCTCAAACCATGGGATGGTGCCACCCACATTTAGGGTGAGGTGTTTTAGCTCAACTAACCTAATTAGGCACTCCCCCACAAGCACGGCTAGGCTTGTATCCTAGGGAAGTCTAGATCCTATGCCGTTCACAATCAATATTAGCCACCACAGAGTATGAAAATAAAGAGAGATAGCATTTTGGAGGCATATCCATAAATTCTGTCTTTTAGATTATCTGCTGAGGCTAAGCATTGGCACGGAAGCTTAATGGAGAATCAAACATCTCTGATGCGTAGTCCACCAGATCCAATTCTCTACCACACCACCATTGCTTCTTCAACCCCCTCTTCCCAAAAAGGCCAGCTCTAGACTGTGCCTCAGAGAAGTTGAACAAACACTTTGAAAGGGCAAGAGGAAGAAAAAAGGCACAGCAATGGAGCAAATCTTCAACAGCAAAATACATGGCCTCGAGGATCTGTAAAGCCTCGAGTGTCTGTAACGCTCTGGGGAAGAAAGCCAAGGGACCACACACTATCCCCTCCCCCACCAGTATCTCTAGACTCTCATAGGCCAGATTCCCTCTCCTGTTATCTGTCCCAGCTTCTAAGATGTCTAGTCTCTGTATGATGCCCCTACCCCCTGCCCCCCAGCTATTGCTCACTTTGTAGGCAGACTCTTCTTCACTCCTCCAATTCTAAGCACATGATCTTCTCCAGTGACATACTCAGCTTTCCCAAGAAGCCTTTTATTAGATAACCCCATGCTACGTTAGTATAATTACTTGGCGGTCAGCTTTACTGGCAGAGAGACATAAGTCTGAGATACACTGATTTCCTATCTCTCATTGGTTAATCTTTGGGTCTCTGGAGTCAGATTTGATTTTAGACACGTCCAAGTTACATGTGGTTGCACGTGACTTAAGAATGGCTGTGAATGTTCCCTAACAAAACTTCATAAGCTTGCCTAAAGACCAAGCTTTTTTTGCAACATGCTTTGTACAGTTCTTGAGTGGGAACTTCGTGGGTGACAGTGTTGCCCCACAGGGTCAACAACTTGGACACCCCTGTTAGATGTGTGTCAGTTATGAGCCATAAAAACCTGTCACTTATTAGCTATGCCATTTCTTTAAAGTTGATAAATCTTATTTGTCAAGTTTTGTGTAGGGTTTAGGGATGATGACAACATAGACACAAAAACCAACTCATTAGGATCTAGTATATAAAAAGAATATCTAGGATATTTTTTGTGTTAGATATTTACTGGAAATATTTTTTTTACCTATCTCAAGGAATTATGGAGTGATTTACCCAATGTGTGTGCTTCCTCCATAACACTAAATAGAGATCTTATGGATGATAAGGGTTGAAAAGAATTTCATGTTGTAGCTTGAGCTAGTCTGAATCTCAATCATCCTGCCCCAGGTGAGGCCTTGCTGGAGGAAGTATGTCCCTGACAGTTTAAAGACTGCAGCCACTTTCAGTTCACGCTCTCTGCTTTATGCGTATGGTGTGAGCCCATACCATACGCCCCCAGCCTCTGCTCCAGCCACCATGCCCGTCTCCTGTTGTTTCAGCCCCACCATCATGGGCTCCAGCTGTGTGGAACCATTTGCCCAAATGAAGAGTTTCTCTAGAAGTTGCAGTGTCCCCAGTGCTTTATTATAGCTGTAGAGAGGTAACAGGTAGATTTGTAAGTGAGACTCGAAACCTGGAAACTGCTGGAGGAGAATGTAAGGGAAATGTTTGAAGACATATAGGACTCTAAAGAGGACTCTGATTGCTCCAGAAACCATCTCAAGAACTCACAAATAGGGACGTAGAAAACTGACAATTTTTCCACACAACAAAGAAAACAATCACCAAATTAAAGTGACAAACCAATGAAGGCACAAGATGTCTGTGGTGGTTTGTGTCCCTGTCAGCTATGCATCAGATTAATACCTAGAGTGCATAAAGGACTTCAAAAAAAATTCAACATCAGATATCATCCAATCGATGAATAGGTCAACAAACAAACTTGGTAGACAATTCTCTGAAGAAGAAACACAAATGTACAATATAAATTGGAGAAAAGCACTCAAGATCATTAGCTGTCAGGGAAGCGCTCATTTAAACTGCTTTGAGGATCTGTCTTGCCACAGTCAGA
Organism: Mus caroli; assembly: GCF_978045245.1. Classification (NCBI taxonomy): domain Eukaryota; kingdom Metazoa; phylum Chordata; class Mammalia; order Rodentia; family Muridae; genus Mus; species Mus caroli. Next base: position 93,792,042 of record NW_028227264.1, read on the forward strand.
ATGGTCAATATTGACAAGTGTTGGTGAAGACACCAGGGAGAGGAACTCATCTTCAGTGATGGCTGGAACTGAGCATGGCAGGCACCTTGGAAATCAGAGTGGAGGCACCACCCCCCCAAATCACAGTAGGACAAAGGTATGCTCTATCTAGGCCACTCTCTGGAATACACCATAAGGGCTCCGTGTCATACTACAGGGGCACTTGAGAATTCATGTTCATCACTGCATACTGCACAGCTCACAGTCCATAAGAAACAGAGCAAGCCTAGATGCCAAACCACACCCGGAAAGACAAAGAGAATGACGTACAGACACACCATGGGATTTTACTTAGAAAGAAAAATGAACTGGACATAGTGGCACACACCTTTAGTCCCAGCACTGGGAGGCAGAGGCAGGGGAATCTTTATCAGTAAGTGCCAGGCCAGCCTGGTCTATACAATGAGACCCAGGCCAGCCAGGGCTACAGTGAGAGCCTGTCTTAAAATAAAATAAAATCAGGAAAATGGATGTAGGTGGAAATCATGATGTCTGTGATGGTTTCTATATGCTCACACAGGGAGTGGCACTAATAAAAGGCATGGCCCTGTTGGAGTAGGTGTGTCCCTGAGAGTGTGGGCTATAAGACCCTCATCCTAGCTGCCTGGAAGCCAGTATTCTGCTAGCAGCCTTCAGACAAAGATGCAGAACTTTCAGCTCTTCCTGTTCCATGATTGCTTGGAAACTGCCATGTTTCCACCTTGATGATAATGGACTGAACCTCTGACCCTGTAAGCCAGTCCCAATTAAATGTTGTCTTTATAAGACTTGCATTGGTCATGGTATCTTTTGACAGCAGTAAAACCCTAAGATAATATCAGACTAAAATATATTTAGGAAGATAAATTCCACATTTTCCTCTCACATGTGGTCTCTGATATGAGTGTATGCACATGTGTTTTTGCACATGCATGTGTGTTCATGCACACATGCACACATATGAACATCACAAAAGTAGGGAAGTGCTGGGCAGTGGTGCGCATGCCTTTAATCCCAGCACTTGGGAGGCAGAGACAGGTGGATTTCTGAGTTCGAGGCCAACCTGGTCTACAGAGTGAGTTCCAGGACAGTCAGGGCTGCACACACACACACACACACACACACACACACACACAAAGTAGAGAAGAGACAGTGAGAAAGAACAGGACTTACTAGAAGGAGGAGATGAAGGAGGAGACAGAGACCTGGAGAGGATAATGGACCACATGTGATGGGAAATATTTAACCTGGAAGAAGAGAACCAGCAAAATGAGAGAAGAGCAGATAGGAGAGGAAGTGAAAAAAAAAATTCGTCCACATTAATGTACAGAAACGCCACAAGGAAACCCATTGCCTTGTTCGCAAACTTAAAACATTTAAATAATCATTCACGTAATGAGTGCTTGAAGATTGCCAAAACAATGATTTATCTAAAAATGATTGCCTCCTGCACACTAGGAGTCTTATTTGTTGAGCAAGAAATACCATGAATTGGATTAAAGGTCAAATTCATAAAGCGGTGGTCATTGTTTAGGGAGAGAAGGGCGCTGGTGCCATAGGGAGCCGTCTTGGCCCTTAGAGGCCCACCAAGTGCTGCTGCTGCAGGGGACTACGGCCAGTTCCCAGCAGCCACATGGGATGGCTCACCTCACAAGGACTGAACACACACAGACAAGTAAGTGTAAGCTAGAATCTTTTTTAAAAAGAGGCTCTAGAACAACTCACAAACCAATGACATTACCACTTTATTTCCAGGTTACGATTGCACAATGGTAGCCCGTGAAATGCTCACACAGCAGGTTGTAAGCTTCCTGTCTGGACATCCCCTTGATGTGTCTACTTGGTCCAAGTTTTTATATAGTAGATGAAGAAACCAAGTTACAGAGCTGAGAGAGGTTGACCTGACCAAGACAAGAGCTCGAGTTTTACTTCCGAATGGCACCCTTTGTGTGAAGCAGAACACAGAATGGGGTACTGGCTGGGAGAGAGTGGGCAGCCGCTGTTGAAAGCCTGGCTGTATTATCAGCAGGCTGCGTGACTTGGGGTAAATTATCTACCTTCTTGGAGTATAAAGCCGTAAAATCATAGTTAATGGGGTTGTGGATTGCAAGCGATCACAGAGAAAGCACATGGTTCATAAGTAAGCACACTTACTAAAATTGTTATTATTTCCCCAAAGGCAAAAAACATCAAAGAACAATATGATGAAATTCAGATCAAGGGGGGAAAAACACCCACTGTAGGCAGATCATAAAATGAAGGGAAAAGGGAAGCAGCAGGCTTCATTAATTTCCTCTTTTTATTCTCTCTTGACATCAGTCAGTCCTCCCTTATCTTTCTTGATAAATACCAGAGAGATCCAGACAAAATGGTTTTATTCATTAGATCATTAGGGTACTTAGTCTGTGTGATATTATGGGCTCTCTGTGTTGCTGACAGTCTATGGGTTCCAGAAAATTATAATGGCACTTCTTTGACAGCAGTGATAAGTGATGATCTGTCAGAATATGCTGCATCCATTCATCAGAGATGTTTACCTACCAGAGCCTACACCACCACCACCCCCCCACCACCCCCCACCCCGTTTACCTGTCAAGGCTAGCTCTGGGTACTCACGCTTCTTTGCAAGTCTTTCAAAGAGTCTTTGACAAACAAGGCATATTGGTTCGCTATGGAATTCGAGCAACCTTGAATTCTACACTGCTTTCTTTACTTTGCTGGCAGTCAAAGCAGCAAAAGGCCCGGGTCCATCCTGGCCTGGATCTGGCAGAATGGCATCCTAGCTCACAGGTGTGCAGTGTATTTGTGGCTGGGGAACTATGCCCTTTCTCCCTCGCACCCCAAATTAACATTTGAGGATGGCCTTCCAGAGTGGTTTGGAGAAGTTGGGGTGGGAGGCTGTGTGTTAGGAGACAGTTTTGCAAGCAGGTCGACCTGTGGGTTTTGCTGGCCTGGAGGTTGGGACTGCCCTCTGCTGAGCAACTTTGCTAGGCAGGGACTACATGGACTATGCTCCATGTGATGGTCATTCCTCCATCCCTGACTTGATCCCGCATTTCCTATTCAACTTTTAAACCCTTCCATCCCCACCCCCACCCCACCCCAAGAACTCCCCAAACACGGAACCTCTAGAGTAGGAACTGACAGGAGTGTGCCTTTGGCGTGGGAAGGGAAAACCAAGGTACTTTGGAGGTGGCGCATCACCGCCCCCGCTCCCCGCCCGTCACTCCCTCGAACACTCAGCTCCCGCACCCGCCTCGCGCGCAGCTGGAACTTTCTCCCACTGGGCTCCGGGAGCCTCCAGACACGGGGGATCGGCTCCTGCAGTGATCGGAGGAGAACTCCAGGCTGAGGCTAGAGCCGAAGCAAGAAGAGCCGAGTGCGCGCGGTTTGAAACGGCCACCACAACCACTGTCACCGCGCAGCCCGGCGAGCCCCGCCCGTCTCGATCCTGGCCTCAGCGTACACGGAGACAAGTCCCCTCTGCGCCGCGCCAGGCCTGTGGGGGCCAGCAGCATGCGGAGGGTGAGTGTGTCTCCCTGGTGTGAGCAAGGGAAGGGTGGGAATGGTCGCAGCGAGGTGGCCCGCGACACCTCTGGCCACCTATCCACCTTGGGGCCTTGGTGCGTGTGGCCCCATCAGCCAAGGAAACTTTACAGGCGTCAGTTGGGATCCCTTGCTGCCCGCCCAAAGGAGGCGAATGGGAACAGTAAGCTCTGAGTCCCGGTCCGGGAGGAGCTGCAGGGGGGACAGGGTGCGGGCGGGGCAGTGGTCCCCTCCAGTCATCCCCTGTCCCCCTCCCCCGAGGTGCAGGACTTGGGGCTTAGCCCAGCTAGCTGCCTGCGAAGTTCCCGAGGCGCCCTGCGCGGCAGCCTCCTAGGCATCTCCAGTAGGGACTCTTCGTACAAAGATGACAATGAAAATGGACCGGCTCAGCCGCAGGGGGCATCCCCCTTGGCAGCCCCAGAGAGCGGGAGGGTCCCAGGGGGTGCTAATCTACACAATGGTATGGGTTACCAGCCCCAGTGTGCCTTTGATTATGACTTTGGGGTGGAGGCTGCTTCATTCAGATGTGGAAATCTCAGCATTTCTAGTATAGACCTGGGAGGACCTAACCTTGGTTACCCCTGAGGTACTAAGGAAGAAACTAGTGAGTTTTATTTCTGAAGATGCAAGGCTGAGATATTGCAAAACAGAGTGATTCTCTTTCCCACCAGGGCCTTTGCTTTTCTTGGGGTTGGAGTTTGGGGTTAGTTTATGTATGTATTCAGCGATTGGTTTGGTCATCTGCGGGGGAATTTCCATGATTTCTGCCTCTCAGCTGACGGGATATTTCAAAGAGAACTCTACTGGGTTTTTTTTTTGTTGTTGTTGTTGTTGTTAGTTTTTAATTTTACTGTTTAGTATTTTTTGTTTTGTTTGTTGTTTTTTTTTCCAATGGTGCTAGAATTAAGTCGTGTGAGTGTGTGTGTGTGTGTGTGTGTGAGTGTGTGTGTGTGTGTGTGTCCCCTATGTAGGGGAGTAAGATATTTGAAGGGCACTTAGAGTGAATACAACCAGTTCTAGTTGCCGCTGAAAATCTGTGGGTGAGCTGACATGGAAATTTACCTGTCTTTACCTTTGGATTCGCTCCAAACCTGCTCAGGTGTTTCTGGGGCAAACAGGATTCCAGCCAGGCTGGCATTGGTGTGGAGCAACCGGCCTTAGTGGAGTTACTTGTTTGAACTCCAAATTCAGAGATCAGTAACTTTTTACTGTCGACCACCAACGTACTAAGGCACATCACAGCTGGGATAAGCTGCGGATAAGTAGGGTCTTTAAGAGGGGACGTCAGCAGCTGGAGGCGGAGGGTGTTGGCCAGAGTACATTAAACTGAATTGCGTGCTCCCTGTCTTGGAATGCAAGAGATTGGTGTTGGCTGGCAATGCGAATCCCTGGGCTCTGCTTTCCTTTACATCAGCCTCTGGGACTGGAAGCCGTTAAATGCCTCCCCCATTGTAAGGAACACACAGACCTACTAACTACAGGCATGGCTCTAAGGTTCTAAGCTCTAAGAGCTCAGTGGGGAACATGATAGCCAAGAGCTTTGTTTTTGGGGGGGAGAGACAGAGAGACAGAGAGACACAGAGAGACACACAGAGAGAGACAGAGAGAGACTCTATTAGGATGAAAAAAAGAAAAAGAACTACCTGGGCTGTGTTCTTTCATGAAGGTGAAGATACCTAAGGAAAGTCAGATGGAGAACTTCCAAAGGTGCCCATTAACTGGGTTTCTCTAAGTGCAAGTCTGAGTGGTTATGTCTCTCTACTTTAAACATAGGTTGAAATTGCATACTCAGGATGTTGGTATTAAGAAGACCTTTGAGAAGCGACTGAGTATGAAGACAGAACCCTTACAAATGGCTTCTGTATTCCAAAGATCCCAGGGCAATAGCCCTTCCCTTTAATTATGTGTGAGAATGGGTGTGTGAGAGAATGGGGCGGGGGAGCCTGTGAGCCAGTGTCCAAGCCTTTAACAGACACTGAATCTGCCAGGGAACGTGATCTTGGAATTCGCTTGCTTTCAGAACTGTGAGGAATACATTTCCGTTGTTTATAAGCTAGCCAGGCTGTGGTATTTTGTTGTAGCAACCTGAATGGACCAGGACCTGAGGCTGGTCACATGCATGTCATGTTGCCAGTCCTAAATACCCCTAAAACTACATGGCCAAGTCTTCACTAGCTTCTTCCCATAGAGCTAATAGTTGGTTAGTTACTTTTGAACCTCCAATTTTCCCTCCCTCCCTCCCTCTCTCCCTCCCTCCCTCCCTCCCTCCCTCCCTTCCTTCCTTCCTTCCTTTCTCCCTCCATCCCTTCCTTTCTTCCTTCCTTCCCTTTTTCTTCATTCCTTTCTTTTTCTTTCTTTCTTTTTTTCTGTGCAAGGCCAGGAGTTTGAAAGCAGAGACTGTTTTAAGTTTGTATTTGTTAGAAGGAGTTAGAAATCAGAGGTAGAAAAGGCATTACATTGGCACCACTCTTGAAAGAATGCTTTCTTTGTTCCAGGCGTCTCCTTGCATAACAACCTTTTAAGTTAAGAATTAATAGCCAATACATTTGCCTGGCACAAATGCAAACAATATAGAAAGGGTTTACAATAAAAATCATGCCTGCTCTTATGGTGCTCAACCAGTGGCTTCCCTCCCAGTGTAACCGATGTGAAACCACTTCTATGTCCTCTCAGGAATAACCTGCGCAATACAAACACTTATATGATGCTCTTTTTTACACACAAATGGATGCATGCAAGTATACTCCCTTTGCATCTTGCTTTTTTCTATTGCTTACAAGTTCAGTATTTACAGCTCTTTTTTAAAGTTGCATACACGACGTCTTTGCATGGCTATATAGCCTTAGAATTGTTTCTGATGATGTCATCATGTCCCAGTGAATACTCTTACATGTAACTCTTTCTGCATGCATGTATGATTATGTATGATTTATGTATGATTAATTGATGGTTGAATGACATAAACACTTGTATTTCTATAGGCTAAAAAAAAAAAAAAACAAACCAAAAACCCAGGAAAGACATTTTAAGCACTGATTACCTCTGTGGAATCTTGATGATTCTTATAAGCTGTGCAAGGACCCTTCCTCTTTGCCTCTGTTGCCTCCTTTGCAAAATATGGAGAAAAATACTATCTACCAGGAGGACTGTATAATTAAGTTTAGTTTGCTTTGCATAAGAAGTCACCCCTAAAACTTAGTAGCTTCAAGTAACAACCATTTTGCTTAGCTCACATCCTTTGATTGGTTCAACTCAATGGCTCTACTCATTTGGACTCGCCCAATGATCTCGTTGGGTTCTGTCATGTTTCTGTGGACAGACAGTCCATTGGTCAGCTGAAAGGTGGGCAGTCTAGGATGATCTTTTATGTCTGGTGATTGACAGGTGAGTTGGCCTTTGGGAACATCATCTGAGGGGCAGGTGACTTGTCAGGCTTCAGGAGATAAGCTCAGACTTCTTCATAAGGTAGCATCAAGGTGCCACTGCTCGGCTCCCAGGAGCAGCACAGCCCTTTTCAAGCCTCTGCTTGTGTCCATTGGCTAGTGAACAAAGCAAGTCACAACACTACACTCAGAGTCTGTGATGGGGAATCTCTAAGGACAAGGACACAGTGACAGAGTCTCATTCATCACCACTGTTAATTTCAATGCAATTCTTTTCATAAAATATATATGATCATATTCTTCCCCTCCCCCAAGTCCTCTTAGAGAGTCCCTACCTCTGACCACACCCAACTTCATATTCTCTCCCTTCTCCTGCCTCTCTAAAACAAAGACAGAAAAAAAAAAACCCAAAAATTGAAAATCAAAGCAAACAATAAGACCAAAAAAAAAAATACCCAAACAAAACAAATGAAACAAAAATCCTACCAAAACAAACAAACACCCCCAATGAGTCCATTTTGGGTTGGTTAACTACCCGGGGTCACCACCACCATTTTGACAAACAACCGACCACAGATCTGGTAAGTGAATATTTGCACAGTACCTGTTAGGATACTCAGTGCACTTTTTGTGCTACGGAAGGCTGTTTTAATGAAATAAATAACAGAGTATTACCAAATGGGCTCCATAGAGATGGAACTGATATACTGTTACGCCAATGTAACTGTGTCTGTCTTCCCTCATTTCTCTAAGCGCTGTATCTAGGTCTTTTAAATCCATAGAGAGACAGAAGTCTTTGTTCCTGTTTTATAAACTGCAAAATTCAGGGCTCAGGCAGTTTGAGCTCTGAGAGTCTGGAGCCGAGTAAGGCCTTGACTCTTGGGCAGTCCGATTCCAGAGCACCCTAGACAGCCTCCTTCCTCGTGCCTGTCATTTCAGCTTCATATTTGGATCTGAGGAGCTTGTCAGACTTTTGAAGTCTTTAGAGGTGATCTTGATTTCTCTCTGGCCTACTGAATTCAAAGCAACGTGTCCACAAAGACAGTGGATCCTTTCACAGCCTAGGGGCACTGCTACAGGGACGCCCATCTCTTTCCCTCTTTTAAAAAAGTTGAGAAGCTTGAAGCCCGACCTTGTTTTGTTTACACTTTCTTCCTTTGTATTTGCCAAGTCCTTTTATTCCAGTTTCTCCTTTATGGAATTCCAGTCCCACAAAGGGAAAGATGTGAAGACAGGATATTTCTCAGTGGCTCAGAACTTTATCTTGGGACACAATCTACCTGGGTTCAAATCTAGCCTGACAGCTTTTGCTGACCTGTTAATTCACGACTAAGGGTTTTCTGACTTGAGTGGTCAGCTGTGGTAAAGACTCAGGGTTTTTTGTTTTGTTTTTTTAAATTAGATATTTTATTTATTTACATTTCAAGTGTTATCCCCTTTTTTTTCGGTCTCCCCTCTGCAAACCCCCTAGCTCATCCCCCCTTACCCTGCTTCTATGAGGGTGCTCCCCTACCTACCTACCCACTCCTGCCTCACCGCCCTAGCATCCCTCTACACTGAGGCATCAAGCCTTCACAGGACCGAGGGCCACCCCTCCCATTGATGCCGGATAAGGCCCCTTCATCTCCTTCAGTCCTTCCCCTAACTCCTCCATTGGGGTCCCTGTATTCAGTCCGATGGTTGGCTGCAAGCATCTGTATCTGTATTGGTTGGGATCTGGCAGAGCCTCTCAGGAGACAGCTGTATCAGGCTCCTGTCAGCAGCACTTCTTGGCATCAGCAATAGTATCTGGGTTTGGTATCTACATGCAAGATGGATCCCCAGGTGGGGCAGTCTTTGGATGGCCTTTCCTTCAGTCTCTGCTCTACTCTTTGTTCCTGTATTTCCTTTAGACAGGAACAATTCTGGGTTAAAATTTTGGAGATGGGTGAGTGGTCCCATCCCTCAACTGGGGGGCTATGCCCTAACCGCTGGATATGGTCTCGACAGGTTTTTCTCTCCCCTGTTTGGGGTATTTCAGCTAATCATCCCCATGGGGTCCTGGGAGGCTCTTGCTTTCCTGGCATCTGGGACTTTCTGGTTGCTACCCCCGTTCCCCATCCCCCCATTGCTACACACATCTGTTCAATTTCCTGATCCTCTGTACATTTCCTCCATCTCCTCCCATACCTGGTTCTTCCCCTCTTTTCCCCCTCCCCCTCTTCTCTTCCTCCTAAGTCCCTCCCACCCTCTACTCCCCTTGATTATATTGTTCCTCCTTCTAAGTAGGACTGAAGCATCCACTCTTTGGTCTTCCTTCTTCTTGAGCTTCATGTGGTCTGTGAGTTGTATTGTGGATATTCTATGCTCTTTGTCTAATATCCACTTATCAGTGAGTATATTCCATGTGTATTTTTTTGTGACTGAGTTACCTCACGCAGGATGATATTTTCTAGATCCAGCCATTTGGCTGTGATTTCATGAAGTCATTGTTTTTAATAGCTGAGTAGTTTATTCCATTGTGTAAGTATACCACATTTTCTGTATCCATTCCTCTGTTGAGGGACATCTGGGTGGAATGCAAATTGATCCATTCTTAGCTCCCTATACAAAGACTTAGTTTTTAATACTACTTGGCAAATCCCTTCTGATTCCATCATCTCTATTGTTCTTCATATCCCTTCCTCCCCAGACCTATTTCTACAGATCTAGATACACTGAGTAATAGGACTAGCTAATGTTTCCAGCAGGACTCTTAAGCCAAGCACACAACAGGTAATTGATTAATCACTTAGTTCTCGAAACAAAACTATGAACTAGGTTTTACTCTGTTCTCATTTCCAGGCAAGGAAGCTAGCTACTGAATGGCTAGGTCGTTTGCCTAGCATGCTACAGATAATAAACGTTGTGACAGGGATTTTAAAGGAAGTGTCTTGGCACCAAAGTCTATGCCCTTAATGTTTATGCTACAAGAAAAAAAAAAGCCCTAGATGACTGAAATTGAGTCTCGTGCTCCAGCGAGGCTGCTGGGGAGCTCGTAGGCAGCCTCCATCCTTGGCAGCCAGCTGTGATTGCAGCCAAAAGTCACAGCACACAGAAGATATAAAGCTTCAGTCTTTTTGCCAAAAGCCTTTCCATTTTCATCACCACAATCCTAGCAAGATTTCAGCCGCAGTGCCTCCCATACAACCAAGGGGAGACACTACTGAAAAAGGTATTGGGCATTTTTTTTTAATTTGAAAAACAAAACAAAACAAAACAAAACAAAAACAAAAACAAAAACAAAAACAATAATCTGGCTAGCTAGCTCTGGGGCATGTCACCTCTTGCTTCTGTCAATGAACTACCCTGGTATCTGTGACACGATTTGCCAGAGCAGCTGGTATATAAAATACAAATACTGATAAAATATGACTTTCTGAATTTAAAATTGTGTGTGCCTTCAAACTGAAGGAATGGCATGTGTGTGTGTGTGTGTGTGTGTGGGCGGGGGAGGGGTGTTTGCATTTCATAGGTGCTGTTCCACACAGGACAGATTTAATGAGACAACACTCATCACACATGTGGAATTCAGACTTGCGCTCTTGTGACATCCCTGGAGTCTGTCCTGCGCGAGCAGCTCTTCATGGCCCCCATTTCACGGAGCCAAACAGTGTTATCTGTTGTGTGTACTGCTGTGTGGAGAGTATACAGAGGTGGGACTCTGTAGCGGGAGCTCTTTGTTTAGTTTGTGTGGTAGTTCACGAAGTCTCTCCAGAATGAGGCTGGCGGCTAGCTGAGACTCGAAGGATACAATGGACAGCCAGAGGAGGAGGAGGAAGAGCACATGCAGGCAGCGCGCATAGCCTGAGTGGAAAGGGGAAAGAGGCAGCACGCATTGAAGACGGAGCAGGATTCGGAGTGGCCGGAAGGATAGGTCAGGTACTCGGAGGGCAAGAATTGAGTCTAGAAAGGCAGATATGGGCCGGGTGAGGATATACGCTGTGAAACACCCTGGAAAAGGACCTGTGGGCAGTCAAGATTTTGGCAGTGGAATCAGGAGGCCTTGGTGGCTGAGAAGACATGGGAGACCAGGGAAGAAACACAGAGTGACTATCTCCAAACTTCCTGCTTGGCTGAGGCGTGTGGTGGTGTTGTGAAGAGGGACTAAAAGCTCTGAAGAGAAAGGAAAGGACTAGAGCTTGGGCCTTGTTGCTTTGAGTTTGAGATGCCTTCAAGCCATTTCAGGTAGCTGGGTGGGTATGGAGATGTGCATCTTGGGAGAGTCTGTTCTAAAGTTACTGATATATAGATGATGATGGCTGCCCTGGGGTCTAGAACCCCGCACATAGGACGGGCTTATAAACAGTGGCTCACAGAATCTGTTGTACATAAGAACCCCTTGTGGAAAATGCCGATTTCTATACAACACCTCTTGAATTACTGATTCAATATCACCATAGCCAGATACCAAGAGCTACAGTATCTAGCAGAGATAGCACTATGTATAATCTACAGTTCAAACAGTTTACCCTTAGGAATAGAATCTAAAACATCTCTAGCAGGCTATAGCCTCTCCTTTAAAAATAAAAAGGTGGTAAAAAACAGAGTTTTAATATGTGGGGAAAAATGGGGGAGGAATAATACCAATAATATATTGATACCCGAATACTTGCTCTAACTTAGAAACAAACATACTAAAATCAGAGCTGGATTCGTCAAGATTGAGCCCAGTGCAGTGGGTGCTGGTGCAGAGTCCTGCAGACCCTGGTGATAACTGCCAACAAGGCTAAAGTTTATCTTCCAAGAGCTCTAGAAAAGTTACACCGATTGGGGTTTGTTGGCGGGGTCCCCGGTGCCTGCCACGAGGGCCACCATGAGGGAACCATGAGCCTGTGGGGATTAAACACAACTCTAGACAGGGCGGCATCTCACACATCCCTGTGCTGCTGGTGTTAGGATCACAGCAACTACAGCCAGGCAGATCTCCTCCAGCTGGACAGTAGGCTCACAGAAGAAACCCAAGTGATTCTGCAAGGAAAACTCACACAGATTTAGAGCTGAGACGACACAGGGGAACAGGCCTGGTACAGATCCACAAGGAGTAGAGTTAGGGGTGAGGTCAGGAAGACAGTGTAGGGTTAGCTCAGTGACCAAAGACAAAACACAGCATCTAGGTCATTCTTTCATTGTCGTTGATCTCCACCCAGTCTGGTTACCTCTGCAAATAGTCCTTCCCTGTACAGCAGCTTAGGTCAAGCCAACGGGAGCGCTGACCTCTAGCACATTTTATTTGTTCTATATCCTCCTCCTCCTCTTCTTCCTCCTCTTCCTCTGCCTCTTTGTCCTCTTCCTCCTTCTCCTCTTCCTCTTCTTCCTCCTCCTTTTTCTTTTCCAATACTCTTTCCTCTTGATAGTACACATCTCCAGAGGCTCACTTGGTTTATGATAGTGGGGTACAAGTCTCTATCATGTCTTCTTAGCCTACTGTTAGCCAACACTTGAACCCCTCCCCACCATCTTTCTCTTGCCTCAATTATTACCACTCCTGTGTGTGTCTCCTTCCTCCATCTCCCATCTAGCAGCCAAATACACATTTCTATTCTCACCACAAGTGCTTGCTTCTTTCATTTTTCTTCCCAGTCATACTCCCAATAATGAACACACTAGAATCAACAGTTCCACAAGGGTTCTTTTACTCCCGGAAACTATCAGTACTTATCAAGTGTGCGTTTCGTAGTCATCCGCTACTGTATTATCAGAGTGGGATAAGCTGCTGAATTGAGACTGTTGCTTCAGAGAGTACACAGCACACAGGAGTAAACTGCAGATAGACCCTGGTGGCCAGGACAGACACAAGTCTAATAGAAGAACACAACACAACTACACTACAGCCTGGTCTCTCCTGAACAGTACACACAACAATAAGAGAAGAACAACAACCTCACAAGAACAGCTCCACCGTCAACAATAACAGCAAAACTTTAATAAATGCTAGAACTCCAGATGGGCAGACCCCAGCACAAAACGCAAGTCACATCCCAACCCAAGGAGGGCAATATATTTTCTTCCAAAATTACCAATCCCATCATACTGTCACCCAGGGGAAATGACTTATGTGAGATTCCAGATGCAGAATTCAAGAGAATGAGTGAAAATATGTTCAACTCAAGCAGGAAACAGATATTTTTCCAAGGAACACAAACTGCTGAATGGAACAAGAAGACAACTCATGATATAAAATTAGAATTCAATAAAGACATAGAAATAGTGAAAGAAACCCAAACCAAGATGAGGGTAAAAATGTAAAGCACAATAGAGCAAATAAAAAAAGTCAATAGAGGGCTGAAGAGATGGCTCAGTGGTTAAGAGCACTGATTGCTCTTAACTCAGAGGACCTGAGTTCAATTCTCAGCAATCACATGGTGTCTCACAACCATCTGTAATGGGATCTGATGTCCTTTTCTGGTGTGTCTGAAGACAGTGACAGTATACTCATATACATAAAATAAATAAATCTTTGAAAAAAAACTCAGTGGAAAGTCTCACCAATAATAGACCATATGTATGATAGAACATCAGAATTTAAGGACAAAATAGAAAGATTGAGCCATTCAGTCAAAGTTGTTGACAGTTTGTTTTCTTCTTTAACATAGCAATGGAACATGCAAGAAATCTGGGATATCATAAAAAGGACATAGGAAATGGAGAGGCATAGAAAACATTTTTAATAAAATTATAGAAAAAAATTTCAACCTAGGAAAGAGAAAGGTATCCAGACATTAAAAACAGTGGACAGATAGAACCAGGGAAGAAACGTCTTACATCATATCACAGGGAAAATTTGCTACAGTTAAGCAGAGCAGAGAAAGTCTATTGAAAGCTGCAAGAGAGAAGGGTCAGGTCACACACAAAGGCAGGCTCATCAGAATAACTGCTGGCTTTTTCAATCATAGTCTTAGAAGCAAGAATAGTTTAGAATGATGTATTTCAAATCCTGAAAGATCACCACTGTCAACCCAGACTCACGTGGCTGCAAAAATAGTCTGTCATAATTGAAGGCAGAAGAAAAACTTTCCATGATAAAAATGGGCTAAAGGAGTATATGGCCACAAGTGAACTCTTTAGAGGTCATTGGAGGAAATACTCTGGACCAAAGAGAAAGATAAATACACTTAAGAGACACAGGAGTTACACGAGGCTAGAACATTCCTTAAACAAAGAATAAGAAATCAACAAAATTATAGGAATCACTGCACAGTTTTTAATGATCTCACTTCACCCAAAAGACATAGACAAACGTATTTGGCTGAAAAGCAAAATCTTTTTTTGCTGCCTCAAAGAAACACATCTCACCGTCCAGGATAACTACCCTTTTGCAAAAGGATGGGAAGGGTATTTAAGCAAATGAATCATAAAACAAGCAGGCTGCTATTCTAATATCTGACAAATTAAACCTCAGACTAAGTCTAGTTAGAAGAGTTAAAGGGGGTCTCTTCAAACTGACAATTCAACAAGACAATCCATCAAAGAACATTGCAATTCTAAATGCAAATGCAGCAAACCCAGGCCCATTTATCACATTTAAAATAGTACTAGATTTAGTTAGGCATAGTGGCCTACATCTTTATTCTCAGCACATGGTAGGCCGAGACAGGTGATCTCCATGAGTTTAAGGCCAGATTGGTCTACATAGTGAGTTCTAGGACAGCTAGAGCTACATAGTGAGACTCTGTCTTAATATAACCCCAAACCAAAAATAAATAAAATGTTACTAGATTTAAACTCACAGATTAACACAACACAGGCATAGTGATTTCAGTCCTCAGTTCTCACCAGTAAACAGACCAACTGAACAAAAAATAAAGTATTAGAATCAGGTGCCTGAAAAAAGCTTCAGCAATAAAGGCTACTTGTTGCTCTTGTAGAGGGCCAAGATTTGATTCCTAGTATCTACATGGTGGCTCATATTCATCCATGTCTCCAGTTCCTGGAATCTGATGCCCTCTTCCGACTTCTGTAGGAATCAGGCATGTATACGATGCATATACATGCATACAGGGAATGCATTCATACATGTAAAGTAAAGTAAAAGAAATAAATCTAAAAAATTTTAAATAAAAAGAATTAGGGTTGTGATGGTTTGTATATGTTTGGGCCAGGGAGTGGTAGAATTAGAAGGTGTGGCCCTGTTGGAGTAGGTCTGTTACTGTGGGTGTGGGCTTTAAGACTCTCATTCTAGCTGCCCAAAAGTCAGTATTCTGCTAGCAGCCTTTAGATGAAGATGTAGAACTCTCAGCTCCTCCTGTACCATGCCTGCCTGAATACTGTCATGTTCCCACCTTGATGACAATGGACTGAGCCGCTGACCCTGTAAGCCAGCCCCAATTAAATGATCCTTTTAAGAGTTGCTTGGTCATGTTATCTGTTCACAGCAGTAAAACCCTAACTAAGACAAGGGTTAAATGACATGATGTTTCAAATGGCTCTAAGAAACCTCTATAGAAACATAAAACATCAAAGAATGCTTATTCTTCTTAGTAGCCCAAATCACATATTGGGCTTCTTCAAATCACATATTGGGACACAAAGCAAGTCTCAATGGACATAGAAACAAATCAGAGAAATAATCCCATTCACATTGGCTTAAAATAAAAGACCTTGGACTAAACTAAACTAAGCAAGGAAGTGAAAGACACATTCAATGAAAATGTTGGGATACTAAGGACAGAACATTTATGAGACTCCAGAAGATGGAAAAACAATCCCATCCTCATGTATAATGTGAACATTGTTATCCTATAAAATGCCATCCTTGTAAAAACTCTGTAGGATTATATTTTTCAAAACCTACTTTTCATAAGGGTTCTTAGATGCTTTAACCTCTCTTTTAGCCCACCACCCACCAGAAGTAGTAGAAAGGAAAGGCTAATAGGGCAAAGGAAGATGGGGACCTGTTTAGAAAGAGGTCTTTGGAGCAAATCCAATCTGCATTGTCAGGCTAGCAGCTGTTCAGTTCACATGAATCAGCAACGGCAGCTCAATCCACTCCAAACACCATTCATGAGTCAGCAACCACAGTTTGATCCAGAAGAAACCTCGAGGCTCTGCCGATCAGCAAGAGTCCACAGAAGTGGCAAGAAGCCACTGCAACGCCACCACAAGTTTTTTGGTGTATTTCTCTCTATAAAGTCATGACAAACAATGACCAGCAAAGTATGGCAAGGCAAACCAATACCATACAGCCTTGTCAGCAAAGACCAGCATCAGCAAAGACCGGCATCAGCAAATCCCAGTGATGACCATCAGAGAACTGAAAGGTGAACCAATACCATACAGCATCATCAGCAAAGACCAGCATCAACAAATCCCAGTGACAACCAGCGAAGAATGGTAAGGTGTACCAGTACCACACACCATAGTCCACTGTCTGTTGTGTTCTCTCAAGTGTCTGCTCTAGCAGAGCATCACATATCCTTTTTCCAGGCTGCTGCCAGAAAATAACACATGTCTGTTCTCAGCAACACATTCTCCCACATGTCTGCTTTGACAAAAACATCCTCTCATGAATCAAAGGCCTCAATGCCAGATCTGGAACCTCTAGATGAAAGGAAGGGGTGTACACCCTAAGATATAAGCTCAGATAAGGGCTTTCTGTATAGACCCCAGGCATGCAGGAAAGAAGACCAACAATCAACAGCAGGATATCTTGAAATGAAAAAAGCTTTTGTAGGACAAAGGAAACAGTTAGCCGAGGACAAAGCCCACAGAGTCGGAGACTGTCTTTGTCAATTACACATCGGACAGAGAACTTATGTGTAAAACACATGAAAATCTTTAAAAACTCAACTTTAAGGAAGCAACCCAATTAGGATCTGACTATGAAAGTGGACAGAGAGTTTTCAAAAGGAGAAATGCAGGGCTAAGAGATGGTTTTAGAAGTGTTCATATCCTCAGTCAAAAGGGAAATGCACGTTAAAGCGACTTTGCGATTTCCTTTATCCCAGTCAGAATGGCTAAGATCAAGAAAACAAACAGCACATGCAAGGAGGAGAGGAAAGGGGAACGAACACTTATTTGCTGTTTGTGGGAGCACAGATTAGTGTAGCCACTACAGAAACCAGTGTGGAGTTTCTCAGTATGCTAAAGATAGAATTATCATATCACCCACTTATCCCACTCTTGGACATATACTCCATGTAGTGTGGAGATGGTGGCACATTCATGATCTCTGCTGCCTCAGGGAATGGAAGCAGCCTAGACAGCCCTTCACTGATGACCGCATCATGAAAATGTGACACCAGTGCACAGTGGAGCATTGGTCATCTGTAGAGAGAAATGAAATCTTCAGGAAAATGGATGGAGCCCGGGAAGTGACCCCGGGGGAATTTACCCAAACCCAGAAAGACAAATAGCATGCGTTCCTCTCACCTGTTGGTCCTGGCTTTGAATCTCCAGGTTTGTCTGTTTACTGAGAATACCTATAGAAGTCACAAACTAGAAAGAGACCATGGGTCTCAAAGGAGGGGGATAGTAGAACACAAGTGGAATGAGGGAAAATAATTGGGAGGGGGCTATATAGGGAGGGAAATGGGAGGATGAGTCAGAGGAAGGGGAGCAGAGGGATAATTAGTACTAAGATGATTGGAGAAAACCATATAGAAGCCTATTTTATAAGAATGCCTCAAGATATAATAACAAAGAGTTCAACTGGAGGTAGTCCGCCAAGGAATTCTAGTTTATTAAATTAAAAAAAAAATCCCAGTTCTAGTGAGACTACCTCATGATTTTTTCCTCTGGAGGAGATCCCAGAGACCCACACCCCCAAACACTACAGGCTCTTGGTTGCCTACCAGAATTTTATGGTAAGACAAAGCTGCCAGAGATACCACGACTTTGACCTTAGGTCATGGAGAGGTCAAGCTGGTATTGACCTTGGGGCTTCCTCCTTGATGCTGAGCGGGCTGCTGGACGGGGAACGCCATCAGAGGTCTTAGCCCGTGTGGAAGCCTGCTAGCTACAGGAATGGCCAGCCTGGAAGATACACCCATCAGAGCAGCAGTGCTGCGGAGGTTGTGCAGGTGAGCAACTACTTCCTGGCTGGATTTTAAGGCCCAGGAGAGATTCATGCCTGGGTCTACAAACCTGCCCAAAATTTGTGACAGAAAAGATTATAGGCCTAGAAGAATAAGTCTACTGTGAAATACTATACTATTCTGCTAAATCTTTATGTTTATACCCATACATTAGATCTTTGATCTCTCATCTGAAAAGCTGCTTTTTGTATGGACTGTGGGTAATGCAGAGACCTAGTCAAAGCACATTGGATAAGTGGCTGTGAGAGCTGAGCCTTAAATGGAGCATATAACACACGCACACACACACAAACACACAAACACACATGAATGTACACAATACAAATACAAGCACTTGCATGCACATGTGTGTGCACACACAAACACATGCAGGCACACATACACACACAAATACACGCACACACAAACACATGAATGTACACACATAAACACACATGCTCACATACAAACACACATGAATGTACACACATACAAACACATAAACACACAGAAAAACATCCATGTGTGCGCACGCATGCACACACACACACACACATCCCAAGGCTCAAAAAGTATCACAGGGCAGAAAGCCTTTAAGAGGCAGAAGTGGAGGAAGACTGCTGTGAAGTTGTCTTGTGGATGAAGAAACAGGGCCGTTGTATTCAGAGCTAAGAACAGCCATGCGCAGGATGAAACCCCACCCTCAGCTACAGAGCTATTGGCAGCTGACGTTTCCTGGGGAAAGCAGAGTCATTTTCTGCAAGGACGTGGTTCCTGGTAGGTTATCGACACTCCCATGGATGGCCCTATACCCACGTACATATGGGCAACATTAATTGGATTTAGTGGGTTAAAAGAAGACATGAAGTTGGGACAGGTATGTGTTCAGGAGCTGGAGTAGAGAGTGGATATGATCAAAATACCCTGTACATATGCATGGAATTCTCAAAGAATAAATCTACTATGAAAATACTAAGACCAACTGAAGTAGTTTTATGAAATGTGATATACCCGGTGATAACAAGGACAGAGTATGTGTGCCTGAACATGGACAGATCTCTAGTCTCTAGTGAGGCATAAAGGAACACAGACTAGAATTCTGTTTATGTCAAGTTCCAGGGTAGGAAACACTAACATGTAGCTATAGAAATAAAAGCATGGCCCTAGGGGATTGGCGAGGAAGAAGACTGAGGGAGATTGGTCGGATGACAGTAATAGATGAGTTCTTGGTACATGTGGCTCCCATGGGTGCATATGCTGGCCAATACGCATAGGCATTGACCATATAGTTGAGATCTGTGTATGTATCTATGTAAATTAAGTTTTAATCAAAGATTCTAAAATATGTATCTCATATGCATGGAGCTCTCTGAGTACGTT
This sequence comes from Mus caroli, assembly GCF_978045245.1. NCBI lineage: Eukaryota > Metazoa > Chordata > Mammalia > Rodentia > Muridae > Mus > Mus caroli. The sequence continues at coordinate 93,811,402 of NW_028227264.1, forward strand.
CTACCAGGGGTAGCCCCTATCCTGAACTTAGCATGTCAAGGCCTTTTATGATATATGTGTGTGTTATGTTATATGTTATATATGTGTGTTTTTATATATGATATGTGTGTGTATATATATATATATATGATGTGTGTGTGTGTATATATATATATATATGATATGTGTGTGTGTGTGTATATATATATATATATATATATATATATATATATATATATGATATGTGTGTGTGTGTTCTTGAGTCACCCACCTTCTTACCTCCCTAAATAGCTGGGATCATAACCATGTACCGCCATTCCTGCCTAACTACAATCTTTTTTTTTTTTTTTTTTCGAGACAGGGTTTCTCTGTGTAGCCCTGGCTGTCCTGGAACTCACTTTGTAGACCACGCTGGCCTCAAACTCAGAAATCCGCCTGCCTCTGCCTCCCAAGTGCTGGGATTAAAGGCGTGCACCACCACGCCTGACTTCTTCTTTTTTCTTTCTTTTTTTTTTTTTAAATTAAAATGTTTAAACACACTTAATGAAGAATTAATTATATATTGTGATATTGACTCATTTAAGTGAATAGTTCACTGAATCCAAAGCAGATTTGTGTACTATTATCTTCTATGTCTTTAAACTTTATATTCACCATACCATATACATTACATATGAAACATATTATGATACCTTGAATGTATGCGCATGCACGTATCCTTTCGTAATTTGATTATTTTGTGCAATATCATATATGGAAGAGTCTTCCCATTGATGCCAGCAGCTGATCATGTGTTTCTAGAGCTGAGTCTAAGTCTGTCTGTTAGTGCTCTGCATTTAGGGAGTTTCATACACTTCTGCTATGCATTGACAAACCTACTTGTGTGTTATCGGTGGGCATTCAGGATGGAGGTGTTAGGATAACCATGTGATCGGGGCTACAGAATGCCACGAGACTTGCCAGAAGTGTCAGTGGCCTGCATTTTGCCAGTACTTAATACCGTCAGCATTGAGTGTTCCTCGCAAGTGCGAGGGGTATGAAATGTTTTCTCCTTAGGGTGAATTTGTGACTCTGATTTCTAGTATGAATCACGCTTGAGTGTAGTTCTTGGCCATTTGAGGGTTTTGTTTTTCTGTAATTTTTTTTGGCTGATTTCAGATATATTATGATTCATAACAGCAGCAAATTTACAGCTGTGAAGTAGCAAGGGACATAATTTTGTACTTGGAGGTCACCGCAACATGAGGAACTGTGTTACAGGGTCGCAGCACTAGGAAGGTTGAGAACCACTGCCCTGAGGTATTTGAGGCTACAATGTATTTGCTTTGTGCTTTTTCTCATGAGGAAACTTCCCATGCCCTCAGACTGAAGATACTCACCGCTATGCATCCCAATGAAAGTTTAGTTTTTCAAAGATATTTATTTCCATTAGTATTATGGTACATGTGTATGTGCGGTGACTGTGTTTGAGTGTGGCCATTTGCATGCCACCGTGAACACGTGTCAGTCTGAGGACAACTTCAGAGAGTCATTTCTCTTTTCCCCTGTGGGTTCCGGAGATCAAACTCAGGGCGGCATGTCCATGTGGCAAGTGCTTTCATGTGCTAAGCTATTTTGCTGGCTCTAAAAGCTTAAAATTCGCCTTTAATCTTTCGGTCGTTAATCCTCTTGGAATTGAGGTTGACATATGGAATGAGGTGCTTATAGCCAGGTATCAATACAGTCTTATAGAGTGTATTTCTGTACATGGCTAGATCTGTGGACTTTTCATGCGGATTTCAATGGTGACTTTACAGTAAGCCTGATATTGGATTGGCAGGTGTGTTCTCCCCTTTTCCTGAGAGAGTTAAATGATGTATCTGGTCCCAAGAGCAATGGTAAGAAGGCCCTTGGTAGGAACTCAGTAAATATCCCACGAAGGGATTCCATTTGGGGCCACCTGCATTGACAGGTCAGCAGCTCCATGGGGGATGGGCTGGGTGAGAAGAATACTTGGAAGCATTCCCCCCTCCCCCATCTCTCTCCTGCTTTTCACTGGTCTGTTGCTTCTTGTCTCTTCTTGGCCAGAACCGAATCTCGAGTGACTCCTCAGTCAGCCTCACATTTCCTACACAGTGTGGACACGGGCTGGCAAGCATGGGTAAGTGAGCTGGGTGGTTGCTAACTGCAGTTATTCAGGAGCCAGCCACAGGCTGCGGAGAGTTCTGTGCCCGTCTTTTGGCATCTGGCCAGTAGCTGGGCCCTTAAGCCTTGGTGATAGGCAGGGGCTAGTCTAAATTTAGCTTTACTTATTTTCCATGCTTTTGAACATCTTGATTCCATAGGCCAGTGTTGCATTCAAATAGAGTAGCTCAGTTCTTGCGCGGTTTACTACTGATAAAGGAACCTCCACTGACTTGACGTTTGAGACGTGCGATGCACGGTGCTTATGCAAGCATGTCTGTTTTCCATACACCTGAAAAGATTTAATTGACCTTTTCAAAACCAGCTTTTCTCTCTCATTTTGGAAGACCAAATCTGTTCAAACTCGTTCACCTAACAGTCTTGAAAGGTTGGGTGGAGTTAGGGCTGGGGCTGCCAAAACACATGACCACTCAGCTCCAAAAATTCAAACTTCAGGGAGGAACAGTTACCCTCGTAGGGTGGTGATGGCATTGGCCAAAGCACACTGAGAATATGACCTAGAGGAAAACCCAGTGATCCAGGGCAGGGAGAAGATCTAGAAAGCTGAAAGCTGATTGTTCTTTTTAGTGAGGGAAACCAAGCCCAGGGCCTCACACCTCCTGGGTAAGTGCTTTACCACCAAGCCACATGCCCAGCCTCAGGAAGATGATTTTAAGTAAAAAGCTAGCTCTGAGTTCCCCTTGGAGTTCCATTTCTTGTCTCAAGCTTACCCCAGCCCCTGTGACCCTGTCCTTATCCAAAGCACGCCATCGTGCTTCTTGTAACTGATATTCGTGAATTACTATTCACTTTGTACAGTCCTGTGTTCTTTATTTATGGGTGGTTTCTTGTCCACACCTTCTTCCCTTCCCTACACTTTGGGTGTGGTGTTGGGGATTCAATCCAGGGGCTCATCCACAGGCAGGCCCTCTCCCCCTGTGCTATAAGCACAGCCACTTTTATTTTACAGTCTCACTGGGCTAGTCTCAAATTCACTACCTTGAGCATTTCTTTGAAAGATTTGTATTTATGCACACACGTGTTTTATTATGCTTATGTGTGTGTGCTGAGAGTAAATCACATGTGTGCAGGTGCCCTTCGAAGCCAGAAGAAGATATTGGACACCCTCCCCCCCCAGAGCTGCAGTTACAGGCAGTTGCCAGCTGCCTAGTGTGGGTACTGGGAACTGAACCCAGGTCTTTTAGAAGGGCTCCAAGCACTGCTAAACAACCACTTAGCTATCTCTCCAGTCCCTCTAGGAAGATTTGAACTCCTTGCCATATCCTTCTGAGTAGCTGGGACCTTCAGCCACGTAGCACCATTCCTAGCAAAATACAATTTTTGTTTTAAAAAAATTAAACACTTTTATTGAGAAATGATCTTGTGTCATGGACTCATTCTAAGTACACAGATCACTGAATCCAGATCAAATGCGAAGTAGTGGCATTCCTTCCGTTTTCTCAGGTAGAGCAAAGCTCACACACAAATGCCACGGGCCCCTAGCAGAGCTAGCACTCAGACTGTGTGCTGTAATGGCCTGGTAAAATGTATCCAAGTCTCAGTGGGGAGGGGAGGGAGTAAGCTCACAGTGTCCTTCAGTTTGGGGGTGCTTTGTTTATCCCCTTGAGAGCTAAAGACCTGTTCTGCAACTAGAACTTCCCATCCAAGAAGAGTTAAGTGAACACACTAGGAAGGAGGGATGCGCACAGTTTGAAACGTGAGTGAACTCTGTCGAGCCAGTAGTCGGTATTTGTGATCCTGGCACCTATTAGCAGGGGTCTCTACAGTTAGCAATGAGCCATGCTGGCTACGGATCGTTGTAACCATGTTGCTGTTCCTTTGGCTTTTCCAGGGTATTTACAAACACGAGTTTCCAGCAGGAGAAGGTATTATCTCCATCCCCAAGCAAGCTGTGATGCGGAGGAGTCCAGCAGGCAGTTGGAAAGAGGGAGGCTTCCCCCTCTTTCCCCTCCAAATTACAGGGCTGGAAATGTCCTCACAATTGAATTAGCTGACTGGTCCAACAATAGAAAATTCTTTATAATTTGCGCTGCCTTCAGAGATGGCAGAAACTAGGCTTCTGGTAATGGCTTAGAGCCGCCTGGACACGGGCAGGCTGCCCTCCCGCCACTCTGTTGTGAATTATGCTTTATTCACGGCTTTTGTGATGCTTTGAATATTGATGTTGGGGAAATGGCAACAGAACTAGCGATATTTGTTGACAGGATAAAACTATCCATTTCTTAATGAAAGGGAGGCTTAGACAGGACTGTGCTGAGGGCCCTGCTGCATTAGTATGCTTGGCTGCCTCTCTTTATGCAACTATCGTTCTAATAACGAAAGTGGATATGCAGAAGCCCTACCCAACCCACGCTCGGGGCAAGAAAACCCCAGAATAGTCCCAACTCATTGGGAGCACCCAGGCAGAGGCTACTGCTGTATAGATCATGATCAAAGACAATACAGCTGGGATGATTCTAAGCTGGGTTTGGTGTTTTGGTTTTTTGTTTTGTTTTGTTTTGTTTAAGTAATTATTTCATATTCCGCAAATGAAGGCTAGAGTGGGTTTGATTTCTAGAAAGTCATTTAACAGCCCCACCCCCACCCTACTGTCTTAAACCAGTAGTTAGCAAACCTTTTAAAAATTTCTTCTTAAAGATTTGACTTATCTTTATCTCACAGGTGAGTGTTTTACCAGTGTTCGTGAATGTGTGCCACACCCATAGCAGTACTCACAAAGGACAGGAGAGGGCGCTAGACTCCGGCGTCGGAGTTATACTGATGGCAATGAGCTGCCTTGTGGGTGCGGAGAACGGAACCCACGTTCTCTGGAAGAATAGCCACTACTCTTAATTACTGAGCTGTCTCTCCAGCCCCCAAACTTTCTCTTTATAGGAGCACATAGTAAAAATTTGGATCTTAAAGGCTGTACGGTCTCTCGTTGTAACTATGTAACTGTGCTTTGTATAAGAAGAAAGCTGCCATGGGCTACAAATTAGTGAATGAATCCAATCAGTGGGCTGCACTGGGATGAGCAGTTCCTGGGCTTGTTTCTATAGAATTACTCTATGCACATGAAATGTGCATGCCACACACTATCCACAGGTCTTAAGTATTATTCTGATGTTTCATTTGGAAATGTAAGTAACATAGTCGTTTCGGGCCAGACTAAAATGGGTCATGGGGTATATTTGGTCCGTGGATCATAATTTGCTGTCCTCCCATTAAGGTATTAGAAAGCCTCCTGCTTCAGGCAGGTCTCTGATTTGTCCTCTAGTCGGTGAGTTACGCCTTCTCTGCCTCAGCACTTCCTCACTTTTAGTGAATGATAGACAGCCACATGAGTTAAACCTATTCCAGTCTCCTGCCTGTCACACTGTGCATGAGCACACACACATACACACACACACACACACACACACACACACACACACCCTGTCTAATGCACATCACACCATTTCTGACCACAAAGGATGCTATTCTTATCCTTTGGAATCCTAGTAAACAGTCATCTTAGCCAGAAATCTAGGCTTACACACCAAATAAAGGACTTAAGATCAGCAGAACGGGGTAACAATTAGAAGCAAGAGCAGGGATGTTTGTTTCCTCTACTTTAGATGATTCCTTACTAACGCTATAAAATGAGACTTATGTATGAAAGCCACGTGCACTACAAATTTATTAAAGTTACATTTGAATGTGTGTGTGTGTGTGTATGTGTGTGTGTGTGTGTGTGTGTGTGTGTGCTATTTCTTAGTGCACAGACAGTGAGCAGGATGGTTGGCATATATAGGGTCATATGCGACAATCATTCGGACATACCCTGGCTTTCGACTGGTTTATGAGTGTTCTGTGAGATCAATACTGGTACCAAGTTAGAGGCTCAGAAAATGAGGATGGCAAAAGAACTGTAGTGTGACATCTGAGCTGAGCTTCTTCTTGCTGCGAGTTTGATGACTGACAACAGTTAACTTGTTTGTCACCATCAAAAGAAGTAGCTCCCATGAAGGCTCTCTCTGAAGTGCCCTAAAAGCTGCTGCTGTGGTTTGTTTGCCAAGTCTGAACTCAGTCTCTTGTTCATGATTCACAGACCTGGCTGGATGTTAGAATCGGCTGTGGGAGTAGGCAGAGCTCTGGGCAAACGTGGACTCAAGCCTGCCCCTGCCCCCACCCCACGGAATCGGGAGGATTCTGGTGGATGTCTCTGACGGTCTCTCCCCTAAATTTCATTCCATTGGTCTTCATCAACAAGAAGGGCATTGGAAGCCAGACGGTCAGGAAGTACCCGGAGGTAGGGGGAGAGATGGTAGGGCACATCCCTGAAGCCCTTAAAGCTGTGTTCATCTTTCCTTTATCAAAGTGTTGTTTGTGGAGTGAGCCTGGGAGACTGTACATTGTGAGCGCGCAATGGACTGACAGCATCCCTTTCAGTCTGGCTACTCCAAACTCATCATTGAAAAATGTCTTTCCAAGTTATTCCTGGAGCTAACGCGATCATAGCATTGGCACGTGCAGATCACAAACACTTGGAGAATCTCAGTGTGGCTAAAAAGATGGATTCCTCAGGGTTTGTGTTTTCTTTCTTTCTTTCTTTCTTTCTTTCTTTCTTTCTTTCTTTCTTTCTTTCTTTCTCTTCCTTCCTTCCTTCCTTCCTTCCTTCCTTCCTTCCTTCCTTCCTTCCTTCCTTCCTTCCTTCCTTCCTTCCTTCCTTCCTTTCTTTCTTTCTTTCTTTCTTTCTTTCTTTCTTTCTTTCTTTCTTTCTTTCTTTCTTTCTTTCTCTCTCTCTCTCTCTCTCTCTCTCTCTCTCTCTCTCTCTTTCTTTCTTTCTTTCTTTCTTTCTTTCTTTCTTTCTTTCTTTCTTTCTTTCTTTTGCATTTCCATTAACACTCATTTACATGAAAGCCGTTGTAGATTTCAAGTGAGGACACCTGCCTCCACGTGGGCATCCAGGTAGTTTTGGACAGTAGACTTCAGTAGTCCCTATATCTAGGCACAACTCTGCTTCTGCAGTATTTAACCCTTCCTCTTCCTGATGCCTGAGACCCACAACAAAGCGCTCCTCTGTGTGCAGAATCTCACCACAAATAATTGTCCTCGCGGTCTCCCAGGGGCCCTGTTAGAATTTTAAAGAAACCATAACTTCAGGGTCCTCATCTCAGAAGTTCACAGGCCTATTGGAGATAAATATTGGAGTGAATATCAGTTTATTTTAATGAAATCGTATTTCCAAATTGTTAACCGTTATAAAAGCAGAGATGGCCCCTCCCCAGGCTAGCCCACGGTGGCTAAGCTGAGATCAGGTGTCTGTCTGGTCCTTTACCACGTTGCTGTACTCATTACTTTTTTAGAGTACCTCCTTTGAGGTCACTGCTGCTCAGCTTCCATTGTGAGTCTCTCTCTCTCTCTCTGGAAGCTGATGACTCCCTAGAGATAACTTTGAGAGATCCAGCGAAGCCCTGTGCATCTCTGCATTTCTGCTCCCCATCGTTCCTCAAAGGCAGCAAATGAGAAACGGAGCTTGTTCTGTTTGTTTGTTTGTTTGTTTGTTTTTTCTCCCATTCATGTACCGACCAGGTCTCACCCTGCTTAGCCTCTGAGATCAGACCTGGTCAAGCGTGTTGGGAGTTGTGGCTGTAAATAGTTTTCATTTGGGTTTCTGTTGACCTTCTCCCAGATACAGAGGCTGTGCATTTGAAATCACCTCTGCCTGTTCCTCTCTCTCCAGGACCTCTTGGCATATCTCTAGCATCTTTTCCTTCTACTGCCTGCTTCCTATTTTTAGATTTTTTGTGTTTCAAACCAGCTTCTGTGGGCTCTGAAGAGACTCTCTGTAAATGTTCTTAGGAATTGGAGTGCTCACTATAAATTCGACAGTTTTGATGTTCATGTTCAGGATAATTTAATAACATGAGTTGGTGTGTGTTTGGCCTCAAAGATTTGGAAACAATAGAAGGTAGTAGTGCATACCTTTAGCCAAACCACCCCAGAGGCTGAGGCCTGAGGATTGCGAGTTCAAAGCCAGCATGGGTAACATAGCAAGACTCTGTCTCAAAAGTAAAATAAAATAAATGAAATGCACGTTTGGAACTAATGTCACATATTTTATCATCCATGTGTATTTTGTGGGTATTTGTTAGCTCTAAGTTCAATGAATCCTCTTCAGGATCTTATGATATTACTAGAAGGTTCAGGGAGTCCCTACGTTATATGCTGCGCACTGCCGGGAAGACTCGGGGTTTTAGTTTCGCTAATAAAAGAATTTAACAGTGGACTCACTGGGAAGCTCAATTTTATTAGAGTTTGAAAGACACTGGAGCAAGCAGGCTGAACATCTCCATCTCAGCAGCTGTAGGAGGAAGGAGTCAAAGAAGAGAAAGATGGAAAGCTACGCACTGCTAAGAAAGCAGGCTGGCTCAGTAATGGAGATCTGAAACTGACCCACAGCAGAACCGCAGTTGCACAATGAAAGGGGAGAGGGATTTCAGAGGAAGGGTGAGAAAGTCCAGTGTCCAAGAGACCATGCCAAGGCGTTGGGAAAAGAGATGGACGGAGGAGGAAAAGGTCTTCGTTTCAGGGTAACTCCAGTAGAGCTGAGTTTTGGTGCCTCCATAAGTAACTGCACCAGGAGAAGGAAAAGTGTATTATATTATTCGGGGGATAACTAGCCCACCCGTCTCCTCAGAAAGTGCTTTAGGTGGCTCACTTCCTGAGTGGGGAGGGTAGGTTCCTGGATAGGCCTGGCTGGATTAACTCTTTAAGCAAGGAGACAAGAGTGTACCGTGTTCTAATCTTTGGAGAAGATCAGAATATAGTATGTCTTCCCAGGGCTGGAGGTAGATTCCTTTAGGGAGGGGTCCAGCCTCCATTTCCTCTAGGGCTGTTTATCTCCTGCCTAGCTTTCTAATGGTACCTTTGCCAAGATTTACTCTAGTAGCCCATGTGTGCACTGTTGTGCTTTTTTGAATCCAGCTTTCTCAGTGGACTATGAAATGTTGGAAGACAGGGACCATGTCTGGCTTTACTGTCCTGCGACCTAGCGTTGAATATATATGTGTGAGTGTGTGTGTGTACACTCATATGCATATATCATATATATTGTCTTTACATATATCATATATGATATATGTTGATCGATATATTATATATTGACATACAATATGTTGCTATATGCAAATATTTATGGTTGTAGTCACCATGTATAAAGACTTAGTACCCCTAACTAAAAATCCTAAACATAAAATGCTCCCAAGGGCTGGAGAGTGGTTAAGAGCACTGGCTGCTCTTCCACAGGACCTAGGTTCAATTCCAGCACCCACATGGCAGCTCATATTTCTCTATAACTCCAATTCTTGGGGGCCTGGCACCTTTTATAGTCATACTTGCAGCCAAAACACCAATGTGCATAAAAATAAATAAATAGATCTTTAAAATTCTCCCATATCTCAAACTTCTTGAAAGCATAGACCAACTTTTAGGCTGTGTTTAGGAAACATAGTTACCTTTGTATTTATGGAACTTGGAAACACAGAGGGAGGTGTCCATGAATATGATGGAGACTTTCTCAATCTCCGGCGAGCTTACTAACTCTGGGGACTGGGGTTCTGCCACATCAGCAGCCACCAGAGCCATCTCAGCTTCTATGGCTATGTATCTTGTAAACTGGAAGACTAAACTTCACAAAGACTGGAAGGGTGGATTTCAGAAAAGAGCTTTATTTTGTGGTGGGAATTCAAGAGAAAGGAAGTGAGCAGAGCTCTTGCATTAAAGGAGAAGGCTAAGAGACAAAACACTACCAAGACAAGTCAGACAAGGCACCCAAAAATTGTCCAACTCAAATTCTGGCATGGATTCTGTGAAGGAATCCTAAATCAAAGACAGCAGCTGCTAGAGAATCTGTCTTGAGGCTTTCAATCAGTCATAAAACAAATGTTCTGGTTTCAAAAGCAAACAGGAAGAAGAAGGGAAGGGGAAGAGAAAGAATGGAAGAAGAAGAGGAGGAGGAAGAACAAGAAAGATGAAGGCTGGAGACCAGTAAAGGAGCCGAGGCACCTAAACATTTTTACTATTTGTGGCCTTGGGCCAGAACAGAAGTGCGGGTAGAACCTGGATGTGCCTGGCTTCTTGTCAAGACAGAACTGGTTGTCAAGGTGAAATGCAGAGCTGATCTTTCAAAGTCTCCACTCTAAACTTGCCTGACTACTTTTTCCTTCTGTTCTCACTACTTAAGCTTGGGTTCCATCTCCAATGTATCTCTTTGTGGGTATGTGGATACCCCAAACCCCCAAATCTCTGAAATCTAGACTGCTTTTGGTCCCAAGCATTTTAGATAAGGGGTATTAACCCCATATCAGGCCTTTGTTTCTTATTTCCAGGGATGGCTGTAGGTATTTGGATATTTATATACTATTTAGTTGTGTTGATAGACGACATTTGGCTTCACTCATCCCTTATTTGTAGATGTTTGGGTCATTGTCCTTTTTTTTTTTTTTTTTTGACTTTCTTCAGTGGCATAGCTTAAAATGTCTTTGAACAAAATTAGTTTCAGTTAGATTGTTCAATGGAGAATTGGTTAATAAAATTACTAGGTTAAATAGTTCTATTCTTTTGTTTTAAGGCTTCTGTTTTAAGAATGTACCAGATAGGGAGATTATATGAATCCTTTTTAGATATGTTTTTCTCTCTTCAATTAAACTGAAGATTTGATTCAGTGGCAAGAACAAGTGGTGATTACTGCCCTTCTGCATCTACCCATCACTGCATCCACCCCATCACTGCATCCACCCCTCAATGCATCCACCTATCACTGCATCTACCCATCACTGCATACACCCATCACTGCATCCACCCATCACTGTATCTACCCATCACTGCATCCACCCCATCACTGCATCCACCCATCACTGCATCCACCCATCACTGCATCCATCCATCACTGCATCCATCCATCACTGCATCCACCCATCACTGCATCTACCCATCACTGCATCTACCCCTTCACTGCATCCACCCATCACTGCATCTACCCCATCACTGCATCCACCCATCACTGCATCCACTCATCACTGCATCTACCCATCACTGCATCTACCCCATCACTGCATGCACCCATCACTGCATCCACCCATCACTGCATCTACCCATCACTGCATCTACCCCATCACTGCATCTACCCATCACTGTATCTACCCCATCACTGCATCCACCCATCACTGTGTCCATCCATCACTGTATCTACCCCATCACTGTATCCATCCATCACTGCATCCACCCATCCCTGCATCTACCCCATCACTGCATCTACCCCATCACTGCATCTACCCCATTATTGCATCTACCCCATCACTGCATCTACCCCATCACTGCAAACACCCATCACTGCATCTACCCCATCACTGCAAACACCCATCACTGCATCTACCCCATCACTGTGTCCATCCATCACTGTATCTACCCCATCACTGTATTCATCCATCACATCATGCACCCATCCCTGCATCCACCCATCACTGCATCTACCCCATCACTGCATCCACCCATCACTGCATCTACCCCATCACTGTGTCCATCCATCACTGTATCTACCCCATCACTGTATTCATCCATCACTGCATGCACCCATCCCTGCATCCACCCATCACTGCATCTACCCCATCACTGCATCTACCCCATCACTGCATCCACCCATCACTGCATCTACCTCATCACTGTATCCATCCATCACTGCATCCACCCATCACTGCATCTACCCCATCACTATATCCATCCATCACTGCATCCACCCATCCCTGCATCCACCCATCACTGCATCTACCCAATCACTGCATCTACCCCATCACTGTATCCACAGCATCACTGCATCCACCTATCTCTGCATCCACACATATCTGCATCCACACCATCACTACTTACCTGGACCACGCCTGCCTTCACTTCATCACTGATCCAATCAGTAATGCTTGAAGCACATATTATTTCAGTCAAGGTAATACTCTCAGCCTCCAGATCTAATCATATGCTGCTCAGAACACAGCAAGGAGCTTTCTATTGCCTGCCAGATAAAGTCTAGCTCCACTGTCAGTGCACATAGAGCCCCTCGGGGCGTGGTGTCTGTTTCCTTTTCAAAGCTGCTCTGTGCCTGCTGCCTGGATGCTCTCAGTGCTCATCCTAAAGTGCTGTTTTCAGCTGGGAATGTATATACTGTTCCCTCAATCTGACCCTGCCTGCCATTGTACACACCCTTCAGGACTCTTAGTCCTGCAGGCTTCCCCTCCTCCACCCTCACTGCCTGCTCCACCCCCATTCTCTCAGTGTCTTTTCCGTTTACCTGCAAATCTTTTGTAGGTGTTGAAGCTCTTTGTCACCTTTTCCATCTCCTCACTTTGATTGCCAGCCCATTAAGAGTAGAGATTCTGATAGTTATCTGAACGAATAGAATTACTTTGGTTTACTTGTTTATAAGCAGGCAACTTACAGCTAGGTCTACTTACTGTCAATAGAGACTATACCTATGTTGTTTGTGAAGCTTCTCAATTATGTAGTAGATCAATGTGTTAAGCTTCTCTTTTCCCAATCATTCCCTGCTGGGCATCAGTGAGAATTATATTAACTAAGCTGTAAAGTCTAGACTGTGAGCTGTTTAGTTCCTTCTCATTCCAGGTTCTTAACACTAATACCTGAGACTGAGCACCCACTCACTACTCAGTGAATGAATGAAACACTGAGACAAGGCACTCAGCATGTGCCTGTGACAGGGGACAGTGCGCTGTGCATGACTAAGGACCAGGTACGTCATGCCATAGCCTGCTTATCTTTTTAATGTCAATGCCTTAGAAATACCAACTCTAGACTAGGAAGCTGATTCTGTGATCTATTAGGGTGATAGTATTTCTGTCCCACCACAAGGAGGCCGGTGTCCTCAGGAAGATGGAGTCTGCAGGACCTAAATCAGCATCTTGTTGGGTGTGTAGTAGTTACTTCCTGTATTGTTGGGAAAGGTCCCTGTCAGAAGCACCTGAAGGAATAAGAGGGTTTTTTTTGGCTCACAGATTACAGTCCATCATGTGTGTGTGTGTGTGTATGTGTGTGTGTATGTGTGTGTGTGTGTATGTGTGTGTATGTGTGTGTGTATGTGTGTGTATGTGTGTGTGTGTGTGTGTGTGTGTGTATGTGTGCAGACAATGGAGCTAGGAGCTCAAGGCAGATGAACATGTTGCCTTAAAAGTGCAATGAATGTTCACGTACAGAACCCTTCCTATGCCTTTCAGGACCCAGCTCATGGAGTGTGCTGCCCACAGTTAAGGCTTGGGACTGTCATCTCCTTTCAGCTCCATAGTCAAGGCTGCTGAGAATTTCTTGGCTCTGAAATTCAGGGGAGACAAAGATGAATTCTTAGGTGTGTGTGGCAATTTTAATGAGGAATGCCCCATATAGGCTCCTGCACCTGAATGCTTAGTCCCTAGTCAGAGATGCTGTTTGGGGAGCCCAGGGAACTTTGGGGAGGGAGAGCCTTGCCTGGATGATGTGTGTGTCCCAGGAGGCAGGCTGTAAGGTTTTATAGTCTCGGCTCACTTCCTGCTCCCTTGTTCTGCTGTCTGAGTGGGGATGAAGAAGCCAGCTTTTTCCTCCTGATGTAGTGCTTTCTCTGCCTGGTGCTGTGCCTCCCCTGCTATAATAGACTCAGCTTACATCAGGGTATTTTATATCACAGCAACAGAAATGTAGCTAAGACAGTTCCGAGCTTTCCATGAGTCCTGGGGACCAAACCCTGATCCTTATGCACATGCAGCAAGAGGTTTCCCCACCAAGCCATCCCCTGGGTCCTCTGTTTTGTTTTTGCTTTGTTCCTGACACCCAAGCGATGAAAACACATGTTTTGGATGAGAAGCAAACGAATCAGATTACGCCCCAGTAACCATGAGGGAGAGATGAGCCTAGTCCTAGCCATTTGTTCTGGGAATGCAGAGAAGTGTGACCACTCTCAAGGGTCCCAGGGAGAAGTGTAACCACTCTGGAAAGGTCCCAAGGCTAGGAGGAACTGGTCTGGTTCCAGGTTTGGCATGGCCATCAGAATTGAACCACGGTCCATCATTTGGATACACAGTTTGAGCTGTTTAGAAAATGGTGAGGTTGGCTCCCAACATGGCTTCCATGACGACTTTTTCCTCAGTCTGAAGCAAAAATCATCAAAGGAAACAAATATGTGGTTAGCATTGCATGGTGCTAAATGTGTTCAATTCAACAGACTCCCCTGTTTTCTAATATTAGGTCCTCTCTGCTTTTGATGTTTCATCCTTTTATTAAATAATAATAAGTAGATGGTGGTTGGATTGCTTTTATTTATTTTTTTAATGACTTTAGTTGGCAAAAAAAAAAGGTGGAGATATTGTTGTAATCCTTTAAGGTTTTTTTTTTTTTTTTTTTTGAAATTTTAACGGTAGATTAAAAAAAATCTGCCTATAACTCTCAGACCAAATAACCTTTAAAATTCTATCCAGTTCTAACAGTTGGGGATTTTAGCCTTTTCTTTCCACTTGTGACTGTGAGGCGAGAAATTCAAGTGTCAGTTTATATTTGTGTCCCAGAACTGGCTGTATTTTCACCCAGAGAAATCATGGTACCTCCATATCAGCATCATGGATGCCTCATTCCCTTCAGCTTGGACAAAGCCTGAAGCATCACTTTGTATCTTAAGTTAGACAAAGCTGAGAAGGGGAGTGGGAGATGGGTGTCCCACATCATTGCTGGGGACATGCTTTGGCTTAGTGTGGCTGCCATCAAACCTCCCCTTGTTATCCGTCACCCAATCTGAAATGAGGATACCCTGTATCCAGAGCCTCGAATACACTAGGCCAGTGATCTACCACTGAGCTACATCCCAGGCCAGTCTTCTTTTATTTCTTTAAACAGTTCCCTAGAAACGTTAAAAAACAAAAAACAAAAAACATGGGTTAAGTTTAGCCTGTGGATTATAATGATAAATAGTTGACTGTGGTCCAGGTCTCTGGAAGGTGCCTTGGGCTGAAGATGTTAATGGTACAAATGCAGTTATCCTGTCTGACCAATTCTGCTTTCGGGAATTTATCCTGCAAATGTGCTTATAACTTATCTGAAATAGCAACATACCAAGAGCTAACTGGACACTCACCTATAGGAACTGATCGAATAATAGATTATCCACAAACAGTATGACTTAGCCTTTTAAAAGTTCCCGGCAGCTGCCGGCATAGACTATCCAGAGGCAGGAAACAGGAGAGGTTTGCTGGTTCGGTGGCTAAGTGCTTGCCAAGAGCCTGTGAAGCTTTGGTGTTGATGCCAGCCAGCACTACAAAAATGTGTGAATCTGGGGAGGTGTGAAGAAAATTTTTTTTTTAGCATAGTAGTATTTACTAGCTTTAAAAGACTAGCAAGGCTGGGCGTGGTGGCGCATGCCTTTAATCCCAGCACTTGGGAGGCAGCGGCAGGTGGATTTCTGAGTTCGAGGCCAGCCTGGTCTACAAAGTGAGTTCCAGGACAGCCAGGGCTATACAGAGAAACCCTGTCTCGAAAAACCAAAAACCAAAAAAAGGACTAGCAAGTTTGTGTATGCACACACACCCATACATGCATATTGTGTCCCATGTATGTATAGGATGCGCTTGTGCCCTGGCAATGGTGAGTGTCACTGAGGAGTCTGGCTGAGGGACTGAGGGGGGTGCTGGGACATTGATTTTTACTTTATATTATTTTGTAGCTTATGAATCTGGTGCCACACACATGAATCAATCCATGCGGAATTAAACTGAAAATCTTTTTTAAAGAGCTAAAACGAGTAAAATCACTCTAATGTCTAGCATGAGAAAATTTACTCAATTGCTTGAAATGGACCTGAATCATTTTTCAATCACAGGTGAGGCTGCCCTGCCCTAAGAAATATACATAGTTGTTTCCCAGTCGTGGGGGTGTTTTGACAGAATAACAGTTCTCTGTCAGCCTTTGATCGTCTTTCGTGGTGGAATGCCCCTTTCCCCGGGCTGAGTTTCAAGTTTTTCTGCTGCTATCTTTCCTTCTGATTTTCAGACAGCCCACCTGCAAGTTAACTTGACCAATGCACAAACTTGAAAGTTCCGGGGGTCGGGGGGCTGTACTGCTGGTGACTGCTACTCTGTGCAGTCCGGGCCTTTATTTTTCTGTTTCTTACCCACTAAGTTCAGAGATATCTGGAGTATGTTCCCCAGTGGTCACTCCCTGCTGATGACATCCACAGTATGCGAACACAGGCCTCTGTGGTCTGCTGTGGTGTTTCACCTGGGAGGTTCTTGGCAGCTTGCTGAGAAGTTCTTGGTCCCTACTCTGACTAGAATGTCCAGCCACTTCTGTGTTGGGCTTAGAAGGGCAGCACTGCCTCTCAGGATGGGAAGTGCTTGGGGGGGGGGGCGGGTGGAAGCATGCCTGGTCCTGGAGGCAGACAGGACTAGTTGAAGATGAAGAGATAGATACCAGTACCACATGGTGCTGTGTTTGAGTGGCCAGTCCCACTTCTCTCCCGTTCCTGGCTTCACCCTTCAAGCCTCACCCATTGTGGCTTAATATTCGGTCAAAAGGATGTTTGGCCATTCCACGTTGAGACCTCAGCAGGCACTGCATGCTTCTGTCTGTCCTTTTGCCAGCCCGCCATTGCCGTGAGAAAACAGTCTCAAAGGAAAGCTGTCATGACCCGGGATTTCCTGGCCAAGACCTCTAAATCTATCAGTCAATCAGCTGACATCAGACTGGTGGTCACGTGAGGGTGTGAGTAATCCCAGCCAAGGCCAGCAGAGACCCCTAACTGACCACCCAGACCCCTGAGCGTTTGCTGTCGGGGCACCAGTGAGGTTCTCTGATCGCTTTCTCGGCAGCATCACTGTGAAAAATAGGTAGCAGACGCATGCCGAAATGTTCAGAAACGGCAGGAGGTGGCGCACGCCTTTAATCCCAGCACTCGGGAGGCAGAGGCAGTCGAATTTCTGAGTTCGAGGCTAGCCTGGGCTACAGAGTAAGTTCCAGGACAGCCAGGGGTACACAGAGAAACCCTGTTTCGAAAATCAAAACAAAACAAAAAAACAAAACAAAACAAAAAAGAGTTTTCTTCGTTTTCTTTCTTCTTTCCTAGGACACCATTTGACGACACAAAGCGGTTTCTGGTCAAAAGAAAGAAAAACAAGCAAGCAAGCAAGGCCCAAGTTCAACACAACAGGTCAGCCAGGGCTATGTAGCAGAGTGAGGAGAGTACCTTGGAGTTGGCGAGGTGGTTCCTACAACAGAAGAGGGGATGGAAAAGTCCAGGCAAGGACTGCAAAATAGAAAATTAAAGTCAGGGAGATATGTGGTCAAATATATTAAGTATGTGTATACAGTCATCAAATGATAAACATTATGAGTAACATCTGAATACTTAAATAGGCCTATGTAGCTCAAAAAGAAAAACAATAAAAGAACATAGCCGATAGTAGGAAGAAAACACTTGGTTTTGAAGTGATAATTCCATTACATGCCCGTAAAGGGTAGCAGATGTAGATAATGCTCACAGAATTACCAGGGCCTCAGGCCACTTGTGGGTTTATTCATGAGGAGAGCTGTTGATCGGAGTATACACCAGCCACAGCCTGTTGACTGTGACAGGGAAGTGAGCTGTCCAGGAGGGTAAAAACAGTGCAAAATCCATAGGACACCCCCACATCCAACATCTGGGTTGATGCATACGAAGGACTTTACTGTGAGATCATCTTTAAACATTTGAATGAAGGAACATCACCTCACATTTCTTGCTGTTAGAATATCCAGTCTTTTACATTTTTCTCCAAATTACCTTGAGATTCTATGCAAGCCCACACAATGAGCTCTAGCGATGGGATCTTCCTGCAAGCCCAGTTGGTAGGAAGTGAGGAAAAGGTTTAAAAAGCCTTTGTCCTTTGGTTTCAAGGAAGAGAAGCTCTGGATAAAACCAGTTTAAACAAGAGATTGAGGTTTGTCCTTATGTGGGGTGTTTTGGAGAATTCTGAAGTGTTTTGGAGAGTTCTGCAGGATCACAGAACACGAAGCTTCTTTATTTTCTTGCCAACCTTGACGGTGGGCTGGTAACCTCAGCTTAGTGCCTGCTAGCCACAACATGGCTGCATGAGCTCCACACATCACATCCTTCATCCAATCATTGTATCTAGAGTGGAGAAAAATGGGTCTCTTATAAGGACAATCTTCTCATGTCTTACTGGCCAGAATTATGACAAACATTGCTTATACAGAAACAAAATGGCCTCAGTTTAGCCCAAAGCAAAGACGGGTCGGCATTCTTTTCCTTTGCTGATGAGAGGGCTCCTCCTGAAACAGCTGGTGGGGTATTAAATGGACACTGGAACAACATTGTCTCCCAGGCCGCGTGATGGCTCAGTCATTAAAGTGCCTGCCACACAAGCACGAGGACCCAAGTTCAATCCTCACCTCTGTGCTGGACGTGGTGGGGGAGGCCTGTACTTCCAGTGCTGGGGAGACAGAAATGTGGGGATCCTTGAGGCTCCTTACCCTCATGTAACCAGTGAGCCCCAGATCCCAGTAAGAGACTCTGTAGGTAAGAACCGCGGGGATGATGTCTGAGGAGGAACGACCCCTCTGACCATCACATGTGAACACATACACCTACAGGTGTGTGTGTGTGTGTGTGTGTGTGTGTGTGTGTGTGTGCATTCACGAGTGCATTAAGGACTAACTAATAGGTATCTAATAGTATTCGGGGCAGCCAGTTGATCATGAGGATAATTAAGGGTACTCTGTGGTCTTCTTTTTATATCTAAAAATATATATATATTTTTAGAATCCTACGTTTTCACAACCTATTATGTCTTCAATAAATTTCATGAGATACTAGCATTATAAATGGGTGTTGTGGCTTTTCCTAGGTATAGGCTAATGTGAGTGTTCTGGTACACGGAAGGGGTGCTGAGCTAAGATTTGATGCTGGTTAGGTTGGTCGTTATTAAATGCACCGTCACCTCATAATGGGTTAATCGGTTCATGACCCCATTATGAACAGAGAATCATCTGTATATATCTTATGTGTGTGCCTATTTTCATCTGTATCCCTGTGCGCATGTAAAGCACGAGCCACGGTCATATTGGCAATGTAACTAAATTTAGTAACATTTTACTAAATTCTAAAGTGACTCTAAACACTTTAAAGAACAAACATGGGGAACAGACCAGGAGGAGTGCATTTGGGCTAAGCAAATAGCCAACGGTGGTATAAATGAATAGGATCCATGTCTCTGACATGACTGTCCTCCTGAGGCAGCCGCTGGCATAAGCCCAGGAGAGTAAGACAAGCTTGGGGGCGGGGCTGAGCATCCTTCACCCACCTGGCCTTTCTCTATGGTTGCCAGGTGGCTGCCCCAGCACTTTGCCTGGCACGAGGATAAAAGCCTCATTTTAGCAGCCGTACCGTGCCTTGCTGTTGGGGAGGCTCTTCATCACATTAGTCTCTGACAGGCCCCCACACAGAGGCCTCTCTTTTCAATCCCATTTTCCGGATGCACAGGATGGGTCAGCTGGGTGAGTGATCTTGCCTACTCTTTACATGCTGAGGGAGCCCGCCCCCATGCTGCTCAAGAAAAGGCGGGAAGGGTGCTGCAGGAAGATGCCGAAGTGCTGCAGGAAGAGCGATTGTTCAGCCAATCACCAGCTGGGTCTGTGGAGAGTGGGGCTCTCTACAGGAGACTGGAGGATCCTGAGACCGCTCATGGCTTAAGGCCTGTCTCTTCTTTATTTGCCACTGATATAGCAAAATATCCCAGGCTGGGCACTTGGGCACTTTATAAAGAGATGGTTATGAAGCTCACAGTTTAAGAAGCTTGAAAGTCCGAACAGCGCAGCATCAGCCCCAGAGACCCTCCACCTCAGGGTACTCGCAGCCAAGGGCAGATGGTACCGAGGTGCGAATGCTCATGGAAGAAAGCATGAGACCGAGAACCAAAGAGCAGGCTAAAGTCAGGCTTTCTCTGTTAATAACAATTTTCTAATAAGAACTACGGTATTTCTAAAAGCAGAGACAATGACTTGGTTTACTTGCCGTAAGCACCCACCTCTAAGAGGTCCCACCACCTCTGACGTCACCACACTGGGAACAAGCCTTCCCAGGAACCCCCAGAGATTAAACCATACCCCAGCCATAGCAAGAGGAAGGCTGGGAAGGCAAAATGGAGAGGTGGGAACTAAAGACAAGGAAAGAAGATTTGTAGAGAGCGATGCCAGGTTGACACCATCTTCTGAGACTGAGTGGGGCTTCTCTGGCTCAACTCTGTCTTGTGTCCTGGCAGTGAGTCCAGAATTATCCACTCTGTTTCTCTCTGCTAGATGCCCAAAGTAGGAAATGTGAGTCCTAGCTTGGGTTAGAGAATAGTCTCAGACTCAGAAGGCAGAGCACTGGTGGCTCCATGGGGCTTCTCTGACCCTGACCTCTGTGGGGCCCTCGGTTCCTTTTCATCTTTAGCCTTTCAGTTTTCTGAGACCCTCTCTTTTCATCAAAGCCAGCAGGAGATAGGAGGCAGCTGACTTGTTTTCTCCAGGATCCTGCTCTCTCTCTCTCTCTCTCTCTCTCTCTCTCTCTCTCTCTCTCTCTCTCTCTCTCTCTCTCTCTCTCCCTCCCTCCCTCCCTCCCTCCCTCCCTCCCTCCCTCCCTTCCTCCTCCCTCTCTTTCTGTCTTTCTTGGCTTAAACTGGGAACTGCTCAAACCATCACTAGCTTTCTTTCCGTTTTGAAATGCATGTTTCAGAGATCCTTTCCTCTCTGAAACATGCAGGTCCTTTCCTACCTGCTGCTGCTGCTTCTCCTTCTCCTTCTCCTTCTTCTGCTTCTTCTTCTTCTTCTTCTTTTTTTTTTTTTTTGGTTTTTCGAGATACGGTTTCTCTGTGTAGCCCTGGCTGTTCTGGAACTCACTTTGTAGACCAGGCTGGCCTCGAACTCAGCAATCCGCCTGCCTCTGCCTCCCAAGTGCTGGCACTAAAGGCGTGCGCCACCACGCCCGGCCTCGATGTGCTACTTCTAAGCATCTTTTTTCACAGGTATCTATCTGGTGGCTTGAAGCTCCTCCCAACTGACTCCAGCGCTTGCTTCCTCCCACACAAGATGCTTCCCAGTGGCTGGATACCTCAGGCCCTGTTTCTGGGGGCCACGCTCTTCCCCATTGTTACACCTCTGTAGTAGGGCCTTAGCCATTGGAGACCAGACTGACGTCAGATTTCTCCTTGACAGAACCTACTTCAGAACGTTTATTCCACTTGTCTATGTAAAATTTTGGAAACAACAACAAAATAGCAGAGAAGTTGGAGCTGGTCAGTTATAAATCCACTATCGAGAAAATTACTCAATATTGTTTGCATTTTCTTCCACTTTCTTCCTGAGGCGTGTGATGTGTGTGTGTGTGTGTGTGTGTGTGTGTGTGTGTGTGTAGGATCATTTGATGCAGGTAGAGTCGTACATGTTTAATATTTATGATGTATTCCTGCTTGGATGTTTCTTCTTCTCTAACCACTGTTAATCTGACCTTTGGCAGGCCTATCAACTCCATGACGTTAAATAATGCTCTGCTATGTAATGGGCACCCCCCTGGCCTAATTAGGCTTCTCTTCTGCTCTCATTAAATAAAAACCCAACCCAAACCAACCTAGGTGAGGAAAGAGTTTATCTGGCTCACGGCTTGCAGTCCGTTATCAAGGGAACCAGGGCAGGAACCCAGAGACAGAGGCCATGGAGGAGCCTTGCTTATGGCTTGCACTTCATGGCTTGCTCGGCTTGCTTTCTTATATATCCCAGTACTATCTGTCCAGAGCTGGCATCTCCCACATCCATCAGCTATCAAGAAAAACACTCCATAGACTCACCTATTGGCCAGGCTCATGGAGGTCTTGTTAAAAATCAAGGCTCCATCCATCTTTCTGATGACATTAGCTCATCAGCAACCCCCTTCCCCTTGGGTCACAGAAATCCCCAGTCTTTCACTGCTATTCCTGATTTCTAGTTAATGTTGGTGATGAGTTCCATGGGAGCCCTCTTCACGGGTCCACTTCATCCTGAAAACACGCTCCAGGACGGGTGATGTTATTAGCCCCTTTTATGGATGAGAAAACTGAGGATGGAGATCCTTTCCTGATGCCAGCCTGGTAAAGGGCAGAGCTTGGATTTGAGCCTTGGCGTCAGCTCAGAGCGAAGCAGATGCTCTCCACGTGGTACTTCCCCATTTTCCTTTACTATCGCGTGGGGCATTTCTCTTCCACGCACCGCCAGAACAACGGTGTTTTCCAGTTTGGTGTGTTAGTCCTGGTGTGACCACTTTTCCTACTGGTGACCTTCGGTGAATAATGACACCACTAGGCAGGACTTCTCTTCTCGGCTCTAAAGTTCTGTGACTTTACTGAACAACAGTGGAGACAGGCCAGAATGAATGGCCCGTTGTTGTAAGGTTGGTTTCCAGGGGTATTTACACTCAGCTCAACAGATCACATGGGCCTGGGCGTTGCTTTTTCCCTTGTGCTGTTCGGGAAAGGGTGGGAGTGCCCAGGAAAACCACTACAGCTGTGGTACTGTCTTCTTAAATATCAAGATAGAATTTTTCCTCAGAGCGTTAAGTCCCCTGAATTCCCTTGAATTCTGAAGTTATGCATTTTGTGGCTCACCAGCAAGTAGGGAACTGCATGTGTGTGGGCTTCCTGCTAAGCATGATGGGTTGCTAGAAGGACGTGCTGGGGCGGAGGGTCCTTTAGCTGCAGTGTAGGCAGGTGGGCAAGTGGTGGGCCTGCCAGGTCAAAGGTGAGTGTGTTTTTCCTGGCATCATTGATGAAGCATCTGCCTAGCTTCATAGCCACCTGATCCCGGGCCATGTCCCCAAAACCGCCACCCAGAAAACATGGAGAGAACCAGAAGACATGTGCCTTTCAGAATAGATTCTACCTGTTCAGTGTCTCCTCCCTTTTCACATAAAAGAAGAGGGTATTTTGAACTTGGCTGGGTATCGGCTGTTCCCAGGAAACAGCCAAAGCGTTCTGCAGAGCTTTGTTGGGTTCTGAGGTAGCGCTGCTCTGCAGCAGGGCCTGGTAGCTGTGGTCCGGTGCCAGCTCTTCCTGCAGATGGCCTTATTTTTCTTCAGTTTCCCCGTTCGCCAGGCCTCCCCGGAGATGCTGGCTGCTGTGTTTATCTTGGTCCAGTCCTCTTAGAAACAAACAACAATGTATCTATTTAAAACTTCCTGCTATTGTTGATCTTGAATGTTTCTTGCTTTAGCCAGAGGGTAGCCTAGCTGTCTTTCTGTCCAGAGAGATGACCTGGGGACCTAATTTCAAAGCGTAAGTGCCTAAGATGATCTTAAATGAAGGTTTGAAAGACACTTGGCTGAGTGGGTAGTGAGCTGAATGGGGTATAACGGTACCCCACTCACTGGCTAGGAAGCATGTCCCCATATCAACCCCGGGAGGGACCTAGAGTCATTGAGATGGTGTTAGTGATGGGTTGGCAATAAAAACAATAACATCAGCATTTGTTGAATACTTACCACCTGCCAAATGGTCTGCAAGCTTAAACAGCTCTGCTGTGTGTAGTAGCTCAGTAACACGTTCCAGGCCAGCTCGTCAGCAGAGACCTGGGTATTTGACAAGGGCAGAGTTAACTGTCTCCAAGACCTTTAGAAAGATGAACTACTCATAGCTTTAAGTTAGGGAAAACTGAAGTGGATTTTTATTTGTGTTTGTTTTTGTTTTCTTGTTTGTTTTTAAGACATGTCCTTGTAGCTCAGGTTAGCCTGGAATGCACCATATAACTAAATTGGTCTCAGACTCATGATACACATATACATCACACATAATGCACACATCAACACGCATTTGCGCACCCCCCCCCCACATATACGCATATCCCCCCCTGCTTTATAAAGAAAGAAATCTGGGTAGTTTTAATACCACCCATCCCCAGCTGGGCCTGCCTCCTGTACGCCTGTATCATTATGGACTAGCCAAAGCCAAAATACATTTAAGGTGCCCCAGTCATGTGATATCACTAAAGGGTGGAAATTTAATTACAGGCTCCATAAATAAAATAATATTTATGTAAAATAAACTCTAAACCTTAATACACTTCAAAAATTGGCCCACGGGCTTGACTGTTAAAGCTTTCTTTAGCTGGGAAGGCTTAGGTTCCATCCATCAGCAACTGCAGTAAGTTTATAATTCTGAGCATAACTGTGGGTCACCAGGATGGTAGAAAGGCCTTGGGGTTGAAGCCTCTCCCAGCACATGTCTGCATAATGAATGGTGTGGTGATTTGACTAAGTTTACCCACTATAGACTCACCCTTTTGAACGCTTGGCCCATAGGGAGTGGCACTATTAGGAGGTGTGGCCTTTTGGAGTAGGCGTAGCCTTGTAGGAGGAAGTGTGGCACTGTGAGGGTAGACTTTGAGGTCTTACGTATATACTCAAGCTATGCCCATATGGGGCAAGTGTGGAAGACAGTCCTTTTTCTGCTACCTGTGGATCAGGATGTAGAACTCTCAGATCCTCCTCCAGCACCGTGTCTGTCTGGATGTGGCCATGTTTCCTGATATGATGATAATAGACTAAGCCTCTGAACTGTAAGCCAGACCCCATGAAATGATGTCTTTTATAAGGGCTGCTGTAGTCCTTACTTGCGTGACACCCTAAGGTCTGCCCAGTCAACCTACCCCACTGTTTTCATGAAAGAGAACTTTATCGATGT
The DNA here is from genome assembly GCF_978045245.1 of Mus caroli. Classification (NCBI taxonomy): domain Eukaryota; kingdom Metazoa; phylum Chordata; class Mammalia; order Rodentia; family Muridae; genus Mus; species Mus caroli. The sequence goes on from NW_028227264.1 coordinate 93,836,289, forward strand.
GTGATTTGCCCATCAAAAACCATTCCTTATAAAGTCGGGGATTACTTTTTTTAGAATCGTGCATCTGTGTGCTTCATGTCTAGACACAGCTGGCACTGCAGAAAGCTGCCTGGTGGCTACCTTTAGACAGCAAGTTCCCACCGTGACACCTTAAGCCTTCCCTTGGATTGGTGCCTCATGTTCTGTCAAGTGGTTCATATTTAACTTGGATTCTAGGTGTAGAGCTAGTCTGGACATTTCTTCAGATTATGGTGTTTTGTGCTCATCTCCAATCTACAAGTCAGATATGGTCTGACAGAGTCACTGGGCCTGCCACCCCCTTTCATGTGGACAAGAACTATCTGACTGACAATGCTTAGCACCTGCCTTGTGCTGTTGACACTTGCCGAGTCTTCAGTTGGCCAAAATCCTGTCTCTTTTTTTTGACTCCTACAGTCTTTAGTCAAGGTGCTACTCTGTTATCTATCCTATAGAATTCCCCTCTTAAGGTACCAGGCTTTATAAGCAGTATGATAATCAATCAATGACAATGTTAACGACGAGCATCTTTTGAAAGCTTGCTATTTTTATCTTACTGGGTTTCCCCCAAGGTTTGTCCTTGGTATCATTCTGAGTCTTGCTTCTTCCCTTTCCTCACTCTTTCTGCCCATAAAGAAAGAAATCTGCATAGTAAGTTCTTACACCATGTCCAGGTCTCTGGACCTCTAAATGTATGTGTGATTTGTGCATATATGTGGTATGTGTGTGTGGTCAGAATCAAAACAGAAGAAATTATGTGCTCACATAAGTCACAAAGAACTTCTATCAGAAGGCATGAATGACTGCTATAATCTCAGAGGAGTAACCATTAGAAACGGGCAAGGAACCAAGGAGGCATGTCTTCTAAGACAAGTAGTAGATAAATAAACACATGGAAATCAGATGAGCATTACTCGAGATTAGAGAAATGCAATCTGAAGCACGTGCACAGATAAAATACAGATAGAAGTGCAGTCGGGGATGGGGAGAGATTGGAGCCACCCTGTGATGCTGCTCAGGATGTCAATTAGTAAGAGCACTGTGGGAAAGAGCTCAGTACATCCTCAAAATGCTAAACTTAAAATTGCCACACATCCCCACACTCTATCAGGTACAGAGCCATGAGAAATGAGCACGTACCCACGTAAAAGCATGTGCAGTCAGCAGCCTTTTCAACGTTGAGACTATAGGAGTTTTAAAATGTAGAGGCGAGTGCCCTGTTAGCAAATATTTCATCTTAGTCTGTGCGTGACGGTTCCACTTTGTTCAGAACTTTTATCTGTGACCTTTTTCAACATTGTGTGATGTCTGTATCAGCTACCTTTCTCATTGATGTAACCAAGTAGCTGACAGGAAGCTGCATGAGGGGAAAGGGGGATTGGTTTGGATTGTGGATCAAGGGGAAAATCATGGCTTGGAAGAGGTGGTTGTTCAAGGCTATGCTCACATGCCGACAGATAAGGAAGCAAGAGAGGAGAGTTACCCATGTGGTACCCAGCTGGCTTTCTGCTTCCCATTTTGTAGTCTGTCCAGGAACTCAGACCATAGGAGGGGGTTGCCTGCATTCAAGGTAGGTCTTACATTCCTCAGTTAATCCCCTCTGGAGACACCCAGTGATGTAGCTCACTAATTCATGCCTTATGTGGTCTCTATTCCAATGAGGTTGACCATTGAAATCACCATTATTGTGTCCTTTGCACCAAAGTTTTTAATTTTGTTGAAATCTAATTCATCTATTTTTTCCCCCTGTGGTATTTTGGTTTTGGGTTCTGTATGTGTGTGCTAAAATTATTAGGTTTTTTTTTTTTTTAAATTCTGAGCTAGTTATTTACTGTAATATACAAGAGGAGCTAGCTGGGAGTGATTGCGTAATTAAAACCTTTGTTACTGAAAAGTCAGAAGCTTACAAAATTCTGTGGTTCAGGGTAGTGATGACTTCCGTATTTACCTTTGAGTCCCCTCCCCCACCTGCACTAAAAAGATGCTGAAAACAAGCCTGTTGGCTGGCTCTGGAAGGAATTTTTTTCTTTTTCTCTTTCTTTTTCTTTTTCTTTTTCTTTTTCTTTTTCTTTTTCTTTTTTCCTTTTCCTTCCTTCCTTTCTTTCTTTTCTTTTTGCTTTCTTTTTTTTCTTTTTTTTTTGCTAAAATCTAAACCGTGTTCTGTTCAGGCTTTAAAGATCTGAGTTCCACTTACATCTTCATTCTACTTACTCCGTGGCTTTTTTCTAAGCCTTTAAGCCTCTGGGAACTCAGCTGCCACTCTGTAAGAACGGACAACACACCACTTGGAGACCTGTTTCGGAGATGGCATATACAGCTCTGGGCACACGTAGCCATTACTCTGTGTGTCAATGAGCTTGGCTCTCTCCGTTTCTCCCTTGGGTAAACAGGAATGCTGTTCGTCTTTTGCCGCCCCTGGGGCGTGTGCAAAGATGACTGACAGAGCAAGTAGTGTTTCCGATTAGATGGTCAGGGACCCTTTCATCTGTCTGGGTAGACATCCTGAGTGGTGCTGGCAGCCCCAGATTACACCAAGAGTAGACTAGGTGTGGGGGTCTACGGGGTTTACGGCTCCAGGGTTTGAAAACTACTGGTACTCAGCTGTAAACTCCTTGCCCTGGGTCCCAGCCTTTGCCAGTTTTACATTCATCAATTCATCCGCATGACTCCATGCTGAGTCACATCTGCAACGACAACCCCTGATGCTGTTACAGCCCCTCGGTGCAACCCAGGTTCGAGACCTTTAGCTTCTGAAGCCGCTAGTGTTCCTCATGCTTATGCAAGAGCCCCGAAGCTGGGCCTCAGCTCAAGTCCCGGGATGAGCTGGCCAGCACCCCAGTGTCCCGAGAGAAAACCTCACCTGATGCAAACTGCAAAAGGTTTTATTATCAGCTAGCTGAGGACAAAGTCCCTCTGCAGTGCAGGGCAGGGGAGTTCGACCACGAGCGGTGACAGTAGGGGGCTTTTAACAGCTAGCTGAGGAATTGGGAGGAGTTGGGTGGAGAGTTCGCTACAGCTCCTTTCTGGTGAGGGGGGGAGTGAGCTGCAGCCTCCTCTCAGGCGTCTATCTCCATGTCCTTGGCACAGGAAGGCAGGCATCTCTGGTTGTACAGTATAGAAACAAAAAGGTCTTTTGCTGGCTATAGAGAACAAAGAGCTTCTTTCTGGCTGTATTTTTAAAGATCAGGGAAAACAAGCTTGGGGAACGTCCAGGGGCTTTACCTTCCAGGGAGAAATGCTCTAAGTCGGGGTCTCACACTTAACATGTCGGTTTTCCTGGTCCTTAAGCCTTGGCAGCTCCAGGGAACTCTCTGCAGATCAAGACCTCCAGTTTTTTTTTTTTTTTTTTTTTTCAGAGTGCCACCTCTCTTTGTCACTTCGACCCTCAGCCACATTCTTCCAGGATTATTCAGCTGTCTTCTCACTGTCTCTGAGACTATGGCTGGTGGCTTTGTTGCTGCTATGGCTACAGTGCTGTTCCTGCCAGCTCTTTGGGTTAGTGGCTTAGGCAAGACCACGTAGAGGAAGTCTTTTGGGGGGGGGGGCTTATCCTGTAACACCCCAGGGCAGGATGGCTGGATAGCAGCCATTTCTACCTGCAGTTCCAGGGGCTCCTATGTCCTCCTCTTGGCTCTGTGGGCATTGCATTCACATGGCACCCCCACATACAGGTAAATAAAACACTCATATGAATTAAACAAATCTTTAAAACAACAACAACAACAACAACAACAGCAAAAGGTTTGTATTTGTACTGGTCATGCAGGGTTTTGTGTGCACCAATCACAGGCCTTCTGCAGGGCTTGTGAGGAACTGCTCTTCCTCTGTCTGGGGTAACGAGAGGCTTCAGGGTCACATAGAGTTCACCCAGGCTTGTCTTCCCCTGGGTGTTGCTTTCTAAGGCCAACAAACATGTCTGGAGTGGTCATGGCGGGGGTATGTTGTCACCTAGGTATATAGATGTGTTTCCTAGTTGCTGGACTTTCTTCAGTGGGATTATAACATGTCCATTACTATCTGGGCTACCAGGGCCATGCAGCCAGTCAGTAGGAAAGGGACTGCCCAACTGACAGTCCCACACTCAAGGATACCCGGAAGGACTTGTCAAGTGGCTTGCCCTTGTCAGTTTTAATCACTCATGAAATGCAATAAAAGTGTGTTTGCAGTTAGCACTTTAAAAAGCTCAATAAAGAACTAACACTTCTTTTTGTTGTTTGTTGGGGCTCTACTAAACCCATGCTGGCTTAGAACTCACTGTTCAGCCCAGGCCAGTTCCACATTCCTAGTCCTGCCTCTGCCGCTGCCTCTCTCTGCCTCTCTGCCTCTCTGCCTCTCTGCCTCTCTGCCTCTCTGCCTCTCTGCCTCTCTGCCTCTCTGCCTCTCTGCCTCTCTGCTTCTGCCTCCCCTGCCTCTGCCTCCTCTGCCTCCTCCATCTCTTGTCTCTCCTGGTGTGCTGAGATTATAGGCAGAAGTCTCCATACACAGTAGAATTAATAGTGCTTAATATTAACTAGCAGTGATTAACAGCATTGACTCCTGTCCCACTGCTCTAAGGAGAGTCCCTATAATCTGTTTTATTAATACTATATTCTTATCCTTTGAGAATTAGCTCCTCCCAGATTGACACTTCAACTTCCCATACCCTTCCAACGTGTGCCCTTTTAAAAAAAATCATCCACTGAGTCAATTTGTGGGGCCCATATACCCAGGGGCACGAGGCCATCCACTGGAGTGCAGTTGATCTAACATGAGCCACACCCTTGAGGAAAACCAATACCTCCTTCCTCAGAAATCATTGTCTGTCAGACACCAATAGCTCTTTAGTTGGGTTTGGGGCCTCTTGATCCCCTTCCTCCATGCTAGGATATTGACTGGCTTGCCTCTGATCTGTTTTCCTAGACTTGATGCCCCACCCCTGCTTCCTTTGGTAAAGAAAACCATTATTTTTCAAAACATCAGGAAAACCTTTCTTAGTCCCCGGCCATCTCTGCTCTTTTGGAATTCACATAGAAGGGACGGAATGTCTGGCCAGGGTGCCCTAGTATGGTTGTGTGAGCTTGCAACCATGGAGTAAACAAAACTAGATTAATTTTCTAAGGAAGGCCTGGAAGATGACCTGGCGCTCTTGAATGTGAGTGGATGTTACGTGTTTTCTTGTGGGAAGCATAGTATGTTTCCCACACACGCTTGACGGGAGCACACTGCCTTGCCCGGGATCCTGAGGACAGGCGGTCATCAGGGCACCCACTGGGGAATTGCTGAGCTGAAAGATTAGTAATCTGAGAAACAGGAAAAGCCCCATGGTGGGGTGGTGTGAATGAAGCAATTTTGCAAATACTTCTGCTTTTTGTTTCTCGGCGATTATTTTTAACTGAAGCAGTATCATCTGAAGCTCCCGCGGACTCATGGGCTCTCAGCACACGAAAGTAGCCTAGATCTTACAGACCTAGAACCACGCCATCTGGCCCGAAGAGAAGGTAAAAATTGCTCTCTGGTTTTCACTGGATTGTTTTGTTCTTAAGGAAGATGTTAGTGAGGCTGTCGGCTTAGTTCTCTCTGGCACACACTTTAGGGTTTGGTAGAGATCTATTTCTGTTTTAAAGGGACATTCCAGTAAATAATTTGCAGGCAGTACTGTTATGTTGTGAATTTGGCCATGGCTTCTAGAAGGCATCTCAAGGTCCGAGGGCAAGTTTCTCTGTCCAGGAGGTGGGTTGTGTGTGCATCTTACTCCGTTGACTACTTCTGTAGGTGCTATTACCAAGTGAGCTTTTATTTAATTTGAGATACTTGTGTGTTAGCTAGGACCGTGACTGATAATAGAAAGTACTGATATTTAACATTCCTTAAGAGGCCACTGTGAGCCAGGCACTATTGTGAGTGTGGTACCTGTACTAACCATGTAACCCTCTCAGAAGTACATTGAGTTTGTTAGTTGTGCTTTTACTCTAGTTTTTAAGCAGGGAAATAGAGCAGATCTTCCATTGTCATGAGGGCAAGCATTAGCTGTTAGGTTAGCATTCCTCACAGGGCACAGCAAGGCAAGCATTATGGGATACATTACACCTGAGATTGGGCTAAGTTTCATAAACCTCCTTGGTGGTGTGTGTTATATTGTTGGTTTTCAGTTATTCTTGATTATATATATATATATATATACATACATACATACATATGTGTATGTGTGTGTGTGTGTGTGTGTGTGTATAAAAGATTTCTTAAATAATCAATTTGAAAAAGAGTTAGATAAGGGCTCAGTGGTCTCCCAGACTGACTTCGGCCTCTTTGAGTGCCAGGAAGCCCATTCCTAGTTTGAAAGTTTTAGACATCAGTAGATATTGAAAAAAATGAAGTCCACTTGTGTATCGAATCGACGATTGATTCTTGGGCAGTTTGTGTAATTGGTGCTTAGGATGCAAAGGCAGTGGAGCCCTGGTCCCCTGTGCTCTCACAGAGTTGTCACCCAAGGAGAAGGGGGAAAGCACTTCCAACAGTTAACATCCCTGAAGTCATGACACAGAAAATAGTTTCTCGCATCCTATTTTTAAAAGCCTGGTGGCTGCAATGGGAGACCCCGTGCTTCTTGGGTGACTTGTTGTCTGGTACTAAGGAATTCACCCAGAGCTCCCAGGTGCAGGCTGTGGGTACAGTTGCTCCAGGATGCAGGCTTCTCACTGACTACTGTGAGAGGGGTGCCCACAGGCCTCCTTGATCACCTTAAATGCCTCTGCAGGGCAGGCTCAGGGCTGGGGTACATCTTGTAATACATGTAAAGAGAGTCAAGCCCCCACTATAAGGATAGTCATCTTGGGTTAACATAGGAGACATGTTGGTAACACATTAGGTCCTGTTAGGACTCCTTCAACATTGAAGATTTCTTGGTGCATGATGAGAATCCAACTAGGGACACTGAAGGTGGCTTGGTCACGTCACGCCCTAACCACAATCCTATGCTTCCTTGGATAGATCGGTTTTAGAAGCAAACAGAGGAAGAGTAGCCAGCCACATGGCTGTCTCTCTGGGAGAGACACATAGGCTCATTTTAAGTCGCTAGACAGAGCTCTGGAACCTTAGAGAACTTGGAACTAGCAGCTCATCTGGGTCCTGCCTCTTCCTCTAGCTAATGTGCTATCAAGATAAAGTGTGTGTGTGTGTGTGTGTGTGTGTGTGTGTGTGTGTGTGTGTGTATGTGTGTGTATGTGTTAGTGTTATGTGTGGTGGTGCAGGTTTCTGAGGATCAAACTCAGGGCCTTGTGGCCCCATGCTTGATGCCACTGAGTCAAATCTCTACCTGGGGTGTGTTTGCTATTTCATAGCTAATGTAGATGAAGTTATTGACCGAAAGGAATGTTGGGAGATTCTGTTTTGAAGAAAGATATCTTGGCTACTCCCAGTCTGGATGGTGTTTTGAGTCTGTCAGGCCCCTACCTCAGTTCAGTCTCTTCTCAGCCCCGTGAAGTGTGCACTCCTGCCTGCACCCGACCGAAACACAGAGATGACGACTGACTTGTTTTAACCAAGACTGAACTCCGGATGTCTGGTTGGGAGGACAGTGGCTTGTCTTCTCCCCTGGACAGAAATTTAGCTAGGTCATCCTGGGAAGAGAGAGAACTTAAAAATCATCTAGATACAGAGAGTGGATTGAACACAGAGGCAAATGTACTACTTCAAAATTTGGTTTGAAATAGTTGTAGTGATAGAGCAACTGTCTACCAATGTTATCAGGAGCCTTTGAGCTGGTTTTAGCTTCTGTGTCTCTGGCCCAAGGAGAAGACCGGGGTGCAAAACAACCTAGGGGTCTAAGGTTATTTGCAGGGTTTTAGCACTAGGACAGAAGATGCAACATGAATAAACTAATTCAGCAAAAGATTACCCAACCAGAGGGGCTTGGAATTACTACAAACCTTGCTCTTGCCCCGTTCTTCCCACACTTCACTGCGCCACCCCACAGCCTGTGCGAATGTTCTGGGTTGTGTGTGTGTTTGTGTGTGCAAGAGCACACATGTGAGTATGCCTGCATGTGTGTGTGTGTGCGGACTGCATGCATGTCGAGGTCAGAGGGCAACTTTGATGCTGCTTCTTGGGTGCCGTCCACTTGAACTTTTGGAAAGATTTGCCTTTATTTTATGCGTATGTGTGTTTTATTGAATGCGTGTACGGGCACGGTGTGTTTACAGTGCTTGAGGAAGCCAGAAGAAGATATTAGGTCCTCTTAAACTAGTAACAGACAGCCATGAGCAACCACCAAATCTGGATCCTCTACAAGGCCGTGGCTGAGCCATCTCTCCAGTCCTCTTTTTATTTTTTGAGCCAGGATGTCTTGTGGGCCTGAAGCTTGTCGGGTAGGCTAGGCTGTCTAACCAGCATGCTCCAGGGTTGATGATGGTGATGATGAGGATGGTGATGGTGACAACGATGGTGATGATGATGATGACGACGATGATTTATTACAAGCATGGCACCAAGCATGGCTTCTTACATGGGGGTTTATGTTCCGATACTGATAGTCTGTATCAATAACAATGACAGAAATACAAACTCTCTAATTCTGGTTTAGAAGAGTTTAATTATGAATTGCATTGTTATTTTGATGGAGCATTGTTTTTTTTTTTTTTTTAATTCACTAAAATATTGGTTAAACTGTCTTTGTCCTAGATAGACATCAATAGAACTTGGCTTGTGCCTCAGAGTGTATTTAGATGATAATAATATTATGATTAAAAGCTAATATTGGGGTTTTCATAAGCACAGGAGCGATTCTGAGCGCTTTACATTCATACCTTATAAACTCTAATGACTTTGATAAGCAAAGTACTGAGAAATGTTGTTAAGCAAAGGAGAGAGGAAAGGAAAGGAAGACTTCCCCGCCATCTTCCTTTTCTTATTCTTTTGTGTCTGTCTGAAATGTCCCCTCTGTATCCTGGCTCCCTGGGGAAGGGTCTAGTTGTTGTTGTTGTTGTTGCTGCTGCTGCTGCTGCTGTTGTTGTCGTTGTTATTATTATTAGATAAAGTTGATGCCATTTGAGGATTTTCTGGTCTTTGGTTTCCCCACAGCAAGACCATATTTCTTTCACAATTTGTCATAATGTTAGCATCTTAGCTAGAAAGAAAACATATAAGACTTTTAATTTTAAGACTCTTACATGGTGAGTCTGGAAATCCTACTTTCCTACTATTTGGAAATCTGTTGATTTGTTGTTGTTTGTTGTTGTTATTGGGGCTGATGTATATTGTGACCTTGCTAACTGATATCTGTCACTGTGTGTTCTTGTTTTTTATGGTCACTGAAGTTTCTGTTCTGTTATCTCTGTGGTTGGCCAGTGACCTTCTTAAATGTCTGCCTCTGAAGAAGGGAAAACACAGGGAATTTATTTTTTAAAATTTCCCTATAGATGTTAGGGGAACTCAACGGGGCCCAGACCAAAGTAGGCACCTGGGTCAGTCAATCAGGAGGCACTGTCAGTTTGCATGGCCAAATTTTGGAAGGAAGAGTCCCGTTGCCCACCCTGGCACCCACCAGTGTTCTAGATGCATGGGTGGTTCCAGTTTCCAGGGAGACCTCTGTGAGTGTGAGGCCAGCCTGGTCTCCATAGACAGCTCCAGGATAGTCAGGGCTATGTAGAGAGGCCCTGCAGGGAGGGAGGGAGGGAGGGAGGGAGGGAGGGATGGAGGGAGGGAGGGAGGGAGGGAGAAAGAGGGAGAGGGAGAGGGAGAGGGAGAGGGAGAGGGAGAGGGAGAGGAGGGAGGGGGAGGGGGAGGGGGAGGGGGAGGGGGAGGGGGAGGGGGAGGGGGAGGGGGAGGGGGAGGGGGAGGGGGAGAGGGAGAGGAGGGAGAGGGAGAGGAGGGGGAGGGGGAGGGGGAGGGGGAGGGGGAGGGGGAGGGGGAGGGGGAGGGGGAGGGGGAGGGGGAGGGGGAGAGAGGGAGAGGGAGAGGGAGAGGGAGAGGGAGAGGGAGAGGGAGAGGGAGAGGGAGGGAGAGGGAGAGGGAGAGGAGGGAGAGGGAGAGGAGGGAGAGGGAGAGGGAGAGGAGGGAGAGGGAGAGGAGGGAGAGGGAGAGGGAGAGGAGGGAGAGGGAGAGGAGGGAGAGGGAGAGGGAGAGAGAGAGAGAGAGATGGGGAGGGGGAGGGGGAGGGGGAGGGAGGAGAAAGGAAGGGAGGGAGGAAGGGAGGGAGGGAGGGAGGGAGGGAGGGAGGGAGGGAGGGAAAGGAAAAGGGTCTAGTTTCATGTTTTTTCCCATCTGAATATCCAGTCCCCCTCTCCTGTTTATTGTAGATGTACCCTTCCCCTATTATCTGTGTTAAACCCCTTTATGCACATGTGGGCATGATTTCCTGTTTCTCTATTCTATCTGGTTTTGTTCCTTTATATTCCCTTTCTCGTTATTCCTTTTGTTTACTGTTTGTTCTTATAATCTTTGTTTGTTTGGTTTTGAGATAAGGTCTAAATTGGATCTGGGTTTGGGACCCAGGCTGGCTTCAAACTCATGTTCACCATACTTCGGCTTCCTGAGTTCTAGGACCGCTGTTCGACCACCGCGGGCGGTGCTGTTTTAATTCCTGTACCTTTGTCATTAATGTGAAGGCTGGAAGTGTGGCTTCTCCAATTGTTCCTGCTCAAGACCCGTTGTGTTAGCAGCTTTTCCTGTTGCAGTGACACAGCGCCTGGCAAAAGCCCCTTAAGAAAGGGTTTGTTTCGGTTCATAATTCATGGGTACAGTTCCTAATGGTGAGGAACATCGTGGTGTCTAGAACTTGAGATGTCTGGTCACACAGCGTCTCTAGAAAGGGAGTAGGGATCAATGAATGCTCATGTCGGCTCCCTTCTCTGTATTTGATCTGCGACCTGAGACCAGTGCAATAGTGCCACCCGTATTCGGAGTGACTCTTCGCACCTCAGTTAAGGTAAACTTGAGCGTATCTTGGGAGTGTCTTTTGTGGTTCTATGTAATTGAAAGCATTGTTTTGTTCTGTTTATATCATTGGCATTTTGATATGTATTATATTGAATCTGTGGGTGGTGCAAACACTCATTGAATCTTCCAGCTTACTAGCATAGGATATTTATTGGGGTGTTCATTAATGCCCTTCACTAAGGCCCAATAGATTTCACTTACAGATTGAACACCTCTGTGCTTAAAGGAGTAAAGTTGGCTTTTCCCAGCCAGAAGGGCAGTGATAGGCACTGAAGCAGTAGCCCATGTTCTCTTCCTTTCTGGTTACCTTTTGAAGTCCCTTTCTTCCAGAAGCTAGGAGTGGGGAAGACCCACATAAAGCGGAAAGCTTACGGAAATGCTGGACCCTCTTCAACAAGAACCAGAACAAAGGGGCCAGAGAAGCGAGGACAGGGTGCTCTTAGCGCTGATGTAGCCATCTGGATGGAGAGAAACTTTGTTTCACCGGGTGTAGATAAGTCTTATTCAAACAAAGGGCGGTGTCTTAGGGTTTTATTGCTGTGAACAGACACTATGACCAAGGCAAGTCTTATAAGGACAACATTTAATTGGGGCTGGCTCAGAGGTTCAGAGGTTCACTCCTTTATCATCAAGGCAGGAGTATGGCAGCATCCAGGCAGACATGGTACAGGAAAAGTTGAGAGTTCTACATCTTCATCTGAAGGCTGCTAGCAGAATACTGGCTTCCAGGCAGCTAGCATGAGGGTCTTAAAGCCCACACCTATAGTGCTATGCCTTCTCCAACAAAGCCACACCTTCTAATAGTGCCATTCCCTGGGCCAGGCATATACAAATCATCATAGGCAGCAGTGCAGATGCCACACTTTGGCTTCCCTTTGGCATGTCTGCTCACAGTGTCCATCCCCTCCCCTCCTGCTTATGCCTGAGTCCCTCATGGACATCATCAGTCTTACTGTCATCGCTGGGGGTCATCTAACTACTCTCTCCTCAGAAACCTCTGATGGTAACCTTATTCAAAACAGCTCACTTTTCCCTAGCCTCTTACCTGGCTTGATTTGTGTCCAGATCAGAGACACTCCTTACATTATGTTGATGAATGGGCCAACATTCACTCCACAAGTGTATTTTCTTATATTCAACTTACTAAGAATAGATATAGGGCAGACACTGCTCTTAGCTTTAGAGACAAGTGGCCAAGACAAAGTTTGGGGTTTTATGATGGGTTTGTATTCTACTTTACAGAGATAGACAAAAGTAAGTACACGGTAATTTCAGGTAGTTGTAAATGTGTGGAGAAAGTGAAATTGCATACTAAATGTTTTGGTTAGTTTTGTATGATCAGTTTGACACAACCAAGAGTCAGTGGGGAGAAGGACTGTCATGGCTTCTGTCTGAGTTCCAGCTCTGGCTTCCCTCAAGGGTGAACTGGGATCTGGAAATATAAGATAAAATAAACTGTTTCTTCCCAAGTTATTTTAAATGGTCAGTAAGGTAGTGACTGGGGGATGCCTTTGGGCTGGTGCTCAATGAAGGCCTTCCTGTGAAGGTAACATTTGATCTAAGATTCAAACTGTGTGGAATGCGCCCAAGTGATGTCCTCTAAGAGTACAAATGCTAAAGTTCCAGCCCCTAAATACCTTAGAATGATTGTGTGTGTGTGTGTGTGTGTGTGTGTGTGTGTGTGTGTGTGTGTGTGCGTGTAGCTTGTGTATACCATGCATATGCAGGTTTGTGCATAATTCCCTGGAACTGGAGTCCCAGATCATCTGAGCCACCCAGTGTAGGTGATGGGACTGAAGCTGGGTCCTCTTCTAGACCGCAAGTCCTCTTGCTGATGGCTCTCCCACCCACTTGTACGTAACTTGACAGGATGCTCATAGGGGTGACTGTGACTTGGGCTCAGCTCTTGAAAGCTAATGACTCAGAGCTTAGTTGCTTGTTGGTACTCAGCGTGCTGCCAAGTGGAGAGGAGGCAGAGACTTGAAGGGGTAGGGGACCTTCTAGGGGACCTTCCAGCCACTGTGGTATACATACCCTTGAAAAGGTAGGGGCCCCTGCCTCTTTGTCTTCCTTTTGTGTTGGTTTCCTGACCATTGTGAGGTGTGCTGCTTTGTTCCACTGGGTGCTCTCTGCCATCAGTGTCCTCTTCCCACGCAGCCCCCAAAGCAGCAGAGCCACTGGTTCATAAACTGACGTCTTAGAGACTCTGAGTCAAACCAGCCTTCGCTTCGTGTAAGTTGACCGTGTTGGGTAATTTGCTATGATAGCGTTCTTGGTTACCATCTTTTGCCGAGACTGGGCCACAGCACGTAAGAGAAAGATTGCAATGTTGAAAACCCAAAAACAAAATAAAAAGAGAAGCCAGACAGTGCAACCTGCCAGGGGACAACAGGTAGCACTGACTATTGACATGCAAAGACGGTATCCTATTATCATAGAAATCCTGACAATAAATTAGCTTCCCAACTTGAAAAGCATAGTCATACATTGTATATAATCCATGTGTTAAAATAAAAAAGGTTCTACATATTAAAATAACACACTGAGTCCAGTTTGTAAGCTATTTTGGAAGATATCCAGTGTCCTCTTTGTTCTCTGGCAGCATGGAGTCTAAACGCAACACAAATTACACTTAATCTTAAGTCAAAAATGACTGCTGTTTTAAGATAAGAAGGAAAGACACTAGTGTATGAGACAGATGGCGTGCCATCTCCTCTGATTGCTACTGACAGTGTGTGCCGTGGGGTGCCCAGCTATGGCTGTATGCCTGTAGATTAAATCATTTTTCCCCCCAAAGAGATGCCTATTCTGTTCCAAACACTTGACTGTGTGTTGTAGATGCTTCAGTGGATGTGACTGAAAGCCCTTTGTAAGCCTGCTTGAGGTTTACACCCTAACCTGGGAATATGAGCAATAAAACACTATATAAATCACGTAGATAAGAGGTATTTTGTGGAGCAAAATAAAGCTAAGGCAACGAGGTGTTTTGAGAAGCCGGCTACAATTTAAAAGAGTGAGCAGGTGAAGGTGTCACAATTGTTGAGAGAGGGGACCAAGTTAATCCAGGGGTAGGTTCCTGGAGAATGCATGCCAAGCGCCATGGTATGGAGGACAAAGTGGCAGGGAGTGGTGTCTCAGGATTCAGGTGTGTGAGTAGGAGAGTGCTAACGGTGCCTTACTGCTCACCCAGCAATGGGGGATGATGCAGAGTTGACCCCCAGATTCACTAGTGCCCACTAGAGGTCATATGTACAAATACATTAGAAGCTGGCTGCCAGCTAATAGTCTGCAGGTTTGTTTGTGTTTGTTTTTGTTTTTCCTCTGCAAATTATACATCATGTGCCCCTGGTGCACCCTGTGGCTTAAATTCACCTTCTTCTGATTTCCCTATTCCGGGGAAGTGCCTCTGAGCATCAGTTTCAGACCTACAAGATGGTCGAGTGCAGTGTGCCATCTCCAAGGAACACAGAACAAATCTTAGACAGGCAAAATAATACACACAGGTTTGTTCAGGAGAGAACCAGGAGAGCAATGTCAGGCCAGAGTGCCGGCCTGTGTACTGAAAGTCATAAGAGATCAGAATGATTGTTCCTTCTTTGCCCTCTCCCTTGTACCCTTGCAAAGCACGCCTTGGCCTTCTTCAGGGCTAGGCTTATATCTCAATTCTACCCGTACTAGCCCTCTGACTTTGAGCAGCCCCATCCATCTTGTCAAACCTCTGTCCATTTGTAAAATAGGGACAATAATGGCCCCAGGGAGCTGTGACAAACTGCTGCTTGCCTGTAAAACCCTTTGCATCCCAGGGCATAACAAATGCCCTATATGCAGAACCTCTTATGGTTATTACAACTCGGGGACTTCCAGAATGTCGTCTTTAGTTGAGCTGTCTTTAAAAAGATTTTTAATTGGTGCCATTGCTTGGGGTTTATTTATGTAACAGATTGAATAGAGTCATGCCCACAAATCTATTAGGATTTTCTCTAAAGAAGTTACCAAGTATCTTTTCCCCCCTCCTGGTTTCGGCTACTGGGAGAAAAAAATGCCAACAAAACAAGTTAAAAACAGTGCACTGCACACTCAGGACAAATTCATAATTTGTTCCCCTTTATCAGCACGGAGAAAACAAAACTGCCAGTTTCCAATTCCCCAGCTTGCCATTACTCATGCGAGGAGAGAGCAGCCGGGAGGACGTGCCCTGTATACCGAAGAGACCCGAGAACCTTCTACCTGAGAGCTCAGTGCACAGATGCCTTTAAGATGCTGAAGGGTTACTCTGGGTAACGACAGTATAGTCACGGTTACTGTTAGGAATGATCAGATGATTCCAGTGGGCTGGAGGGAACTCTGCAGGCAAGGCACTGGCTGCAGAGTCATGAAGACTTCAGGTTTAGGTCTCAGCACTAGGGATTCCATGGAACCCTGTCTACAACCCCAGTCAGGATGGGGAGCAGCTACCGTTACAGTTGTACTTCTTCAAACACATCCAAAACTTAGGCTCATGTCACAGCGCCTTAGCATGCCGTTTCAAGAGAAGATGAATGTTTTTAAGTAGCAATGAATGGTATCACTTCACATGCAAGCCGTGAACCCAGGAGTTTCACCTATGTTCCGAAATCTGTGACCACCAAAGGCCATTTCCACCTTGTAAAATTATAGTGAAAAATAAGTTCCCCTCTTACCCCAGACTGTTGGGTTTTATTGACTGTCTTTCCTCCCGAACTTTCTCCAGCGTATCCACTGGTATCGTGTGTGTCACCACCGTGTCTCTTGTTTTTAATATGAACGGCGTACTTCAAAGAGAGTTCCAATCCCTTTCTCCTTTCTCTCCATGCTCATTCTTGTCACCACAGCAGCACTGACTGATCTACCCCAGTGGTTTTATGATGTTCTCAGAGCATTCTGTTGTGCGGATGTACATATTTTAATTTTCCAGACTTCTAGCTTGTTTTAACAAGGTGACATTACATTCTCGAACAACAGAGTTCTCTTAATGAGAACCACACAAAATAATATCTGTCTCTGTTCTCCTAACGTTGGCACATGATAGACTCCCAGTAAATATTAGCAGAGTGGGCGACTCTGTCTTCGGTGCTATGTGTTGGCCGTTTATTTTGCATGTTGTTTTCCTTTATAGATATTAGAAAAATAAAATCCAGCACTGAGGATGGTCACATCGTCTAAACTAATGGACTCTGTGTTAATGAGGTTCGGGTCATTTCATCTGTATCCCTAGCACCTAATTTGCATAATAAGATATTTAATGTCCCCTGTGAGGGCAACACGGATAGCTGTGTTTTAGAAGGCTGGTGTTCACCAGCACCAATGGGGATGGTGGCTCTGTATAGACCAGAAGGCTGGCACATTTCATTCAGTCTGGTGGGTGTTTAATTTGAGTGAATAACAGGAGTCTTAGCTTAGGAGGTTGGGAATCAGGAGTGGGGCAGGAGGGTTCTCAGAGTTGAGGTCTTTGGAGCTCGGTCTTTTGAGTCCTTGGCAGGAACCCTCCATGTTTGGCTGCAGGCACACCTTGGTTCATCAAAACAGTCTTCCTCATGGTCCTTGACAATTTAGATGTCTTGGGAAACGACTCCCTTTTCATTGTCATGAATTATCACAGCTTCTCCAAGGGTCTCTGGTTTTCACGAATTCCTGTACGTTGCCAGCAAGGAACTTACCTGTGGGGCTCAAGGGTCAAAAAGGGGGAATGTCTTGTTCCTTTGGAAAAAACCAGAACCATGTCCTGAAAGAGGTTGACTTGGCCTAAAAACAGAGAGAGAGTCTTTCCTGGGAAGCCTTTCAGTATTAAATGGCATAGCAGGGTGTTTCCCTGAGTGTTGGAACTTTGAAGTAGGCCAGCCATAGTTAGTTATGAAGCATCCATACGTTCCCAAGGGTTGCAGGCTCTGTTAGCTCTATTCTCCATGGGCCCTCTGATCCTTCCCGTTCTCAGAGTCTGGAAATAGTCAAACCATCTCCTCTCCATGCTCACCCGTGGGGAAGAGACTGAAGTAACACCGTGCTTCAGTGAGATTCACCCAACAGGTCTGCTCGTGTCTCCTTGGATACCTGATTACAAAGACGGGTCAAGTGTAATGTTTTCAAGGGACATTAAGATTCCTGGCTAAAAATCAGTTTCTGTTGCCAGGAAAGAAGGAAAGAAGGAGAATGAATAGAAATGAAGAGAGACTATCTCAATTACCCAACTCTCTTCTTTAGGCAAAGCACTGATTCATGAAGACATAATTTGCCCAAAGTCCCTGATGAAAGACGGGGATAGGGATAGAGAGTCGTGTCTCATAGGCCTTCCCTACCCGGCTCCTACTCCGAATCCAGGGAACTGGCCTTGAAACCCTAAGTCTTTCTCGTGTGAAGTACTTTCTTCAAATTAGCAGGAACTGCTTATGCCTTTGGGAAAGCCGACTGTAGAAGATTTATATTTTACTTATTAGTCCTGTGTCCGCTAGCATTTTCTTGATTTATTTTTTTTCTTTATATCCTGCCACTTTATGAATTCGATATCACACATCTTTTTTCCGTCTATTTAGTGTACCGATCGATCTTCTTGTGGACGGACTGAAGACCGCTCCTGGGCATTCAGATGCTGGTAAAGAACAATTACTGAGCTGGCTGGTAAGAACAGAAGCGACAGCACAGCACATGAACCCAGGGCAGAGGAACTGGAGGAAGTCTAGATTTGTTTCTAGAAAATGCTATTCATTAGAATATTTCCCACGGAGATCTAGTATTTGTCTACATTGAAAAGTGCTCGTGAATGCATGAGGGTGGATGTGAAAAATAACGTCATCCACAAAAGCTCTGAGCAGTAAAAATACATCTCCACCTGCCTATCGTGTACCAAGTAGCAGGGGCTATGACTGCAGGCAAAGCATGTAGCTGGTAGCTGGGGTGCTGACTCAGCCAATGAAGCTGTATTCCCGAGTAAGCCGTGGACCTGAGTTTAGAAGGTTTATAACACCTGGGTGGGCAGTCTGTCTGTAATCCCAGCACCTGGGAGGCAGAGTCACGGAACCGCGGGATCAAGTCTGCTAGCCACACTAGCCAAATCGGTGAGCTCAAGGCCAGGGAGAGACCCTGTCTGAAGAGAGGGTGATCACGGAGACACTCGGTTGCAGCCTCAGGCCTCTATAAGCATTCACACCTGCATGCACATGTCTACCTGCAACACGTGTGAGCATGCATACCTACATTCACACCACATGCATGGCATGTTCATATTCAAAGCAGTGCTCTGGTGGGAGATGTTTACGCGTCGGAAGCACAGATGAGAGAGGCATCTAACCCAGCATTTGGAAGTAAGGAGAGGGATATTCAGGCTGAAAATCGTAGGACTTAGACCCACGATGTTTTCTCCAGGCAGAGGAAGCAGAGGGTGTTAAGAATGGCAACTCTGAGACAGATGCAGAGGTCAGTGACATCCTGCTCAGTAAGGGACTAGAAGCAGTGGGTGCTGGCTGGCCAGCTGTGCCTAGGTTGCCAGGGGTCACAGTAGCCACACAGAGGCTTTGTCCCTGCCTTTCTTTTAGACAGGACAAATTTGGGATACAAATTTTTTTGGGTGGGTTGGTGTCCCTTATCCTTCCACTGGGAGTCCTGCCTGGTTAATGGAGGAGGTCTCTTTGGGTTCCATGACCCTACTCTACTGCTAGTCATCTCGGCTAAGGTCACCCGCCATTGACTCCTGGGAGCATCCCTTATTCAAGATCTCTGGGACTTCCTAAAGACTCTCTGCCCCTCCCCCCACCCCTACAGCAATTTGAGTATATTAATTAAAAAAAATTTGTCCTAGGAAAAATCATTACCTTAGCTTCTCTGTAGTGAATGGACAGACACAGGGCAGTAAGCTTGGAAGGAGACACCAGTTAGGAAAGCCATAGGGCATCAAAGGGAAGAGGCCGTTGTGACTTGGGCCAAGAGAGGCAAGTGGCGAAAAGTGGGTCTGTTTCTGTACCCTTTGAAGAGCTCACTGGAGGTCAGGGAAGAATGATAAAGGAAAGAGGCACGTGTTCACTCCCCAGTTGTCTCAGTCAGCAAGGGGACCTCTAGAGGAGCGACCCATTGTCAGCGAGCAAGGCGGTGTGCTGAGTTCCTGATGGGTGATCTGCTGGCTACCTTTCTCCTGCAAGTCTCTGATGTTGGTTCTGACCTCTGGAACCTCCATAGGTCAAGAAGAATCCCTTTCACTTGTCAGATACTCCAAGGCAGCTGCTCCATCACCGGTCTCCCCCAAAGCTCACACGCCTGTTCCTCCGGCCTTTTCCCATGGGGCTTATTTTTGAAGCACTTTGCCAATCCGTCAGTCACCTTCCTTCAGACACACACTGCATTGCTCGATGCCCTTTTGAAAATGGGATGGATTGCAGCTGGCTGTCACCTTGACAACAGGGATGAAGGCCCCAGGAGAAAAGAAAATCCATCTTTCATGTTTAGAGTAATACATAGAAGAACATTAAAAATACAGACAAAATATAAGAAAGGCTTAAGTGGCTATAATGTTGCTATTTTAAATTTTGATTACATTTCTATTTATCTGCTCTGGGTATCTGTTATCTAAAACATGGATACAGAGAGGTATGTTGTTCTGATGGCTGGCTTTTTCACATCAATATAAGTTCTCATCAACATTGCTTTCCTTAACTATTTTTGGATATAATTTATATACATACACATATATATGTATATGCATATACATACACACATATATATATATATATAGTTTTTAAGTTTCATAAATAATGTATAGTTGTATACACTTAACATCAAACCAGTCTTTCTTGTCGTCTCTTAAGCACAGATTCCTGGTTTAGAATTATTGGGTACGGACATTTTTTTCCTGGGCTTTGACACACTTAGATGTCCTCCGGGCAGAGTTTACCTGTTCCTCCCCTCTCTCCCTAAAAGGGATCAGTGGCCTAGGCCATTTCAACTTTCCCTGACCCCACCCAGAGGAGATAATGAATGAGAAAAATCCCAAATACCAGGAGGGCATGTGCAGAAGGGGAGGGCCATGTATTGAATCAGCCCACAGCTTCAAGCACTTGCCCTCTCGCAAGTGCACCGAGCGCTGGCTCAACCGTTTCCTGCATCTCTTATCTAGTGTTTCCCGAATGAACCCTATACCTCATGTGCCAGGGCAGAAAATGATCAGGCTTATGAAATGGCTTGCTAGAGGCCACACAGTCTGAGTGGAGATTGTTTTGGTATAAGCAACAGAAGGGTGACCAAAGACGACTTTAATTCTACACAAGTGCAAAAACCTTCCCTGACAGATGGAGCCTATCTTACCAAAAGCTGCACACATCGCTGGCCATGCCACTCCGTCAGTTGTCCCACCTCCTCCACAAGCACTATCCAGCTCAATGCAGTATTGTTTCAATACAGTGTTGTCAGCCTCCTGAGCAAAGCTGGAGGCCTCTGGCAGTTAGTGCGCTCGCCTCCTCCACAGGAGTGAAGCAGTGCTCATTCCTAACCCTTGCCGTCAAGCTTGCCCGGGGTTGAACCTCACTAAATAAAGTATAGTGTGAATATTTGCTTATTAGCTTTTTCCTTTCCCCCAACAGTTTGAGTCCGTGATCTGTACGTTGCCCCCATTGTAGAACATTCATATTGCATGACTAGACCGCAGCCTGCATTTGCTGTTGGCAGGCATTTTCTGTCATTTCTGGTTCCGGGTGACTATGAATAGTGCGGTTGGGACCAGTCTTGTATGACAAAAATAGACACCCATGTGCTTTGGGGTCAGGGGTAGTGTTATGCAATCGTTTCTCCGCGTCTGAGACATTTCCTTAAAAACAAATGCTGTTCGGTGTGAGACAGCAAGAGAGCATGCATGCCTCTGTCTGTGTGTGCGCATGCTCCCTGCTGGAGGGAGGGGCAGCCTACGGCACTCTTCCTGAAGAATATATGGCTGCCGCCTCTTGGAGGCATGCTTGCTCCAGCAAATGGCACATTCACTCTGCTGCTGGCAGCAGAACACAGGAGTGGCTGTGGGCGGGAGAGTGTTTCTGTGATTTAATTATGAATCTCAGGGAAGCATATTATGATCCACTCCAACCTGCTGCGCTGAATGGCGGGATGCCACAGGCACGTCTCTCAGGTGTTCCGAACGTGCCAGAGAGAACAGGGTGAGGGGCCCTGTGACAACCTCTGTATATCTCTGCACACAGTGCCCTCACCAGAGATTTGGGGCGGGGGGGGGCTGAATCTGGTCAGTCCCCTCTAAGTCATTAACAGCTATGGTTGAGAGATCACAAGGACATAAGGCAAAGTTGGCTCGAGGGAGTCACATGCCTTACCCGGATCAGTGTCGCTCATACCTGCTCTGGTTTCATTGTTAACAGCACCTCCTTTATCTGGTAGCGATGTCCCAATTCATTAATAACTGTGATGGTCATCCACTTAGTCACAGTGCTTAAGGTTCTGTTGCCTGTATGCAAAGTGACCTTGGACAAGCCACGGCAGCCCTCGGTGAGCGTCACTGCACTGACTACAGCAACGTGGGTTCATAAAGATGAAACAAGGCAGCAGGAGATAGACCTTCAGCCCCGTCACAGAAAAAGAACCCAACTGTTTACATCCTGTTTACTGTCGCTGTCGCTTGAAGCTAGATTTTCCGTAAGGATGAAGTGTGATTGCCTGGAACCGAAGGGCCTGGGGCTGTGCAGTCTCATCTTCCTGCTGAAAGGGTTTGTTTGCCTTTGTTCCAGGGTACTAGGCGGAGTTAATCGCTTAGGCTTTCTCTCAGGTCTGCTGCGCAGATGCAGAAGCTAGTAGCATTTGGATGTGAAACTATCAACCTGCACTGTAGGGGGTGATTAGGAAATCCTGAGACAGCACCCAGAATCAATGGGGTGACCATACAACCTGGTTTTACGTTGTTGCTCTGTGTAAAATCAGTAGTGCTCAAGACAACCTTCGACTCCAGGTTCTCTCAGTTTGGCCCAAAATAAGATCTGTGTACACCCATCCTGGAGTAAGGGGTCACTTTGGGGACAAGGCCAAGGTCCAGAGAGAGTACCAAGGTAAACCGGATAGCCTTCTAAACAGAGTACCACCTGGCAGCCAGCGGCAAAGACGTTTGAAAACTCCATCAGATGGAAAAGCAAGTTGCAGGAAAATGCCTACTGTATACTTCACTTACACAGAGTTGAAATTTTTATTATTTTTAAATCGGTGTGTGTGTGTGTATGTGTGTGTGTGTGTGTGTCTGTGCGAGTGCACGTGAGTGCAGGTGCGCCCAAAAAGAGCGTCAGACCCCCTGCAGCTGGAGGTGCAGGCATCTGATGTAGGTATTTGTTGGGAACTGAACTTGGGTCCTCTGGAAGAGCAGCAAGCACTCTTAACTGCTGAGCCATCTAGCTAGTCCCAGAAGTAGTCATTTTATTTTTAACTATTTGTATGTATATGTGTTTGTGCGTGTGTATGTGTGAGTACCTGCAAGTGTGTGCAGGTGCCTGTGGTGGCCAGTAGAGGGCATATGATCCCCTGGAACTGGAATTTATGGGCAGTTATGAGCCCAGGTGCTAGGAACTAAACTCAGGTCCTCTGCAAGAACAATGTATCAGTCCTGCCCCACATTTACACAGAAGTTAGTAAAGCCAACCTAAGTGATTTCTTCTTTAGAGATACAGACATATGTGGGGGAAAGGTGTAAAGAAAAAGAAAGGTTAGGTTAATTTAGAATTCTTGGGCAATGGGAAGGGCTGGAGGCTGGGAAGAAGTATGGCCCGAGGGTGGATTTTATTCTCTCTCTCTCTCTCTCTCTCTCTCTCTAGCATCTCATCTCAGGGCAAGGATTTTTTTTTCCCTTTTGACCTTAAAAAAAAGATGGATACATATTATGGACATCCTTTGGATTCTTTGGAAGGTTTAACAAGAAAAATATACAGAAAATAAGCCAAAACAATGTATCAAACTTTATCCTTCTTATGCATGTGTGCTTTGGAGGTGATTCATTGTTGACAATGCCGAGGACGGTAGCCAGACTCTCCAGCTTTGAAGTGAAGTGCCAGGGAGGTGATTTTCTGGTTGGCAGCTTTAACTCTTTAATATGCTGGTTGTGACAAGTGGCTGCCTGGTTCTCTGCCTGCTGCTAGAATTGACACGGCCCTGGCAAGCGTGCCGGGCGTTCACTGAGCAAACATTTTCCTAATACCTCAGTATATGGTCTGTCTTGTTTCTCAAATGCTGTGAGGAACGTCCCAGTGTCACTTGCATTTCACAGTTAAGGAAAACAGAGACCTGCTGTTAAGACATCCAGGTTAACAGAGTCTGTCTACAGATTCTCACATCCCAGGCTGGGGATCATTGCCATTGTCTGGGTCCAGTTCCCTGAAATGCTGCCTTCTGCCTGCCCTGCAGTGGTAGAGGCAGAGGCTCGGTCCTTCCAGTCTTTCCTAAGGCAACTTCCTTTTTGACAGGCTCCACCTTCTTCAGTAGCCTGCACATTCCCGTGGTGTAGTCACCATGACGCTCCCCCACCCCCCCACCCCCTGACCCTGCAGGACTCTTCAGGCCCTGGGCACAGTTGCTCAGGGACTGTCTGTTTTCTATGAGGCTGGTCTGTTCCTAGCTTTCTGAATGTCTTTGACCTCACTGGTGGGTGTGAGGGAGCAGAGCTGAACAGTCCCTGGTCATATGTGGATACCGCCTCAGTTGAAGTCAGCCTCAATATGCTTAGCATAGGGAACAAGTACACACATGTGTGTAGAGCAAAAGAGAAAGGAGAAGCGTTGTAGATGGTGTCCCTGTGTCCCAGCATGAAGACCTACTGCCGGCAGTGAGTGGTCTCCAGGTACAACACAGCTTTGGTGGGTTGTCACTTCCCCAAGGTCCCATCTCTTACTGTCTCTGGAGATGCTACTTCCAAGGCAGGAGGTCATTTTACCAAGTCCAATACTTTCTGTCCTTGCTAATGAAGCCAGGCAGGCATCTCTTAAACTCCTGGAGGATAAACCTTGCTCTAGTCCTGGGGACAGACACGAGTGCCTGAATGGTCCTAAAATGGAAGGGGAAGTCCGCTGAGGGACGCTGGGAGATTCTCATCCTTCCATGAAAGGAAACAGAGGAGGGCTCTCAGTCTATGCTGCATCCTGCTTTGAGTGCAGTGGGGCTCACATGCAGTGCTTGGGGCTGCTGCCGCCATTCCATAATGGTGAGGCCATTTCATAATGGTGAGGCGTGGGACAAAAAGAATTGGTGATGCTGGCCCACCCACATCTTACCATCACTGACCACCCCACCCCACCCCCCAGACCCTCAGCGTCTCCGAAACACTCCATCTGAGATTTCATGTCCTGCAAAGAAGAGAGATTCCTAGTTACAGAATCCTATGCCTGTCATTGACTGGTAGCTACATTTTCTGTTATTTGCAACTGTAAAAACAAAATGACTAGGGGAGTTTAGCCTGGTCTGGCCTCTGCAGCTACTCAGATGCACATAGCTCCAGACACATACATAATTTTAAAAAAGTCTTTAAAACCCCAGAACTAAGGAGATGGGGTGCAGCAGTTGTCTGTCTTGTCTGTGGTTTAACATTACCCCCCAGGTTTTTATGGGGCAGCTCAGATGTGTGGGTGATGGGAAAGAGGACTGAAGGCTTTGGCCTGACTTTTTCTTCAGGATACTATACTACGTCAGGAGGCCATACAAGGAAGGGTGGGGTGCCTGAGTTAAGGAGTAGCAGGGGTAGAAAGAAGTCGGCAGAGTCACCTTACGGTTTGCATTTATTCAGTGTTTGACTTATTCTCTTGCAGTGGGCTTGGTTATTGTAGGTCCCACATATTGAACAGATTCAACATGCATGGCTTAAGAACACTATTAGTACTTACACCTTTGAAACCATTGATGACCATGCCTTTGAACTGGAGCCCAGGGAATCGTGCTTTTTGACACAACATTTCTGTAGGGAGTTATTATAATGAGACAAAACTCTCTGTTCTCAGCTCCCAATTGCCTTCCAATCCAGTCACCGTCATTAAGCTATGCATGCACTTAGTGTGCCGGAAGTTGGAGAGATGAGTACATTACCATCAAAGCACGCGAGGCCAGAGATTTGCATAATCGCTGCCGCCGGGACAGCTCCTCAGGCTTGGCGTCTGCCACCCTCATCCTCCGGTGGCCTTGTTTGGGATTCTGCTCATGCAGAGTCCCAGTTCCTGGTTTTCATAGTTTCTAAGCCCTGGTGAGGGTTGTCTGGTCACTGCCGTTGCTTCTCCCTCACGGCAGTGCTTGTGTTAAGTACCCTGATACAGAGTCTACACGTTCCAGAATAACGAGGGGACAAGGACAGTGTTCCTGGTTGGTGCTTCTAACCAGTGGCCAGTCTGGCTGTGTCCTCTTGTCTGGGTGGCTGCAGCAGCTGCTCTTGTTTAGCCCCAGTGCTCTGGAGCACGTGAGCAGAGAGGTGGAGGGATAATGTGTTTGATCTCTGCTGAGATTCTGCTCAGGCAGGTGAAGAGGGAGCTGGAGTGAGACGATAGGACAGAGCAGGTGCAGTGGGTGGAAAAGAGTCGGATGGTGGATCTCTGGACCATTGACCAGGAGCAAAGCCACCAGAGGCAAAGCGACAATTGTTGACCTACAGCTATGGCACAGCAATGTCCTTCAGAACTGATGTGGGCTGTAGGTCTGGCAAGCCCTGGGTCTGGGCTGGGCCATACAGGAACCCATGGTGAGGACAGGGGTTTGGAGAAGTGAGCAGGGGATACAAACCAAAAGGATGTGTGTGTGTGTGTGTGTGTGTGTGTGTGTGTGTGTGTGTGTGTGTGCGCGCGGTTGAATACTGAAGCCTTCTGCAGAAGAGCAACTTGGTAAGAATCCTGAGCAGCCCAAGACCATATCGTGGAGGAAGAGGGCAGCCAGAACTGCATCTTGACTGTGCCTGGCACCATGGCAGGAGCCTAATATTCATCAAAAGAAATCAAGTGAGCATATCAGCAAGCGCAGGGGTCCCCACTATGCTAAAAGGAGGGATTTCCCCCAAGAACTTTCTGGTGTTTTACAAGGTTTGGGGTTATTTGCATGTTCGCTCCATTGCTATCAAAACATGAACCCGTGGTAGAAAAGGAAACTGTGTCCCTGTAGAGAGAAGACTACACGTCGACTATTCTTTAAATGCAACTGGAGAGGGGTCCTGGGTCCCCTGGAGCATTCTCCTTCGCACGGTACCTTGTGAGATGGTTACTGCAGGAGAAAGATCATGTCTTTTCAGAAGCAGCTGCTTTCCTGTCTCAAGGGACCACGCACGGGCTGGCTGGAAGTCTCCATGATGGAGAGTTAGGAGAGTGTCCCTTTATTCCCGATGAGTGGAAAACACTAGGCGGCCCTGTCTAGCCACAGGCTCTGTGTCAGGGTGACAGGCTGTTCCAGCTTTGAGGCAAGGTGTCTCCTGGAGGCACTGTGGCGCTGCGGGGGCTGCACAGCTGAGTCAGGCAGTGTTTCTTCCACAATGACTGTGATTTTTCCCTCTATGGCCTTGAATACCGGATTAGCCCCAGTGAAAGCCGTGCGTGCTGCAGAGCTTTGGGCAATGGCTGGTTCTGAAGAGCTTGCTTAGGGGGAGCTGGGCCAGATGTGATTCAAGGCACTGGTATGGCTTGACTGACTTCCCCCACTCTTCCTCAAGAAGGACGCAAAGAGTCTTGTAAAGTGCATAATGCCAATGCTGAGGAATAGGTTTATAACAATGGCACAGAGGTCTAGAGATTAAGCATCTGGACCTAGGAAAGGAGAAGAGAGACAAAATACTACAAATGGAGAGATGAAATGGTGCCACTAAAGCCTTCAGAATGGTTTTATATCAAACCTCCTGGAAGCCATCCTGGAAAGAGAGAGATGGGATGTACCAGTTTCTTGGTGTCTTAGTTAGGGTTCTACTGCTGGGAGCAGACACCATGACCAAGGCAAGTCTTATAAAGGGCATCATTTAGTTGGGGCTGGCTTACAGGTTCAGAGGCTCAGTCCATTATCAGCATGGCGGCATCCAGGCAGGCGTGGTGCAGGAGGAGCTGAAGAGTCCTACATCTTATTCTGAAGGCTGCTAGTGGAATACTGACTTCCAGGCAGCTAGGATGAGGGTCTTAAAGCCCATACCCACAGTGACACACCTCCTTCAACAAGGCCACACCCACCCCAACAGAGCCACAAGTCCTAATAATGTCACTCCCTGGTCCGAGCGTATACAAACCATCACACTTGGAGGAAGGGACACTTCTGAAAAATTAACTGTCTTCACTCCGAGTTATTCTGGAGCTGATGCTAATTGGCTCTCCGAGTTCCTTAACTATTCCAGCCACTCTTTCCTTTCATGGTTCCCACACCCCACACTGCCAGTAAGCTCTGTATTCGTGCTATCAGGAGGTATGGAGAAGGAAAAAAACGACACCTTGGTGGTGGTTAAAGTCATTCGTGCCATGGCACCATGACTAACTTCTTGCTGTCTGATGTTTAGAACAAAATTCGTATTCACCGAGACTACAGAATAGAGAATTAGACATGTTTTTTAAATCCCCATGGCTGCGTAAATCCTATGTAGTCATCAGCACCCCTGGGATTAGTGCCCCAGACAGGAGATCGATGGTTGAGCATAACTTGCCTTTAGAAAGCTTGTCACCCCCAAGCCTGGTGTGTGTGGGGGCTTCAGAATCATCCAGGGAGACTTGCAAAATCCCACACTACCAGGCTTGCCCCTGTCTGCCAGGTCCCCTCCCACACTTTCCAGAGCCCGTACCACACTGGCTGAATTAGAACCTCAGATGGTGGGTTGGTTTGTAATGGCTGATACGCAGAGGCCAACCTTCCCATGGGTATCCTGGTAACCAGTGACGCTCTGGGTCCACTGTCTGTCCACCTGCAGAGAGACCCCATAGCCCCTGGTCAGTGCTGACACTGACGGTCAGCTGCCCTTGTGTAGTCAGCTCAAAGCTTAAGGATAGTCTCTGGAACAGGACAGAGATTACTAAGTGGGTTATAAACAGTCCAGGCCTGGTCAGTAAAGCCAGATAGCACCTTAGGAGAGGGTAGCTGCCCTCTAAGAAATGGTGATAGAAACAGCCAGGAGGAGTATCGCAGCCTGCTTATCTTTGTCCTGTCCTGCCTGCCAGATGCCCTCCATAATAGCAGTGGCACCATGAGGGTGGTGCAAGAGACCTTTGCACAGTGTGAAAAGCCTCAGCAGTCCTCACTGCTGGGAATAAAATAGGCTCAGTGACAGAGACACACAGCCTGGCAAGCAGTGGATCAGGTCCAACAACCTTTGCATTCAACTGGACACCATCAAATAGTACTTCTAAATATACCTCCCCCCCCCCCATGAAATACTATATCATCAACTTCTGCTTGGTACTGGCTTCATAGAAGAACAGCCACTAAGCTGTTCTTTCTGGTAGGAGGCCTTTCTGCAAAGGCCATGTGACCCTTGGGGGGACAAGGGGTCCCTTGGGAGATGACTGACCCATTGTAGAACGGCTGACTGGATATACTTGGGACATGAGCAGAGCCATGGGTGTCAGAGTCCACGACTGACGGAGGAATGGGGAGCTTTAAGCTTTCTGGACCAGTGCTTGAGTGTTTGGCCCTCTGTTGGCTGTTTGTTCGCTTTCATAGATGAAAGAAATGTGTTTTATTGACTTATTATTCTATCACAGTCAAATATAATCCTTATATGATTGTATCAAAGAGACTGCCTCAACAATTTATATGCCTAAGACATTATCATTTCATTGGACATGAATATTTCCTTGTTAGGCTGAAAGTTGACCGAAGCCAAAGCATCCCTCAGTTCTTGTCTTACTGCATTTCTTGCCTTTCCTAATAGCTGTGTTTATCAAGTGCTGCTCTACGTATGTTTATCTCATTGGATCCATTCTGAGGAATTACAACTGCTACCCCATCCTACAGATGGGAAAACTGAGTCTGGAAAGAACATAAGTGGCAGGACAGGGCCTTGGCTGTTTCTCCCAGGCTTACTTGGGTAGACAAGCTGTCTCCTGTGTCTGCTGTTGTTCTCGGGAGTGTCAGCCCTTTCTTTAGCTTCCAGCGACTTCTATGTACCCCGAGTCTTCTCTCCTCAAGCACACCTTCCTTGGCTCCTTCACACCATCCCATAATCCTTTAACAGTACCTGCGTGTCTTCTGTGACATATCTTTCTCACGCCCCTCCCACGCTCCATGTAGTAGACACCAAAGTCCTTGGAAGAGAAAGTTTTATGTTTGTCTCTTGAACCTCTAGAGATAGATGTATAACATCTTTAGAGTGTTGTGTCCCCAGAGCCTGTATGGGGCCTGGCTCATAGTAGGTGCTTACTGTCTATTTTGAGCTACCAATTGAACTATAAACAAAGTCCCTGCCACGCTGTTTTTGAAGCAAAGTTATTAAGTATTTAGACAGAAAGGCTTAGAAGAAAAGGATAGCACACCTAACCAAGATGTGGGTGCAGGCTTCTTGAGAGAGTCGTGCTTAGGGGTATTCAAATAAGACCTCTCTCTCTCTCTCTCTCTCTCTCTCTCTCTGTGTGTGTGTGTTCACAGTGTTATGCGTCATGTATATAACATAGTTTGACCACAACACCTGTTACCCCATTAGCCTCCTCCTATCCCTGTTGTGACCCCTTCCTCCTAACAAGTCATCTCCCTTTCTACTCTCACTCATGTCCTGTGTCTGTGTGACCCACTGTGTTTAATTAGGGTGGCTTGCATGACCAGACTGTGGGATGAGTTACTTCATTAACACCAACTTCCCAGTGACTACACCACTGAGGGACACGCCCCTCCCCCCAACAACCACTGACTGCCAACAGCTCTGGGCCATGGGGAATGCTGACAGCCCCAACCTTGCCCAGGTTTTATGCAGACAGCTTCTGCTGTGAGTTCACCATCAATGGCCATTTTACATCTGGAAGACAGTGTTCCACACTCCTCCCCATCCTCCTGATCTTGTGTTCTCTCTCTCCCTCTTCCATGATATTCCTTGACCCTTGAGGGAGGTGACAGAGATGTCCCCTTCATGGCAGCTCTTGAAGCTCCTTTTGGCCTAGGTCAATCTATCCAACCGCACCGCTAGCATTTGTTCTTGTCCTGGTATCTCATATGCCAGATGTGTGCACAGTTTCCCGAGCCTTGGTTTGGTAGATCTTTTTTTTTTTTTTTTTCTTTCCTTGAGACATACATGGTATTTCTTCTTTGCTCTCAGCAGGCTGGCTTAGCTTGCTAATGATTTCACAGTGTGAATAGACTTGTAACTATTAAGCCATGGTGATCTTTCACATGCAGCCCTGGGGCACGGGGAGGGAGGAGGGAAATAGTTGTAAGTCATTGTATGCATGGATTCATTGAGAAAAACCGAGAGTCTGGCTCTAAAAGTGTATCATCGCTCCCTCTGTATTTAACAAGGGAATGAGAGGTCACGGATTTTCAGGGTTGAGAGTCAGGCTGCTGTGTTGAGGGGTGAAACACTCTGGCCTGGAGCATCCCCAGAGGTGGCCAGAATGGCTCATTGCTGGTGCAGAGATCCATTTTAACCAGGATGCAGCCAGGTTAGGTTGACTCCTCCTCCTGGACGGAAATGTCCACAGCTTGAAATTCCTCCCTTGTGCAGGATCCTAAGTCTCCAGCACCAAGCACAGCACCTTGCCTAGACAGGCAAGCTACATCAGTACTGGTCACGGAAGGCACACACGCTCACGCATTGCCGTACCCCCCACAGCCCCACAGCTGCTATGCTCTTATTGTTCAAACATTTTGCTTCTTTAGCATTCGGCTCATTGTATTTGCACAGAAGTTGATGGGAAGCAGCAAACTGGTAAACCAGAGCCCAAGGATAGGCTCTAACGGTCCCTTGTCTTTCTGTTTTTGTTTATGCTTTTTTTTTTTTAATCATGTTTTGAGGGTATGGCACCGGGACCTTAGTTACATTCACAGTGTTGTGCAAAGCCATGCCCTTACAAGCCATCTACATTCACCTCAAACTGAAATTCCTCACCTGCTGGACAGTAACTCCCTGTTCCCTCTCCCTCTGGCTCCTGGGAACCCACTGCTCCTCTCCCTGAGTCAGGGAGGGCTGGGTACCCAGCTGTAAATGGGCGGGTAAGGTATGTGTCCTTTCCTCTTGTTTCACTTATCACAGTGACTTCAAGATTCATCCCTGTTGATGTGTGCCTTAACTTCTCCATCCTTTGTAAGGCTAATAATGCTGTGTCCATCTCACCACATTCTGTCTCAGACACTTGGCTTAGGCTTTTGGAGCATGTGTAATGTTGCCTAAGTCCCCTTCCCTGTGGGATGTGGACCAAGCTGTGCTCTTTAGGCCATTAGCATCCTCAAGTTTTAAAACCGTGTCTTAGGGCCAAAAAAGTGGAAATTCAACTCTTAAACAGGAGTAAATATTTGGAAGTCATGTATATGGATTTATGATTTGTATCCAGAATATAGAAGGACTCTTAGAACTAACCACTCAACGAAAAGTTCACCCAGTTTAAAATGGGCAAGGGGCCTCAGAATAATAAGATACACAGATAACCAACACAGATAACTAGAAAAAAAAATCTCAATATTCATAGCCATTGTGAGTATGCAAATTGGATCCACACTTCGCAGGCATGAGGATGGGTGGCCGAGGTGGCAGAGTACCAAGAGTTGAGGAAAGAGGCCTTCACACAATTCAGTGTGGAGGAGAGATGACGCACAGCTATAGAAGACAGCCCAGGCCTCCCCTCAAAATGCTAACCACAAAGTTCCGGCCTTATCTCATCTACCAAAGAGAAAGAAGACTCGGTCGCACAAAAGCCTGCTTACGAGTGCCCATAGCAACATCACTAAAGGCCAGAAAAAGCAGAAACAACCGAGATTTCCTTTGACCAGTAACAAAATCCGCAAAATGTGGTCTGTTTGAATAATGGGAATATATCTAGTAACAAAACAAAATGGAGATTTACTGACGCCTCTTCTATCATGACCCCAAAGTCATGCTCAGTGAAAGAAACCAACCACAAAAAGCCAATCTCATAGGATTCTGTTCCTATAGAATGCCCAGAATGGGCCAATCCAGAGACAGAAGGTGGACCAGTGGTTACCACGGAGACATAGGAGGCAGGCCATGGCAAAACTAGGAGTGGCCACTAATGTAGGGATTTGCTTGGGATGGTAAAAATGTTCTAAAATTAGGGTTATGTGAAAAAACAATGAATTATATTTTAAGTAAGTGAACCTGATGGTAGGTACATTATAGCCCAAAAAAACTGCTTGAAAAAAATATTTGGCAGCCATATCCCAGCATTCCACAGGGCAAGGATGTCATGGAGACAGTTACCCAGTATCAAGTAGAATTCTAAGACGAGATTAGGGAATCTCCCAGAGATACTATAGGGGGAAAGGAAATGAGTATGTGCTGTTTCCTGTGCATGTAAGAATTGAAATTTTATGATCTCTATCAGTTTCCTAAAACTGCAGCAGGTCTTCCTTTCATGAGTCTCAAATTGGTGGCACCAATTAATTAATGGACAGGGGTAATAGAATTGCGTCCATCCGCAGAGAACTTCAACAGCCTTAAGGATGGCTTTGGTCTGTTTCCTCCTTGGGCTCTTTCTCGATGTCATGAGCACCCAGGTTGATGTTAGGGCAGTCGTCTAGAGTCACCACCCCCTTAGCAGGCTTTCTTCCTCCTTAGCGGGTCTTAGGTTCCTTTGCTCGCCTGACCTTGGAAAACCAACAGTCTCCCTTCTGATTGCCCAGGAAATCTGTCTTGGGTTTAGTGGATGTGTGGTGAAAGCTAATTGAGGACTAATTGGGGTGTATCCTGATGGTAGAAAAATTGCTTTTTACGTGTGTGACTCTGAAGGTCAGCCCCCATCAACACACACACACACACACACACACACACACATTCACCTGATAGAGATTTGTTTATGCTTATTAATCACTCAACAGACTTTTAACTGTCAAATTAATTTAAATCTGTGGTCAGTTACTGGTCTGTTGCGCATGTCCACACATTGACTGGATGGTCGCTTGCTGGTCTGTTGCACATGGCTACCCATTGACTGGAGTCTCCCCTTGTGACTCTTCCCACTGCCTTTATGGTTTCTCCTCCTACCTGGTCTTGAGCCTGGGTACCTGTCTCACTCTCCTTACCAGACTGTAGACTCCTGCAAGGACCAAGATCACCATTATATTCTGCAGCTACTAGGCCAAGTAGGTGCACAGGACCGTTCACTGGGTTCTGTGTGGATGGCATGTCACACAGCAGCCAGAAAGAAGTGGTTTCTGTATGGTAGTGTTTGTCTTCTGCTAATGTCTGATAAGGAATGTCCCAGAGCCAGAATCCTGCTTTTCTGCTGGCTGGGGCACACAGTGGCCTCCCATTTGATTGACTGTGACCCGGGCTTGCAAGCATGCAAGTGTGGCATTTAATCACACGGATTAAGCTTCAAACATCAATGTAGTGTTTGGCTTTTCTTCCTTAGAGTCTGTGAATAATATTTGTGGTTCCAAAACCTTGTGAAGGCGCCTCTGGAATGTGAGCTCAAGATGTCTTGGTTTTTCTTGGCAGGGCTGATCAAAGCCATCAGTCATGTCAGAGGGGGTTAGGCCACCAAGAAGACAAATTGACTCCAGAGCCATGCACAGACTTGGATCAGTTGATTTAAAAATGCATTTCCTCCTAATTCTAATAGTAATTATGCCTATTTATGAAGTACAGAGCAATATTTCAGTCGCTTCATACTATGTGTGGTGATGAGATGGGGCATATTGCATACCTATGTGCCTCTCTACTCCATACCCTTCATGGGTTCTCTTAATCACTATTCTCTACCTTTAAATATATACACACATATTATATATGCACATATAGATAAATACTATGCTTTAATGAATATAATTTATTATATAACTATATTGTATGAATATAATTCTGTATATATATATCTTATATTATATATAAGTATATATTATATATAATATATTGTATATATTATATATATTATAAATAAATATATGTATGTATATATTTGTATATATCATAATATATAATACAAGTACATTTTTAGCTTCCAGATATCAGTGACACTGCACAGGGTTTGTCTTCCTGTGCCCACCTTATTCTTTTAACCTACTATCCTCTAGTTGCATGCTACTGAGATTGACAGGCAGGATTTTATTTTTTCATGGTAGATGGTTTTTCACCCATCAAGGTGAAAATCTCACCTATTTTCCTTGTCCACCCCTCTGCTGACGGACCACTTGGGTTGATCTCACGTCTCGGTAGTTGCAGGCAGCAGACCAATAAGTGTGGGAACCCAACCAGACTTTCAAACCAAAGGGCTCACTCATCCTCACCTCACTGGGTAATAGAATCTACTCTCTCCTCACCACAGAGAGTGTTAAGCATGTCTTAAGTTTCCGTGAGTTTCCCACCGAACTCCGTGTGGACCGGGCACTTGTGACATCGTGGAAAGACAAAAGCTTAATCACCCTATCAGCAAGCTTAGCTCAGAAGGGCGCGTGAGGATGTGATGTGGATATTGCTTCTCAACACGGTGGCCAGTGTTGTGGGGCAAGAAGGCCCAAGTCAATGGCATGTACCTGCCTCCAACTTCAACCCTCCCGCCCACCAAGCCACTGCCGACTCATCGCTGACTGCACACGCTGTGGAGCATCCTCTCTTTGTGTCTCTGACCTCTCTGGCCCCTTGTGTTGGAGTCTCCTCTGATATCTCTGGTTGAGGCTATCCCCATTCTTCTCCATCCAGGATTCTTCTTCTCATTTCTGCTCCCTGACTTCAGCCAGGACTCAGTAGCAAGCATCGTCTTCCCTCTTGGAACTCATGCTTATTTTCCATGCCCATGCAGCTTCCGGTGCCATAGGATTAAGTCCCCCATAGGATTAAGTTTAGCGTGGGGCTGCACAACTGGCATATACAATGATTGACATCCCACTCTTAGCTGAGCTATAGATTACACAAGCCAGTAAATCTGGACCTTCTCCTTGCAAGCAGATTGGCTCCCAGCGGGAAAGCAGATACAGCTGTTTACAGCAGAAATGCACCACAGAGATTTTCGCTCTGCTGCATAGAGCAGGTCCTTTCCATTTACTATGTTTTTTCTTAAACATAACATCCAAAGGATACTAAATACAGCTCTTCACAAGTGATAGGGAAGGGATCTAAGACAGATGACAGACCACTTGCCCCAAAGTCACTCATCTTGAAGTCAATCTTGCTCCCCTTGGTCCTCTAAACCCATGTTCCGTCCAGGTGACTGATGGAAAGGAAGGGATAGAAGGGAAGCTAGAAGACCAGCAGGAAATGCCCTGCAAGATGGGAGGTCCGAAAGAGCCAACAGTAAGTGAACAAGGTGTGTCATGAAGCAGCAGCAGCTTTCTGTGTGGGAAATAGCCACAGCAAGCAGCCTGAGCAACAGTGTAAATGACAGCCTCTGGTGGCTTGCCTGCCTTCTGCCAGCAATCAAAAGAGGAAAAAGGAACCTCACCCTCAGCTTCATCAGAAAAGCAAAGCAAAGCAAAACAGACCTTCAAAATGACTGTCTTAGTTAGGGTTTCAATTGCTATGAAGAGATACCATGACCAAGGCAACTCTTATAAAGGAAAACATTTCATTGGGGCTGGCTTACAGTTTTGAAGGTTCAGTCCATTATCATCATGGCAGGAAGCATGGCAGCTGTGCGGGCAGACATGGTGCTAGAGGAGCCCCACATCTTGGAGGAGTTCTACATCTTGATATTTAAGGAAGCCGGAAGGAGACTGTGCCACACTGGGTAGAGCTTGAGCATAGGAAACTTCAAGGCCCACCCCCATGGTAACGCACTTCCTTCAACAAGGCCACATCTCCTAATAATGCCACTTCCCATGGACCAAGCATATTCAAACCACCACAGTGACAGAATGTATGGAGCAGCTTGAGCAACACAGAGGCAGCCATGCATGGCATCCTGGGATCAGATCAGGACTGAATCTCCACCCTGCACCTACTTCAGCTGTGGAGCCCTGAGCATGCTAAGAGCTCAGGAAATATCAGGGGTTATTTTTACTTGGCATGAGCCAGGATTCGGTGATCCAAGGTCAACCACAGCAGCCTGATGAGCACATGATAGTTTCCTAACTCCACAGAGGGTCAGGACTGCACTGTCACCCAGTGGTGAACCTTCCTGGCATGCACAAGACCTTGGGTATGCCGATAGACCCTACACACAATACAGGCTTTTGCCTTCAGAGAGCCCATCTGAGGGAGTGTGATGTTCCTGAGGAAGACAGGCCTTAGGGCAAGGTCTTGTCCTACAACAGTGGAAACATTTTCTTTCTAAAAATGATTTATTATTAGTTTCTGTGTGCATGCATGCACACAATGTGGGCACATGCATGATGCAGTTCTGGAATTGAACTGAGATTCCCCAGGGCTTACATAGCAAAGGCCTTCACCTACCAATCCATCTCACTGGCCCAGAAAGGTTTTCTTTGGCTAAGAGATGAGCTGCCGATCCTAAGAGGGTTTGTTATTTAAAGTAAATAGCAAGGTACTCTGTTCTCTTTGCAAGGTGATAGAATAAATTGATTTCCCGGGGCAGGTTTTCAACTAAGTGCTAAGCCCCCTCACACTGCTCTCTGTTAAGTCCCAGAGAGGTGTGAACAGCTCATGAAAGTTTTATGTTTGCCCACTGCCAGCTTAATAAAGTTGGGCTTGGCAGGTTTTAGAAGAGAGCTCAGGTTATTAACTGGCTATGGTGTGAATCTAACGGCATCTCCTTGGCCAGGAGAAGATGTCCCGATGGGATGCAGAGGATGCCTGAGGTCCTGAGGCAGTAGCTTGTTTTCCTTGTTTGCTGGGAACAGGATGAGAGAGAAGGTGGTCACCCATGTTCCTGCCATTTTGCCATGGAATATGGGAAACAGCATGAGTTTTCCTTCATCTTTTCTTGTGTTTTGTTTGCTATGGGGGGTTTTGCTATGTAGCTCCGAATGGCCTGGAGCTCACTAGGTCATCTAGAGTGGCCTTAGACTCACAGAAATCCTTCTGCCTCAGCACCTCAAGGGCTAGAATTACAGTATGCCCAACCATCTTCAGCTTTCACAGCTCCTTTTGACTTCCTTCTTACACCAACCTGTCTTCTTCCGAGAGGCCTTCTGCTTATTAGCTCTCTTTGTGCTGTGGCTTGGGACACGAGGCTGAGGAGAGAAAAACACCTCAGGTTTTTCAACCTTGCTAACACTGTGACCTTTACTATGCTGCCTCATGCTGTGGTGACACATAATGAAAATTATTTTCACTGCTACTTTGTAACTGTAATTTGCTACTGTTATGAACCCTAATGTAAATGTCTGTGTCTTCCGATGGTCTTAGGCCACTCCTGTGAAAGGGTTGTTCAACCCCCCAGAGGGCTTGTGACCCAAAGGTTGAGAACCAATGCTCCAGATGGTCCTCACCAGGCTTTGGTAATTTCCCTGTAGTCTCTTTCCTCAGAGGTCTCTAGTGGTACCCACGAGCTTATTTCTGGATTCGGAGGTGCATTTGTGGATATGTGATCATTGTGATAAAAAGTGTGGTCTTTGAAACACAGGACTGTGGGACTAAGAAATCATCACCATGCTCTTCACCAAGTTGTACCACATCTAGAAAAGCTGGTGGGGTTTAGGTAGGAGTGACTTCTTCATTTCCGGGCAGTGCAGAATGATTGGAATGTCCAGCCCAGCAGTGTGGGCACTTAATGTTGGCTGCAACTAAAGGGTGGAGCTTCAGTCCCTACTTTTGGAGAATGGTCTGTGCTTTGGAAATGAGACACCTAGGAGTCAAAGCTTCAGCTGCAGCCAAGCCTTTGGTGGCACTCAGCCTGAGCTCATACCTACATCCCCGAAGCCAGAGTCGTAAGGTAAGCAGCCCCCAAATCTCGAGCCACAGAGGTTTTGAGAGAACAACTGTTTCTTGTTTCAGATCAGTGTTTGTGGAATGTCACATTAGAAGCTTATTTTCAAGTGACATTTGGGGCAATGGTCATTACATGCCAATTTCCACCCTGTTCACTGAGGCTGTCCTCTGTGCATTTAGAAGGTTACTCTCTAGCTAAAGTTCTTGAAATGCTGTGAGCCTTAGTTTCTTCCTCTGTAAAATAGGTATGATAACAGATCGCTGGGTTCATAATGGATACCTTGTCCGCAGTTTGGTGCCCCATAAATGAGTAACTCAATATCATTAATAGAGTATCAGCCTAGCCAGGTGTAGTGCTACACACCTTTAATCCCAGCTCTTAGGAGGCAGAGGCAGGCAGATCTCTGTGAGTTCATGGCCAGCTTGGTCTACAGAGTGAGTTTCAGGACAACCAGGGCTACTTAGTGAGACACCTGTCTCAAAAAAAAAAAAATATATATCCATATACATCATATACATGATGTACATCAAATACACCATATATATCATATACATATACATTGTATTTTCTGAAACAGGGTCTTACTATGTATGTACATGTGTGTATGTATACACACACACACACATGATGTACTGGCTGTTTTTGTGTGTCAACTTGACACAAGCTGGAGTTGTCAGAGAAAGGAGCCTCCCTTGAGGAAATGCCTCCTTTCATGAGATCCAGCTGTAAGGCATTTTCTTAATTAGTGATCAAGGGTGGGAGGGCCCCTTGTGGGTGGTGCCATCCCTGGGCTGGTGGTCCTGGGTTCTCTAAGAAAGCAAGCTGAGCAAGCCAGGGGAAGAAAGCCAGTAACTTCTCTCCATGGCCTCTGCATCAGCTCCTGCTTTCTGACCTGCTTGAGTTCCAGTCCTGACTTCCTTTGGTGATGACCAGCAACACGGAAGTGTAAGCTGAATAAACCCTTTCCTTCCCAACTTGCTTCTTGGTCATGATGTTTGTGCAGGAATAGAAACCCTGACTAAGACACACAAACACATACAGACACACACACATATGTATATGTATGTATATATTCAGCCTTCTTGGTTCTTGGTTTTTCTTCTCTTGCTTCCTCAGATACCTGTCACACAAGCACAGTCTGCCCTCATCGCACTGTACAGAGATGGATTGTCTCAAGATCTTCTGCACTGACAATAAGCTCCAAAGAAGAGGGGGGATCTTCCAGTCTCTGTTTCCATAGCACCTGACACCAGATAGTGAGAGAATGAGCAGCTTCTGGGGTATATGCACACACACCATCATCATTTGCACACACACCATCATCATTTGCACACACACCATCATCATTTGCACATACACCATCATCATTTGCACACACACCATCATCATTTGCACACACACCATCATCATTTGCACACACATCATCATCATTTGCACACACACCATCATTGTCTGGTAAAGAATGCCATTAAGTGATTGACTCTTGTCTTCAGCCACACATGGGTGACATTCAAAAGCCAGAGATCCCCGCAGGGTCTGCTCACTTTAGCCTCTGCCTGCCCATCACAGAAAACTGGCTATGGTAGATAATCGTTCTTGCTTGTACATTTTCCTCATTCATAGGAACCACTCAAAAGTCAGAATCCCTTTCAAGAGTTGGGATATAGGTGACAATTTGAGATTTGTTAATTTTAAATTATGATTCTCGTTATTTCCCAGAACACAAACCCTCAGAAAGTCATTGAGTGGCTTTTTTTTTTTTCCTGTAGTGTTGCAAGCACAGCAGAAAGAGGGGGAATGAGAGTGTCTGAGTTATGCCCAAATCTAAATTTCAGGATTTATGAGCTGTGTATCTGCCCAGCTGTGGCCCCAGCTGTTTGTTCCCTATGTGTTCATTTGTTCCACCCCATAGGGTGACAATGAAGACTAGCAGAGAACACACACACACACACACTGGGGTTCAGAAATCTCAGCCTCCATTCTGTCTTTGCTGTCTGCCAGATGGATAATAGGTGTCCATCATCTGTCAAGAAAGGATGCTCCCAGGACCACCACACCTACAAACAAGGAGCTGCCTTATCCCTGAGGGATTCCTGAGGGCTGACAGGTTGAGGTCTGTGCACTGGTGACCAGAGAACAAGCGTCTCTCCCGAATGACGTCACTGGGGTTGAACTCTGAGCACCGATTCTGGGTCAGCTCCCTCTGGTGATTGCATCTTTCCAGTTGGCAGGTCCGGGCGCCTCAGATCCGTCCAGCGTGCTGTTTACTCTCGGTTTTGCTTTGCCAAGGGAAATCTGAGGACTTGTGATTCTGCTGTTAAAACATTAATTAGTTGCACTTGCAGCAGCAAACATCATGTAAAGCCCAAATTAGTACTTTTAATACCTCCTGGGCTGATGCAGAGTGGGAGGGAAGCCAAATCTGGCCGGACATGCACTTAGGGCTTCCCACCAACCAGCAAGTGGATGTTGAGTTCATCAGCATCTCACTAGGCAGAAGGCTCGGTCTCCATGGCAGGAGCATCAATTGGACAGGAGAGCCCTCGAAACTGGAGGAGCAAAGCTTGCTCATGTAGCTTGATGCCTTTCCTTGAAACTCTTGAAAAACAAGAACAAAAAACACCCAGTCCTCCTGCCACACACCATGTACGCACCATCACACTGCCTGTCAATACCAAAGCAAAGGTGAAAGACGGTCTTACAGAAATGTGTGCTCCAAACAGAAGAGATACATCGCTAAGAGGAAGTTACAACACAGAATTACAGATCTTTAAAAGGTACAAGCATCCAATACTTGCAGAGGAAGAAAGGGCTACACATTCTTAAACACTAGTTTGCTCGAGTATCGATCGATCAACACTCTTGCTCTACAGAGCGTTTTGCAGTAGTTGTGAGAACTCCAATTTGTTTGCATTTGCAGAACAAAGCGGCTTATAGGGCTCCATCTGGATGATGTAATAATGACAGTATGTGTAAGCACAGCAGATTGTTATCTTTCCATAATAGCCAAAGGAAAAAAAATGAAATATCTCTTAACAAGAGACCAGTTACTGACACCCCTGTTTGGCTATGCAGTGGCATACCATAGCGAGCCTTGAAATGATGTGTTTTAGAAGAGGTTACAGATGCCCGTACGATGTTCATGCCACCTGGTTGTATTAAAAAGCGTGGGTCACAAAAATCAATAAAGATGGAATGGTTCCAGTTTTTTGTATGATAAATATTTGCATAAAAGCAATTTGGCAGCTGCTGTCTCTAGATTATTGTCATCTTCAGTTGGTATCATTTGTAAATTTCCAACTTTTCCACAAAGAGACTGTGCTATCTTTGTAGTTCCAAAAAGCCATGAACAAGAGAAGCCAGTACACTTGGATAAGGACCTCGCCCAGGTGTTGGGGGAAACTGAGGCCAGAGCTTGGGGAGGAACGTGCACTTCCTTCAGCGCATCCAGCTGAACCACTGTTGGGAACTAAAAAGGGGGGCCCTGGGGAAGAGAGGTAAGGGGAATACCCACACCCTGCCAGAGTTCCACCTATTCTCTGCGCAGTCAGGTGTGGGAGAGCTGCCATACACTTTCCACTCATCCCTGGGTGGGCATCTAAGCCTCTGACCCACTCTTCGGAGGGTGGTCAAGGGGCAGCCCTACCTGGGAGCCCCGGAGCTTCTTTGTTAAAGCCACCGGGGTTATCAGAGAGAGGGATGAGGGAAGAGAGGTTCCCAGCACCATCAAGAGTGAGCACAGTGGATCTTGACTGGAGCAGAGACTGTCTATGGTTTTAGAGCTTTATTGTAGAAAGGCAGGGAGAAAGAGAGAAGGTAGAAGAGAGAGAGGGGGGGAAAGGGTAGAGAGAAAGTATGAAAGTAAGAGGGAGAGAGGAGAGGAGAGGAGAGGAGAGGAGAGGGGAGGGAAGACAAAGAGAGAGGAGAGAGGGGGTGAGAGTGGGGGTAAGAAGTAAGAGAGTGAGAAGTAAGAGAGTGAGAAGTAAGAGAGTAAGGTGGGGCCTAGCAGCCCCTTTTATGGTCTTTACTGTTGCTAGGTAGCTGGGGAGGAGTTTAGCCTGAAGGTCAGAAACTTGGGTCATTGCCTACATGACTTCTAGCCATGCTTCTCTTGTGGGGGATGTGGGGGGTGGTAAATTAGGTGGGGGGACCAGAGGTCCAGGAGCATGAGGGAACGCCTACTGTGTCATGAAGGTGAATTATCACCCTTCAGGGTTCAGACCTCAGCTCGACTGGAGTCCAGCCTGTCTGTGCAAAGCCCAATTCCCCACAAACCAAGGTCCCTGCTGGGGGCTGGGCAGAGGAAGGAGGAGCTTCTGTCCCCCACAAATGAGGGGCCTATTGCCATGATGCTCTGTAGCAAGGAAGGACAAACAGACAGAATTGAGAGTAGTAACACATGCTATGGAGACCTTAAACCAGGGTGTTTCATTGGTGAACAGCTGGGTTAGAGGGGAGTTTGGGAAGCCTGAGATGTCTACAGAGTTCACAACTATGGAAATAACATGTGGAAGAAAGAGAGAGTGCATGCGGAGTCTCGAAGGTAGGAATAAGCTTGGAGATTTGTTTTGTTCTGTTTGAGGCAGAGTCTTGTCACATAAGCCAGGCTAGCCTCAGCATCATGGCCGTCCTCTTGAATGGTAGCATCGCAGGTGTAAGCATGCCTGGCTGAGTTTAGCTTTGCAACGTATAAAACAAAGAGCTCAGTACTTCAGGGGCCTAGTAGAATGGACCACATGGTCCATTTAGTGCGGCTGGCAGGAGCAGATTGCACAGGGGCTGTGCAGAGTGTCGGATTTTACTGAGAATCCAGCTGAAGAGCAGCTGGTTCTCATTGCTGTCACTACGCTGAGCCTACACAACCCAAGGCAGAGGGAGAGAAGGGGCTGAGCCTTGACTGGTGTGGGAAACTGGAACTCTTGGTGTTACTAAATGCCCAACTGGATAAGCTTTGCTCGGTATGGTCACAGAGGTGATAAGGAGTCTCTGTGGGACGGTCCACTCAGTATAGTCAGGCGGGTGGCAGTGCCCTCTAATGCAGAACAAGTTCCCTTGGTCTGCCTTTTCCTGCACACTCTGAACTCTGGGAGATTGACTTGTCTGAGGCTATGAACAGCTTCCCGCAGTCTTTAGTTTCCAGAAGTCAACCCACAGGGAGGTCAACAGGAGACCACAGATACTGATGAAGTTTCCTCAGGCGCCTGTGCCACTGCACCTCTGGTTCTCAGTTCCACTGATCGAAGCTCCGGAGGGAGGCACGCTTCTTTGTGGGTCAGGTGACTATGCCCTGCTTTACCCTCTCAATGCAGGAATATTATGAGTCCCGAGGTTCCGTGCCTCTCTTGAGGTACCCCTGCATCCCCACGCCTTCCTAAATAAACCCTTTGTTAATCTTGCCTCTGATTTGCAATTCAGGTTTAGCATTCATGTCAAGCAGGAGCTCTGTCTGAAAAGCCACCATTTTTTCCTAGTGGTTTAGGATGTTCTAGCCACTGAACAGGAGACCAGGGGCTGGTCCTCCAGGAGTTGGTGTGCCAGAACCCACAGGTTCAAGTCATGTTGATTTGATGAGGGTTGTGGGTAAAAGGCTTTCCAGGAAGGCTTCAAGAACTCTGGCTCCAGACAAGGTCTGGTGAAGTTGATGCATTATATAGCAGCTCTTAGGGTCTAAGCACGTACTGCAGTCTCTCTCCGGCCTTGAGAGGTACCTACTAAATCTTAAACTAGAGGAGATATAGCTTTTGCATGTGCTTTGGAACTAGGGAGCATGATAGACAATGATAGAACGTTATAGCCTTAGGGGTGCAGACTGCAGGGGTGGAGAGTTCTAGGTTCAAATCATACCTCAGCCACTGTGTTGGCTTTCTCACAAGCCAAGTGACTGGTTTTATGTCAGCTTGACACAAGCTGGAGAAGAGGAAGCCTCAACTGAGAAAATGCCTTCCTGAGATCAGGCTGTAGATAGGCCTTCAGGACATTTTCTTAATTAATGATTGATGCATGAAGGCCCAGCCCATTGTGGTCCTGTATTCTACAAGAAAGCAGGTTGAGCAAGCCATGAGGAGCAAGCCAGTAAGCAGCACCCTCCATGGCCTCTGCATCAGCTCCTGCCTCCAGGAGCTGTCCTGTTTGAGTTCCAGACCTAACGTCCTTTAATAACCAACAGAGGTGATGAAGTGTAAGCCAGACAAACCCTTTCTTCCCTAAATTGCTTCAGTCATGGTGTTGGCATTCGGATCCCTAACTAGGATAACCACCCTCATCAAGCTACTTCCCAACCCAATGCCTCTGTTCTCTAATAAAATGATAACTTGTGTAATATCATCTCTCCCCTGGTGTATTATAAACCGATACAATGTATCATTATAGTCTACGGTGTCTGAAACAGTGTGAGATAATTATTGATACTGGAACACCAAGAGGATTAGTGGGTGCAATAAGGATTTGTCATCAAAATTTCAGGCATGATAATAGTTATATGATTATGCTTTTCAAAATGAGTCCTTATGTCTTCGAGATACGTAGTTATCCACTTGTGGATTTGCTTCAGAATTCCCCGTGGGGAGGGAGGTAACGTAATCATGAGCCAGTAATTATTAAAGCTGGATAATAGTTACATGGGGGTTTCTTTTCAATGGTCTCTTTGTGGTGTTTGACTTTCTCA
Organism: Mus caroli; assembly: GCF_978045245.1. Taxonomy (NCBI): domain Eukaryota; kingdom Metazoa; phylum Chordata; class Mammalia; order Rodentia; family Muridae; genus Mus; species Mus caroli. Next base: position 93,880,770 of record NW_028227264.1, read on the forward strand.
TAAAACAGAGTTTGAAATTCTCACAGTGGGAAATGTTTGGTGGGAGCCGAGGCCACAGTAAACACCTTGCAAGTCACTTTGTTTCTTGAGAAGCTAATGGGCTCATACACCTTCCCTGTGTGGTGGCCACTGTGCCACCTTGATGGATGTGAAGACCCGCCCCTTTCCTGGTGGCCAGTACACAGCACCACCTACTCTTGGGGAGTGGTGGGTATTCTGTCATCATGACAACAGGATCCTCTACTTAGAGGCTTTGAGACAACTGGTACTTTCCCAGATCATGTCTCTTATGGAGATAAATTCCCTGGACAGCATGGATTGCTTTCAGGTTAGGCTTGGGGCCTTTGAAGGCATTAGTGTCTTTGGGAGGAAATGAAGAGTGGAGTGAAGGGAGGAAGGAAGGAAGGAAGGAAGGAAGGAAGGAAGGAAGGAAGGAAGGAAGGAAGGAAGGAAGGAAGGAAGGAAGGAAGGATATTTGGTGGAGAAACAGAGATGGCCTGTGTTGCTTTCTCACAAGCCGAGTGACTTCAACATGTCATAAACCTTCCCTGGATTTGAGTGTCTGAGTGTATGGAGCAAGAGATTTGGTCGAGTTCCTGTGATTCTTTCTCAATCCAACCTAAAGTTTTAATAACCTTCTGAATAAATGTTTTCACATTCACTGGAGACAACCAGGACCATGTAGAAATAGCAGAGACAATGTAAATTGCCCTAGTTCTGGCCCCAAGAAGTTAAGTATCTCCCAGTGTTATTTTCAAGAGCCAAACTCGTGCATAATTTGTTGAAAACTGAGTTTGGAGGTTGTTTTGTCAGCCACGGAAGATATAGCAGGTGAGCAGGCCTGGTCCCTGCCTTCCATACCTGTCCCTCTAACAGCACAGATGATGCCCTACAGGTTTATGTGGAGGGTGCATTCCCCGGGAGGCTGATGCCTTCTGTTTACCAGTAAAGTCTGCTGTGTTTTGCTGCCATTTTGGGGCTGTCCTGCTTAGATTTGAAGAACTTTTCTGAATGTTATTTCTTATGGCGAAGCGCAAAGAAGCTTTGGGAAGCTACGTTAGTCACATTTCAGATTAGCATGACAAAGGCAACTTGCGGAAGAAATCATTTATTTTAGCTTACGGTTCCAGAGTGTTCAAGCCCGTGATGGCAGGGACGGCGTGGTGGTAGGCATGATGGCTGGAGCAGCTGACAGGGCTCACATCTTGAACCTCAAATATGAAGCAGAGCAAACTACAAGTAAGGGAAGCTTTGTTTTCGTTTTACTCTGAAAGCCCCACCCTCGGGGAGATACTTCACCTAGCAAAGCCCCACCTCCTAAACTGTCCCAAACAGTGCCACCAACCAGGGACCAAGTGTTCAAATGCCCTAGACTGTGGGAGATACTTCTTACTCAATCCACCACAGGAACTAAGAAAGAAAGCAACATCAAGCAGTCAGACCAGACTTGTCAGCCATGTTCAGCTTCTTTGACCACCTATCTGAGGCACATCAGCCGTGACTGCTCAGAGCAGCTTCTCTGCTCTTCATCTACTGTCTTCAGGTCACCTCTGCCAGAGGCATAACAAACAATATGGCAACTTCAGCGGAGAAAGGCCCGGGGAGGAGAAAACATTGTGGGGAAGGGGGGATTGGGAAGCTAACCCCCTTTCCTGTTACGTTTGCAATGAGAGCTGTAAGAAACACTAGAAATACTCCTGATGAACCCCTGATCTCTTCCAAGGAGATGGGGAGGCAGAGACACATGTCCCCAAAGGCCACTTCCTTTCCAGTCGTCATAGAGAGGGGCACTTACTCTCCTCATAGAAGTCCCCATCCTGTGACGCCTTCTTCACTTACCTCACTTTCGGAGACTGAGTTCCGAGACTGAGTTTCGCCTAACAGAGTCTTCCCAGCACACAGGGCATCCTGCAAGCTCACCTCCTGCTGGGGAATCTGAGCCTATAGCTGAAGGACTCCTGAGCAGGTTTCTTGCATCTCACAGAGATGTGATGTCCCCATGTCTCTTCCAAACAAATGCAAGATTGGTTTCCATAGCAAATACTGTATTTTTCCCCCACCTGTATGAACTGGAATTCTATTGCCTTCCTTGTAAGCTGAATCTTTTTGCAAAAAGTCCCAAGCTGACCCTTGCCAAGGGAGTTTGCTGTCCAAGTACAAGAAACAGACACGCAAGAAGAAATAAATATTATTGGTGGCATAGATTTGCAGTTTCTTAACTCTCACAGAACTCAGGCCTGAACAAGCATAAGTTACCTGGGCGTTGTCCGGAGAGACAGCTGAAGTGGAGAAACAAGAGGAAACTAAGAAATAAATAAAAAAGCAACCAAGACTCAAAGTTCAGATTAGATGAGGAGAGAGTAATTCTAATTCCCTAACAGAAACGGGCACCAGAGGGTCTCCTGTCCTTCAAAGAGGGGTGTGTACCAGGGTCCAGTGCACAGGACTGCTGCTTGATCGCTCCACAGTTACTTAAGGGCTGTCTTATGCTGGAGGGATGGAACGCTCGCTCTGCATGATAGCAAGGGATTGAACTGATACTGTGTGTGAAAATAAACAAAAGATGGGTTTCTCTTTAAGGAAACACTTCTAGGAAACAATGTAAAGGACTATCTGTGTGGAGAGAGGCAGTGTGTCTCTTGCCCACCCTGACTCAGTTGCCAGATATTGATCCTTCAGTATCTTAAAGGGGCCAACCCCTTCTGCACACTGTAGCTAGCTCTGCTTGGAGCACTCTGTGTGTAACCCTGCCAGAGGCCTGACTTCCTCTTTGACCTTTGAACCTGCTGAGTCACACACTTCCTTCAGGTCCCAGCCAGATTGTCATAGCCACACACAGTGTTTTCCCGACCCCCTTCTCTAAGGAAATTCCTACTTGCCAGTGACCGTAACACTTTGTGCTTTCCTTTATAGCACTTACCAAATGTGTACATACATGTGTGGGTCTGTGTGGATAGAGACATACTTACGCACATACATATACTTCATAGGTGTGTGCACATACAAAGACAAAACACAATCAAAATTTGTGTGACTATTTATTTACTCTGTGTCTCAGCAGTAACCATGGAGCCCACTGCTTTATTCTATTTTCTGTGTGGCACCAGATACAGTAGGCACCAATAAGTATGCTGAATCCTATGGCTTCTGCTACTACAATGTCTCTGAGTGTGTTGCTCCGAACTGAGCTGCGAACTGTCAGAAATGGTTGCAGGTGGACCTGCCTTCAGATCTTGATAATAATTGTACCAACTTGTATGGAAGGAACTTATTTTCCATTTACTTTTAATTCTTCTGATTTTGTCAAAGAGAAAAACTTGTTTGGGGCAATGGCTATAACACCTGCCAGGCTTAAAAGAGAGATAAATGAATGGTAGGTAGGTTGATAGTTAGGTAGATAGATAGATAGATAGATAGATAATGATATAGATGGATACAGAGAGAGGATAGATAGAAATAGAAGAAAGGAAGGAAACACACACAGATACGGGGAGAGAGAAAGACAGACAGACAGACAGACAGACAGACAGACAGTGGTTGCTCTTCAGCAAGCAACACTAGGCAGAATGTAGTAATATGATTTTTGATTTTCATGTGTTTCATGTCCTTTATTCGTGGCAAGAAATACGGATGCTTTCCCTCAGGGAAGTGATCCCAGCCTTTAACTTAAAATAAAACCCAAATAGCTGGGCTTGGTGGCGCACACCTTTGATCCCAACACTCAAGAGACAGAGGCAGGTAAATCCCTGTGTTCAAGGCCAGCCTGGACTACAGAGTGAATTCCAGAACAGCCAGGGCTAGACAGAGAAACCCTGTCTTTACAAAACAAACAAATGAATGGCTACATAAGGCAAAATCAAGTAAGTTTATCTGATAAAATATTGGGGTAATGTTTGTGCTACAGGCGGTTCTTGAAAGGTCTACAACTTGGAATCACTTGGTTCTGGGTGGAGACTAGGGGTGGCCTCCTCTGGTTTCCCTCTGCCTTTCCTCTGTATTGCTAGTACCATATTTCTTGGCTAAGGGTTCCCTGGATTCCATTTCTGAGCTGGTGCAAGTCTGTGACAAGGTTTTGAAAGCAGACCAAGTCTTTCTCAAGTCACTCTGAGAACATGTCCCTTCTGATACTAAAATAGCCTTTTTCAAAATAGCGATTGGATCACGAGTATGCCTTTGGTGACCCTGTGGTTCCCTCTGTTTCATTTTGTGTCCATGGTGACTTGGAGGAGCATAGCTCCTCTGGGTAGGCTCCAACAGCCTAGAGTCCACTACTTTCAGGAGAAAGTCGTGTGGTCATCCTCTGCAAGAAGGGAATTCAATACATTCCGGTACAATCGTGCTTACCTTTATAAATAATAAAAGGAACAGGGAATTCAGTGTGTGTGTTATGGGTATTATATGAATGTCTCTGTGTGTTCATGAGTATGTGCATATGTCTCTGTGTTCATGAGTGTGTGTGTATATATGTGTGTGGGTGGCTTAAGGCCCCTAATACAAATGTATGTGTGTTATAGAAAATAGCCTTTCTACTTAAAAAATAAAAATAGGGAATTGTTGTCCTTCATATTTTTAATGAAAGAGATTACCTAATTAATTAATTAATAGATGTTGCCAGTGTTGTATAGGGCCAGTGTTGTGTAAGGGGTAAAAAGGTGTGAGGTGTCCCTACAGCAAATTCTTCCCCTGGAGACAGACCTGGGATGGAAGGGTCTTAGATTATGGTACCTAGAAGACAGACAGACCTGGGATGGGAGGGTCTGTACCTAGAAGACAGACAGAGCTGGGATGGGAGGGTCTGTACCTAGAAGACAGACAGAGCTGGGATGGGAGGGTCTGTACCTAGAAGACAGACAGAGCTGGGATGGGAGGGTCTTAGACTATGGTACCTGGAAGACAGATGATTACTTGGAGACTCGGGCTCCTGGTCTTCTGAGGAGAAAGGCAAGCAGGATTTTACAGAGGAGAGACAGGTTGTCATCTGTGGAAATTTCCAAATATCTGGTGCTGCTTTCCAGCCCGAGCATGGAAGAAGCCAGTGCCTGACACCTGGTAAGAACTGTGCTTTTTCTGTGTCAGTGCTGAGCTTGGGTTTGTGTGACACTTAGAGCTCTGTGGGAAATTCAGCAGATAGAGTGCTGGGCTTCATGGCCTGATCCCTTTGATCAGCTCCGGCAACTGCCTAACAAAAAGCGTCTGAAGAATAGACCCTGGCTTGACGTGAGCTCACATGTATCCAAGCAGCCAGTCCTGTTGGTCTTCAAATCTGACCTATGCAACAAAAGCTATTACCTTTCGTGCAGGAACTCTGCACTGAGTACCATGGGGCAGCTGCGGCAGATGCCTGCCAGGCATCTTGGAGGGGGCAGTGACTGTGTGACTGGGATGTGTTCCTGTCTCTTCACATGTGCAGTTCATCAGCGGCGCGTAAGCCGCCATGAAAGAACATAACGTCCGTGAGAACCAGAGGGACGTGTTTAACTGTGTGATAGAGAAATTAAGAAAAGCTTCATTGAAGGCCATTTGACCAAGACCTAAGAAGGTGACACCCCCTGGAGAAGACACTGATCGCTCAGGCCAGAGAAGCCATGGGATGGGTGACTCAGTTCAGCAGTCGATTCTCTCCATCTTGAGGGTCCAGGGGAACAAAGTCAGCCATGGCAGCATCTCACCAGCTCATAATAAATGCGTTTGTAAGAGGGAGGGATTTAGAGGAGATACAGTCCTTAAATTATCTGACAGATGAGCAATGTTACATGGGGCAGGGAATGTGTTTTTTTCCCCTAGATTTTGCTTCTGGAAGGTGGAATTTTTTTTCAAACATTGTAAAGAAGCCCTCTACAGTTAAGATTGTTTTCCATTGCAAAAAGTCCCTAAATCCCCCCCCCCCCCCGGCAGAAACAGCGGGGAATCTGAGAGCAGAGCTCAGGTCATCCTCAGCCCTCACCATCACCGCCTGCGGTGGGCGTCCACCTTAAATCGCTGTGGCTGTTCCCTATAATTGCCAGCAGGTGGCAGCAGTGCTGTCTGTGTAACGGTTGTTTTCCTGTTCGATTTTACTCTGGAAGCCACACACAACACGCATATTCATTATAGAATCATTATAGGCAAAGCCAGGAAATAGAGGTGAGCAAAGGGGAGCGGAGGGAGCGGCGCCATCTGTAGATAATCACTGCCGTGGTACAGTCTGCCTTTGTCGCACACAGGCCCGAACCCGTTCCACGGTTCACAATGAACCAGTCGTTTTCGACAGCTCTCAGCAACCTTGAGTGATCAACAGAGCATCAGAGGTGAGGATCAGTAATGAAGCAGAGCCCACGGAAGCAGCGGTTCGCAACCTTCCTAATGCCGCCACCCTTTAATACAGTCCCTCATGGTGTGGTAACCCCCCCAATAATAAAATTACTTTCATTGCTACTTCATAACAGTAATTTTTGCTGCTGTTATGAGTTATAATGTAAATATCTGCGTTTTCCGATGTTCTCAGGCAACCCCTGTGAAAGGGTCGTTCAAATCCCCAAAGAGGTCACAACCCACAGGCTGAGAACCGCTGCACTGCAGGGACAAAATGCACAAACGAACAGGTGCTTGTCCTGGGCTGTAAAAAGTGCCTGGGAGGCTCAGTTCCCACCTTCTTGTCGCTCAGACAACAATCCAGCAGAAGGCTGTCCACAGGGCTGGCATTTCTAATTTATATTTGTTATGTATGCATACTGTTTATTGAAAGTAGAATCACTTGACACATTGGTATATATACATTTCATCACCTTTTCCCATTAATAACATGTTGCAGGTATGTCTCTGAGTCGATGTACCTCCATATTTCAGTGACTACTTAGCAGTGCATCGTGGACTGTAATGACCATGTGGTTTTTACAACTTACAACTATAATAAGCATCCTTACAAAGATTATCTTTGCACATGCTTCTGTGTACATTTGCTTTGTTGGGATACATTCCTGGAAGTGAGACTGTAGAATCATAGAGTATATTCATTTTTAAAAGCATCTCCAACGGGATTTCAGATTCCTTTCTGAAAGAATGTAGCAATCCGCCCTCCCACCCGCATCTGCTCTCTTAGGCGCTCTCCCACACAGGAAAGAATTTAGTAAGTGTTGCCTATCCAGTAGGAAAAAAAAAAAAAAAGCTTGAGTTAATCTTACTGATGAAGTTAGCCGGGCGATGTTGTTATTGTGGTTTTTAACATGGTCGTTGCTACTTTGCACTTATCCTTTAATTACTTCAGATGTGGTGGTGCAGGCAAATTAATCACCATATGCCTATACTCCTATCTGTTCCCAGAAACCCTTGCGTTACTTATTGTTTTAGTTTGCGAAATGCAAACCCAAACTCACAGCAGTTCAGACCATCCCAAAAGTGGGGGCAGTGGTTGAAGCCTGTCACTTCTGCTGTCCCCTCCAGAGCCGGGGACACTGTTGGAAGGGGTGAGACACCCCAGCTGCCAGGCTATTTTCAGATGATGGTGGGAGTCTTGGGTTAAACCTGCCATGCTGATAGTCATATAAAACAATGTGAAATGTGACTTTAGAATCCTGAGTTAATTTGATGGACGTAGACAGCCAAATGGATAATTGAAGCACCAGAAGGGGGACTTTCTCAGCAGAATCCTCTAGTTTTCTTGTCTAGAACTGATTGGATTAACAAGGAAATCGCTCTCTTCAGTTCCTGGGCTGATGTGTTTTGAGGAAGACCTAGGGGGAGTCTCAGCTCCCCACCCCTATCCCCACTCCCACCCCGTCTATAGTTCAGAATCTAAATATAGATCTCGACCAGGAGAGCAGTTCTTAAAAAGAATTTTCCCAAGTTGCTCTGATGTCTAAAAAGAAGACAAACTTCCAGTGAGGGCCACCCCCAGTCTCACATCAGCCTGTTGCCTGATGCCTCTAAAAAGGCAAAAACCTCCAAGCAAGATCTGTGTGGAGCTGAGACCTGAAACAGAAATTCATCAAAAGCTAAAAATCATCATAAACTCGCCCTAAAGTACCAATCATTGACCATCATTGGCCACCAGCCCTAGAGAAGGACTGGCCTTCAAAGGGAGGCAGAGGAAGAGTCACTGAGAAGAGAAGCCTCTGCAGGAGATGCGGGGGTGTACGGTGGCATGCTTTGCTCTGAAATTGGCCTTGGTTGAAGATGGCTTCTCAGGGGCCCTTTCTATGGTGCTATTGGCCACGGTAATTGAGAAATGGGAACTTTAATGACTTCCTCTGATGTGTGTATCCAGGTGTTCTGCTCCAGGGGCAGCGCTTCTCTCTCCCTCTGCTTTCCGGCCACACTGACAGGATGAAACAAATGTTTAGGGAAAGACTGGCTTTTCCAAGCCTGGGTCTCTGTGCTGTCCCCTCCAAGCATTCCTGGACGCCTGCCTTCAAACAGGGACCGCTTCTGAACGTTGTCCCCTCTCCGTAACTTGACAATTAGTAGCCATTTTTGAATGCTGATTTACGTCACTGCAGGCTCTGTAAAGATGGTGTACTAGCTTACATTCCCATTACGAAGCCACCATGATGGAGGTGTGCAGCCCCAGCCTCAGTGTCACTTTCCCAGAAAGGCAGTGGGGTACCCGACCCTTCTCCATATCAGAGTACTCAGACAACCCCAAGTCTTCTTCCCAGCAAAGGTCTCTTGACCTTTTCCAATCTGGATGCTCAAAGGATCATTTGAGTAATTATTAAATCATTTGTCTACCACTGCAACTTGAGCCTTTCCTTTTATGTTTCAGAAGACCCACGTGTTTACTTTGTAGACATATGTATGTCTACTCTATAGTCTCTATATAAGACTCCGTGTTTACTATGGAAACTCTTCAGGAATGCCGGACACGAAGGGAGTGACTTAGTAAGTCCCTCTCTGGGCCCCTGTGCAGACTTCTTGTGAGCATGCAGGGTGTATATCCCCATCGCACCACTGTGTGAGCATGCAGGGCGTATATCCCCATCCACCGTGTGAGCAGGCAGGGTGTATATCCCCATCGCACCGCCGTCGTCCCCTCCCACCACAGGAAAGGAACCTGTTTTGAGTTCTGTGTCTTAGCCACCTAGTGAGGTACCTGGCATGTGGTGTGTACTGAGTAAATATTTGTCACTTGAATAGGTGGGAGGTTCGGCCCTCGGAAAACATGTTGGGTTGCCCACACACCTGCAATAGACCCAGCTGTTGCCTGTGGGTGTCTTTTCTGCTTAATCTTGTCAGAGGGGTCGCTTTCAGGGCCTCTCCCACCGTGTCAGGCCCTCATCCGCACTCAAGTGGCAGAGAGTCACCATCTTCTAGATGGCTAGGTTTCACGGATGTTAGGATCTCTGTGGCTCCTGCAAACAAGACAAGTTGAGGGGCTAGGGGAAGCCGTTAGCTGAGGCAGCCTGGTCTGCTCTGTGTGTTCATCATCCACTACTGAGTGCTCCCACCACTGGGTGCTCCCACCACTGGGTGCTCCCACTACTCATTGCTCCCGAAGTCAGTATCCCCACATTCGCTGAGCCAGGCAATCTGGTGAAATGAAAGGAAAAGCCAGACCCCATCACAGGCCTGAATCTCACAGCAGGAACTGAAATAGCTGCCATTTCCTGAGGGCCTATGTGCTGGGGATTTTACATGCCATTTAAGCCTCATCAAAACCCTGTGAGGAAACTACTGTTGTTCTCCAGGGTGCAGACGACTCCCCAGGATGACCAGCTACAAAACAGCGTTGCCTGACTCTGGATCCAGGTCTTTCTGGTTATAAACCCTGTAGGCTCCTTTTCTCCCTGCGCCCCTCCACAGCCTTTGCACTTTGCAACAGGAGAGTTAGATCTTAGAGAAGAAGCTTGGAGTCCCTTCTCTTGTTCAAGGAAAGACAACTGGAACTCTCAAGAAGCCATCTCATCTTCAGGAAAATTCTTCTCCGTGTCTAAAATTGTAGCTGCATAGAGAAAGCATGGACCAGGCAGTTCAGGGTGTGTCTGCACTTCTCTGCATGAGCGAAAGGCCTGTTGCTTTGGGTTTAGATGGACGTAGAGTGAGACTCAAATAGAATTTAATGTCTAGGTCAGTTATAAACCAGATCCAGATCACAAAGGCAGGCTGGTCTGTGGACCCTATGAGTCTATGTGAAAAGTGTCCCAAAGCCAGCTCTTTCTCTCTCTCTCTCTCTCTCTCTCTGTCTTTGTGGTGTGTGCTTGTGTATGTGTATATATGAGACACAGAGGGAGAGAGAGACAGAGAAGGAGACAGAGAGAGGGAGAGAGTTGGGGAAGGGAAAAGGTGAGGGAGACAGAGAGAGAGAGATTTACTTTGTGGGGTGTGTGTGTGTGACATTTATTTTATGGATCACCAATAGTGTGTTTGAAAGAGAATCAATCCTCTTGTCCTTCGTTTAAAGCAAAATAAACTTTGTTTCCTGAGGGGTGGGGCGGGGCCGCCTCCTGAACATTTAGAAGCAGCTTGGCACCATCCCTTAGCCCCTTGATAGCTCTGTTTTAAGTTGGATGGTGTCAGAGGTGGAGAGTTCTTTTGCCTCTCCCAGACCCTGACCTCCACCAGTTTCTGCAGCTGCGTTTGGTGGCTCCGGAGGGCAGCTCATTTCAGTCATTGTGTAGAGACTGCCACAGCTAAAACTACTCAGCAGACGTCTTCTCTGGACACACCACACTCTCAGCCTTTGTTTGGGAGCTTTCGTCATGGAAACTGCTTTGGCTGGTCTCCTCCACTCCCAGGTGGTCTCGGGCTTTGCCCACACAGTGCGACAGTGAGCATGCCGGCTGGCTCTTGGTGCTCTGTGCACATCTTCATTGCTTATTCGGTTTGTGGCCTGATCCCAAGATTTGTTTCTGCAGAGGGGTAGATTCCCGAGTCCCTGTCATCTCTAACACTGCTCGGTGAGAAACATCCTGAATAGCGCCACAGTTACCCCTCCCTGGTTTCACAGCCATCCTGAGATCAGGTCAGGCCAAAGCCCAGTTCTCTCTAACCTTTACTCTCACTTGGCTTCCTTTAGGCATCTGTTCAGCTGTTTTGTCTCTGGCTTGGGGTGTAGCTCAGGAGGGGGCCACCCTCACAGACTGTGCCAGGGGCTGCCCATTGCTGCTGGTGGCTGAGGTCTGGCAGTCTCCCTCAGCTTTTCTCAGCTCCAGATTTATCAGAGTGCAGTATTTATGCCATGTGCATCTCACTTGGGCCAAGAGTCTTCAATCAGCCTGGTGACTTGAGTTGCCAAGGAAACAATGTCTAGTGGGACCTTGAAGATTTACAACCTGTTCCCAGGCTGCAAGGATTCCTCCAGAATTCTTGCTGACACAGTTTACTCTGGTAAACTCTCAGCCCTGTGGGGGATATAAATCTCAGCCTGTCTCTGCACAATTCATTTTTCCTAGATACAAGGTCTAGAACAGGAGTTCAGAGAAGATGGGCTGCAGGGGGGCTCATGAGCTCGCAGGGATGAGAGATGCTCTGCCTAGTGATTTACCACAGTCTTTTCACAGGAATGTCTCCAAGCAGGATAGCCTTGGGCAAACTGTGGGAATGTTCCGAGTCTCTGGAAAACAAGAATGATACAACATCTTTCCCCATTGCTTTCCACAGGACAAAATGAAATGAAGCATAGAAGCTGCCTCACAAAATGGTTGTAATCATTCACACGTTAGCTGCCGCTATTTGTATGAAGCCCATTAACCTTAGAGGGCTATGATGGTGTGCATTGCCCTTTCTTACTTAGAATTTGGAGACACAGAGTAACTTCCAACATGTTACACTTTTTATGCTGCGCCAAGAATCTTCATTAAGCTAACAGGTTAGTCAGGTTTTCATTGCTGTGATAAAACACCCGAGCAAGGTGCTGGGGAAAAGGCTCAGTCAGGAAAGCATGCTGGGCAGACGTGAAGGCCTGCGTTCAGATCCCCAGAGGCCACATAAACTGTCAGGCACGGCTGCATGCATGTACCTGTAACTCCAGTGTGGGACGTTTGGGACACGCAGATCCCTGAATCACAATGGGCAGCCTGCTTAGCCCAACAGATAAGCCTCAGGTCAGTGAGCCATTCTGTCTGAAGATAGATAGATAGATAGATAGATAGATAGATAGATAGATAGATAGGATGTATGGATAACAATAAAGGAAAGATACCCAGTGTCTGTCTGTGGCCTCCATGTGGACATGCACATACCTGAACCTGTATGTACACATGCACACATACAAGTTCATACAATGCACGTGTACACACACACACACACACACACACACACACACACACACACACACGTACATCTGAGCGCATCACCTTAAAGGAAGAAAGGTTTATCTTGCCTTATGGTACCTGAGGCCTCAGTGCATCGTGGGCTGGGACAGTGTTAGTCATCCCAGCAGAGGGGAACCAGAAAGGAAGAGAAAGCCTGAGCTAGCAGGCTTGACCTTCCTGTACCATATTCAGTACAGATCCCTGCCTATGGGATGATGTCAGCTACACTCAGAATGTCTCTCTCTGCCTTAATCAATGCTCGCTGGAAACACCCCCGTAGAGATATACCGTATTAATGTAGGCACTGCGTGTAGAGACATGGCTGTATAAAGTTGCTGTCGGCCATGACTGCAGCTGGGGAAAGGAACTCAACAAAGGACGAATGTGAAGAGAGGAGAACGGAGTTGTTACGGTAACGGATCTCAGGGCTTGTTCTCATGCTGCATTTTGCTTCAGTCCAAGGTTGTTCACGGGACACTGCCTGAGTGGTCAAGATGCTAGCCTTCTGGAAGCTTCCAGCTCCCTTAGTTCCAATTCATTAACACGTTAGTTTATTTCTTGCTGCCTCTTTTGGGCGCTGTGCTCCAGCAAGTACCGGTTGCATGTGTGCATTTATCACTAGCTGGGCTCAGGATGCCCAACACCCCCTCTCCCCCTCCCAGCTCCCCCAGAGACTCCCCAGCTAGCCACTGCTGTACCAAATGTGACTTCTCGCTAGTCCTAAGTAGTGAGTGCTCCTCCTCTGTTAATGTGAGGCCAAGGAAGAGGCAGGGGCCAACCAGAAAGCAAGGCTTTGTCAAGGGTCTCAAAAGAATGGAACAAGGAAATTATGTAACCAGACAAATGAGGGGCGGAGTAACCCCATGTCAGCCAGAGGTGTCCTCAGGACCTGGCTTGTTACTGGCTGGAGTCTGTGTTTCTTCACAGTTGCTTGGTTTCCAAGCCTTTCCACAGGGATGGAAGGCTTTGCTCGCCTCTGTGTGTTTTCAAGAGGCTAACTGGAAAGCCCTCCTACTCCCTTGGGTCAGCAACAAGAAAGTGGCATACAGCCATCAGCCCGGGGAATGCCAACAGTCTGTCCCTGTTCATGGTCTGTGTCTGTGTTCTGTGTATTTCCATTGGCTGTTCTTTCAGAGGATGCTCGGCATGCACACGGTAGCTCACACAAGTCTGTAACTCCATCTCAGGGCTTGCAACCCCCTCTTCTGGCTTCTGTGGGTACCAGGCACACATGTGGTGCACAGACAAGACATGCAGGCGAAGCTCCTGGGCACATAAAAGGGGGAGGGGAGATCTGAGATTTGCTCTGAAGTATATTAATATATTTACAGAAAGCATGGGTTTGAGAAATGAATGGCAGACATACAGCATTCCATTCCCTTCCCTCCGCTTCTTTAAAACCATCTTAACATCTTTTTATAGTTTGTTGCTGTTGTTTGTCGAGACAGAGTATCACATGGTCCAAGCGAGGCTTTCGATCACTGGGTAGCTAAAACTGTTCCTAGCGTCAATACTCAAGGCCACTGCAGCTGTTGGGAAGTACTCTGGAGAAAGCTACAGGGAGACAGACACACGGCAGTCAGGAAAGTTGGTGACTGGAGAAGACCCCTCTAGAAGGCCCTGTTGGAACAGCCATGAAGGACCAGCAAGATCCTTAACAGGCACAGAGAGGGATGGCTTTCCTGGCAGGGGGCTCTAGGGACAGGGTATACCTTGGTTAGATGGAAGCCCAAGTGTCCAGCATTTAGAGGGGGTCACAGGGCTCTGCTCTTGGTGGCTGTCTTTCCTCCTTTCCTCTCTTCTTCCTCTCCATCCCTTTAACATTCTTCCCAGAGATCAGCTTGTCTCTCTGGGGTCCATTTTCCATTCGTTTGGGTTTTAGCTGTCTCCCAGTTTGCATTGATGTTCTGTGTGGATTTTTGTTTGAGGGACCTTCGGCGGAAACCAGGCTAGGCTATAGGGCTACAAAAAAACCCCAAAAAACAAAACAAAACAAACAAACAAACAAACAAAAACAAAAAAACAATGTGTGCGGACTAGAGAGGGATGCCTTGACAGGCAGGGCTCCATTGTTTAGAAAGGAATGAGAATATGGAAGTCGGCTGTCTGTCCCGCAAAAGCCACATCCTGACTCATCTGTCACAAGTCGAGCCAGCAGACTAGTTGGAAAAGGAACCAAAGAAACAGAAACAAGAAATAAATCATAACGAAGTTTTGGCGTTAGCCTTTTTTCTTTCTTTCTTTAAACTGGAAAAAAAAATGCCATTCCCTGTATGAGGATACTGTCATTGGTCTAAACGGGATTTAAACCCTTTAGCTAAGATTTTCTATCTGCAATAGTTTATCCTAAGAAAACAATTATGGATATATACAAATTTTTGTGTATGAAAAAAAATTCCATCCATTGCTCAGAGAATTCAACGGAAAAAGTCATATAAACCACAAGGTGAAGTGTAATTAAGTCCCGTGGAGAGTGCTATCAATGTAGACATTAAAGGGGGTCACAGAAGAGTAGATGTAGAGGTGTGAAAAGCGGTTTTTGTTCTATTTTGTGTCCGAAAAGATTTGGCTGTAACTAATAAAAAGCATTTCACAGTGGCTAAAGTAGGTAGGGGTGGATGGTTCTCACCTAACAGGACTGATTCAGTTGCAGCACGACCAATATCTCAGACGTTCCCACAGACACTCCAATGCTTGACGCATGATGGTTGAAAAGAGCTGCACCAACTTCAGCCATCCAGCCCTCTGCTGGGACACAGAGGGGACAGGGCGGCAATGGCTGCTGACGTTTCTTTACTACCCCGTTGTCCAAAAGAATGTCACGTGCAACCTCTGTGTGCCAAAGATGCTAATAAAGTGCTGTTAAGTAAGCTTTGCAGAGGAGAGGAGATGAAGATTGGATATGAGCCTTAGATTAAGGCAGGAGAGCAAGCTTGAGAACAGGGGAAGAGGAAGGCACACAAAACCCCAGTGGAAGCGTCTGCCAGCAACGGTGCAAGAATGCCACACAATTACCAACTGCTCAAGATCTGTCTCTCTTCCCTAATGTAAGCCAACTGATGTCTAGAGATCTCCTCTGAAACCCCCGTCGCAGGGACAGGGCATGGCCATTTTAAACACCTTGTGTATGCGCTGGGGGTTCCTGGTGGTTTTCCGTCATCAGATTACAATCAAAGGCCGTCCACGTCATGCTCGGGGTTCCCTGACAGGTGCTATGTAGGCGTACTCATTGTATTCTTAGATCTACCACCCTTCTCCATCCAGACCCCTTCCAACTTCCAACACCAGGTAGGTGAGAAAGGTTAGAGGGGGAAAGGGGCTTAGATCTCGTTAGACTGCTTCCTGTTGATTACAGGCAAGTGTAACTGTCGTCATCAGGATACCCAATTTCCTCTTGTTGTCTCTTTGCTCATGACCACTTGACAAACAGCAGCAATAGAAACCAGCAATAGCAGGGAGGCAGCAAGCTCCGTAGGCCCTCTTGGGGCTCTCGAATGTATACCCTCTCAAGAGTTCCCAGAATTCCAAATGTCACAATCTGTAGCTGGCAAAACCCACACCCCTCCTAGAGCACGAGACAAATCACAGTCCGAGGCTGTGGACAATCTGAAGAAGCCTATATCCCACACCTGTGATCAAAACAAAAACAAAATCACATAACATAACTGGGTTTAAAAAAAAAAAAGAAATTCTCACTACAGTGCTAAATGTTGTTCCCATTTAAATGACTAACACTCGAGGTTGTACACATTCCTGGAAGAGCCAGTCAGTCACTTATTAATCAGTTATTGATCTCCAGAACAAGCTGACTTCTCTCACTTCTCAAAAGAGAAAAAAGGAAAACCATAAGGGTTTCTTAGCAACCCTTTGAGATGTAACTCGAGAGTCACCAGAATGCTCTATACCGAACAGTTAATTCCAACTCTCTTAAAGGGCCCATACCTGAGCTTAGATAGGTCTTACCCTCTGTAGCTTTCTCTTAGAGAAGCTCATGTCCGTGTTCTCAGGTGCTTTCCCTCCTTCTGAACACGGCTCTTCCTCTTTAATATGTTTAGTAAAATCTCCAATGCTGCTTCAGACCGGCTAAGCCTAAAATCCATTCCTGTGTTGGAGCCATGACTCCCAGCTGGGCCTGAGCTGAGGTCCCTAAATTGTAAGGTGGGACTCCTAGAGGAATTGAGGGTGATAGGGTGGGGTTGTGTCTCTGATCCTCGATGCTGACAGGATCACCCAACCCAGCACGGTCTGGCCCCACTGTTGAGTAGCTTGCACAGTAACATTCTAGGCACTGCTCTGTTAGGATCCGGAAAACCGAACAACATTTAGCACTTGTCAGGGACAACATCATGGTATGGAAGGAAGAGGAGGAAGTTAGGATGTAACAGCCAGAGAACCTAAAGGTCCTTGTTCAATGTGACATGGTCCCCACAATAATCAGTGCTATTTTTAAGAGTAGATGACTTTTTTTAATTAGAAAGGAATACTCCAAAATTTTAATTTGGGATAATTCATTATATATATATATATATATATATATATATATCTTATATAGTTGGAATTATTTTTTATATATTTAATGTCTTATATAGATATTAGATCAAATGATTCTCTAAAGTTCTACCAGCCACATTTAAAGTCCTTCAGGATGGGGTTATAGATGAGAATATTTCTCCTTTTAATTTTTAGAAGACTCTATTTTTTCTTGTAATGAGCACATATCAGTTTTATACAAAACTGCGAGCGCTCATTTAATGTTTACATCAAGGCAAACAGAAAGTTATTTAGAAGTTTTAAAACTTTGCTCACCTCTTCACTTTGTCTAGCTTTTGTGTGCACATCATATGACGATCAGAGGACACAGCAGCAAGAAGAGCATCCCAAGCCCCTCCTCCCCAGAGACAGAGCTTGCCAGGCTCTGGCGATGCCTGCCACACCAACATCAGCATATCCACCATGCTTTTTAAGATGGCAATGCTTTCTGTGGAGTCGCTGTTACGTTGCCCATGGATGTATGTTCTCTGGCTGTCATGTCTCAACTTTCTCCTCCTCCTTCCACACCGTGTTGTCCCCCACAGGTGCCAAGTGCTGTGTCTCCATTTAAATCATTAATATTTGAGGTTGTACTATTTGTGGAAGAGTCATTCATTCATTTATTCACTCATTTATTAATCCATTACTGAAGAAAGATTCATTGCCAGAACTCCATTAGGGATGCAAAGATGAACAAGCCGTTGGCTCAAATTAACAGACGCTCCAGAAGGAGCCCGACACATAAGCAGTTACAGCCCAGATTCTTGGCACCATGAGGGTGGGCTTAGAACATGAGGGTCACTTACCTGGCTTCCTCTGTGTGTGTGTGTGTGTGTGTGTGTGTTGGGGAGCATCTCTGTGGAGGGGCCTACAAGAATGTCATTGGGGGGAGGGGCATCTACAAAGGAAGTAGTGCCAAGTTAGAAAGAGGGGAGAAGAATACCTGGGATTCATCCCAGGGGAGGGAAGGCAATTTCAACCCTTCCCAAAACAAGGCTGAGGGCTGCAGTTTTAGTGCCTTTCCTGGTAAAGAGGTATCATTAAATAGGATAAGGAAAACGTAATAGGCTCGTATGTACTCAAAAAAAAAAATGTTTCCCTGTGTACTGCATCACCAAACCATTTCCCCCTCTAGAGCCTTGGACATTTATAATGTTAATTGAGTTATGCGACAGAGGTGGATTTGTGCTTTTAAAAATAATTTTTAATATTGTCTTTTGTTTTTGGGGGTTTTTTTTTGGACTGCTGTATATGTTCTCTTGTTTGTATGTGCACATTTTTTGGGTATGCAAGCATGCCTTCCTATATTTTCTCCACTGATTTTTTTTTCTGAGCCGGATTCAGTCCCTCTCACTGAATCTGGATCTAGCTGTTTCCGTTAGACTGGCTAGCATGTGCTCCCAGAGGTAGCCTGTCCCTCCTTTCCGGCGCCAAGATACCTTTTTTCTATGGTGCTGGGGTCTGTACACAGATCCTCAGTCTGTACAGTTATTGCTTTAACCACTGAGCAAATCTCCTTCTCCAGCAGGCTCCCTCCACCTTCGTTTTGGTTTGAAAATATCATTAGGCATCATGTTGGTGAGACTTTCTGGGAGTAGCTTTTGACAGTTCTAGGAGACACAGTCACACAGCAAATTCCTTGATCCTCTGGCTCTAAAAGGTTTCTGCCTCTCTTCCTTTCCTCGGTGATCCCTGAGCCTTTGGCGAGGGAGTTGTTTTGTAGCTGTTTCAGTTGGGACTGAACTGCCTAAGCTGGAGCTGAACACGGTCAGCAATAGACATGCTAATGTGGACAGGGAAAGCCCATGAGCCCTCAATGAGACCTATGGCAGCTAAGGAAAGTGGAGAACAGGAGAAATAGTCTTCCTTAGGAAGAACACACCAATTGGTTATCCAACAACAAATGCTCAGCCCTAAAACCATGAATGCAACATAACTTTATAAAGACTGAGCAGGTTGTATTTACATATTTAGAAGGATGTATGTACATACGTGTGCATATGCATATCATATATGTATACATATACATGTATGTATATGTAGCAACAATGAATGTATAAAAAGCAACTGCGA
Source organism: Mus caroli (assembly GCF_978045245.1). Taxonomy (NCBI): domain Eukaryota; kingdom Metazoa; phylum Chordata; class Mammalia; order Rodentia; family Muridae; genus Mus; species Mus caroli. Next base: position 93,899,600 of record NW_028227264.1, read on the forward strand.
ATCTGAAAGAGCACAAAGGTATGTGGGGAGTTTGGAGGTAGGAAAAGGAAGGGAGAAACAACGTAATTACATTGTAATCTCAAAAAAAAAGATAATTAAAAAAATATATATACCATTTGGGAGCTGAAGAGGCACTGCAGTGTCTAAGAGCACTTAACTGGGTTCCCAGCACCCACAGGGCAGCTCACAACTACCTGTAACTCGAGCTCCAGGGGATGCAATGCCCTCTGGACTCTGCAGGCACCTGCACAGTCGTGGTACACATAAAAACTGATGGAGATGCACATACATACATAAAAACAAAATTAACAAATTAAAAACTTGTGAACCTTTCTCCTCTCCAGTATTACTTCTACTACATTTTTAGAGCAGATTTTTAAGCTCAGAATTGGATCTAAGTTTGGAGTGTTTTCCTTGGTTCAATAAAGAAGGCATGGTGTAAGAAAAGGAGACGCAGCCGGGCGTGGTGGCGCACGCCTTTAATCCCAGCACTCGGGAGGCAGAGGCAGGCGGATTTCTGAGTTCGAGGCCAGCCTGGTCTACAAAGTGAGTTCCAGGACAGCCAGAGCTATACAGAGAAACCCTGTCTTGAAAAACCAAAAAAAAAAAAAAAAAAAAAAAAAAGAAAAGGAGACGCAAGGGCTCAGGGTGTGGCTCAGTTGTAGAGTGGCAGTCTGGTATGCAAGATGACCGAAGTTCAATCCCCAGCATGGCATAAATGAGTGTGGTGATACATGCCTGTAATCCCAGTGCAGGGGAGGCAGAGGGAGGAAGATCAGGAGTCCAGGGTAATTCTTGGGCACAGTGAGTTCAAGGCCAGCCTGGGATGTGTAGAGGGTCCTGTCTCAAACAAGAAAGTAAAAAGACATGAACCTGGTATGGTAGCGCATGCCTCAGTGAACTGAGGCAGGAATAGTGTTTGTTCTAGGCCCCCAGAGATTATCTGAAATGGAAAAAAAAATACGATTAACTATGTACCTCAGTGGATGAATATTTACCTAGCACGTATGTGGTGCTACGTCTGATACCCAGCACTGGAGGGGGGCATGGAAGACAGGGTAAATTGGCTTCAAAAATGATAAACATAGAAAGTCTATGTTTTGGTAATCCTGGGAATTTAAAAAACCTGTCCTTGAGACTGCAGAGTATACTTGGCTATGGAAAGGTCACTGAAGCCCAGTATAAAGACATTTCATCAGGGTTGAAATGGACTCCGAGGAGAATTCGGGGAAATAATGGTTACATCTCTTAAATCCGTTCCCCCAGAGCAAGTCAGACCCCTCGCTCTCTGGGAACATTTAGTTGAGCCATTAACATTCCGTACACAACAGAGGCAGGGGTTCCGGGGCTGTCTCGTCCCTCATGCTGGACTCTGACTCCTGCTGTCCTCACTCAGAGCTTCCCAACCATCTACTCGTTGCCTTCCAGGAAAGATCTTCAGCTGGGCCCCTCCCTTCACTCCTGTAGGAGCTTTCTACTGGTGGGCAGGGCAGAGCACAGCTGGATTTAATTCCTTGCACATCACTTAAGAAATTTTACTGAACACTTCTGAGCCTCAGCGTGGTCCTCTGTAAAATTAAGATCATGGATGCTCAGTTAAGGTTTTCCTCTTGTGAACAGACACCAGGACCAAGGCATCTCTTATAAAGGACAGCATTCAATTGGAGCTGGCTTACGGGTTCAGAGATTCAGTCCATTATCATCAAGGCGGGAACATGGCAGCATCCAGGCAGCATCCAGCCATGTATGAGATGCTGAAAGTTCTACATCTTCATCTGAAGGTCTCCCAGAGAAGACTGGCTTCCAGGCAGCTAGGATGAGGGTCTTAAAGCCACGCCCACAGTGACACACTTCCTCCAACAAGGCCACACCTACTCCAACAAGGCCACACCTACTCCAACAAGGCCACACCTCCTAATAGTGCCACTCCCTGGGCCAAGCATATTCAAACCACCACAGATGCCTGTTTTGTGCTTGAAATGGGGTAGCATGCAGTATATAATTTCATAAAACATTGTAGCTGTTTTAAGACTTGTGTAAGTCTTTTGCCTGAGATAAAATTGGAGCCCTTCATGAATAGCCATGATCTGTGTGTCCTTCCTTCCCACCCTGCTGCTTCTTCCTAGCCCTCCAGGCTCTGGCTCCCATGCACCGGGCCACTACCACTTACCAGCTCTTTGTTTCTCCATACCACACCTTTGCTTAGCCAGCTCCATGCTAATTAAGACTCAGCTCCTGAAAGAAAACTGGAACAAAGCATGCATTCGGAACAGGCTGGAACCTTTTTTATGAACTCTGAGAGCTCAAGAAATTAATTGATGATGTTTTTCTCAGATTGGGTTTCTTTGCTGTGAAGAGACACTATGACCAAGACAACTCTTATAAAAGAAAGCATTTAAATGGGGCTGACTTAGAGGTTTAGAGGCTCAGTCCATCATGGTGAGAAATATGGAAACATTCAGGCAGACTTGGTGCTGGAGGAGCCAAGTGTTCTTCTTGATCTGCAGGCAGCAGAAGGGGACTGTCATACTGGCCAGACTTGAGTCTGTGTGTGTATGTGTGTGTATGTGTGTGTGTGTCCTCAAAGTCCCACCTTCACAGTGACACACTTCCTTTAACTAGGCTACATCTCCGAATAGTGCCACTTCCCATGGGCCAAGCATATTCAAGCCACCACAGATGTTAAAACCCAGAAATTGAGGGAAGGCAAGCTATCAATAAGAAAGGGGCACAAGGAAATTTTCCAGTTGTGGTTTTTTATTTGGTTGGTTTGTGTGTGTGTGTGTGTGTGTGTGTGTGTGTGTGTGCATATGGATATTTTGCTTGTGTGGAAATCTGTGTACCACATATGTGTAGTGGTCAGAAGGAGGCATCGAGTCTTCTGGGACTGGAGCTACAGATGGTTGTGAGTTGCCATGTGGGTGCAGGGAATCGAACCTGGATCCTCTGGAAGAAGAACCAGTGTTCTTAAAAGCTGGGCCATCTCTCAAGATCTCCGATCTTGATTTTAGAGGTAGGACGCAGGTGCATGTAGTTGTTAGCTTGTTTCACATCTGTGCATTTTGTTGCACTTAGTTATGCCTTCAAAACAAAAAATGTCACAGGCATCATTTCCTCCAGGAAAATTCCTGGATTTTAGCTACCCTCTAGGGTCTCCACCTCTTCACATGTATTTCTGTCCTTGCACTCAGTACACAGCGAAATTGATGCCTTCTCTCTATGTACTTTGTGCCCCCAGTGCTCTGTGAGTTCCTGTAACAGACAAATGACCTGCTATCTGTGTGAGTGCAAGAAGGCTGCTTAACCTTAGCCTCTCTGCACCAGCCATAATCGGGAACTATTAGTGTCTCCTCTACACAGAGCTGATGGGATGATGAAAAGAACAGGTCTACGTAAGGGACTCAGCACACAGTAGGTGTTCAATAAAAATTAGTCCTATAATGGGAACAAAAGGTTTATTCATATTGACAAAGCAAGTGTAGCTTCCTATTTCTACAGTGAAGCGACTCTACACCTGAGCCCCTCTTCTGTCCTAGGCAGGATAGCAGAAGGAAACCAAAATTTATTCCAATCTGACAATCCTGTCCCATCCAGCATCGGATACAGGCTCACCACGCAACTCATACATGCTTGCTCCCATCAACAGCTGCGGAGATAATTTAGTAGTGTGTTGATTAGCTTAAAGCACATTAAAGTACATATTATTCTCAAGAGAACAACTGTCATATGATCCTACTGTATAAAGTACCTGGAATAATAACAGTGGTAGAAACCGAAATAAAACGGTGGTTGCCATGGCCCCGAGAGGGAGATGGGTGTGGTTTGGGGGAGGTGGGGCTTGTTTGGGTTGAAGAATAAGCTTGAGATAGATGATGCTGACCACCGTACGACAACAGGAATGTACGTAGCACCTCGGAAGTGTACGCTTAAAAATGGCTAAAATGTAAACTTTAGGTTTTTTTTTTTAATTTAATCTAATTTTTGCGTATGGGTATTTTGCTTGCACAGATATTTGTGCACCATATGCATGCCTGCTATATGAGGAGGCCAGAAGAGGGTGTTGGATCCCCTGGAACTGGAGTTACTGAAGGCTGAGAGCTGCCATGTTGGTACTGGGAACTGAACCCGGAGCCCTCTGGGAAAGCAAGCATCCGGTCCTCTTACTTAACCACTGAGCCATCTCCCCAGAGCTTAAATTGTTAAACTTTATATTATGCATATGCCAGTTTAACTCTTTTAAAAAGTTCTACTCTTCTCACGCCTGTGAGTCCTCACTCTAAGCCGAACTATCAGCATCTACCCCACCACGGACCCCACCCTACCTAACAGAAAAGCGGCTTCCTCCCGGGTCTCCTGGACTCCTGCCCTTACCCCAGACACTCTGCCCGAGCTGGGGGAAACAGCTTTGAGCTCTTGGCGGACCCAGGCTTTGTGCCAGGCACAGGAAGTACAGAGAAACACAATTGCAAATGTCTGGTGAGAGATGCGGGCCAATCAACAGTTTCCGCACAGAGTGGGAGGGGCCGTGGTGGGGCAGCTGCAGGGCGAGGCGGCTCCTGACTCTAGAGAGGTGGGGGACACATAAGAGTTAACCAGCTGAATAGGGGCAGAAGCCAGACTGCCTCCATTTCTCTGGTGCTCCCTTTACTCTGTGTGTGTGTGTGTGTGTGTGTGTGTGTGTGTGTTTTCTGGCTCTCTTCCTTCAGCTAGAGAGCACTCTTTTCCTTCTCTGTGAAAGCAGCCCAGTCCTTAAAGTGCCAGCTCAGATGCCACCTGCCTTCTGGAAAAGACGCTTTTCCACCCAGCCGAAATTAATCTCCCCTTCTCCTGAGCTCCCACAGCCTCCTGTTGTATCTTCATTTAGCACATTCTTCATCCTGTCAGGTAATCCAGCCTTTTGTAGCTCTCGCCCCCCTGCTGGATATATTTTGGGAATTTATATTTCTAAGTAAGACACACCGAGTAGACGCAGCCGTGGCATTAAAGAATCGGTCGCCAGCGTGGATGCCTTCCCAGCCTCTCAGTTCCACTTCCCAATCCACACGGCAGGGTGTGGTACTCCGCTGTCTGCTGCTTCAACACAATGACCGATAAAGTCGGTCAAGGAAAAGCTGAACCACGCTCATAGCTTTAGAACCTTCGCTTTGTGGTCATTTGGGTCTATGATTTGGGGGCCTCTGGAGCCGAGGAAGATCAGGTTGGGAGCATGACAGGGGTGTAAAGATGCTCACCACTTGGTGGCCAGGAGCAACAAAGAGGAGAAGCTCGGATTCAAACATTTCCTACAAAGCCCCACCTCTCACGGGCCGGAGGTGAAGACTTTATGGTGTGAGATCTGAACTGTAATATGGGACAGGTGGCATGCTGTAACTCTCACAGGTCGGACTCACCTTTGCCTTTCAAGAGTTCAATCCCAAGGTGGCCTCTGTCCTTCTTAAGGTCCTAACCATGAGCAGAGCTCTGTGGCATCGAGGATGTCAGCATTCAGTCTTTTAGACTGGTCCTGGCTGCACTTCCCACCATGCTCTCCTACCCAACTTGTGTTACTTACCGTTATGTGCTTATTACTAAATCTCTGACATAAACAGCCCAAGTTTGTTTTGGTGCCCGGGTCCATAGGACTTGGATCTGTTGGTCTGGGGCTAACGGTGCAGTGGCAAATGAGCAGAGAGGGCTTTGAACTCATCTCAGACAGGGACCGGAGCATGAGGAAGAGACCAGGGGATAAGGAAGGGGACTTCCTTTCTCCAGCTAGACCCTCCCTGCTGGTTTCCAGACCCCGTCCGTCGGTCTGTCCGTTATAGCACTACTTGCCGAGGGTCTTTGATAAAGACCCACCTGTGGGATACGTTTCGTACTAACCCGTGATAGCGCCCCCTCTGTGGCTTGCTTCCTGCTTCTCCAGCCACGTCATTTTCTCCTTCATGGCGGCTGCTGTTGGCACCATTCCTGACTCCTGGGTTTCCCTGGAGGTCCCGCTCTGGCATCTTTTTTACTTTGTGCCTTTTCATTGGCTGGCCTCAGTGCATTCAGAATAGTTAACTGTTCTGATCCGCTGCCTGACCCATTGCCTGGTGATCACCCCCAGAAACTGTCCCATGGTGCACAAGGTCACATGTCTCTCAGCCCTCCGGACCCTCTTGCGTTTCTGCTTCCGACGGGCAGCACAGCGAACCACCAGTGAATTCCCAGATTCAGATCTGGGAATCACTATAATTCCTTCCTCCTTACCCCTTAGATCCAATCTGTCATTAAACCCTTTTGCTAAAGACTCAAATCTGCCTTCTGCCGTGGCTCTAACTCAGGGCTGCCTGGTTTCTTACCAGTGGTACTGGCCCTGCGCCACCTTGTAGTGTGCTTTCCCAGAGTGTAGCCCTGTGATGTCTCTAAATAAAAGATCTGGTTTATGGCAGCCGCTCGTTTGTACTCCCTCGGTGGCTCCTCATGGCCGTTGGAAAGAAAGTCTCACACACGCTTTGATCTATGATCTACAAAATGCTCCCCTGCCCTTCTATGTAATTTTATATTAGACCTTCATGAACCATTTATAGTTTCTAAATGTACCCTGCTCTCAGAGAGATCCAAACTGTAATATGGGGACTCTTATTCAGTTTGTCCTATTTAAAAAAAAAAAAAAAAAAAGCCTGCAATGCCCATGCTGGCACCAGATGGGGGCAGGCAGATCCCTGAAGATCATTGGCCAGCTGGCCCAGCCAAATTCACGAGCGTCAGGTTTGGTGAAAAATCCTGTCTCAAAAATAAAGGTGAGGAGCCAGAGAGCCAGCTCAGTGCTTAGGAGAGCCTGCTGCTGTGACAGAGGAGTTGGCGCCATTTCCCAGTGCCCACAGCTCACCTGTAACGCCAGCTCCTAGAGACCTTCTATCATCTTCTTTCAGGCACACACACACACACACACACAGAGGCACAGATGCATGAATGTGTACACACGCACACAGTCTTTTAAAAGAAATAGGCAAACATGAAGAGTAATTGAAGAAACTATATGACATTGACCTCTACACATGTGCACAATACACATGTGCACATACAGTCACACATACACTTATATACCTATGCACTGGTTAATTTTATGTCAACTTAGCAGAAGCTATAGTCATCTGAGAGGAGGGAACCTCAATAAAACAAAACAAAACAAAACAAAACAAAACAAAACAAAACAAAACAAAACACTGCCTTTATAAGATTGGGCTGTAGGGTGGTTTGGGCCTGGGTTCCATAAGAAAGCAGGCTGAGCCATGAAGAGCAAGCCAGTAAGCACTACTCCTCCATGGCCTCTGCCAGGTCCTGCCTCCAGGTTCCTGCCCAGTTTGAGTTCCTGCCGTGGCGTCCCTCAATGGACTGTGGCATGTAAGCCAAATAAATCCCCAAGTTGCTTTTGATCATGCATAGTATGCATAGCAATGTATGCTATGTCATGGCATCTCAACGTAGCAATAGTAACTGTAACTGGGACAACTCACATGAACATGTAATCCACCATATAACAATACACAACAAGTGTGTGTATGTATACACAAATGCATGTATATACATATATGTATACACATACATACACATACATGTGTGTATATGTATATGTATATGTATATGTATATGTATATGTATATGTATATGTATATGTATATGTATATGTATATGTATATGTATATGTATATGTATATGTATATGTATATGTATATGTATATGTATATGTATATGATGTATATATCTCCAAGGGAAGGCTTAACTGGGGACCAAAGAGCCAGAAGGTGCTGATAATGTAATTGAACATGATCTAAAGGCAGCCAATCACATGCCTGTCTGTGTTCTATACGGAAATCTCCTGCCTCTTGGGTGGAGTTAGAAACAGCTGAGCTGTCTCCACAGTGGGCAGGTCCTAGATCAACTTACCCATCTTTCACTGGTCTTTGCCAAGGTGTCTGAAATGGGGAGTTCTTGTATGTAAGGCTGGAGAAGGACACGTGTGTGCCATGTGGGAACAAACTCAGGATTCAGCTGGTGGAAGAGAAGGTGGAGTGTGTGTGCCCCAGTCGGGCCATCCTGCTTTGGCATCCCATGCTGGCCCACATTTCATGGTGCAACAGACTAGTTGCTTCCTGGTACCCACACACATTGCTAATTGTGGAGGCTGCTCAGTCTCTATGGTGACATTGCCTAAGGTTCAGACTCTCAAGTACAACCTTCTGTCCTGGATGCTCTGTTGGGAACGTTTGGTTGCAAACCACAGAAAAGTCCAAGAACAGAGACTGAAACAAGCAGGGGTATATTTCTCTAACATGATGGCAGATCTGGAGATAGGCTAGTTCAGATCCTCATCAGAGCCACTCAACACACTGGTTTCCGTTGTCATGGTGATACCAGGTGGCTTAAGTCCCAGCCATTGGGTCTGTGTTGAAAGGGGTGGGAAGGGCTTTCCTCATCAACTGTATCTTCTTTTATTAGGAAATAACAAAACAGATGTTTACTCGGCTTTATTTTTTTCCTTCACCAGAACCATCGTACATGGCCATCGGCAACTTCAAGGGAGCCAAGAAGAGTATATTGAACAAGGCATATTAGCATCCTGAATAAAATCGGGATGATGCTAATGAGAAAAGAAGGAATGAAGGTTAGTGAACCCCACCCTCAGGGATCCTCCATATTCCCACCAGACGGCTGAGTACTTGCCCTGTTGACTGCTGCAAAAATCCCTTTAGCATTGCTCTTTCCTCTTTCCACTCTTGACATTCAAATGCACTCCACCACTCTTCTACAAACCACTTTCAGCTAAGTGCAGCTCTCTTTGGATAACCTTGACTCTGAGCAGCGGGGGCAAGGTACTGGTGGGATTGTATTCTGAAAAAAAAAAACCCGCAAAAAAACATAAAACAGTCTCTCCTATTAGTTTTTCCACTCTTGAGCAATTTAATCAGACACTTATAATGTGTATGCAGTTGGGCTAATCTTCTGCTAATCACAGTCACGAGCCTGGATGGGCGTGTTCGATGTGTCAGAGTGACTGGCTATGTGCATGGAGACCCTGTTCCTCTCTTTAATGGTTATATTGGCAATCCTTCTTGATAGTTCAGTTTTATGATACAAATTTATGGGGATTAAACTCAAGCAGCTCATGTAAAATTAATTTTCATTCCACTTCAGCTCCGATCACTAATTGGTTGAAGCCCAGTGCACAGTTCTCTCTCTGCTACCTTCCTGGTCCTTGGTTGGTAACACTTGCTGTTTTGATTTTGCTCTCCATTGCAACTGTGTGTGCTCGAAGGATGTGAATCGTGTCTGCCTCGACTACTATCTGTTTACTAAGGGCCTGGCCCAAGTAAGCAACAGTTAATTTTTTATTTGCCACATCAGCTTGTATTAATAATCCAAATGGTAACCAATAAGTAATGTAAAAATAAATGAGATTAATGTGTGTGTATGGATGTGAGTGTATACATATGTGTGTGTGTGTGCATGTGCGTGCACACCCGCTGAGCAAGCTCATGTGTGCATACTGCAGAGTTACAGCAGCTAACAGGAATACCAGTTATCAAATAGAAATCTGGGTCCTTACTATAGAAGAGAAAGAACATATATTACATACATGTATCCAAATGACTCTTGTCACACTCCATTGTATGTCAGCTGCAGAGTGTCTCAGCAGACCACTGTCCGCATGTATAGCATGCTTTATGTAAAGAGAAAACTCCTACAAATTAGGCCTCCTGGTGTGTTTAAACATGTAGGCTCTGTTTAATCCCACCCGGACCACATTCACATTTTACAGACCAGGGACCTTGAAAGAGAGTGGTTGCAGCTCCTGGTCCCAACTCCCCAGATTGTTGTAGCCATGATTTTGGTCTGAACCTGTCCCTCTCCTGCCTCTCTGTCCCTGGGAAGGAGTCTACACCTTAGTGTTCTGTCTGTAAACGCTGAGGCTGTGCAGAAGCAATGCTGGAAAGGACCACAGAGACAGGCAGTTCTAGAGGAAGTGACCGGGCCACCTTTGCAGATGTGTGTCCAGCTGTATCCACCCTCCCGGCTCTGGGTAGCCCGTGCATGTTTACATTTCACTTAGTAACCAGTTTTATGCTCCGTGTCTCTTCTCCATGTGCTCATTGGACACTCTATGGGACAACTGTGATGCATTGTGGGATTGTTTTGAAGATTGAGATTTCTCACGTTAAATATATTACACAAGTATATGATATGTCAGGCCGAGGATGTGCCCTGTAGACAGAGGATGGTCTACTGGAAACGTGGAACCATGCCCGGAACAGCATGTTTGTGAGATGTCCATTGTTACAAACCTACAGTTCACTTTCTGCAGTTCTAAAACCCAAAAACTCTTGAAAACCCACGTTTCTTCTTCACTTTGGTAGGTTCCAACCTGCTCTGAGTTAAAGGACTTGCAGAGTCTGACCTGAGGGGGTGCATGATGGCTTCCAGGCCTTATTTAGACCTTGGTGCGAATAATCATACACTGTTGTGGAAGAAATGTCAGTGTGGTTGGCCTCAGCAATATTATATACTATTGCCTTTTTCAAATGATGAATTCTGAAGTCTGGTGTGTGTGTATCTGTGTGTGTGTGTGTGTGTGTGTGTGTGTGTGTATCCAGTACCCACCTCACTCACAGCACTGTCCCTGGCCTTGACGGCACTCTGAGCACTGAGGCGACTAACATTGCTCCCATGTGGCAGACCTAGGTCTCCTGGGTCCGAGGACTGCTCAGGAGAGCTGTTCACTTGTTGCGGCGTCAGAAAGGCAGAAAGAAGGATGCACGTGAAAGAAGCTGACTGGGGGTGATCAGGACCACTTGGCCCAGCCCAATAGAAAAGGCTTTTGTTCTATTGTGCCGATCATCCGGTTATTCTTTTCCAGGGTGACTGGAAAAGAAATCAGACCTGGGAAAACAAACTAGAGCTCTGGTCAGCTGAGCAACTGTTGCTGCATAATCTGTGAATCTCTGTGTACACGTATGCCTAGAAATAGAGCCAGTGTTGGATGACTCTGGGGGGATGGGGGGAAATGGGATTGTTCTCTCCTCAGTTGAACTTCCAGGAATTCCTGTGTTGTCTAGAACTGCCCCCAAAGCAATCACATGTCTGTTTCAGGAGACTCAGGAAGGGTGGCAACCTGTTCTTTCCTCATCGCCCCCACATGCGTGTTTGTATGTGCATCTGTGTATGTGTGTGTGCATGCGTGTTTGTGTGAGTATGTGTGTATATGTATGTACCTGTGTATGTATGTGTGTGCATGCATGTGTGTTTGGGTGTGCATGTGTGTATGTGTGCATGTGTGCATATGTATGTACCTGTGTATGTATATGTGTGGGTGGGCATGTATGTATGTTTGTGTGTGCATGTGTGCTTATGTGTGTGCGCATATGTGTATATGTGTGTGCATGTGTGTATGTATGTGTGTTTGTGTGAGTATGTGTGTATATGTATGTACCTGTGTATGTATGTGTGTGGGTGGGCATGTATGTGTGCTTGTGTGTGCATGTGTGTATGCATATGTGTATATGTGTGTGCATGTATGTATGCGTTTGCATCCATATGAGTGTACATGCATGTGTGTTTATGTGTGCATATGTGTGTGCATGTGTGTGTGTTTGTGTGTGTGTGTTTGTGTGTGTGTGTGTTCCCTCCCTTAGCTGTATTTTATGCTTTGCTTTTCATTTTCTTTTCCCATTTGATTTTCTCTGAAGGCCAGATCTGGCAGCAGTTGCTAGATACTTACCTATCATTTTCCTGTTCTCAGCAAGAGAGAGAGAGAGAGAGAGAGAGAGAGAGAGAGAGAGAGAGAGAGAGAGAGAGATTTCAGGAAAGCCTGAGATCTGTGTTTTACATTTTGTGTAGGGTGTTCTTAGTGCTTCGGAGACAGGGATTCAGCCCTTGGGAATCCTTTACTCTTGGTTCGTAATTCTGTCACATTTAGAGCTCTCCTCTCTGCTGCTGGGTAGGTGGAAAGATAAAGGCTGCATGACAGCTCGGAATCCCCACGGGGGGCCCCCAGTGAGATGCAGTTTACCAAAGCTTAGCGATAAGAAGCAGATCAGTCCTTGGAGATAAGAAGGGATCAGAACTTTCCAGAACTGCAGACAAGGCTTCCACACGAGCAAGTGCCTTCACCACGACTGTGCCCTGCAAATGAGGTGGTGTGTGAGGTTAACCAGAACTTCTTCTCAGGTGGGTTGCCTAGAGACCTCCAGGCTGGCTCTTTTCTGGGCGAAGTCATTGCAGGCAAGTAAGCAAAGACATAGAAGGTACAGACAGAGCACGTGATTCATCTCTCAGAGGAGACACACATAAGCAGACAACACACACACACACACACTATTGTAATACTATTGTAATCCTCTCAAATATTTGCCTTCTTTTTTCTGGGACAAGCTAAATTATAATTTTAAAACTTGTCTTTTTTGTATGTGTATATTGAGGGGAAAAACCCTGTTCAGTGCATCCTCCACAGAGGGAAGGCATACTACACGAGTCATCTAACTGTGAGCATACTGGGGAATCTGGAAGAAGGAAAAAGGAAAGCTACTTGGGTGCTCCTGACCCATTTTAGAGTCTCTTCAAAGCTTACCCATGCACCTGTACTTTAGGGTCCCTGCCCTTGCAGTAAGAATCCAGGAGACACATTTCTTGGAATGTATGGTTCTGGGGACAGGATTCAAAGCATGCGTGAGGGGCTGATACACACAGCAATGACAAGAACAAAACTTCTGCAAGACACGGACAGCTGCAGCTGCCTAGTAGTTCAATACTCTTTAAAGTGATGTCTGAAGACTTATTAAAGGATAGCTGGCGTGTGGAGAACAAGGCCCTTGGGTTTTCGATGGTGACCTCAAGAGGCTCAACCTTGACCTCTATCTGTCAGTCTCAACAAGCCCAGCAGATACACAGCCCTAGTGTTTCCCCTACTTCTGTAGTCCTGAAGGCTTTTAATTAGAGAAGAAATCAGCCTGTGGAAACACAATTTCCATTAAAGGGGGTCGAGGAGGCTGGGCAGTGCTCGCAGAACAGGCCTTAGAATTGGGTTAATTAACAAAAAATTGACTTTTCAAGATTGTCTCCAGATGGCATTATTACTAAAGCATAGTATCAATGTTACCAATGGACACCAAGAGCATTGCACTTTACTGACCAAGAGAACACATACTTCATCTTCTAAAATGAGATCCAACGGTCATTGGGCTACCTTTGCCTCCACCTGGAAAACCAAAAGAGTACGGTGTGGTGGGGCCACCCGGTCCTACCCCAGGGAGTGCCACTAACTGTCCGGAATGGCTGATGTGTCCCTTGGAGACTTGAATTGGCCACTGAACGCAATATTCATCTGGAGCTCTGACTGCCTCCTTGAATTTCCCAGGTGGGTTGCTGGTCTGCTCCTGGCCCTGGCCCTTTTCTTTATACCCAGCCCATGTTCCTACGTACAGCCTGATGCTTCTGTTTCAGTGACGACAATTCTTAGAGATGCTAGCTGCTGAACAGCACAAGAGCCATTAAGTGTGAGTGGTAATTTACCTTTAATTAACTCCTCCTCCTCCTCTTCCCCCTCCCCCCCCCTCCTCTTCTTCCTCCTCTGCCTCTTCTTCTCCTCCTCCTCTTCCTCCTCCTCCTCTTCTTCCAATTCCTCCTCCTCCTCCTCCTCTTCTTCCTCTTCCTCTTCCTCCTCTTCCTCTTCCTCTTCTCCTCCTTCTCCTCCTCTTCCTCCAATTCCTCCTCCTCCTCCTCTTCTTACTCTTCCTCTTCCTCCTCCGCCTCTTCTTCTCCTCCTCCTCTTCCTCCTCCTCCTCTTCTTCCAATTCCTCCTCCTCCTCCTCCTCTTCTTCCTCTTCCTCTTTCTCCTCCTCCTCCCCCTCCCCCCTCCCCCTCCCCCTCTCCCCTCCCCCTCCTTTACCTCTAACTTTCTTTAAAGTCCTCATGGGGTGTTCTTCCTGAGAGGGTGTGAGAAGCTCTCGCTTCCTAAGTGGTATACTCGATAAGATCTTAACTCTCCATGTTTCTGATGAATGATCTAAGTGACTTGTAGAAATGTGATTGGAACAGACGCATACCCATTTCTCCTCTTGACCCCTGCACTTTGGAACTGTATGGCAGATGTGGTGGTTTGAATACGGTTGGCCACAGGAAGTGATACTGTTAGGAGTGTGGCCTTGTTGGAGGAAGTGTGTCACTGTGGGGGTGGGCTTTGAGACTTTCCTCCTAGCCACATGAGAGCCAGTCTTCTCCTGTCAGCCTTTGGATCGAGATGTAGAACTCTCAGCTCCTTCAGTGCCATGTCTGCCTGGATGCTGCCATGATGATAATGGACTGAACCTCTGAACCTGTAAGTCAACCTCAATTAAATGTCCATTATAAGAGTTCCCTTGGCCATGATGTCTCTTCACAGCAGTGGAAACTAACAGTGGAGATAGAGGCAGGTTTCTTTGTCAAGGGTCACTGAACTTTTTCTAGGGTGGGTGTGTCCCATTCTGCTCACAAAATCACCTGAGGTGTTCAACATAAAAAGTTGTCTATAACTCATGGCTTGATAAGTTTCAGCTTGCTGGATTTGGTAATACAAAATGAACATCATGGCAGAGATACCTGGGTCAGTTAGCTGCTTCCTTCCAGGGATCTAGGCAGCAAAAAGGAAGAGGTGGGTGCAGGGTCCCAGCATTCCTCTCAAGTGCGTGCCTTATATAACCAAAAATATATCTAGCTTGGATTCTACTTCTTAAAGAATTCACTGCCTCCTAATAGTACCATGGGTTGGAGCCAAACCTTTAACACACAGGCCTCGGGGAGACACTTATCCAAACCATAGCAATAGGTGAGACATACATGATTTAGGCTTTGTGGACATGTGTCAGTGTAGCTGTTCATCCCAGCAGCTGTATGTAAATGAGGGGGGAGGCACACCGATAAAAAATCATTATAGGCACTGAAATTCGAATCTCATGTAATTTCCACATGCTGTAAAATGTTCCTCTCTTTCTTTCAATCATTCAATAATTTTAAAAAAATCACTTTTAGATCACAGATCATATGAAAACAGGTGGTTGGCTGGATGTGGGCAATTTCTGGTCACCTACAACCTCAAACACAAGGTGCTGAGTTCCAGCTGCCAGGACAGAGGCCTGTTAGTGTCTGCTTCATGGAAAATGGTAGAGATGGGCTCAGAAGGGCCACCAGCTAACTTCCTGTGTCTTGCTAGAGGCACTGCTTACAAATATTCATCAGCCTCACAGAGGTTTAGTGACAATTCTAACAATGTGTTGAATATGCCAGTGGAGGCTGTGCCATCCCATGCTGCAGGACAAACCCCAGACCTCCCTGTCACACAGTGGACAACCAGCTTTCCTTTCTCTCTTCTCTTGGGTCTTTGAGTCAATGGGAAAGGCTACTCACAGTTCTCTTTTGGGTCCAAGACCGAGTGGGCTCGCTCTTCTCTAGGCAGATGAACAAGCCGGTAGAGCATACAGCATCTGCATATTTCAGTCCTTGCTTGCTATGCTGCTCAAATACAGCCCAGCTGCTGGTGTGTCGATAGTAAGGGAGAAATATATATAAATAAGTATATATATATATGTATGTGTGTGTGTGTGTGTGTATGCCCTTATATATGCAACCTGCCAAATCTCAATCTTTAAATGGGTGGCAGATGCCACCGGATAGCAGGACATACATATACATACTTGACATTAGGATAGGGTGAGTCATCTCCAGTTTAAAGCATGTCTCTGACAGGTCAGAAAGGGGTGTCTTCTGCTGTCCATGTAAGGGGTGTCTTCCTCTGCCCACTCTTTAACATGGTTGCTCTCATAGCTGGGACTCCCTGGGTGACCTCGCCCTGTCCGTGGCTACGGTAGCCTCTGTCACTGTCGACAAGGCCGTAGGTTTGCCCTGTCACATCCCCACTTCAGTACTTCATAAATTCTCCCAGCTGCCATGGAATACATTTGGGATCCAGCTAGGATTTCTGAGAACCCTTGTGAAAGTCTAGACCACGGTCTCTTGGTATTGTGTCTCCATAGTCTTCTATGTGAAGTAGCCATCTGAGCTTATCATTTCCTATCCACTGGTGTGTGTATGTGTGTGTGTGGGTGTGGTGTGGTGTGTGTGGTGTGGTGTGTGTGGTGTGTGTATGTGTGTGTCTATGTCTTTGTCTATGTCTATGTCTGTGTATGCATATGCACACACCCCTGCATGGGCATGCATGAGTGCATGTGTGTGTGTGTGTGTGTGTATCTGTGTGCCTGTGTGTCTGTGTATCTGTGTAGGGGTGGGTGGTTAAGGATATCTAGAATTGGGATGGGAAGGAGACCTATTTTTTACTAGATGTCTTTACAGTGTTGTATTGGCTTACCATGAGTGTATGACTTTATTTCTCAAGATAAAATAATTATGAAGAGAGCCAGCAGAGAAACTGAGGCAAGGCTCCATAATTCACTAGATATGAAGTAGAAGACAAGTCAGATGTCTAAAGGTGAAGCCTGGGTTCTAGGGACACCATAGTTTGAAAGCTAAGTAACACATTCTTTAGTGATATGTTGAACTTCATTTCTGGCTCTTGGGTTACACATGTAGCCTGGAGCTCGGGCCCTTCAGGTGATGAACCACACAGTCTCTGAAAAGCAAGGCGATGCTTTCTGATGAACTCTTAATTGTGTCCAGGGTCATGAGTTAAACCTGGTGGAGTGAGTTCTTCAGTAGGTTTAACACTAAGACTCTGAGATCTTGAATCCTCACGGATACACATAGTTGCTCTATAAACTTGAGCAAATTAGGTTATTTCAGCTAGAGTTCTCTGTGGGAACAGTGCCTGCTCCATAGCAAGACCTTGAAGGCTGAACTGTGTGAGTTACCAATGCATCTAGCTCCTAGGCCGCCCTAGGTAAGGTAGGATGCTTTTGTTTATTAAGTATATCCAAGAGAACTGGAGGGCATTGTGTAAGCGAAATAAACCAAACACAGACCAACACTTCAAATTCTCATAGGCGAACACTGAAAAGGCCACACAGAACACGGCACAGGAGACTCGGAAAGGTAGATGGAGGTGGGCTGGACTTTGGTACCAAAATACAGACAGGCAGAGTAAGCACTAGTGTTCTACAGCACCATGCCCAGAGCTGTCAATCAACCTCTGCATACTTCATAAAGAGCTCACAGAGAGGAATCCAGAGGTTGCCTGTGTGTTCAAAGCAATGATAAATATTCAACAAGGAAATGTCCATTGCTCTGATCTGATCGTTACACATTGCATATAGATATTGAATCATTGCACATAAATATGTACAACAATTACGTGTCTGTTTTTTAAAGTATTCCCGTTGGCTGGAGAGTTGGCTCAGGGCGTAAAGTGTGTGCTGTGCAGTTGTGCCTCCTGGTTATGGATTCCAGCACACACATAAAAATCCAAGCATCATGGCACACACCCTTAACCTCAGGACAAGGACAGGGGTGGGTTAGGGTGAGGCGAAGATAAACAGATCCCTGACATCACTGGCCAGCCAATTGATGAGCTCTAGATTCATAGAGAGACTTGATCTCAAAAACTATGGTGGACAGTGATAGTAGAGGACTCCTAATGTCAACCATGTGACATCCCCCCCCCCCCATGGATACACAGAGACACAAATACTGTCTTAGTTACGGTTTTATGGCCGTGAAGAGACACCATGACCACGAAAACTCTTCTACAAGAAAACATGTAATTGGGGCTAGCTTACAGTTCAGTAAGTTGGCCGTTCTTATCATGGCGAGAAGCATGGTGGCACTGTGCAGGCAGATGTGGTGCTGGAGGAGCTAAGAGTTCTACATCTGGGTCAGCAGGTGTCAGGAAGAGACATTGAGCCACTAGGTCTGGCTTGAGCATCTGGGACCTCAAAGCCCACCACCTAGTGACACACATCCTCCAAAAAGGCCACACCTACTAATAGGCCACTCTCTATAGACCTATAAGAATCATTTTTTTTTCAAACCACTAATATGTTCTTCCATGTGTACATGAACAGGCACTTGTACACATGCACACACACACACACACACACACACACACACACACACACCATGGTGGGGGAGTCCAAAGAACAGTTGCTCTCTTTGCTTAAAAACATCCAACAGAAAAAAGGTCTGCTTGTTGGAACCCTTATCCCCCTGAAAGTCATACTGAGTATAGAATCAACTATAATTAATGCCTGTAAGTCTTCATACATAGTAATTACGTGATCCATAATTTTCTCAGCGCTATCCCCTTATTCCACCTCCTTCCCTCCCCTCAATATTCTCTAGGCTTTACAGTTGTTTTAGTGCATTTCATCTTGCTCAATGTTATCCTGAGAACCGATGCAGGATAAAAATATTGATGAGTTTTAAGGACTATTTACATATATGTATATGGACCTCAGAAGCTAAAGGGCTGTGAAGGTGAGCCTTGGGAAAATCAGGAGTGTTTGTTAGGCAGTTTATTCCTCCAACAAATACTAAATAATCATAGTTGGTCATTGTCCCAGCAACTCAGTACACAGGCCAGATTGGATTCTGTCCCTGAGTTCACTTACTGATGGGGACAACCCCAGCTAACACTAAGCCTTTAAAAAGTAGGAACTTAGTACAGAGACATGGACCAGCCGTGTGAGCTACCAGGGAAAAGCTGTTCCAAGAACCACGGGTGAAGGCCAGGAGGTGCGAGTAGTCCGGGGCACATGAAAACAGACCGGGACTTTTTCTCAGGCAGCACAGTGGCTCTCAACCTTCCTAACTCTGCGACCCTTTCACATAGTTCTGCATGTCGTGGTGACCCCAAACCATAAAATGATCTTCATTGCCACTTCATATGGGTAATGTGCTACTGTTATGGATTGCAATGTGTTTTCTGATGGCTTTAGGCAGCCATCAGAAAGGGTCATCTGACACCCAAAGGGGTCTGGACTCACAGGTCGAGAGGTTGAGAACGGTAACAGGAGGCCATAGCAGGAGGAGGCAGTGAAGGGAGAGATGGGGAAACTCGGCAAGGCTGGGCTGAGCTGACCCTGCAGATGCTAGTAAAGTCACATTAAGGACTTGTTCTGGGTTTTGTGTGTGTGTGTGTGGGGGGGGGTTGCTGTGGTTGTGTGATTGCCTGGGAACCCCCTCCCTACTCCATGTCCCCAGGACCTGTGAGGGTGTTACCATACTCAGTGAAAGGAGTCTGGCTGATGTGCGAGCTGAGGTGCAGAGCTGATCCAGGTGAGACCACTGTCATCCCAGGTGCTCTGTAAGAGGACCAGAGGAAGAGACAAGGAGTAGCCATGAGTCTGAAGGTGCAGACAGCCTCCAGAGGCCAAAAGGGTGAGAAAACAGATTCTCTCCGGAAGCCTCCAGAACATCGGTTCTTAACCTGTGAGTCACAACCCCTTTGGGGGTTGAACAACCCTTTTATAGGAGATGCCTATGACCAGCAGAAAATTTATTTACATTATAATTCATAACAGTCGCAAAAAGTAGCAACCAATGAAAGTCGTTTTGTGGTTGTGGGTCACCACAGCATGAGGGACAGTATGAAAGGGTCGATTTGTTAGAAAGGTCAGGACTACTGACATAGAAGGTGTGTCAGCTCAGAAAACACTTTGATGTCAGATATCTGGTCCCCAGAAATGTAAAAAAATAAATAAATGTATGATGCTTTCAGCTGCTAAATTGTGGTGAATTTTTTTAACAGTAGGAAAGAGATTCTGGTGTGAGGCTGGAAGATGGTCTTTCAAGTTTGAGGACCTGAGTTCAAATCCCCAGCACCCACATAACAAGCTGAATGTAGTGGTGTGTATCTGAAAGCCCGGGACTAAAGGGAAGACCGGAGGATACCTGCGGCCCCAGGGACAAGTTCGTGTGTGTGCGCGCGCGCGTGTGTATACACACACACACACACACACACACACACACACACACACACACAAGTTTTTAAAATGCAGCGGGAAGCTGGTCGAAGGTTTTAAGCAGGGGAGCATGGAGATCGTGTAGTTTGTAAAAGACCGGGAGGGCTATTGGTGGGTTGCTGTGAGGGTACAGAAAGCAAAACAGAAAAACAAACAAAAACAAACAAAATCAACCAGGGAGATGGCAGATGCTGTAGAGTGGAATTGGGGGATACATGTGGAAGTAGAAGACTGGGAAAGCAAAAGAGCTGGGAGGAAACTTACATTTTCTGCCTGGAATCTATTAGCAGCACTTGAGATGCCTACTGAACCCCGGAGCAGATGCGCATGCCCGCACAGATCTTGGGAGAGGGGTGTTCCGAGGATCTCCCCTCCCCGGGCAGCGTTCACCCCTCTCTGTAGTCATTAGCCTTCCATAGTCAAGGCCAAACCACCCTGAGAGCAGCTTTCAGAGTGGAACTCTTTATTCTGCTTCAGTGTTTTAGAGTTCTCGGCCTGTGGATGGCCGGCTCCATTATCCGGTGTCTCAGGTGAGGATGAACGGCATGGAGGAGGGAGAGCGTGGAGTGAGGAGGGGCTGCTTGCCTCGTGCGGACAGGAAGCCGGAGAACCAGGAAAGGACCGGGACCAGACATAACATTCAGAGACCTATTTTGTCCAACGAGGCTCCACCTTTTCAACTTCCTAGAGCCCATCAAATGTCACTGCCAGCTGAAGAACAATACGTAACCCTAAGGGGGACATTTCATATCAAACCGTAGCAGTCATAGCGCTCAGCCCCCTCACCCCCCATCACTGACCCACGTGACTCTTCATGTTTGTTTACCTTTGCCCTGGGCTTATTATCTGTTACCTCCTCAGTAGGGACTGAATGAATTAAAAGTCTAAAACCAGCCCCTGTGTGTTTGATGACTGAAGAGGGCTAGAGAAAACGATGGAGATTAATTTGTGCCCCAAACGTGTTCAGTTATTTAGCGCTTTTTCAGAAAGCTAAATGGATTCCGTGAATTTTAATTGATGTTTAACTTTTAATTGTGTTCATGTAGGGTGGCCAGTTGGAACTGCGCCTAATAAGACTGATGAGGCTACACACATTTGCATGCAGCAAGTATTTCCAAGGCAGCCAGGGAGAGGCTCCAAGTACGGGGAGGAAAGCTGCAGGGAGCGGAGGAGGCAAAACACATTAATTTAGGGGGAAATGAAAAATTATCAATCTTGCTTTCTATTCATATTAAATAAGTATAGGTTTGCTATTAATTTTCTCTCGCTGGTATTTCTTATTTAATTTTTTTTTTTTTTTTTTTTTAGAAAAAAGGGGAAGAGGAATTTTAAGAGGCACTGACTTGTTTACAGTGGGACAATTCTAATCTGCGGGAGTTTGTGGTTCAGGTTGCCGAGGTGCTTTAGAAAGCGTTGAAGTAGGGACGCCGGTGCATTAAGACGCCTTTTGGAACATTTGTTTGTTGCTGTTACCTAAGTAGTGTAATAGGCTCCAGGTACAGTATACAAGCTCCTAATCTCTCTATGGTTTTCAAGGCTCTGATCTCCTGGATTTCGGGACTCCATCTGTAGGTCAAAGCAAGATGGCCACCATAGCGGTTCCAGCTATCACACCCAGAGTTGATAACATCCAGCGGAACAGAGAAGGGTTATCCCTTGTATCTGCCGTAAAGTAGTCTTGCTTCCTGGGAGCCCTCCCTTGGCCCACACATGCCATAGACACACACGACTCACTGGGACTGGGTCATATGCCATCCACTGGGATTGGGTCACATGCCATTCCCAGAATTAGGTTACAGACTATCCACTGGAATTGGGTCATATGTCATCCTCTAGAATTGGGTCACATGCCATTCACTGGGACTGGGTCACGTACCTATTTGTCACTACATGCACTTACCATGATTGGCTCAGACCAAGATTTTGCAAGCTGCAGCTAAACACTCATTTGTATAAAGTGCTTTTGACACAATCCGGACCATCGTTGAATTGTGGCTACTGTTGTCTTGTATTAGCAGAACTGAAACGTTGAGGCAGAGACATGGCCTGATCCATAATGCCTGCACTCACTGTCTAACAAAGTTGCCACTTCAGTCCCCAGAGTAGAATAAAATGTGATCTTGGTCATCTGCTAGTCTGCTCCAAAACAAATAGTATTTTAATCCTTCCAAGTAGCTAGAAATGCTATCGTGTTTACTACTCCAAGGAAATATGTCCTGTGAACACCTGTAATTGAGAGAAAACTATCTCTGCTATAAATTTGGAAGAAAACAATAAAATCTCTCCACCTATTTATTAAGCTTATATTGTAAAGAAATGAGAATCTAAACTAGAGAAACTTACGAACATGGAAGCATTTTTTTAGTCTAGGGGAAAAATAATAGTATGTTTGAAAAGTAGTATTTGCTGTTTGAGGAACTGCTCAAAAGGCCAACAAAGAGTTGACCAGAAAGGCAGCCTCTCAACTCACACCCCGCCCCCTTGGCTAATGGCAATTGATGTCAAAGCCAAACACAGGAAAACAAACCAGGTTAATTCCTTTGCTTTTTTGTTTTCTGTTGATCTGTTATGTTCTGTCCCATTTTATTCTGTTCTATTTAAAGAGGGTCATGCTATATAGCCTAGGCTGCCCTTATCCTCCTGCCTCCATGTCTTGGATTATAGGTCTATACCACTGTGCCCAGTTAATATTAAAGAGATTAATGAAGAGGCAACCAGGGTAGTCCTTGTAGAGTCAGGCTACTGTGTCTTGACTAGGGGTACATTTGGACAGTGTGATGAGGTCTGGCCTGGCATAGTGGTTCACACCCTTAATCCTAGCACTCAGAGGATAAAGGCAGGCAGGTGTCTCTTGAGTCTGAGACTAGTCTGGTCTATATAGTGAGTCCCAGGGCAGCCAGGGCTACACTGAGAGACCCTGTCTAATGTGTGTGTGTGTGTGTGTGTGTGTGTGTGTGTGTGTGTCTATTTATTTGTCTGTAATCACTGACATCAGTGCGGGGAAACTGAGTGAGCTGGGTAGATTGTACCAGTGACAGCATCTAGATACAGTTCTGGAAACCACTGGAGGAAAATGGGTAAAGATCACAGAAGGACATTCTGCCTCCCTTCTTAGAACTAATTATAAAAAGATACTGGAGCCTGGGATAGGTGGGAAGGTACTAGGAAAACTCACATCCCAGATGGCCATCTAGCAATGCTTAGGAGTTCAAAGATGCTGAGGAGGATAGAAACCATGCTGGAAACGGGAACGCCGCTCTCCTCTTTCACAGCTCGCCTTTGACATTTCATTTGTGGTTTGTGATCAGGAAAGAATGAACTGATCAGTAGGAGCCAGTCAGCATTCTCAGAGAATGTTCATTATGGCAGCCTGGCTCTGGAACAACACACCTACTGCATCTGAATTTCCACCAAGGACTCACAAAACCCCTAATTTCCAATTTTGTTGTAAACAATGTTGGGCGGAGAGTGGGAGGTGGCCGGATGAATGGCATTTACTAGAGAATGGCAATTCTCTTGGCTTGAGGCCAAACTGAATGATATCTATAGTGGAAAATATTACCGGTGACTTGGATGAGATATACTGATGAATTGTCAGTTGTTGTAGATGTCTCAGAAAGATACCTCACTGAGACAAATGACAATGAGTGGCGTTCATGCCTCAGATCTCAGTACCCATAAGGCAGAGGCAGGAGAATTGCTGTTCAGGGTAGTCTGGGTTACATAGTGAGTTCTAGGCTATCCTGAGATATAGAGTAAGACCCTGTCTGGGAAAAATCGAAAAATAAAAACCTCTGACAGCTTGGTCTCAGGTTTTGTGGAAACCCTTGAACGATAGGGCACACTAATAAAGCTAAGCTTAGCAGAGGTAATTGTGTAGGTTTAAGAGAGCCCTACATAAGCACAATAAGATGCACACAGTTTTCTAGATGTTCATGTGGAGAAAACAACTCCATTGATGCTCTAACAAGCTGCCAGAGATCTGGGGGTAACCACTGGACCATCTGTGGGTAGCTGGAGAAAGTTAGGTTGGAGAAAAACAGGGCTTCACGGGGCTGTTGAGGGGATCAAATGTAGCTTGCTGAATGCTGAGCACGTCCCCTAGACTGTGTGGTCAGTACTCCACCGCTGGTGATGAACTGACCGTTTACAGCCGCAGAGAGGTTGTAGAATGTATTTCACCTTTAGAAGGAACTTCCTACTGCAGTCTCTTGGAACCTGGACTTTCGCATTAAATGAATCACTTCACAAACTTAAAAAGAAAATAATAACATTTAAAAGAAAAATGTTCCCCCATCGCTGAGCCAGAACCTCTGCGGTTTTTAAAGCTCCCCTGATGATTCTGACGTATTGCCAGCCAGCATCAAGCGCTCTCTAACTGCATTGTAAGTCCAGGTGTCACCGTCCCGAGGCCTCAGGTTTCCAGTGGACTGGAGACAGCCAAGAGTAGCAGTAGGGGAGATTGATAGCCACCTATGAACTTGGGATGGGCCAACAGAGGGGAAAACCATGCTAGCTCCCAAACACCATCGCTAACACCGGGCATCTGCTTCCAGAGAAGAGCTATGTCAAGTGAGGAATAGGTAGCCATGCTGAGCCCAGAGCCAGTCCTGGCTCTCCTGTAGCATTGCTTTCTATGCAGAAAGGCTCTGGAAGAGAAGAGACATCTCCCCAGGACTTTGGACTGAACCAAAGAGCGGCAGTGTTAAACCAGCCAACAATGTCCAAATATTTCTGTGTGCTGGAGAAGATCACAGGCCTGGGACAACTGCCATGAATATCAGTCTGGGGACAATAGAATGTAAAAAACAGTACAATCGAAGACAATTCAAGCTCCTGCAGTAGAACAAGGCATCAAGAGATGCATTTTACTTACTTTATTTTATTAGGCATATCAGTATTTTGCCTGCATGTGTATCTGTACGATACGAGTGCTTAGTGCTTGCAGAGGTCAGAAGAGGGCATAAGAAGTTTCAGACAGTTGTGAGCCTCTGTGGAGGAAGGGAATTGGGAATTGAAGCCAGGTCCTCTGGAAGAGCAGCTAGTGTTCTTAACCATTGAACCATCTGTCTTAGTCAGGGTTTCTATTCCTGCACAAACATCATGACCAAGAAGCAAATTGGGGAGGAAAGGGTTTATTCAGCTTACACTTCCATACTGCTGTTCATCACCAAGGAAGTCAGGACTGGAACTCAAGCAGGTCAGAAAGCAGGAGCTGATGCAGAGGCCATAGAGGGATGTTCCTTACTGGCTTGCTTCCCCTGGCTTGCTCAGCCTGCTCTCTTATAGAACCCAAGACTACCAGCCCAGAGATGGTCCCACCCACAAGGGGACCTCCCCCCTTGATCACTAATTGAGAAAATGACTTACAGTTGAATCTCATGGAGGCATGTCCTCAACTGAAGCTCCTTTTTCTGTGATAACTCCAGCTGTGTCAAGTTGACACAAAACTAGCCAGTACACCATCTCTCCAGACCTAGAACTGAGTCTGCCTAAACATTCTTTAAAGCTGAAAGGTAGAAACAAGTCTGACAGAGCAGAGTGTGTTTATCAAACTCAGTTGAAAAACACACTTAACAAGTACTGACATCCCTGGGTCAGGAGCATGTTGGTTTGGTTTGTTTTTTTGTTTGTTTGTTTGTTTGTTTGTTTTTGTTTTGGTTGGGGACAGAGTCTTAGTCTTGTTTCAGATCCTCCTGTGTCTGTTTCCCCAGTGCTGGGTTACAGATGTGTGCCATCACGTGAGCCTTTTGTCCCCAAAGCACACTCAGTGAGAAGCTAAGCAGGATCAGCAGGAGCAGAAACCACACTCTCCATGCAGCAGACCTGGGGATACTGAGCCCAGAGCACGCTGGAAAGCTGAGCAGAATAGTAGCCATCTTAACATGCTTGAAGCACCAACCAAGGTTTGGGCCTTATGGGAAGTCAGGTCAGTGGGTGGTATCGAAGCCAGCCAGCTCTAAGTTGATTAAAGTGCTGTGAATTATAGGATTCTAAAAGAAAGTTTAAAGAAATTCAGAAACTACGATTGTTGGGATTCCTCTTTTAAAATTTTAATTGAGAGATAATAGCTGCGTATATTTATGAGATAGGTTAACTGTATGGCTTAACTGTGTGTATTTAGCTGTATGACTGCCCGGTGAAATGATTAGAGCATAGTAATTAATGTGCCCATTACCTTACCTACTTATCTTTTGTGGGAGAATATTCAAAAGCTATCTCTTTTTAGATTGTATGTGTGCATATTGGTGTTTTGCTTGCATGTACATCTGTGCAAAGCATACGTGCCCGGTGCTCATGGAGGAGAAGTGGGAGTGGGAATTACCAATGATGTTTGTCCTGGGACTCAGACTCAGGTCTCTGGAAGAACAACAAGCACTCTTTGTTTTTTTTCCTTTCCTTTTTTCTGATTTTATGAGACAGGATCTCACGACTTAGCCCTGGCTGTCCTGGAACTCACTATGTAGATCAGGCTGGCTTCAGATTCACAGAGATTCACCTCCCCCTGCCTCCCCAGTGCTGGAATTAAAGGTGTGTGCTCCCAAGCCCAGCTTAAGAACTACCCTTAACTGCTGAGCCATCTCTCCAGCTCCAAGAGCTAGTCTTCATGCAGATTTAAAGTTGATGCTACTAATTACAGCCACAGCTCTGCACACTTCCCCTCTCATTTCACTCTGAACTCTTTGGCTGACATTTCTTGGTTTCTATCTACTCTACCCCAGTCCCTAGTAACCACCATTCTAGTCTCTACTTCCAGGAGTGCGACATATGGTGGCATGGTTCTTTGTTATGTTACGGGGCGGGGGTGGGGGGTGGCAGGAGAGACACGACAAATATTTGAACAACTGAGTGCTACTTGTTTGTATTACCAACCAGAAGAGTCAATTATTTGTACGAACGCACACTACAGTTCTTAGTGCAGATGGAACATTTTAGTGCGTTCTTAGGTCTCGGTTCTCTTCCTTTACGATCATTTAAAGCATTTTATATGTGACTCAACGAATGTTTGTAGTGCCTGCCGAGTCTGAGATAGCAGCCTGTACTCGGACAGTTGAAGACATTCTCTACCCTAAGTTTAAACACATCCGAAATGAATGATAGTGTCTTATGGGAGCCGAGCAGAGACAGTATGGCCGTGGACTGTCATTGGTCACCGCCCCAGCACAACTCCCTGTACCCTCGTAACAGGTCCACTGCCATTGAAACTCCTATACTTAGGAGAAGCTGACTGTGTGTTGATTAGAAGACAGGCTGAGCTCATCCATACAGTACAAATGAATTCCTCTTACCTCTGTAGCCAGAACACCTGAGCTGGACCTCCCAGGAAGAGCTGGGATGCAGATAAGGTTTCTCTCTTTGGTGTGAGGAAGGCACTTGTGATCCTAGGGCCAGTGGGTAGCAGCAGTTACTCACCCATGATAAGCCCTGATCCAAGAAATGGAGAAAAGGATCGATCGATATCTCTTGGTGACAGGGCTCCCTTCCTCTATTGAGCCTCACCTAAAGACTATACCTCTTACACATTGGCTAAGTATCTCGATTTCGATTTCCTTGCTTGCTTTAGAACTGCTTTGACTTAGAACTGAAGATTCCTCCCTGTTCATAATGGTGGTTATTTCTCGGTGGTTTCTCGGTTCAGCTGATCCTTTTTAAATTATGTTTGCTAAGTAGTATGTGGTTTGGATTATATTTGTAATGAAAAATAAGGGAAGTCTGTAGACACATAAGCACAGCGTCCACAGCTACTTGTCTAGGAAGGCAGGCGTTTAGAACCAGGACTATACGAGGCCAAGATGCACGGCCAGGTGACATTCTGCCTCAGGTAGGGTCCTGAGATGACCCTGATGGCACTTGGCACTGCCATCAGCGTTACCGTTCTGCAGGGAAGTCTCCAGTTCTGTAAACTTACTGTAAACAGTTTTATATATGGATGAGCTCTTACCTAGCTGCCTTGGGGGGTGGGGCCCGAGGTAGGGGACCTTTCTCCGCTGCTACACCATTCACCACTATTTCTCTTCCGATCCTCAGCAACGTGGGTGAAGGGCTGCATGTTCCGCTCTCGGTCGTGGGATGTTGCCTTCTTGTGACTTAAAGCACACATCTGCACTCAATGTGAAATTAATAAATATGTAACATTTTAAGTGTAACAAACAAATTATGAGACTGTAATAAGAAAGAAGGGCCCATCAGCTGGTGGCTAATGAGCCTAGCCTGAACCATGATTTAACAACCTATAAACCAGAATCACTAAACGAAACTGACCCTGGATTGAGTTCGTTTCTATAAGCAGAATCCCAACTTAAAGGGCAGCAACCCAACTTAGAAGGTAAACATACTTGAAAGGTCAAACTCCGGAATATATTTAGTAACAAATAGATTAGTCTCAGCCAACTACACCAGCTAAGTTTTAGCCAGTTGCCAGCTATTGGCTGATCAGGCCACGCCCACAGGGCAGTGCCAGGCTCCTGGCAACGGAGCTTTCTGGACCTCTTTCTGCTCTCTGTCTGTAATTATTTCCCACCCCATCCTGTGGGGGGCAGAGTTCCCTGGACCGTTTTTTGGTTCTGGGTACTGCCCAAACTTACAAATCATTCTTTACTCACCCAAACTCACATTCAGTTTGTCTAAAGTGTGTGTGTGTGTGTGTAAATTTGAGCCGTTTGAAAATTTAAGCAGTAGACACCATCTTAGAAATATTAAAGCCAAGTTTTGTTTGGGGTGTGTGTGTGTGTGTGTGTGTGTGTTATGGTAGTGGTATTATTTTCATGTTTTTAAGTTGTCCTCATATGTTTTCAGTCGGTTGGTTTTTGTTTTGTTTATTTTTATTTTTTTTATTTGTTTGAGACAGGGTTCCTTTGTGTAGCCTTGGCCATCCTGAAACTGGATTTCTAGACCAGGCTGGCCTTGAACGCACAGAAATCTGCCTGCCAGTGCCTCTGACTCCCAGTGCTGGGATTGAAGGCCTGAGCCACCACATCGTCCTGGCTGTTTTCATCCTTTAGCAAGACTGATTCGTATTAACTGTCATTAATCTTGACTGTCAGCTGGGCAGGATTTAGAACCCCCGGGGAAACAAACCACTGGGCACGTCTGTGAAGAAGCTTCTAGATTAAGCTAGTGAGGTGGGAAGACTCGCTGTAAATGGGGGTGACTCCATGTCACCCTTGGATTCTTCGACTGAATGAAAGGGGGCGGGGCGGGGCGGGGCGGGGCGGCAGCATCCCTCCCTCCCTGTGGAATGTGACCAGCTCTCTCCAGCTCCTGCCATAAGCCCCCCCCCCATAGATTATACCTTGGAACTGTTGGCCAGAAGCAAACCTTCGCCTTCTTGAAGCTGCTTCTCGTCCAGCACTTTGTTGCAGCAATGAAAGAAGTAGCTAATACGGGGAAACAGCCCACAGGATACACTGTCTCTGATTCGATGCAAAACGGTGGAGAAAGAGGCTGACTGAGAAGCGGAGATAAAATCGGGTCTGACTGATGACTGCTAAGCATAAGCAATGGTGTGAACTTTTCAACTCCAGGAGCAATAAGAAATACTATTGTAGAATGAATGTAAATAAAAAGTAAAGACTTCCCCTTGCTGTCCCTCAGGAGTCGTGATGAATAATTTGATAAATCTGTATAAAGTACAGAGAGAATTGGGCCAGCCAGCTAGAAGGCTGGGCTTAACTAAATGGACTGACAGCTCACACTGCCTTTCTTTATGGGAGCAGGGTGTTTTTATAACATAGATCCTTTTCCATTGAATTTGATTTTGGAGCAATTGATGGATTTTTTTCCCCTCCCACAAAGATCAGAATATCTTGCTCCTGTAATAGTATAGCTTCCATACAGCTTGGGCTCTAGGGCCAAATGCCTACATTGGAAACCTGGCCCATCTGGTTTTCTGCCAGATGGTGAAGTCTAAGTCCTGGTATTTCCTGCTCTTCCGACTACAACTCTTTGTCAGTCTATGGTTGTCTCCCTCTCTGAAACCTCCACTCTTGGCATTTTTTTTTTCTTTGCCTTTGTATGTGTATGGGTCACACACATACATGCATGTGTGTGCACATGTGTATTCATTTATGTGTGTTGTGTATGTGCAGAAGCCAGAGATCAGTATTTCGTGTATCCTAATTTCAAGACTAGATGTCTCACTGAACCTGGAGCTATTGGCTAAACTGGCTGGCCAGCAAGAGCCCTGGCATCCTCCTACCTCCCCCTCCCCAGCATTGGAGTGTGCCACTGTGCCTAGGGGTTTATGTAGTTGTTAGGGATTGAACTTTGGTCTTCATGCTTGCATGCCACATGCTTTACTGACTGAGCCATCTCACTGGTCCCTCGTGGTCTGTTTCCTGCTGCAATAACTGAATACCACAGACTGGGTGATTTGTTCTTTAAAATGTGTTTCTTATGGTTCTGAAGGTTGAAGTGTCCAAACTCAGGGGGCCACAAATGGTGAGAGCTTTCTTGCTGGTGGGGACTCTGCAGTGCCCTGAAGCTATGGTGAGCCCAAGTAAGCAAGTCTCAATCATCCATGAATCCACCTGTGGATTTACCCACTTATGAGGATAGGGCCCTTGTGACCCAATTTCCTCTTAATGGCCCTACCTCCTAATACTTCAAATTGGGAATTAAGTTTCAACACGATGTTTTTGAAGGGTATTCTTACCCTCAGACAGCAGTTGTTTGGCATGCTGGAAACACAACATCTTCTGTTGTATGTTTAAGGGCCAAACATTTGTAAGAATGGAAAAGCCATTGAATTCATATTGCTTTTGGTGATCTTTATATAAAGCCAATTCTTAGTGACTAAACTTATGTTAGTAAGAGAAAATCTAGGTGAGTTTTGTTAGTTTTGTTTTGTTTTAGGTAGGGTGAATGAGTACGACCAGTCTTAGCTCCAAGGTGGCTGTACTGGCTGGTTTTGTGTCAACTCGACACATAAGCTAGAGTCATCAGAGAGGAAGGAGCCTCAGTTGAGGAGATGCCTCCAAGAGATCCAGCTGTGGTGTGGTTTTTCTCAGTTAGTGCTCAATGGGGGAGGCTCAGACCATCGTGTGTGGTGCTATCCCTGGGCTGATGGTCCCGGTTTCTATAAGAAAGCAGGCTGAGCAAGTAAGGGGAAGCAAGCCAGTAATCAGCACCCCCTCCATGGCCTCTGCATCAGCAGCGCCTGCCTCCAGGATCCTGCCCTGTGTGAGTTCCTGTCCTGACTTCTCAATAATAAACAGCAATAAGCCAAATAAACCCTTTTCTCCCCTGGAAAAACCCTAAGACAAATTGGTACCGACGTAGTGGGGTATTGCTGTGACAGACCTGATCATGTTTTGGTGAGGATTGTGGAAGGACTTTGGAACTTGGGCGAGAAAAGCCATTGAGTCTTGAGATCTCAGAGGGATGCCCTGTAGGAGCTTGGACGATAACAATGTTGAGAACAGTGCAGACGATGGAGGCCCTGGCTTGTGAAATTTCAGAGGAAAGATTAAAGACTCAATCAAAGCCATTTCTATTTGATTTAAGATTCTGATTAGCTGGGGCTAAAGAATCAGCCATGGGTTAACAAGATACTAGAATTACTAAAGTGAAACCTTTGCATTACTGGGACAATTGATGCTGGTTAGCTGGAGCTAAGAAACTAGTGGTGATTAAGAAGAGATCACTGATCAGAGAAGCTGTGCAGAAGAAGGTTGTACCTGGTGCTGGCAGCTGGACTTGGTAATGTGTAAGAATCACTCAGGTGGTACTGGTTTTGACGGGTCAAAGGGGCCATGGAGAGCAGCTGAGGCTTGGCACTGTGAGAGATCAGGAAAGGCCATTTATGAAGGTAGAGCCTTGGTGGAGACTGAAGACCCAGCACTGAAGGGGTTAAGCATAGAAGTTGAGGCTTGGCACCAGGAAGAGAGCCTGTGAGAGGCTATTGGTGAAAGTGCAGTCCAGGTGCAAC
The DNA here is from genome assembly GCF_978045245.1 of Mus caroli. NCBI lineage: Eukaryota > Metazoa > Chordata > Mammalia > Rodentia > Muridae > Mus > Mus caroli. The sequence continues at coordinate 93,931,433 of NW_028227264.1, forward strand.
AGAAAAGCCCAGTGGTTTGGAGCTACCAATACCGTGTGACAACCACCAAGAACAGCAGGAGTAGTGAAGTGAAGCCAGCCCTGGCCCAGGAGACAAGGTGTATGTGCAGAGAACCGAGCTAGAGAAATGTCCCAAACTCTTTGGGGCAGTCCAGAAGATCCTGAGTGGATCCCAGACATTGGATGGTTGGAGTCTGATTTTATTTTGATTTGATTGCAGCTGTGTCCTGATTTTTTTTTTCCTCTTGAAGTAAGAAAGTATTTTGCTGGAGCCCACAGTTAAGAGACTTTGAATTGTAAAAAGACTTTGGATTCTAAGAGATTGAATATTTTAAAGAGAATGACATTGTAATGTAATGTGTTCGAATCTGTAAAGACTGTGGTACTTTTAAAGTTATTTAGATCTTGGACATGAATAAGAAAGTAACCACTGTGGCTTAATAGTGATGTGTTTGTGTGCCAAGTTGATAAGGGATCAGTTGTACTGGTTGGTTTCTGTGTGTGTCAACTTGACACAAGCTAGAATTATCACTGAGAAAGAGCCTCCCTAGAGGAAATGCCTCCATGAAATCCAGCTGTAAGGCATTTTCCCAATTAGTGATCAAATGGGGAGAGCCTAGACCATTGTGGGTGGTGCCATCCCTGGGCTGGTAGTCTTGGGCTCTATAAGAAAGCAGGTGGAGCAAGGCAGAGAGAGGAAGCAAGGCAGTAAGCAACATCCCTCCATGGCCTCTGCATCAGCTTCTGCCTCCTGGCTCCTGCCCTGTGTGAATTCCTACCCTGTCTTTCTTCAACAATGAACAGCATTGTGGAAGTGTAAGTCAAATAAACCCTTTCTTCCCTAACTTGCTTTTTGGTCCTGCAGCAATAGAAATCCTAACTAAGATAGTGGCACTTTCTCTTTTCGTGATGGGAAACTGACATAATTTAATTTCAATGAATCTTTCAATGTCTGTTACTGGTCATTTTCCTCTTTATCCCCATGGGGAAAAGAAAAGCAATCTATGTTTAGAATCCTTTTCTTTTCCTTGGAACCCTTAAGGAACACAATAAATCCCATATGTCTTATGGTTTCCATTACTGTAAAGAGACACCATGACCAAGGCAACTCTTATTTTTTTAAAAGATTTATTATACATTTATTCATTTATTATATGTAAGTACACTGTAGCTGTCTCCAGACACCCAGAAGAGGGCATCAGATCTCATTACAGATGGTTGTGAGCCACCATGGGGTTGTTGGGATTTGAACTCAGGACCTTCAGAAGAGCAGTCAGTGCTCTTAACCACTGAGCCATCTCTCCAGACCGAAGGCAACTCTTATAATGACAACATTTAATTGGGGCTGGCTTACAGGTTCAGAGAGGTTCAATCCATTATCATCAAGGCAGGAACGTGGCAGCATCCAGGCAGGCATGGTGCAGGAAGATCTGAGAGTTTTGCATCTTCATCCGAAGGCTCCTAGGAGAAGATTGACTTCCAGGTAGCTAGGAGGAAGGTCTCTCAAAGCCCACCCCCATGGTGGCACACTTCCTCTACAAGGCCACTCCCTGGGTCAAGCATATTCAAACCACCACACCATATCCCATGACTTATTTTCAAAGTGTTTTAAAACATTGTCATTATTATTATTATTTCACCCTCTTACCCAATACTTTTGCTACATCTGCCTTGCTCTTGGCTTTACGTCAGTGTGGGCAGGATCCAGGAGTGCAAGGAGATCCGTCTCCACGGTGTTGTGCTGGTGGAAATGGAAGCCAGGCATCAAAGAAGGATGGATTTATGGTTAGCAGAGTAAGCGCTTGGTATCCGGGCATCCTTTGTGTATAGATCTGTGACGACGGGGGAACGACGTCCTGATTAATTGCCATGCGTTGAGTGCCTGTCTGAAAGCTTTATCAATTATTCCGTTTGCTATTCTCAGTGAACTTACGGGATGTATGCTCAATTTTCTTTTCTACATGGAAATCAAAGCACAGAGAGGTTAAATTATTTGTCCGAAATCATATAGTGTGACAGTGGACTTAAACCTAGGAAGTGAACTCTAAAATAGGTGTTCGCGATGAAACAATTACTAAGGAATATGCTGGGCTCTTTGACATCGTATCAGTGGCTTCCAATTTAAAGAAAACCATGGAAGGTTAATTAGTGTTTCCTGTCAATGTCCTTGGCTGTGAAACATGCTGATGTTCCTAACAGATACAATGTGATATTAGCTTGTTACCTTGCTCCCTATAGGCTGCTATGGCAAATATCTCAGCCGAGTTCATTCATAAGTAGTAGAAATATGTCTCTTATAGTTTTAGAGACTGGAAGTCTAAGATCAAGCCAGTGGCGGATGGGGCCTTGCCCTTTCTTACAGCACCCTCATATGGCAGAGGTAGGGTGACCCCTATGAACACAGATAGTGGAAAGGCCAAAAGGGACCAGGGAGCATCCTGAAACGTGATGTATGGGTCCCTGGCTGCCTTCACAGGGGTAGTAGAATCATTGTGTGTAAATCACTCCCTTAAGGAATCATCCTGGTGAGGATTAAGTTTCAATATACACTTAGGAGTGACCTGGCAGTTAACCCATGATAAACTAAGACCACTCTCTAAGCTTAAACTGGTCAAGGTCTACTGTATGTTAACTTTCTGGGATGAAATTCACTTTAGTGGGTCAGCAGTCCTACTAAGTGAATCTCACTCTGCCACTTGCAGCATTCATGTGTGGTGACAGTCAAGCCTGGCTGACTGGGCTCTTGGATCAGTTTTATCCCCTGTGCAGTGTCACGTTGAGAGTTTGTTTCCTCCGTGTGCACATGATGCATGTACCTGTATGTGCACATGATACATGTACCTGTATGTGCATGCACACACACTCTGCCTAAAAAGACAAAAGTTACAACCCTTTGGGAGTTTCCTGTAACCTGCATTCATTGGTTCTAAATTCTGTCCACTGGGAGGCTAACGGTGCCACTCCCTATAGAACCCACTTTTATTTAAACCACTCCACAAATCATCCTCAAAGTAACCCCCTTGAAGGTATTTCTCCTTTTGAAGATGAAGAAAGAAGGGTCTATAGAGCCTACGTGTGGCCAGGGTCACATAGATGGCAAATGGGACTTGAATTCAAGTCTGTCTTCCTTGGCACAGACAGAACGGTACACGGAGACCACAGAGTAGCCTTTGACTAGAAAAGAGGTTCGATTTTTACAAGTAAGTAGTCTAGGTGTTGCTCAGAGAGTGAGGACTTGTTTAGCATACGGAGTGACCTGGGTTTAAGCTCCAGCACTGTATCATCGTCATCGTCATCGTCATCATTATCATCATCACCAGCAGCAGCAGCAGCAGCAGCAGCAGCAGTAACTAGGACTTCCTGTATTCTGGTGAAATCAAAAGACATTAGCTTTTGAGTCTTAGCTCTGTTTAATGTGAAGATATTTAAATAACAGCAACCTATGTCTTCATTTGTCTATAAAATAAGAAAAACACGTCCTACTTAAACCTGCATACACAGTGACGCTCTGTTTAAATGGGACAGTAGAAAGGAAAGTGTCCCCTATGGAGTTCTTGGCTGGGATTCTCATTTGTCCTCTACCTCCCATTCCCACGGATTTTACAGCTTCACCTTAGGTTTGGCTTAAGGACTTTTTTTTACAGTGTTATAGTCCTGGGCCAGGGAGATGACTCAATTGGCAAAACACTTGCTGTGCAAACATGACAGCCTGAGCTTTGGTCACCAGCTCCCGTGTAAATAGCCAGGCGTGGTGAGTGTGCATCTGTAATCCCAGTGTTGAGAAGGAGACAGAGGCATCCCTGAGCTCACAGGCTGCCCAGCCTCGCTGAGCCAGGGAGCTTAAGGCTCAGTGAGAGACCATGTCTCAAAAATTAAGGTCATGGGTGACTGAAGAAGACACCTGATGTCAGCTTCTGCCCTATACACACCCACACCCACACACATGCACATGCATGTACATATGCTCACATGCATGCATACACACATGCATATGAACACATACATAATACACATACCACACACACAGGTGTGTACACACATGCATACACATGCATACACATACATACAAACACAGCACACATATGCTCACACATACACATCCACACACACAAACACACACACACACACACTCTACATCCACATACAGAGGAAAATGAGCCTGTCCCCCCTTCTCTGTTTATTTAACCAACTGAGTGCCTACACTGTAGCAAGCATTGGCATTGTTGCCAGATGTGCAGCATTCAACACTCATTCAGATGTGCAGCATTCAACACTCACTCCAGATGTGCAACATTCAGCACTCATTCAGCCCTGGCCACAGATTGTCCCGGGCAGTTCCTGCTAGAATGGCTCTCATAATGCACTCAGACCTGAGTAAACTAGATATAGTCCAGTTCTCTGTGTGGCTGCCCAGGCTGATTTGCTTAAGGAAATCTCTGGGCAGATGGGTGCTGGCACCTGTGGTGGCTTTCTGTCACCTGCTCTGGGATAACAGACAAAGCAGGAAGGTTTAGCATGAAGCAGAGCAAAACCAGCAAGACATAATGGATCATCATTCTTGTGGGGGTTGCTTCCGGGTCTGCCCAAACTCAGAGGCCCTTGGCAAGGTCATTTCAACTGGAACCATCCAGATAATTTGTTTCTTTGTTTTGAGACAGGGTCTCACTATGTAGCTCGGGTTGTCTTGGCACTCACTCTAAAGACCAGGCTGACCTCAAACTCACTGAGATCCACCTGCCTCTGTCTCCCACACACAGCCTCCATTCATATACATTTTAAAACCCTTCAACTGGGAAAAAAAAACCATACATTTCTCTATAAGGATGTTGCTAATTTTTAATATATTTAAATTGGAGAGCTCACAGAATTTCATATTGAATTCTTTTAAATAGTTAAATTAATACACTCATCCTTTGAGCAGCCAGTGCTTGCTAAACATTGCCTAAGGTTGGCTTCAGAGAGATCAGAACACTCGAAAGCTACAGCAGTCATCAGCAAGGCATAACTGGGAGATCTCTTTGGTTCTATCCTTCTACTCAACTATTTCTGGTCCCAGTATTGAGTAAGAAATTCCTATACTATCTATCTTTTTGCTGGGGTGGGTGGGCTAGCAAGAAGTTTGAGGCCTGGAAAGATACAATGTAGGGTATGTATCAAAATCAGACCTGCATCCTCTGCATTCTCTACGAACAAGTGAACAAGACCTTCTCGCCAGCCCCTGCTCACTCCCCGAACCCTCACATACAAGTCTATTTCAGAAGGCCACCTCATGATTTCTCATGGCCTGTTGGAGAGATAACTGGATGGTGTAGCCAGGATGAGCTTCTAAGGGTGGGATCAAATGTCTTCTAAAAGGTGCTGGGTTAATTTGCGTGGAGTTGTAGAATGTTGGAAACAGCAACACTGTCAAGCTCTGGGTGCACATTTTAAAGCAGTAAAATGATAGTGGACTCTGCTAGCAGCTCACAAGCTTCCCCCAGCAGCAGCTGTCGCTGTGTGGGTGGTCTTGGCTGGGACTACATTAGGTCACCCTGGTGTGTTCCTGTGTTTGCTGTTTCACCGTCAGATCTCACAGTGGTTACTGCATCCCACTTGGATAATGGAGTTGACAGAGATAAAGAGCGATTTCATAGACTTGTCTACACTCCATCTGAATGGTGACTGATGCATTAAATACCCCTTGCCATATGCGTGCTAGTTGTGGAAAGGGGTTATAAGAAAGGAGCTCCCGGAACTGAAGTCTGTTTTGAAACAGGGCCTGGGGATTTGGAAACCCAACTGATCAGGCTGATGGCCCTGAAGATCTGGACTACCGAAGAACTGACCGGATTTCCAGATTGCCCTGTGGTATGGAAACAGCAGGGCACCTCTGTCTGCCCCTGGGGAAAGTAAGCCCCAATCCAACCGCAGCTCACCCAGCGCTGCTCTTACAGCGATCTTTCAAGAGTTTTGGGGGTGATGGTGATAAGACTCAGTCCCTAGCTTAATTGGAAAAGAGGGGGTGCTGGGAGCTTCATCTCTGGACCTCTCCCCTGAAACTTAGTCTCATTTTCCATGGGCCAGTAGTTCTAAAAGGAAGGGGAAAGAAAATGTCCTGACTTGCCAATGTGTCAAGCATGTCACAGATACACATATAATACAGTTAATACATTACATTTAAAAGCTATTAAGTGAGTCTCTAATCCCACCTTCTTCCCAGAAATAATCTATATTATATTACCTTCTATTTACCCTTATGATACATTGCTATGCACATGTATGCACATAGACATCTTCTATGTAATTATCTTTATATTGACACATATGATAATATACTTTATTATTCATTCTCATAGTGCTAGAGCCCGCTTCCCTGCAGAAGTGGGCATGCTACCCCCGCTTGGCTTATCTGTGCCCAGCTACCAGTGGCCAAGGCCGATCTGGTCTATCGTTACTCCCAGCCCTCCACTAACCTCTTATAAGCCCCTCGATGCTCCTCACACTGGGGATATATGCCCTTTTGTAAACCTCATGGAGGCCACGGAAGAAAGCAGATTCTGTTTCATTAGATCTGAGTAAGAGGCTGGGAATTTTTATTTCCAACAAATTTTCAGAGGATGGTTCCAGGGGCTACACTCTGAAGCGAAGGGATATAGTGTGGAGCCAGCGACATGGCCAGGTTCCTCCTAATCTAATCACTTTGAGATTTCATAGCAAACTCTGAAAGCTGGGCTGTCGATTCCAGCTTGTCTCCGTTGCACATAGCAAAGAGAAACAATGATTTCATAAACACATTTATTAGAAAAAAAGGTAAAAACATTGGCTCATTTTAGAAACCCACTTCTCTTTCTTGCCTTGATAGCTTGGGAGAGAAGAAACCGGTGCTGAATTGCATCAAAACAATCACACCATAGGCTGAAGGTGTAAAGCCCTTTTCCAGGATAAAGGAAGCCCTGAATTAAGTCCCTGTTACTGTATGGTCCAAGTGTGGGCAGCCCAAACCTACAATCCCAGCACTCAAGATGTAGAGGCAGGAATTGCAGGAGTCCAAGCTTATCCTCAGCCATGTAGTGAGTTGGAAGCCAGCTTGGGTTACAGAAGACATTTTCAAAAAATCTTGAAAACTTTTTTTTTTAAATAAAAAACAGAAAGCAAAATCAAACCTGGCCATGTTGGCAGGAAAGTCACTTTCTCTCTAGGGAATCCTCAGCTCTCTCTTGTCTTTGTGGGGAATGACTTCACCCAGCACTACTGTTTCTGTCCAGCTAGGCAGACAGTTAGCTTGATGGACTCCGTTATCTTTCAGACCTGGGTAGCCTGGTGGCAATGCCTGGGAACAGTGCTATTTTCTTGGGAATAATAAAAATAAGTAAATCTCTCCGTGGTCTTTTGATTTTCCTTGGGTCTTCTTTTGAAGTGGATTCTTTTCTGACCCTCTCTCGGAACTCATACCTCAGTCCGGGACTAGTTAAAATAACATTAAAGATTTTTTTTTTTCTTTGCTCTCTCTCATTCAGATCAGGCATTGAATGGGTTTTCCTCCAACTCCTGGATCATTTATTGAATCAGAAAAATGATTTCTTTTGTGAAGCAATTTCATGGCTTGTTATGTCCAATATGTCTGTAAAATTGAAGGTTGCAGAGCCTTACCCGAGAGTCTGTCTTTTTGCAAAGATGGAAAAATGAAAAATTTTGATAAAAGACTCACTAAGCCTGTGCCATTGTCCCTTTGGGGTCCTCATGCCTTGAGGGGCATCGTTGGGGTATGATCAGGCATTTGTTTTAAAGCCATGTAAGGAAACATGTGGCTTCACACAACATTCGAAACTTGAAATATGTCAATAGGTATTAATGAGTCATGAATGATAGAAAGTTTCACTATTTCTAGGAGAAAATAACAGGAAAAAAAAGACAGCTAGCTGGCTTTTCTTTGGCATTTTCATGCACGGACACACTTTATTTTATACCTGTGGCTTCTTGCAGAAGGCAGGTCTAAGGAATCCTGCGCAACTCTCCTGTGACACTTCATTATCCTGTTGCTAAGCTGTTAAGCTTAGAATGCAGACTTTAGGCTTAATAATGCAATAGGTAGCGTCTCCCCAGGGCTGTAGGGAGGGATCTGTGGTTAGGAATACATTCTGCGTTTGAAGAGAACCTGGGTTCACATCCCAGCACCCACAAGATGGCCCACAACAAACCCAAAGTCTAGTACCAGGGGATCTGATGCCCTCTTCTGGCCTCAGTAGGCACTGCATGCATGTGATGCTCAGCTAACCCATGCAGACAAAACACCCATACACACAAAATAAACAAATCTAAAGAAATTAAAATGCCGGGCGTGGTGGTGCACACCTTTAATTTCAGCACTTGGGAGGCAGAGGCAGGCAGATTTCTGAGTTCAAGGCCAGCCTGGTCTACAAAGTGAGTACCAGGACAGCCAGGGCTATACAGAGAAACCCTGCCTCGAAAAAACAAAACAAAACAAAAAAAACAAAAAAAAAAAAAAACAAAAGAAAGAAATTAAAAGTTTAAATAGCATCTCTATAAGAGTGGGTCCATGTTTGCTTTGTAAGGTTTATGTAACTCAACCCATAGGAATTAGCTTAAAGTGCTTAGGAGCCAGGAGGCTGAGGCCCTCTCCTGGCTCCTTCCATATCCCATGGACTCTGTGGCCAATGCCCTTGGATGACACTCAGGCTAGAAAGTCATAGACAAATTGCATCTTGACGTCAGAACGGATGGGGGAGGAGCATCTGTTGGAGCTTGAGCCATTTCCATCCATTAGCAATAGAAATAGCTGCAGGCAGCAGGCTTGAAGGTTGCCATTTGGCCAGACGCTATTTTCCCAACAATTCTTTCTTGAATACCTGCCGTGCTCCGGGGGGCATGGTGGTAAGCTTTGAGCATGTAATGAACCCAGTGTCCTGAGCTCTGACTTCATGGTTGCCACTTAAGTGAGCCATTGAATTTCTCTGGACTTTACTTGAGAAGAGAAGCTCATCTTAACCTCCTAGGATTGCGTTTATGACCTGACATACTGAAAAAACCTAAGATATTAAATCCCAACATCTTTAGGTCAGGGTGGCCACATGGCCTTGGATTTTCTAAAATCAGCCTCCTTGCTTACACTCTGTCTTCGTCCACTTGCCCTCAAGTGACCCTCCCTTTGTCCTTTGTCTTATTGTGACCTTGGCATTGTCCTCTCTAAAGAGGACCCCGTTTTCCTGATTGCTCAACAATGCTGGCTTCTCTCCTACTTTACACAGTCCTCCTCAAGGGAGAGTCTGAAGATGAAATGACGGAGACGTTTGATTGGAACTCGGAAGGAGAAGAATGACCACAGATAAAAGATACTGGCAGGGGAAGCAAAAGTAATTTTCTGCATTAACTACACAAGACAAATCAGATACTCCAATCAACAACACAGAATACAGTTATCATGGGACATCTCTGTCATTTCCTAGAGTCAGAAATAAACAGAGACCAGTTTTGGAGCTGGGCAAGTGGCCAGCCTTGTCGTTGGTGGATCGGAATGAGGCAGGGTCATGCTTGAATAAGGACGCCGGCGGCCAGCTAGAAGCAGCTTTCTCTAGAGCACGTGGAAGCAGCTGAGACTTGAAAACACTTGGGGCCAAGCTGTCCGCGCCTGTGGAAGAGAGACCTCAATGTACTCTAAAGACTCCTGACCCTTCACACGCTCCCAGATCCTTTTCTGGTTTCGCTTTATAGTTCATTGTATCCATTTTATGTCTGATCTTATTGGCTGAGGAAGACCCACTACCACCCATGCCCCTGCCCTGCTCACTTTCTAATGTCCAGGGAAATCTGTGTCTTTGACTCTGACTGTTCTCTGTCATTTATCTGTCTCCAAGCTCCAATTGCACATATGTGTCTACGTCACTTGGAGAGTGAAGAAGGACCTCCAGCCTTGTCCCTTAAGTGACTGAGAAGTTCTTGTCTCATTCTTTTTAAATCATACAACACTGACAGAGCAAAAGACTCCAGGGGCCACCTCTTCTTTTCTCTGTCTTGTAAGAAAAAAGAGACTGTGCAATTAGAAACAGCCAGAGTGTAGAGTGTAGGAAATGCTTTCTGTGAAGGGCCAGGTAAGAAATATAATACTCAAAGGTTTGAGGGCCAGGTAGTCTGTCACAACTCCTGAACTTGACCGCGTTTCATTAAAGCAGCTACAGGCAAGACTTGAGCACAGATGGGTTTGCAAACTTCATGAACACTGAAATGTTGACATCATTGGACTCTACATGTCATGAACTATTTCTTTGTCTCCCTCAGCTGTTTAAAAATATGAAAAACATGTTTAGCTTGCAGCTCTATAAAAGTAGGTGTGGCGGGGGCCTAGAGAGAGGGATCAGTGATTAAGAGAGAGAGCTTGCTTGAGGATCCAAGTTTGGTGCTCAGAGCTCATATCAGATGCTTCAAAGCAGCCTCTAATTTGTGCTCCATATTGGATGCTGTATTCTGGCGTCTGAGGGCACCTATACCACCCCCCGTACATACACACATGCACACATACACAAGTATACACATACACACACATATAAATATATACAAACATATATATGCACACAAGCACACACACACATATATACATATGTATATGTATAAAAATATACACAAACACATATTTATGCACACAAGCACACACATAAATAAAAATAAAACCTACAGAATAAGGTAGTTGGTGGCTTGGACTTCTGCTATGAGCCATGGTCGTTCCTGAGCCCTGGCACAGAAGGAACTTGGAAGTAGAAGAGGGAAGCCTTTTGTTCTGGTTGCAGATTTACTGCTTGTAAGCCTTGGCATCGTCTTAATTCCTAATCTCACTTTCCCCATCTTAAAAATGAGTCCAAAGGGAGCAGGGTGTAAGGTGAGAGTGGAGAGACCTGGGTAAACAAGTCGGTGGTCAAGGTTCACGCCTGCTCTACCGTCCTGCTCGGAAAACAAACAGACAGTAGAGCTTTGTTCTGGCTCCCTCACACAGAGTTCCGAAAACCCTTGGAATTTCCTGAGTGATAAGGTGGCAGGAATCTGTGTGTTACCCATAATAAACCCCTGCCAGCCTGCGCTTATGCTAAGGAGGGAACCGTGGACCCCTACATAACTACAGGATGGGTCTGGTTGCCAGAGGAACATGGAGTGTGTTAGAAGAAGACTAAAGATTAAGGTAACCACGAATATCCAAGGATGCAATCAAGCATATTTATGTCATGAAAGCATCATTAAAAACCCTAAACCATAGGGTCCTGAGAACTTCCATCCTGATGGCTGCATCTTTGTATCAGGAGGGTGGTGTACCTGACTCCACAGCCATGGGAGGGCCCTCCACCTGGCTGGTCGCTTGCAGCCTGTAAGAAAGTCACAGGTAGCACTTTCCAGAGTGAAACATTTTACAACTTATCAAACCTGGAGTGGTGGGGGCTGGGAACCCCTCAGTTTTACAGCCAGCCAGTCAGAATTGTTGGGGGTCTAGTAAGTTGGGGCCAGTGTCTGGAGTGGGAGCAGTTTGTGGGCCTAATCCACTACCCCGAGGGGTCTGTACTGAATGAGTAGTTCAAATGAGAAGGGGGTGGCTCAGTCAGACGACTGCTTGCCTAGCATGCATGAAGTCCTGCTTCAGCCCCCAGCACTGCATAAATCAGTCACAGGGGAACGTACCACATGACAGAGAGAAGCAGAAGCCAGAGGATCCGAAGTTCGGAGATGTTCTCAACTACATAGGAATTTTGAAGATGGCCTGAGCTGGAGACCTCAATCTAAAAAATAAAAAAGACACTTGGTATCTAGAGTGTCAGGGGAGTGGGTTAAAAAGTCCCACACATTTCGAAGTATTAACACCATTCCAAGTCATGTTCATATGTTTTACCTCTGTATGTGTGAAGTTTTACATCTGTAGTTGTCCTCACCGAACAGTGAAATGTCAGTGGAAATATGAGAAAATTATCAGTCTACAGAACACCTGGCCACTCTTCCCCCAGACTGCCAAGCCCAGCCAAAGCTAGGAAGCCTTAAAAATGGCCGCAGTGATATCGGAGTGAGGAGAATATGTCAGTTCCATACAATGAGGTGTCCTGGAGATGGGATGTTGAGACAGGGAGGGGCAGTGAGCGAGGAATGGTGGCCGATAGCCCAAGTGTGACATGTAGTTCACAGTAATGCAACAGTGTTGGCCCCTCACTAGGGGCAGACGCCTCAGTAGGGACAGATGTGCCACACTGCAACAATGGCGTGTAGTCTCAGATCAAAAACAGTCTTGGTTGTAAACCTACAACTATATGTAATTGAAAATTATTATTACTGTTGTTGTTATTAAATTATTATTCTATATACAACTATATAATTGAAAATGTATATTTAAAAGAACTAAAAACAAAACCTATAGGACTTAGCAGCTGATCAGGTCTGGTGCACAAGGGAGAAGGAGGCTATGGCCATCTTCAGCCTCAGTCCCTGGGATGGTAACCAAGGCAGTGGACAGAAATAACGACTCTAGCAGGCTCAAAATAGGACGTGATGAAGTTGGAGTGTCAGGGAAACATCTATAAATAATGGGGTGTATCGTTCTACCACTAAGGTCATGAGTGCCCAGAAAGGCTTTCTGGATTCCAGAGGCTTTATTTAAGATGATTGCCAGAGGACTAGAAAGATGGCTCAGCACTTATGGGCACTTGCTGCTCTTCCAAAATACCTGAATTCAGTTCTCAGCACCTAGGAATGTAACACCCTCTTCTGGCCTCTGCAGATGCCCATATGCACAGCATACACACACACACGGACACACGGACATGGACGCACAGACATACACATAAATTTTAAAAATAAAAACAAACCTTTAAAAAATAAATATAAGTACAATGTTCCTAAGATTTGCAGCAGCATTTGACACTTAAGTCCTAGTGTAAGAACAAGAGACTATCTGGCTCCAATAAACAAAATGGTCATTGGATTTAGCATGACTAGCTATCCTCCTGCCCATGTATATATATTTCTTTAGAGTGTGCTTACCCTCTTGTCATAGAGACATTGTGTGCATGGCTACAAGCTCTCTTCATTTGCAGAAAGATTTAGAGTCATACTGCCAAGAGGGACATCATTCATTTGGCTGCAGACACGGTCCATTCTTTCTCTTCAGCCAGAAGCCCTCACAGTGTTGACCCAAATCACACTGGAGAGCTGGGTTTGTTTACTTCAGTCAACAACAAGAGCTTTGTTTGAGTTCTCTCCTTCTCCCACACACGTTCCAAATCCAGAATTGCAGCGAAGCACACAGTCCTTTATCGGAGGCCTGGAGTGTCTGCTGTGCCGTACGTACAACAACACACATACCAGGGCGTGTCAGGAGCAGGCAGCTAGAGAAACAAGAAATCCAGATGATGAAAAATATATGGAAAAAAAAATCAGCTTCCCAAATAATCTAGGCTGGATAACTAAGCCCAGGCAGTGTGGTAGTAACAACAGTAAATCCAGAATCCTGTGCTGGTAGCTCAGGGGACCAGGATGCTCTCAGAGGGCAGCTCAAACTGCTTTTCCCAAGCTTTAAGACACATTTATCTTTCACTCCTGTTACCTCACTTCTGGGATTGTTTAAAATAGTGACCTATCCAGGGAGAGGGAATAGAAGCAAGGATGGTACCTGTATAGGGCCATGGGGCTGGGGGATGCAGAGAAGCCTTTATCCCGAGACTCAGGGCAGCAGGCAGGTGACCACCTCTCACCTGTCACTCATTGAATAAAGGAGCCTGATGACACAACGCTCATGTCACAGGCCTCCTCATTTCCTCCGTGTCATCAGCTGTATATAACAACTCCCTCCCTGTGATCCACTGGCCCCTGTGGGTCATCTGTCCAGAGGAGGGTTTCTACAAAAAGTAAGGAAAAAAATAAAACCTGGTAACAGGCCATCGGCTAGCTCCCATAGTGATGTTGATATTGTGATCAATTTGTGATATTTGTTTTCTGGGAAGAAAAATATTCCAAGGTAAATTCATGTATTCCGATAATGTAAATGGTATGTTTGTGCCTACACTTCTAGAGCATGTGCTGAAGTTTAAATACCTATGAGCTGTAAATGCAAAAGAAAAAAATTAAGTCTGGATCAATGTGTGAATATTTACAGCTGCACTCAGGATGCCGTGAACTGTGCCTGGTCTCATAACTGCTGTTGTTTGTAAACGCGAAAACATGTCCCCATCCTGGCCCGCAGGCTCTTTCTCCACAGCAACCCTGGCTTTCCCCAATGGTTGTTTTGTTTTTCATTGTTGTTGTTGCTGTTTGAGATGAAGCTGTGTTATCCAGAAAGGTCTCAAAGCCTTAGACCCAACCAGTCCAGCGTCTGCCTCCCAAGTAGCTGGCATGAGCCTCCGGGTCCAGATAATCCCAACCTTCTTAAGCAACATCCTAAATTATTAAGAAGCTTTGTTCTTTCATTGAAGAACATCTAGTGGTCTTAGCCAAAGACAATAAATAGTTGTCTTTTCTTCATTCTATTTTTTGCTATAATAGTTAAAATACCCATGACTACGCTTAGGGTAGGGAATCAACACTTTATTTAACAATGCAGGATGAAAAACAAGATTTCATGGGGGAAAATGTTCACCTTTTCCCTCATTAATTTACACCTTGCCTGATGCCTGAACTCTTCAAACACATTTGAAGTTACCGAGCTCTTGCAAGAGAATTGTACTAAGTGTTAAGAAAGGATTCACACACACACACACACACACACACACACACACACACACACACACAAGTTGTATCATAGCTACCTGACTCCCACCCCAAAGAAATAGTGATGTGTTAAACTCAATGTATTTGTGGAGTGCTCTAAGATCCCTAAACTACACACTTGACCTTCAATGCATAAATAAAAGCATCTTTCCTCCAAGGTCAACAGAAAACCACTGTGACAATCAGTGATTTGAATCTGTCAGGAGGCAGAGCTGGAGAAGGACCCTCGATCACCCTCAGGGTCCTCAAGTCGATAAAGCTATATGTATGCCTCCTGACAGACCAGTGGTTTTCAACCTGTGTGCTGCAACCCCTCTGGGGGTCAAGTGTAAGACCATCAGAAAGCACAGATATTTAATTTACACTGGGGTTCATAACAGCAAATTTACAGTTATGAGGTAGCAACAAAAATAACTTTATGGTTGAGGGTCACCACAACATGACCAAGTGCATTGAAGGGGTTGCAGCATTAGGGAGGTTGAGGCTCACTGTGATCAGTTGACAGGCTTGAGCTGCAGAAGGAGGGAGAAAGACTGAGCAGTCTCTGCTTCGGACCCGGCACTATTCTTAAATGCTTCTCTTGTGTTCTTGTGCCCGTTATCAGCAAGCATAGTGTGCAAACAGTAGTTCATCTAATTGTTTCTGAATGAAGCCATCTTCTCCCAGATGTTGCTTTTACCATCTTCATCCTGAGCACAGCCATCTCCAACCCCGTCTCGTCCCCAGGTATTTCCCGATGGTCCCAAACTCCTTCTCTTGCTGCTGCCGACTCTTCTGTTAGCCACTCCTTAGAGCACCCACATGGTCACAGTGAGACGAGCGTGAGGTTAGCTAAAGAGGTCTGTCAGAGCATGGGCTTCATAGATTCATGAGAGGGCTGTACTTTCTTAGTTGTCCCATTCCAAAAAAAGATTGGAAGTGTTGGATTCATTGGCTAGTACACGTTATGAGATTTTTTTCCGGAAAGTAGGAAATATTAGGAACCCCACCCAGACACATGGCCCACTTGCTCCCTGTTTAAATTACTGGGGAGTGACTTCAGGTTATCCTCTTCTGGTCTTTGAAGGCTTCTGTATGCCAGTGGTACACAAACAGACAAGAACACACACATAGACACACACACACATGCATACACACACATTTTTAATTTACAAAATAATCTCTACATCCTGAAAACTAGGTATGAGAAGTCTGAAGTTAGTTCCTCCCGTCAGCTAAGAGAGCAGGGAACTTAACATGAGACACTCATTGCTTGGGGTTCCTCATTTGCACATTTGCCTAGCAAATATTTTCCATTCTGGCCAATACAATTGCACAGGGTGTGCTCCACCAGACCTGACCAGCCAAGCTAGAGAGTACGGGGTGATTTGTTTACTGTGAAAGGACGATCTGGTTTCTTGTGAGTCCTTCCCCACATGCAATCCTCGCGCTCAGCATTCCCAGCAAGACGAGTGACAGGAGGAAGAAGGCCTAGGGTCTGTAGTGGTGACAGATGAAAACCTAGGAGAAACCTCACAGGGCAATGGCTGACAGTGAGGTATTTATCAGAAAGCTGCTGGGGCTATAGACAATTAGAGAAAGAGAGAGGGACACCATGACCACAGCTGGAGTCTTTGTGTGCATAGTGAAACCCAGTCCTCACTGAGGCTCTCGGGAGGTGGGGCCTCGGACAGATGAATAAGTCATGTGGGCTCCAGCTTCATGGATGGATTAATGTCCTTGTAGATGTCTGGAAAAGATTGGTGACTGCACCCAGCACGTGACAGTGCACCAAGACGGTGCCATCAGAGAATGAGAGCTCTCATCAGCCACTGAGTCTTGGACTCCTACAGATGGAGAAATTGATGCTGTAGCCGAGCAATTATGGAGGCTCAGGGTCCCTAGTGACCTTAGATGACCAGAATGTACAGTTCAAATTTAAAAAGAGAACCGGGTTGACAAACAGGAGCTTTTGTATCACACAGTTTTAGGTATAGACATCTGGGTAGAGGGACTAGCTGGAGAGAGAAGCTGAGAATCTCTCTGTGGGATGCAGGCATTCGACTCAGGTCTATAGCAGTACAGATGATAAGGAAATGGGCAGCAAGATTATATGCTAACACGTTTTTCCTTATGAACACTGAAAGTTCAATTTTACATTATCTCCTTCCCTCCCTCCCTCTCTCTTCCTCTTCTTCCTCCTCTTCCTCCTCCTCTTTCCGAGACAGGAAATGTCCTGTAGCCCAGGCTGGCCTCAAACTTTAAGTCCATCCTCTTGCCTCAGCCGCCCCGCAATCCTGGAATTACAGATTCGAGCCACCACACCTGTTGGAAATCCACATCATTTTCACCTCACAAAATACTCTTTTTGACCACTTAAAATCATAAAACCATTTATACAAAAGCAGGTGCAGGGTGGGTTAGGCCCTTGCAGCTTGCTGGGAGAATCAGAAATTGGATTGGTATGCAGAATATTGTCCTCCAGGCGTGACATGGCCAGGGGCCACCCAGCAGCTGCGACGACTTCCTGGATAACCGCAGAAGATCAGGCCCACTAGTGTTCTGTCCTGATTGGGGTGGGAGTTGGGAAGAGGGCAGTGGCTCTCACTGGGTGTTTCGGCAGATAGTGGTTGCTGGGAGAAAGACATTTTCTTTAGCAATATAGCCACCAAGTTGTCTATACTATGAGTGACCCCTCATCTTCTAAGTAACTTTAACCCTGTGGGTCACCAAACTGGACTTGGGAGGTAGCATTTCTTTGGTCTGCCTTTGGTGCCCTGTCTGAGGTGAGCAGCGTGTGTTCCCCTCTCCTGCTCACACAATGACTGGGAAGACAGGGGAGATGGCTTGCGTTTGCTTTCTTACTATCTTAACTTTTGTACATTGGGAACTTTTGAGAGCACATAGAGCTCTTACCATAAAAATAGCTAAAGATATTTCCAATTTAAGAATAAAAACAGAAGAACACTGGGAGTCAGTCCTATTCCAACTCATCTGGACTCACCGACTCCCTTCAGGATGTCGCCCCGTCGGTTCTCTCCATAAAGCGAAGACTGGGCCTCAAAAGCCGTAAACAGCTAAAGGCAAATGGCATTAGTAATTATAAGTCACTCCCCTCCGTATATGCAAGCAGGCGACTTAGAACATCAGCCTGAGAAGGCCAAGTGTGCTTAGACGAAGACACTTGCAAGCCATTTTGTTTTTGCCTGCTGTGTTACACAGCGAGTTCTGACTGCTCGCCTCTCGCCTCTCACCTCTCGGTGTTACACTTTTCTGGTTCCCATCTCTGAGTGTCTCATGTCACTTATGTCACTTCCTGTCTGTCTTCTTCCTCTGTAGATTCTCTGCAGGCAGAGGACTTACACACAGCAGCTCCCATTCATTCTACCAATAATGCATGCTTTCTACTCAGCAGGCGTTGGCTTTGGGCTCTGGGGATACTGGGGTGGACCAAGCAAATTCCTGATTGATGGATCATATACATTCTTTGTTGAATACAACTTTTTCCTGTTCTCTGAATTAATGTTTTCTTTCAGGAATAGAAAGTTCGTTTTTCCCTGACTGGTGTGTGCTCGGGGTAATGTGTCCAGGCAACGCTTACTGACTTCTTAGTGTGTGCTACAGGCAGTGTTTGGACACTTTCTGAGCGTCAGCTCAAAAGAAGAGCCACATCTGTCACTCGTCTGGGAGGGGAGTGTGACAGTGGGTTATACCTGTCATCTGTACAGATTGGAAATTAGGACACATCTGAGGGTGAATGTGACGTAGCAGCCGTGGGATACATGGAGACTTTGTATGTCAGGGGCTAGGGCTGAAGCTGGCTCTGTTGGTAAAGTGCTTGCCTAGCAGGCTTGCAGCTGGGATTGGCACCAGGTAAACTGTAGCCTGGTGTGGTGCCGAGCGCCTGTATTGCTGGCACTCGGGAGGGGGACGGGAGGATTCAAGTCCAAGGCTGTCTCAGCTCCACGTTGAGCTCAAGGCAGCCTGGGATGGACCAGAGCCTTTCTCCAGGAGGAACCGAAAGAAGAGGAGACAGGTTGTATGTGTCAGGGTTCAAGTTAACTTCCCCTCTGGCTCCTCTTTTGTCACAGACTCATCAGTGGCTCCGTTTTATCATGTTCAAAATGGGCACAGTGACACCTACTCTAGAAAACTGTGTCATCACGGTCTTTATTAAGTAAGAGCTGAGCTTTGCTGACCATGTCCTGTGTTTACAAGGATTTCACTTAATTTCCCTAACGATGACTTCTCGGCTTTTTGGATGAAATCGGGTGTAATTCCATTGAAATTATCGGTAGCCAGAGATATCTCATTTTTACTTATGAAGAACCAGACATCTAGTTAAGGCTGATGGACAGTGGGATGGTGGCGTTTGGTGTGGGTTTACTCTGTGGCTAGAAAGAGCATAAGAGGCCTTTTAACTTGACCACAGCTGAAGCGGTTGTAATTACTGCACCTGGCCTGTCTTTAGTCCATACAGACCTTTGTAAAGCCTGGCCTTTTTGTTTTGTTTTGTTTTGTTTTTACATTTTATTGATTCTTCATGAATTTGAAATTGTGCACCCTAGTCTTGCTCATCTCCCTGCCCCCTCATCTCCAGCCTTCATTCTTGCAACTCCCCACAAACACACACACACACACACACACACACACACACAGAGGCAAAACAAAGCATATAAAAACATCTCATCGTGGAAGCTCCAGTATGTCACAGTGTGCCCCACTGTCCACACATCCTAACTTGCAAACGTTCATTGCAATGAGTGAGACATTGGTCTGGTCTGAGGTCTCCAAGCCTGGCCCATTTCTAAAAATATTATTTTCAATTATTTTAACATTGGTTATACTTTTCAGTTGGGTGTTGAAGACTATGAAAATGGCCAAAACACATCACTTTCTTTATACAGTAAAGGCCAGCTGAGGGTTTGGTCCTCGGGGATCGATTGGGCTTGGAATGAACCTCATTCCTCATCTTTCTGTTCTTAACCAGTTGCTCCATCTTTCATTTTAGATTGTGTGTATATGGGGGTAGGGTGTGTGCATATGAGTGCAGTTGGTCTTAAGAGGCCGGAGGCATTGGATCCATTGGACGCAGAGTCCCACATGGTTTTGAGTCACATGATTTGACTGCTGGGAACCGAATCCCAGCGCCTCTGCAAAAGCAGTATCCCCCCACCCCCAGACACCGAGGCACCTCTCTGTCCCATATTGTTCCATTTTGAGAATGCACTGGGGCCGTGTTTGACTGTGCCTTCCTCCACATTGGCTCTCCTCTTTAATGTAATGTTTATTAACTTGGCAGTTTTAATTAGTATAACCAAAGACTTATAAGCCAATCTGATGCCAGAATGTAGGTCCCATGATTAGTTGACTCATCCCATTTTACAGACCAGAAAACTGAGTCATTGATGGGAGCGCAGCACATATACATTAAATGTAACAATCCCTGCAGCACTAGGCCTGGCACAGCATAGCGGCTTGCTGTATCCCTTTGCCTCTCCGTACATCCCACCTACCCACCTCACTCTGTGCTGTGTTGTAGCAGTATGGAAAAGATTGTCAACTCTGAGTGATTTGTTATAGGTCAATAAAGACAAGCCCATTCACTCGGTTTTCTTCCTTCAGACTCCTCAGACTAGATGTGTGCCTCCCCATATGTAGGCAGCCGCTCACCTACACCCATACTTCTGGTAATATCCTTCTTTGCATGCGTTATGGGTATTCTGGCTTGGGTCCTTGATAGACCTGCACGGCAATAGCAAATAAATGGTAAACCCAAATTAGATAAAGGAACTTTGGTTGATGCCAGCCCAAAACCTGGAGTGAACACCCAGACGTGGGGCCCAAAAGTCAGTGTAGATGGGGCTCCCTGGACCACAAGTCAAAGAATACAGCCAGCCCATGATGAGCAGAGCACACCCCAGCCTCACTCCTCTGTCCCATCATTCCTCCTACTGTTCCCAGGAGCGAGTCCAGCTGGAAGACCCCGGATGCAGTCCTTGTGTGTCAGGCTCCCAGAGGTAGCACAGCAGATCTAGGAGAACAGATAGGATGTGCTCAGCAAATGCCAGGGCAACGGTGAGGTGACCACAAGTTCAGTTCCTCGTATGTCTTCATATCTGTGCAGATCACACATCGTGGGCTCCAGCTGTTTAACAGCTGTTCACTTCTACCAGGTCGACGGTTACAAATTACTTTTTGTAATGCGAATTTGGAAACAAGTCTCTGGCAACAGTATAGTTGGATGACAAAGAATTGGAGTTGGTACACCTCCATTTTATATAGTGTAGCACGTTGTTTCTACTACCCCGCTTTAAGCTCCACCTGGACCATGCTACCAGCCACCGCCCTGGTTCCCTTGGATCCTTGGATGAAAGACCCCCCCACCCACACACACACACACCACCCCACTCCCGCTAGCATGTACACACACACACACACACACACACACAGCTTATTTTGAACCTGGGCTCTTCTAAGCCTCTAGCATGTGTTTCCCTCTACTCCTTGCTCAACATTCTAATCTGCCCTTAGCTTAGTTGTCCAGTTATCTTCTCCTTGCTCAACACCCTACATCTGTCCTCAGTTTAGTTTCATTTCTAATCTCCTGCCTGGGGAAGTGGCCAATGACTGCTCCACCTGAAATCTCACAAAGCTGACTCTTTCTCCCTCCAAAGCATGGCGAATTCTCTCTCCTCCTGTGTCTTCTAGACTACCTGTGGAAACCTGGAGGTCCCGCCTTTTCCGCCCAGCCATTGGCCACTGGCATCTTTATTGGTTGATCGGGAACCAATTGGGGAACAGGACCCTCAGTGTTCACACACAGGTTCCTGATCAACATAGACTTTGCAAATCTTTATTTTAAAAAAAAAAACCCATCTCTTTTTTATAAAATAAACATGCTGATATAGCTTCCTCAGGGTGCATGATGGAGATGGTGAGTCCCGGTCCATTGAGCATCAGAAGTATCAATGATGAGTGACATCATCTTTTAACTTAGATCTGAGATACAAGGGTCCATATGTGTATGTTGCTGACTCTGGGGTGTGCGGAGGAGTGTCCCAGCTTAGAGGTTCATTTTCAAGATGAGTAATTTGACTCAAAAGGTCATTGAGGCTGTTTTGGTATTTTTCTATGCCAACTGTCTCAGAATAAAAACCAGATAATGATTGGGATTTCTGCCAAGAATCAACCACTCAAATCAAGTGTGTAAGTTTCTTCTTGTATTATGAAAGTCAGTGCATGAGGCTGAAACCTAGAGTAATCTGCTGAAATAACAAGTGAACATATGGCCCACGGGATACCTCAGCGAGTAGAGGCATTTGCAGCCAAGCCTGATGACCTGAGTTTATCCCCAGACCTTACCTGGTAGAAGGAGTGAAAGGATTCCCACAGTTGTCCCCTGACCTCCACATGCCTGTCACGGCATGCATCACCCCTACACACACACTAATTTTTTTTTTTTTGAAGTGAGCATAAGAAGATCGGTCTTGTGGCACACTCTTATAATTCTAGTTCTTTTGCAGGAAGCTGAGGCAGGACAATCACAAGCTTGAGACCACTTCAGGTTACATGGTGAGACCCAATCTCAAAAAAATTAAAACAAACAAGCAAACAAGTAAAGTTCCTGTTATACCACAGATGTGCCAAGTACATTACAGTTTAGCTTGTGCATGTTGGGCAATAATTTAAAGTTCATTCTAGGCCTCTGGGCCAGTTGAAATTCTCACACATTGTCTGTGGGAATTTAAATTGGTGCAGCCATTTTGAAAAACTCATTCTTTCCACTGAAGTTAAAATAAATATATCCCTACCCATCAATATGGAGTCTTCTTTCTTGGATTTTTTTTAAAAAGGATTTTGGAATACTTTTGTATACGTATTGAAATACCTTCGGGATGAGACCCAAGTTTAAGCATGAAATTAATTTGTATCTCATTGGTATCTTACACACAAGAGCCTGGTATTTTCAGTATTGACTGTGACATATCACACAAGGTCAGGTGTGGAAGTTCCATTTGGGAAGTAATGTTGGTATTAGAAAATGGTGGATTTTTGGATTTGTGGATCCCAGATGCTCAGTTCTAAGTAGATATGCTGGTGTCCACGAGAAACATGTGAATTTACTGCCCCCCAAAACATGCACAGTGTTATTTCTAGAGCCTTATCCCCCATTTCCCTCAACAAATAACCCAAAATGGACATCAGCGGGGGAATGGGTAAAATAAAACATGGTGCTTTCCAGCAGTGAGGCACTCCTCAGCAGTAAAAATAATGAACTAATTAGAAAGTAATGAGCTAATACTGCATACAGAAATACGAATGAACTTGAGGTCGTGACATTTTCTCTGTTCTGCTGTGGATTACTATGACAGACATAACGCCCAAGTGAGAACTCCTCACACTCCATACCTTAGGTTACTCCATTCCTTATAGATTTGAATAAAAAGCATTCCCTTAAGAGCTCATTTCTTACTATTATCTAATTCCAGCAAGAGTGATGACGCCAGGAAAACACAGACATTTTTACTTTATTGTATAGCCACTCCCATGTCATCTTTCCAGAAGCCTTGGCAGTGTCTGGGTGTCTGGGTGTGTGTGTGTGTGTGTGTGTCCCCTTTCAAAGAGGTTGTCTGGAAGCCACCTGAAGATGTTCCAAAATGTGTAGTGTCACATGGAAATGCCACTGCACGCTAGTCCATCGTCATGGATCAATGATCAAACCGGAGACTGTGACTCCCAATTATATAAAATCTGATCAGTAGGCACAGCTATTCTCTGAGAAAGACTTTTTTAAAAAATTACTATTTCTTGTTTCTTCTTTTGACCAAAAGAAAAATCGGCTCCACAGCCTTGATAGATTTCTTTTTCAGAACACTTTGTATAAGAAGAGATCTTACACTGCCATTTGTAAGCAGTTTTTAATTCTAGTAATCCAAGAGTGCTTTTTTCATTGGTTAAAAAAAAAAAGATAAAATAAAGGAGCTTTCTTCTTTCAAGGCTTCCTTATACCAAGCTGTTCTTTCCAACCCTCTCAGAGCCTCAGTTTCTACATATCTAAAAGGGAGGCTTACTGTATAGGTGAGTTAAAACCCTCCTCTTTATTTGAGGGGCGTCTTGGGTGCCCTGTCTTCCTAGCCCATTCATCGTCCACTGTGTGAATGTTTACTGACCATCGGCCCCGAGCTGCTTACTCACTGAGGTGCTGGGACACAGTGAGCCAAACACAGTGGCCCCCAACTCCATGGGGATCATAAATACTGGGGGTGGCTTCACAGTGTTACTTCTGCTGCTCCAGCAAATAATTTTTAGCCTTAACACGCCCTCCCCTCCCCCACTGCTTGTTAGGTAGCCCCAGAAGTGACGGTCTTCCTGGCCCTTCCATGCAAGGAAGTCCTCCTCCCCCCTAACCTTGCTGGCCTTCCAGATAGGTCAGCGGTTACATAAGTCCATAAGGAACTGGAATCTTCTTTCCAGGAATCACCTTAAAATGGATTTATTGTTGCCCAGAATCTTAGCTGGGAGTCTTGTGGGAAAGGTCTCATAAACAAACGCCAGGTTATCGGAGGCTTGCCTGTGCGATTTACCAGCAACTTTTCTCGTGACAGAAACACGTGAGAATGACCAGGGAAATGCGCCGGTCACTCTTGGCATGAACCAGAGTCCTTTGCAAGGAGAATGACTCTTTTTAGATTCCGGTCTTTTTGGATTCTTGAGATGTCAAAGACCACCTAAAGAGGAGACAGACCCGTGAATGGAGGGGTGAGCACACACACAGAGGGGGAAATCCTCCTGTTAAAAACAAGAAGCCATCAGTCTGCAGTGATAAGTGGGGAAGGAAGCTCTTGGCTCTTGCTTCTCTGACAAAAGGCAAAGTTTTTAAATGAAAAGGAAGACTTGGAAGCACGGGAGTGGGGTGGGGGGTTGGGTGGGGTCGAGGGGGATGCTGATGTAGCAAGCGCTGACTTCCCTGGTTCCACTGGACAGTGAGGGCCAGCAATGAATAGGATAATGTTTTGGGGTGGACGAAACAGGGGTTAAGCGAGCAAATTCTGCGTTCCTGTTTGAAGGTAGAGGCAGCTTGACCGGGGTCTTTCCTTCTTTCTACCTTACCCACTCATTCATCAAAGGGGCAATTGCTGAGCACGCGCATGCGTCTTACATGGAGCTAGGCTCTGGGCACTGGGAAGAGCTCAGAGACAGGAAGGAGGCACTGTGGAGTCCTACCACTTGAGATCACAGGAAGCCACAGGGAGGTCCCTCTGCCTCCAGAGTTCATGGCCTCCTGTTGTTTTGGAATCTCTATCTTGTTGTGGCTTTGTTTTGTTTTTCCTTTGTATCTTAGCTAACATCTTTATCCTCTCGTGGAATGCCACTTCTTTGATCTCTCGAACCTGCTTTGGGCCAAAATGTCCTTCTGGTCTAGAAAACCATATTGTCCTGTTGTATGCTCACGGGAGATGCCTAAGCCTTCCCTCCCGGGTGACTCCCATTCTCTCCTTTAGTCTGTGTGGGCTCCTGTTCAAACTCTGACTCATTCTCTCTGGTGCCAAGTCCTCATTCTGAAATCTCTCCTGAAGATCTCCCTGTGGCAGACACGCAGGCCTTCTTCCAAACCAAACATAGTGTAAACCAGGATGAAAGGCAGGAAGGACACCAGGGGAATTGCTAACAGCACCCAGGTTCTTGACTCTCCATGTCTGAAGTCAAACTGGACTTGGAAAGCAAACGACATTATTTATAGCAGAACACGGTAAAGATGAAGGCCCATGGGTTTGATTCAGAGACTCTAATGCAGAGGCCATAAGCATGCATCATGTAAAAACTGCAGATGACATAGCCTTGTGTCTTTTTATCATTCACTCAGCTGACATTTATCAAACACCTACTATGTGCAACTCACTACAATGCTAGAAATGAAGCTCTTT
The DNA here is from genome assembly GCF_978045245.1 of Mus caroli. Classification (NCBI taxonomy): domain Eukaryota; kingdom Metazoa; phylum Chordata; class Mammalia; order Rodentia; family Muridae; genus Mus; species Mus caroli. The sequence goes on from NW_028227264.1 coordinate 93,957,063, forward strand.
CCAATGACCATAGTGATACACAGCTATAATCCTAGCACTTGGGAGGTGGGAGGCAGGAGGACCAGGAGTTTGAGGCCATCCTTGGCTCCAGAAAGAATTTAAGACCAGACTTGACTGTGTATGTCTTCTCTTGAAAAAGAAAACACCAATATCACTAACAATAAAAACTCCTGTTCTGGTAAAGCTGCTAAGCCAATACAGTCAACAAATCCCCGAGTATAATTCACTTAGACCGTGGTAAGTGCTAAGAAGTAAAGGTAAGCAGAGAGTTAGGGCAGAATCGGGGTGGGTTTTCAGTCTTACCTAAGGAGCTTAAAAAGCCTCCAACCAAAGGGGAGGTTTTAGTAAGGCAATTCGGTAGAAGATGAACCATTCACATGTGTTGATGAGACCATTCCAGACCATACAGGCCTTGTGCCAGGAGAATCAATGTCCAACTGAAGCTCCAGGAAAAAAGTAGACCTCAGTGTGCCCAGACAACAAAGGATCACATAGTAGGTTCAATCACATAGTAGGTTCACTCTGACTTGGGGCTTTGACTATTCCTAAGTGAGAGGAGAGCTACTCAAAGGTATGATTGGAAGGATTTTATTTTATCTTATTTAGTTTAGGTTTTTCTAAACAAGCTTTCTCTGTGTAACAACCCTGGCTATCCTGGAACTGGCTTTGTAGACCAGGCTGGCCTTGAACTCACAGAGATTTGCCTGCCTCTGCTTCCTGAGTGTTGAGACTAAAAGGTGTGCACCACCATACCCTATAATAGGAGGGATTTTAGAGAAAGGTTATTTTTCTGTTGCTGTGATAAGATACCCTGACTGACATCCCTTGAGGTAAGAAAGGGTTTATTTGGGCACATAGTTTCACTAGAGTGGCAATAGCATGGCAGCAGGAACAGGTGGATCACATTTTTATCCACAGGCAGGAATCAGAGAGAGAGAACAGGAAGTGGGGGCAAGGCTATAAACCTCAGGGACACACTTCCTCCAGCAAGGTCCACCTCCTTAAGGTTCCATAATGTTCCTGAACAGCACCACCTACTGGACATCTTGAGTTCCATCGGCCAGCCTATGGGGCACATTTCTCATTTAAACCTCCATAAGTGAGGAAGATCGCAGCACGTTTGCATGCTGTTGGAAATGGTTCCTAGACAGAATAAAATACCACGATGCAGGACAGCAGGGGAAGAACCGCTGGTGTGCTGTCCTTGAGCAAGGAAGAGGATCTGGACCGGGTGGCATGAGAGGAAAGGAGAAAGATCAGCATCACACTGTGTCCATGGACCAGGAGGGAAAACAGCAACACAGGAAGATGCGCATATGTGCTGGATACTCACCAAATGTCTCTGTTTCCATTATTATTTTCAGAAAAGTAGGGGGAAACAGTCATGAGTCAAGGGTAGAGATTAATAGAAATTAGTATTGAACATTTGAAGAGAAAATAGTTTGTGTACTTTCTGGACCTTAGATATTTCCCAAAGACCCCCAGTCCATGGTGCTGATGAGGATTGGCTGAACCTTTAGGGACTGAGACTTTGTGGGAGGAAGTGAGATCACTAGGAGTATGCCCTCAAAGGGCATTGTGGGATCCCTGTCTCTTTCTTTCTTTTTTTTTTTTTTTTTTTTTTACATGTTAGCCATGAGGTTATGAGCTTCTGTACCACATATTCCTGCCACGATGCCCTGTGCTGCCCAGGTACAAAGCTGTGCAACCATTTGTTTGTGAGGTGAGACCATGAGTCAGAGTCAGCCTTTCTTCTTCACGGGCTCATTATCTCAGCACTGCTATAGCAATACAAAGCTAACTAGCACAAATAGGAATTAGCCACACAGGAGGGTGGGAGACTGAGGAACCCTGAGATGTGGCATGATTGCGGTGGGCACTCCTGGCTTCTGGACCTGAATTTAAAAGGAGCTGCATGGTTGTATGTGTTTTCCCTAGAGTGCTAAGCTGAATGGATGCAACTCAGAGTGAGCTGAGAGTTGGGTAAACAGGCTTAATCTAGAAGATCCTACTGGCACACACTGGGGAAGGAAGGGAGGCAGGAAGCTGCAGGTCCTTTATAAATGAATGATGATAAACTGCCTAAGAAGCAGAGGATATTGGTAATTGTGCAGAGACAATTAACAACATCATTACTATGAGCTTCATGTGTTCCAGCCTTGCCTGGTATGCAGGCTGGTGTTGTGTGTCAACTTGACACAAGCTAGAGTTGTCAGAAAGGAAGGAGCTCCAGTTGAGGAAATACCTCCATGAGATCCAGCTATGAGGCATTTTCTCAACTAGTGATCAATGAGGGAGGGCCCAAATGGGTGGTGCCATCCCTGGGCTGGTGGTCGATAAGTAAGCAGGCTAAGAAAGCCATGTGAAGCAGGCCAGTAAGCAGCACCCCTCCATGGCCTCTGTATCAGCTCCTGCCTTCAGGTTCCAGTCCTGCTAGAGTTCCTGTCCTGACTTCCTCCAGTGATGGACTGTGATCTGGAAGTGTGAGCAAATTAACCCCTTCCTCCCCAACTTGCTTGTTCAGTCATGGCGTTCTTATCAAAGCAATAGAAATACTAATTAAGATGCCTGGATTAGGAAGAAACTAAGGATGGACAGGTAGAAATCTGGAAAGCAATGTCTAGGAGGCTTGAAATTTATGATGGATACAGTGTGGTTTTGGGTAATGACGTAGTGTGATTGTGGAGGAAGCTGAGTTAGGTCAGAAAACAAAGCTAGACTAAGAGGGTAGTCAAGCAACTTAGAAGCTGGGATATTGGGAGGCTTCACTCTCTGCCTTCTAACAACCAAGTGTTTTAAGATATGAGGTATGCTACCAAGGTAACAGAGAGTCAGGTGCTAATATCATCAAAGGACAAAGATAGAATGTTAGGTGTGTAGGTGAGCGTGTGTGTAGGTAAGAGTGTATGGAGGTAAGTGTGTGGGGGTGAGTGTGTGTATAGGTTAGTGTGTGTATAGGTGAGTATGCGTGTAGATGTGTATAGGTGAGTGTGTGTCTGGGAGAGTGTGTGAGTGTGTGTGGGTGAGTGTGTGTCTAGGTGAGTGTGTGTCTAGGTATGTGAGTGTGTGGGGTCTCTGGAAAATGCAACAAGGAAGACTAAGTAGCCAGTGGTCTTGCTTGATGACCACAGAGCTTCAGAGTCAGTGGGTGTGAGAGATCTGGAAAGCTGTTGACAACGAGGAGCATGAGGCCACCTGAGGACAGGGCACAGCAGGAGCAGATGAAGTGGTGGCTCCAGCAAAGGCCTGGCTTCAGTTACAATAAGAAAATAAAAAATAGAAGTGACAGAATGTCACTTTAGTGTCATAATAGAAAGGACTTTTGTTGACGACAAACATGGGACCCAGCGGCAGATGGGACAGGTTTGGGACCACCTGGAAGTGGGACCTGATGATAATGCCCATCCCCCATGGAGATTCTGACCATGACCAACCTTGACAGCAGCCAAGGTCATGATAGGGTATGGTCTTGGCTTTGGAGGACAATGTGTGTGCTTTGTGAGAGAAAGGGCAACTGGGAAGGGGTCTTTCAAGGGCTTCTTAGAACTTTGTCCCTTTGCAATTAAAACTATACACACCAAACACTCTGCAAACAGGAAAGAAAAGGACATCAGTGCCCTTGGTCTTTCTAGTGAGGTGTTAGATTAAACAGTTTTTTTCTCTCTTTGGGATTTTCCTCTTACAATGGGTCCCAATGACCTCAGTGCCAATTTGTGTCCTCTTAATTAGACACCGAGTACATTTTGTATAGGGCTTGAATTCCTCGAGTTTGCTAAGGAAAAAACACATTAAAAACAATGACCACAAGAAACTTTTCAGCTAATGACTTTTCCCTGAATGTTTTCACAGGATATCCCACATTAATGCTAATGACTTTTCCCTGAATGTTTTCACAGGATATCCCACATTAATGCTAATGATTTTCTGGCCTTGAATGCATCTCAGTCCAGTGTATCTGCTACAGACTGGATTAGGATTTTCTGGCCAGATCCAAACTTCTCAGGCTCTTCCAGAATATGTCTTTTCAAAAAATTTTCCAGAGCCTTTGAAGGAAGTTCTTATGTGCCTTCATGTTCCTGCTATGGTCCCTGATGCCCTGGGGGCGGTTAGAAGCTAAGTTATTCTGTGTCTCCCTTTGGGAGTTTTTAGAAAAAAAAAAGAAAAAAGAAAAAGAATCTATTTTCACTAGATAAAAAGAAGAGGAATTCTACCCCTATCATCTACCGTATTCCCAGCAGGGCATCATAGTTCAGCTTCCTGATTCTAAAATTACACGTTTTTCTCAAATGGTTTGAAGAATTCATTAGCGTAGCTGGGGCAAGATAATACACATCTATAATCCCAGCAGTCAGGATGGAGAGGTAGGAAAATTTTGAGTTGAAGGCCAGCCTGGTCAATAAAGTATGCCTCAACAACAAAAAAGGAAACTCGTTGGTCTGTTACTGACTAAACCAACAACACGGAATCTGGGGTTTGGTGTTGGTGTTGGTGTTGGGTGTGTTTTGTTTTGTTTTAATTCACTATCATACCTTGCTTTTTGAAAGATGTATTGATGATGGACCAGGTTATAGGTCCAGCTTTTATGAAACCACTGGTTTGCCCATATGTGTAAGTGTTATCAATTCTTAGATGGGTGGATGTGTGGTTAGTATTCCAATGAGTGTCTTGGCCAACAAGCATTTTAAGATACTGAAGTGGGTTTGGGGCCTGAAATACTGTGGGGGGAACAATACCTTCTTAGAGCAAGCGACACAGAGCCTGGATTATATCCTTGAATGAGTCTAAAGATGGACTCTTGCCTCCATGGTCTTGGGCAATTGACTCAACCTCATAGGCCTCCCATTTCATCATTGGAAGTATGAGAGATTGTGCTGAAACCAAATGATGGGGCCTTAGGGTTTTAAGTCCTAGCTCATTTCCTCTTCCACTGCACCATGCTGAGCTGTAAGCCTCTTAGAAATTATGCTTCAGCTTTAAATGTCCTTCTAAATTAGCAGGAACTTCAGAAGCAGATCAGCTCCCGCTACCCACCTTACCCTCCCCTGTGCCTCTTGAGCCTTGTCTGAAGGCTTTTGGATCAACAGCCCTGCTACACTGTGAAATGCTGGAAATGCTAAGAGCCACTGAAATGCAGTCTGGCTGGCTGGATGTGTGGTATGAGTGCTGTGCGTTCATAAAGTGAGATTGGAATTCTTCTGTTTGCAGAAGCTAAAAGCAGCCTGAGCAGGAGAGGAGAATTAGTAGCCCACCTCACTGCAAACTCCCACAACAAATGAACAGGAATGACTGGGTCTCACACAAGGACATTAAGCCTGTCGGTGTGGTCTCCTCAGCTCCTCTTCCTCTGTGATGGCTTCCACCCAGGAAGACTTAATCCTCAGATGGCCTCTGGTAGTAGCCAGCCTGCATATTTACCAGGTTATCAACACTCACAGAAGTAGCTTTCCACATAGTTCCAGCAGAAGCGTACAACTGAGTGTCACTGGCTTAGTCACTGGGCTAGCAATAGTAGCGAGTGCTCATATAATACTTCCTGTGTGCATCCCTATTCTTAATCACCAGGCTGGTAGGATTCAGTATAAACTGCTTCTAAAACACGACACCTTCACACCTTGTATTTATTTTAAGCTGAAAGAACCTGAAGAACTAGAAGCAACAGGAAGGTCAGAATGACCTTTCCTCTACTCTTCTGTCCTGAAGCCGGTCTGAGCATTCTACTGCAAAAGATAAGGTTAGACCCAGAGGAATCCAGACAGACAGGCCTTGTGTCCTTCCCCCTGGGGTTAACTCAGATCCTTTGCCTTTTATCCTAGTCCCACACAGCTACCCACATTTCAACAAACTGCTTTTAAAAAGCCGCTCGGATCTGGTTGTTTCTTCCTTGGGGAAGCTCTTGTGTCGTATGTCACCCACATTTGGTATTACACACTTTGATTAATTTGTCTTGTGTTACAGGAGTTCCAGCCAATGCACTAAAAATGGGTTTAAAAAAAAAAAAAGTTGTTTTCTACCAATGCCATGGAGAGAGGAAGGAGTTGAGGAACACAGAGAGAAGTTGAGTAACCTGCCCAGGGGTCACACAGCAGTAACAGAGCTGGGATTGAAAATGTAGGTAGTTTGCTTGGTGTATGGTCTTGGCCTTAAATGCTATGCTGCCATTTCCAGAACCTCAGGAAAGGATTAGCCATTCCTGGAGCAGATGCAGAATCTGTAGCTATAGTCTTCCCTGAATTCTGTGTTGCGGGTCCTCAAAGGCAGTCTTTATATGTGAGGGAAAGGTGCCACACATTTATACAACACTAATATAAAGTGGTATATATGTATATACATATATATCACCTCAAATATGAAGGACTCCTAGAAGCAGGTTCGTGGCCACCTTCAGCTTTAGACTCTGCAGCTGTCTCTGCAGACAGCACATCACTGACCACAGTCCTCTGGGAAAGAAGCCTCCGAGATTGCCAAGAACACTAGGAGCCAGGGTTCTGGGTCCTAGAGTGTTGGCAGCAGCATCTTCAGATACTGGCCTGCCTTAAAGGAAGTCATTCCAAGCCAACTGTGAGAAAGGACGCTGTGGTAAGAATTCGATGTTTCCTCAGCAACTGGAGGAATAAAGGGAGGCTTCAACCTTCTCTCTAGAGTAAGTCACAACATGTAAATATACTAGGCCCGTGGCTGTGAAACCCAAGGATGGGAACCTAACATGCTCATGAAGTGTTGTAAAAAGGAAGAGGCGGGTCTGGGGAGGTAGAAGAGGTTTGGTGGTTTTCTGATGATGTTGGAAACAAACCTACACGAATAAAGATTTCTAAGTTAACAGCTACTGATTGTAGTTTTTTCTAAGCATGGTTTACAGAGCACAGGCATCAGGATGACCCAATCACCCCATGATGGCCTCTCTTTTTTTTTCTTTGCCTCTCCACCCACCCTTTGGCTTTTTGACACAGGGTCTTGCTGTGGTAGCTCTGGCTGTCCTGGAATTCACAATGTAGACGAACTTGACCCTGCCTCTCTAGTGCTGGGGTCAAAGGCATGGGCTGCCACACCTGGCTCATGGTTAAATCCTGATCCCACGTGCCAAGCCCAAGTATCTGGATCCGACATCACACAAGCCGTTCATTCTTCATTTCACTGAAGTTAGACCTGAAGTTTGCCATTGTAGCAGCTGGGTTGCTGGACATGGTCTAGGATCTTAAACAACAAAGGACCTTCAGGGTATTAACATGAGTCAAAGGCAGCACCCATGAAGACAACCTCTGTCCCGAGATGCTTCCGTATGTTTCCGTTGGCTCTCACTCTGTGGTCCCCCCCCCCCTGCCCTCCGCCGCCCCCTTGTACCTGATCCTGCTTGCCTTCACTTTGGAGGTGTGAGCGCCTACTCTAGTTTGTTTCTCTTTTGCTGTGGTAAAAAACAGGGACCAAAGCAGCTCGGGGAAGAAAGGCTTATTTAGCTTACGCTTCCCAACCATGAAGTCAGGGTGGGATCTGGAGGCCGGAATGGAAGGAGGCAGAGATGATGGGAGAGTGCTGTTCCCTGGCTTGTTCTCCACAGATTGACTTAACTTGCTTTTTGACAGAGCCCAGGACCACCTTCCCAGGGCTCATGCCTCCCATGATGGGCTGAGCTCATCTACATTAATATATCCCTCAAGAAAATGCACCCATAAACTTGCGCATAGGCCCATCTGATTGGCAGTTTCTCCATTTCCCCAAATACCATTTGCTTTCATGTCAAGTTGACAAAAAACAAACAAACAAACAACAACAACAAAAACCAAACCCAAAACCAAAAAAATCAAAACCTAACCAGCACAGTGCCTATGCACACTGTTGGCTCCAAAGAGCAGAAGGAAGAGTACTGTTGCTTCCCTCAGGAACTGGACACATGGAAAACTTGCTCCCAGGAGCTCTAAGCTATGACTAATGATAATGGAATCACTAATCAGCAAGAGTTAACTTTTACCTAGTGTTCTTTCTAATGCGTTCTGCTGGCATTATCCGTTCTGGTCTCAGAGTCACCTTAGGGATGCCTGAGTTCAGATAGGATCTCAATTTCACACAAGGAGGTTGAGATGCAGTGTTATGCAACTTGTCCCAGGTCACAAAACTGGAGTAGAGTTGAGGCCCAGGTAGAGCAGCTCTGTCTCACAATATAGCTGATATGTCTTAACCTTTAAACCGTGTCTCGGGCTCTCAGTGAGAATTCATGCTCCACAAGATTGAAATAGAAAGTCCAAAAATCACTGACTGAGGCAAACCTAAGTTCAGTGGGGACCTGCAAAGAGGCCCCAGGACTTGGCCACCCCTAGAAACTGTTCAGAGTTAGGCTTTTATAGCTCAGGTACTGGCTACCTAAAGTCAGAAACAGAGGTGTTTATATTTTAGGGCTCATTTCATGGGATTACAAGCTTGTACTGCCTCTCCGGGCTTTGTTCTTAGATCCACGATGCTGTAAGGGCAAGTTAATTGCTGCCCTTGACCTGCCTTGAAAGCCCTTTTGCTGGGTGAAGCAGAGAGACAGAGCCTGCCTAGAAGAACCAGCCACAGCGGGTGATCCGACTGTAAATACACAGAGCCATACCAAGGCACTTTTGCTCAAATTCAGGCAATCAATTCAGGGCAGTCTGTGAACTAGTTTAATAGAGTATTAAAGGATATGTGCACTCAGAAATCCACAGAGCAGATGGGACACATGCATAATACTTGTCATATAAGGTAACAACGCCTGGCCCAAACCCACTTCCTACACTTGCCTTTTCCTGACCTCATTTTTCCCAGCATGGAGGTGCCACAAGCAAGGAGCCAGGTGAGGACCACCACAGTAATCCAGTTGTCACATCAGGTTTGGGCACATGAGATCACTACAGCAACATGGGAGTGTCTGCTGTCCCCCCAACCCCCAATCCCATTTGTGATGCTTCTTTGCCCAGCATGGGTGACTTGTTGACAAGAATACACTGGAGTCTCATAGGCCTTACAATGCTGGTTTGGGTGTGACTGGGGAAGCCTGGGACCCTAAATCCAGGATGAAGTAGGGGACCAGAGGAAGATGAGAGCCACTTTTCCTCCAGAGAGATAACAAGAGGATGCCCCAAAGGCATATGCTGGACAGGTGATTTTCCCCTAGCACACCTACCCCCTCCCCCCGCCGCCCCCTTTACCTGCTTGGATTTGGGATTGGGTCGCTCCCACTGAGAGGTCCTCAGAGCCCAGAATGTTATGTAAGGGAACTGCCTGATACATTTAGTCTCTGTGACACTTAAACTGTCACCTCCACCCCAGTTCAGCATTGTCCATATTTATAATAAACAGAGGATAACCAAAGGACAAGAAGAGGGTGTTTTAAAATTTAAAAAGGCGTTAAAAAGCCAAGTCTTAATGGTTGTCTCCTAACTTTGTCTCTCTAGCTAGAGACAACCAGGTCTGTGTCTCAGTGCCCAGTGGACAGTTAGGGAACCAGCACTGGGTGCACTTGTGTGCACTGTGTGTGTTCTTGCTTCAGTTAGGCCCAGCATGGGAGTTATGTAGAGGAGAGCCTTGAAGCTTGGCTGGCCTTGGGAACAGACTGGCAATAGTGTTGTCAGTCTGGCTAGTGAACACATGGGTTAGAAACTCCTGTGGGGCAGGACTGGGGTGCAGAATTGGTTCAAAGCCAGATCCAGCACTAATTGAAGGCGTATTACAATTTGAGCATTTTTCAGAGGGCAGATGTGGCCCCATGCTTAGGCCTGGATTAACCTGATTTTCAGTAAATCTGCTTCAACTGTGCCCGTCGTAATCATGAAAATTAAATATGCAGGTTTTGTAAACATATGATTTCTTTTAGACAAAAGTTTACTGTGTAACCTAGGCTGCCTGTGAATTCCTTGTCCTGCTTTAAACTCCTCTCTGCTGGAATTACAAGCCTATACACCTGCGCAGCATGGCATTGTTAGGCAAGGGTTGAACTCTTTTTATAATCTTGAGTCAATCGTGAAGTGTTGGTGTGGCTAATCCAAGCACCTTCCAGGCTGTGTTTCTATCATAACTGTCTTCCAGTGCCACCTTCGGCCACAGCACATCCTTGACACACCTCACACAAACCACTTCAGTTTGTTTGGTATCATCTGATTCTTTCCAGAGCCATGACAGAGATGACTGTTACCCATAAGGGATGCTGACACAAGGACAGGTAAACTATACAAGGCAACCAAGCCAAGCATCAGCCAGGCCATGGGGCTTCTATGAGTGGGCCTCTTTACTGCACCACCGTCTCTCAGTTTTGTTTTAAGATACACTTTATAACCCAGACTGACCCGAAACTCATAATTCTCCTGCCTCAGCCTCCCCAGTGCTGGAATGTGTAGGCACGTGGACCATACCTGGCTTTTGACTCAATTTGGAAAGCCCAGATTTCTCAGGTTTTACACAAATAGGTCATCTTTTCTTTCTGTCATATTGACCCAGTTGCACTCCTTTCTGTAGATTTAGCCATCTTCCAGAATGTCAAAAGCAAATCCTATACATAACCAAGGTCTTAAGAACAAAAGTCCTCAGCAAAATCCACATTTCTCGGGGAGTTGAGGAAACAGGAAGACAAATACCTTCTCTGTGCCAGGTGCTTGCCTCGGGCAAACACACTTAAAGGGTTGGTTTTACAAATCCAGATCATTTTGGTTGTCACATAAAATAAAACTTTTCTCAGGCACCCACCTTGTCACTCTTCAGACCAGCCACCCCCAACTTCTTTCTCTCCCGATTCTTCTTGCCCAGCATCCGTGGAGACCCCAACTTCTTTCTCTCCTGATTCTTCTTGCCCAGCATCCGTGGAGAGCTTAGACATTTCCTTGCCCCAACTCTTGTTTTCCAATCTTCTCCCATCTGGGACAGTGAAGTGTGGTCACCCAGGGTCCCCATGAGAACACTAACTGGGAGAACCATTTCTTATGATTATGTATATGCATGTGGCCATGTCGGGGGAGGGGCATACCCGTGAGTGTAGGGTGCGTGTGAGTACATACGCCTACGGAAGCCAGATCTTCGGAATCTGCAGTTACAGGTGACTGAGTTACCTGGTATAAGCGCTGGGAATGAGATTCAGGTCCTGTGCAGCAGAAGAAACCATCAATGGTTTCTCGGACACACTTTACTCTTTCTTTTGCAAGATTTAGTATACGTCGAAGTCTTGGGAAGTTTCTGTACTAAGTGAGATTCGTGCCTTCCTCGTGGGAGGGTAGGGAGGTCTCAAGGAGGTGGTTTGTGAGAAATAAGAAGCACTGTGCTGCCTACAGTGATGGGTAGGGAGAACGATGGCCCCACTTTTATGAACACACTAATGCCTTTGGCTCTTTGTGCTTTATTCTACTTCTCCGTTTCCTTTGCTGAATCACAGAGGACCCTGAAACGTCACAACGATATCCATTACTTTGCATGTGGACCTACATGAATTAATTTTAAAAAGGAGTTTTAAAAATAAAAAAAAGAATTTTTTAAAAAAAATGTTCATCCCACAAGTATATTAGCATATTTCATGCCAGAAAATGTTCTTGGCTCCAAGAATATAAAAATAAGCACAATTAGAATTAGCATGTGGCTTCATTTATGGGTGTAAAATTTCGATAATTGCTGTATAGATATCTCAGATGGTGGTGTACACAGCAGAGCCCTTTACCCAAGGAAGTTTGTTCCAGTGCATTTACTGAATGCCTGACACCACAAATAGTGCTGAAATCCATGCGTGCTCTGGCCTTGCCTACACTTACATGGGAAAGCTCAGTTTATACATTTGGGACAGTGAGATACTAATAGCAATTGCCATACTAATAGAATTATAGCAAGACACTATGATAAAACCACCAACATTCTTGCTCTTATACTTTAAGAGCATTATTAAATAAAATAAGGGTCACTTAATAAAAACATCGTCTACTGTCGAGTCAGTTACTAAGTGGCCAGCAGGCAAGTAGCATATAGAGAGAACACAATGAACAGAGACACTGGTTGTCTGTTTGGATAACAGGACAGCATGGCACAAAGATTTTTATCACATTAAGAAGGACACACAACTAAAAACTTACAAAGTGCCTATACCAGGAATCTTTCATTAAGTATTACTGAGTTATGGTTAAGCTTGGGTAACTGGAATAGCTGAAAAGGGGTCCACAGGTAATTAGCATCCACCGTAGATGGTGTAACATACGGCATAACAAATATTAGCGCATATTTTCAATAATTACATCTATGTTGTGTAGTATATAAATACATACTTATACCAATTATATACCCCGTGACAAAGTACACAGCATTCAAGATGTCATCAGGTTTCAGAAAGCAAGGGACAGGGAAGGAAAGACATAGGAGTATTGCAATTTAGAATAAAATGATCTGAGAAGCGCTCACCAGTTGGTTGTGGTATTTGACTAAAGACTGAGGGAAGTGAGGAGATAACGTATGTCGAAAACATAGAAGCTGACAACTCTAGACGAGGACCTCCCTTAAGGTATGGGAGCACCAGCACCCTTCTCTGCATCCATACCCAATTCTCATCTAGTTCCTTGACGTCTTGGAATAGCCTCCATGTTTCCGCAGCTCATGAACTACATCCCCTATTCCTCTGTCCCTCCTGACCACCAGCCTTACTTATCTTTGTACTTCCTGCCACATGTACATGTGTTGATGGGGCCACAATGCGCATGCTCCTCCATACATGTGCATGCTCCTCCATACCCCTGTGGATCCACTGGGCTCCACCTTTCAAGAAGACAGCACCGAACTTGTGTGTCTGTTTTTAACACCCTGTCACCAGTTGGTGACAACTTGGGCTCACCAGTTGTCTCTGTCACCTCTGTCCATAGCATGCCCTGGGTGCCTCCTCCTGTCCTCTGCCTGAGCCTCCCTTGCTTCCTGTCTAGTCCAGAGCTAGTAGTCCCTGCCCATGCAGCACCCTCTGTGCCTTCTCTGCCACAACTTGACTTTCCAAAGATCTCATGCACAAAGGAGAGCTATGTGGGACCAGCGGAAGGAAAGTCTAAAGATGTGCTTTGCTTCCAGTCAGGCAGCACTGCCTGTCGGTTAAAAAAGAAAAAAGAAAAAAAAAAAGAAAGAAAGAAAGAAAGAAAGAAAAGAGAGAGAGAGAGAGAGAGAAAGAGAGAGAGAGAGAAAGGGAGAGAGAGAGAGAGAGAGACAGACAGACAGACAGACTCGGGAGCATCTGAATGGTGTGCTTTTAGATTGCAGAGCCAGAGTGGAGAAATAACCAAAGACAGCTGGCATCTTGCCAGCATTCGCAGCCAGAGCACTATTTCCCAGAATAAAGAACGCCTCTCCCTTCCCACAGTACAAATCCCAGCATCCCTCGGTCACAGAAAGCCTGCTTCTGTCTGGCTCAGGAGAGTAGTTTTCTGTGGGCATCCTGCCGCTCAGAACACCACAGATTATAATACATACAGGAACTTCATCGGTTGGAAAAGAAGAAGACTGAGTGTGGAACATATCTACACCCGATCCTTTATTTATCTTACTCTACCAGAGAGAAAATGGATTATTTATTTTGATCCCCAAGTGCAGCCAGAGTGACCTAAAACAATTATAACTAATGGTGACAGTCTGACATTGGAGCGCTTTGTTAGAGACTCTCAGTATTGCCTAGTGGCCATGGTGGTGGTCACACTCTGTAGATACCGTCCCCTGGCCTGGCTGCTGTGCTCTCTGGTACTCTTTCTCTCAGCCTCAGCCTTTTACCTCTCTAGCTTCACTAAGCTTACCTCAATTCCTCAGACATGAATCCCTCATACCCTGCTCTTTCTCTGCTCCTTCCACACTTACTTATAAACTGTGTCACATTATCACACGGCTCCCTGAGTTTTTTGTTGTTGCTGCTGTAACAAAATGCCTGATACTAAGTAGTATATAATGAAAAGAGAGTTGGGGCTGGAGAGAAGGCTAAGCAGTTGTGAGTCCTTGCTGCTAACCAGAGTTAAGTTTCCAGCACCCACATGGCAGCTTGCAACTGTCTGTAATACCGATCCCAGGGGATCTGGTCCCCCCCCCCACACACACACACATTGTGATCTTCATGGGTACCAGCTACACATGTAGTGCACACGTGTACATTTAGGCAAAACATTATATGCAAAATAAAAGGAAAGAAATGTATTTGGGTTGTGAGGTCGGTGGGTATTAGCAAGTCTAAACCGCACTAACACCGGCATCTGGCAGCAGCATCTGTGTAGAGCCACGATGTGGCAGATGGGAAAAGAAGAATTAGTTCCTGGGCAGAGTTTGACTCATTCGCTTATAAGAACCTCATCTCATGGGAATTAGAGTCCAGCAGTAATCCCTTCCCAGGGGTGGTCATGACCCAGCCACCTCCTACTAGGCTTCTCATTAGCTTAACCTGTCAATACTGTCACTGGAGACTGGGCTTCTAGCACATGAGCCTTCAGGAGACAGCTCATACCTAAACCACAGCCCTGGGGGATCCGTCTCAACTCCTGCGTCTAGTTGGCTCTCTCTATCTTATGCTCTGTCTTTATTTGTCTCCCTGAGTTCAGTTCACACTGTACTTGTTTGGTGGGTTTGGTCTCATCCAGCTGCTGCCTGCTGCAGCCTGACTACAGCCAGATGACAGGAAGGCCTCACTCAGCAACAGTTGACCGCTTTGCTTAGGGCTTGATGTAAATACCCAGGTGTTTCATAAGTGCATACCTCATGAAGCTTGAAACTGCTGCTCTCATTGACCAGGTGGCCCATTTCATAATAAAGCAGGTAGACAGAGAATAGTTGTCTCAACCCGACCACTGAAAAAATACGAGACTTCTTAAAAGGGTTGGTGAGATAAGAGGATGGGAGAGAGAACATGATCTTGTGACCATATGTTGGGCTTGTTTGTGGCCTTCATCTTCCCTGTGTTCAGTAAAGCCATTAGGTATATTGCAAACAGACTTCCTCACAGCACAGCTGTGTATATTGAGCTCTTTCTGAATCAGGCCAGTGAAGACAGCATGACTGGAAACCCAAAATTCTGAATTTTCATGTCCACCCCCCTCCTGAGATTGACATCTGAAGCTACAGAGATGTCCTGTGAAGACGGCTGAGATGGTTTCAGGATATTTTGTGCCTTGTATAAATAATGTCTACAAAATGAAGGACTAGTTTGCAGTTTCCACTGGGGTAGGGTGTGTTCAACCTTTGCCAAGTTTCTTCCTCTTGGAATGTGGGGCTCCTTCACTTCAGGAAATGTGTGTTTCTACCAGGGTACAGAAGGGATCTTCTAAGAGGCTGAAGGAAGTCGGTCTGACTTACTGAATAGACCCTTGGCACCTGAGCAAGGTTATCTGAGATCACAAAAGAATAATAAGAGGCTCTGCCAGCTTCTGCATTGCCAAACTAGAGCAAGGTTTTTGTGGCTGACTTTTGTCAGGCTTTTTAAAAAGAAGAAAAGAGAGAGGGAAAAGCATGCAAAACCGCTGCCTAATTATGGACACAATGACATAAAAACAAAAGAAGCTCATTGCTTTTCCAGTTCCCATTCTGGTGAGGGTGACCCAAGCCTGACTTAGATTTTCTCACCGATTCAAAAGAAAATTGAGTATTATTAAGGGAAAACAGCTTTAATCTCAGACTCTGAAATTGCTCATTAAATGTGAGCGGAGCACAGAGTCCCCTGATGAGTGTCACCTGCTGCCTTTTGAAAACTATTGTTGTATACGCAGTCTGCTAGCTGCTTAGAATAGCAGTGACACCGGCCCTTTAAGAGACTTCAGCGTCAGAGGTAATAGGTCAGACTCTTTGCCAATCCCCCATGCAATCCAGACTCATGGAGGCTTGAGGATAGCACTTTGGGTCAGTGTATATGAATTATTAGGTCTCATTATTTCTGTGGTCCACTGTCTATTAAAGTTAGAGATAGGTAAGTTCCCAGCCGTCTCAGACAGACTGTATCCTCTAACTGCCAAGTAAAACAGTCTCTAATTAGTAGGACCACAGAAATCAGTTTGATGAAATGTTTTTCAACTAAGACGCCAAGTTCTATGAAGTGGTGGCAAGACTCTGAGAACCTGTCTTAGTATGCTTGGTGTGTTCTTAACATGGATGCTGTACTTTTTTGTAGGCATTCCTATTTTTTGCCTGGGGAGCATTACCCAATAGAGAGCCTTGCTTGCTAATGTCAGATGGTCTTGCCTTGGAATCCATCACCAGCCGATTCTTCTTCCGTTTTGGGTCTCCATGGGCGTTACAGTGGGAGGTAAACTGTACTCAGGACATTTTGTTTGTTTGTTTGCTTGTTTGTTTGTTTGTTTTTTTCAGGTAAGGCAGGCAGAAAAGTAGATGTCATATTGTCACTTAAATAATTGCATTGGAGAGGAAAGAGCCAGAAGCTCGTGGAATTCCCATCACCAATCAGGTTGGGTGGGCAGGATTTTATTTGCTCACACCCAATCATATATGCATCCACACATTCATTTTTTTCCCCCCAAGACAGAGTTTCTCTGTATAGCCCTGGCTGTCCTGGAATTCACTCTGTAGACCAGGCTGGCCTCAAACTCAGAAATTCGCCTGCCTCTGCCTCCCAAGTGCTGGGATTAAAGGTGTGCGCCACCATGCCCGGCCCATCCACACATTCTTAATTAAATGTCAGTCATGCTACCAAAACAGAAACCAGAAGCATCTCAGTTTGAATAGTAGGAAATAAAGCAAGGGTTTTCAAGAGGCCACCGAATCTAAATGTCTTGGGTAGGGTATTAAAGGAAATTATCGGAATTTCTAATTTCTTACAGTCTGCAGTCTAGCTAACCCAACAATGGGCAGCTGTGAATGGTAAGTCCAAGAATCTACTAGTTGCTCAATGCCATGAGGCTAGGTGTTTCACCTGGTCTTCTGTATAAGCTGGAATCCTGTAGAAGCAGGTTCCAACAGATGTGCTAGCAAGTAAGTGCAAGCCAGGTGAAGAAAAGCGAATCTTCCTTCTTCCAATGTCCTTATGTAGGCCTCCAGCAGAAGGTGTGGCCCAGATTCTAGGTGTGTACTACCATGCCTGAATGTGGAATTTGCTTTGTCCCAGGAAGGCCTTGAACTCAGAGATCTTCTTGCCTCCATCTCCTGGGATTAAAGGCATGTACCTAA
This sequence comes from Mus caroli, assembly GCF_978045245.1. NCBI lineage: Eukaryota > Metazoa > Chordata > Mammalia > Rodentia > Muridae > Mus > Mus caroli. The sequence goes on from NW_028227264.1 coordinate 93,974,166, forward strand.
GCTTTTCATGGCCACCATGCCTCAAGATTCAGATCACAAGCCTGTGTCTTCCAGCCTCAAGATGTGGATCCCAGGTGTGCCCTTCACTTCTGGATTGTAGTTCATTGCAGCTATAGTCAGATTGACAACTGGAAATAGCCATCACACTACATTTGTGCAATGCTGTTGTAAATATCACTTTTGAACATAATGATATAACTTGGTTCTATTCACTCTCTTAGAAAGTTGAGTGGGAACAGTTGGTCTGTGGTCTCTGGTAGGTTCTAGTCTAAATCAGTCATTCAGTAAAAAAAAGGGGGGGGCAAGTTCTGGGGCTAGACCGATGGTTCAGTAGTTAAGAGCATTTCTTGGTCTTGCAAAGGACCCAAGCTCAATTCTCAGCACCAATATGGTGGTTTACAGCAATCCATAGCCCTAGCTCCAGGGGATTCTGAGCTCTCTTCTTGACCTTTAGGGGCACGAAGAATACACTCTGGCAAGTATACACACTGGCTACCTAGCAATATCCACACAGCCAGCACTGTCTTCTCCCTTTTATCCTACCCTCCTCCCAAGTTCTGCCACTTCATTTTGCATATCTGGCTCTCAGTTTCTCCAAGCCTTAAAAAAAAAAAAGTCACACTGTCCACATTATTCATTCTTGAAAGTTCTATAATACTAAGCTTTAAAAAAATAAGTAAATAGCAGGCTGGAAAGATGGCTCAGCAGTTAAGATGGCTTCCTGCTCTTGCAGAGGTTTCTAGTTTGGTTACTAGCATCCCCTTAAGATGGTTCACAGCTGCCTTTAACTCCAGTTCTGAGATCCAACACATTCTTCCAGCTTCCTCAGATACTAGCACACATATGGCATTCACTTACACAGACACACTCACACATGTGCGCGCACACACACACACACATGCACATACACACAGATACACACATACACAAACACAAATAAAAATAAGTCTTAAAAAAGATATAAGTAAATAAATTATTCCAACTTGGAAAATGATATCAGTAACAAACGTATAATTATATTTGATATGTAAATTGACAACATGCACCAACCATAAACTGGGCCTGTTCCTCGTGCTATCAATACGTTATCCTGAGAACAAGTTAATTAGAAAATCCAGAAAGCATGACAATCCCTTGCATTTGTCTTAAAAGAGCAATAAAATCCAGTCTCCTGCAGTTTTGAAATGAGTACGTGGAAGGATGTAAATATTTATTGGAATGAGAGCGGAGCAGGGAGACTCTCTGCTTTGTCTGCTAGTGGGTGGTAACGTATCTATGGATCATTGTTTGCATGAAGCATTTAATAATCCCATCTGTTGGAAATGCATTTTTGGAGGTACTTTGAAACTGCTATAAACTACCTACGAATTGGCAGGAAAGCAATCCTGGAGAGACGCAAGTCTCTGGAGCAGAGCAAGAAGTTCAATATAAATCAATATGTAATTACAAAATTCCATCTTTGGCCACCGCGCCTTAAATATATTTATTTAGGCACGATGCAGACTTGTGACTCCAGAGTCTAGGATTGTCGAGTTCTCTGCTAACTCGAGATTTGAATTTCTTGAGAGAAGAGGGGAGGACACCATTTTTTTTGGCCTGAACAATCTATGGGAAGTGCGAGAATGTTGCTGGCCTGGCAGTTGTTGCTGCGTTGTCTCCTGTGATTCTGTATTCCCCCTCCCCTGTGAGATTATTTTTCACTTAAAAAAAATAGAAGTATAAAAACTTGGTATTCTTGGTATTCCTTTTTCTTTCCTCTTCAAGCTTGCCTCTTTCGGCTCTGCCTCTCCTTCACAGCCGCATGCTGGAACGTTCGTCTTAGGTCCAGATGAGAGGTTATTTTCCTGACTGTACTACATCCTTCAGCAATCTGCTCGCTGGCTTCCCCTGTGCCCCGCCTCTCTGCTCCTCCACGCACAGCCTCTCTTCCCGTCCACTCTTCGTGAGTGTTCAATGTAGAGGGGGAGGGCGCCATGAGAATCATAGCTCATATCTAGGGGTTCAATTGGAGCTGTCAGAGAGATTTAATGGCTCATTACCTCTCCTGCTATCTCTTTTGGGTGAGATTCTTTATGTAACTGTCTTTATGTAAAATTAGATGAAAAAGTTTGGAAGGGGGAAGGCCTAGTCAGAATGAACCATTTTCGGCTTAAGAAATCAGGGCTTTATTTCCCCGGGGACTGTCGAGGTTTCAGTGGGCTTAGAGCTCTGCCCTTTCACCTCTGGCTGCCTCTGCCTCTCATCTCACAGCAAGGCTATTACTCTGAGTTGTATCACCCCAATAATATTCCCACTTGAAGAACCTAGCCATGAGAACCTTAAATGTGACATTTCCGGGTGAGGGTCCTTGCAGACGTAATGAAATTAAAATAAGTCAGATAATCTAATCATATCTGATTCTGCTATGACTGCTATTCCTTGAAGAGGGGGAAATTAGACACCAGGGTGCTGTGTGGATAGAGGGGCAGCCATGTAAGGACAGCTTCTGCAGTTTAAGCCTCTCAGTCTGGGACCCACAGCAGTCTAGCAGAGAGGTCTGTGTCGTGAGACCACTGTAGGACCAGTCAGGAGAACATGATGCAGGGACTCTAGGAGAAGGGGTGAAACCACACGCATGCAGAAAGTGAATTAACAGAGGTGTGACCTGAGACCTGTGTGCTTACACACTTTTGATCTTTCCCTAACAAGAGAAGAAATGGCACCGTGGGCATGGCATGCTGTAAGGCATCCCGAGACAGCTGTCACCAGGCTGGGGATGCACAAGGCTCTGAGTTACAGAGTTAGGCTAAAGGTTGGGGGTGAGTGGAGAGAGTACTGAGCCTGGCTCAGTTAACCCAGATGCCCATGTGGAGAGGGGCTTTGTGTGGTGCTTGGACTCAGTCAGTCAAGAACAGTTTCAGCTTCCTGCAGTTAGCTGCAAATTAAATAAATAAATAAATAAATAAATAAATAAATAATTCTGAAGTACTTGGCGCAGTTGTGTATCTGTCCATTTATATTTGGTGTCCTCTGTCTCAGTTCTAAACCTTTGACCTTTATAAAGCCACAGATGACTTCATCTCTATTCAATGTACTGTAAAATAAAATAAAATAAACAAACAAAACACATGGTTTACAGACCCAATTGTGTAGCCATCTTTCAGTCAAGTTCTTAAAAACATACAGCTTCTGTCTCTTTTTATTTCTGTTGACTTAGTCCTAATTATGTCTATTATTGGGTAGGAGGGAAGAGTATCATATATGACTGTGTATTAATCTGGTTGGAATTACAGTAGATTCTCAACAATAATAGAAAGCTGGGCGTGTGCCCCTCAGCGATGAGAAGGTTGCACCCTGGGTTTTGATTTTGTCTTCAGTGGCCTACCGCGTTTTCCGATTTTCTTCATCAGTTACTAATTGTTCCCCTCCCGCCGCTGACTGTCACATGTTTCCAGATTAGCACCGGTCTCCTCTGAGCTCGCTCTTCATTGGTTGGCAACCCTGCTCCTGGTCACGTGAGCTTTATTGTTGCTGATAAGGCATCCAGCCATCTGATAAGGGCAGAGCAGCCTGCCAGCTCCTAGTCACCACCACCACCCCACCTCCCCCCAGTTGTCTTTTCTTCCACTGAAGTTTAAAATAAGCTTGTCAGCTTTCAGGAGAAGCCTTTCTGACAGAGTTGGGTTTTATCTATTGACTGATTTAGGGGGCGCTGCCATCTGTTTTATGATGCGTCTTTTCCTCCCCAAGTACAGAACACCTCAATATTAGTTTTAGGCTTTCTTTTGTAGGAAAAAAAAATGAATGTTTAAAACACATTCGTATACACAGTATTCAAATCCTCAAACATTTAGAGAAGGATTTCCGTCGCAAGAAGCGTACCGGGAATGGAAGGGTTTTAAACCGTGGGAGTCCTCTAGCTCAAAAAGGAAAAAAAAAAATCATAATCTAGCAGAAGGGAATATGATAGATATGTACACTATTTAATATGAACTAAGCCACGGAAAACACTTTTATATATAATGTGGTTCCTGGGAAGTGTCTTAGTTTCTTTTCTATTCCTATAACAAAATACCTGACAAAAGCGGCTCAAGATATGAAAGATGTGTTAAGCTTACAGTTCAAAGTTATAGTCGATGATGGCAGGGAAGCCACAGGGACAGGAGTATACTCACCCGCAGTCAAGGTGGAGAACCATGAAGGCATGCACATTAACTCTCACTACATTTATAGAGTCTGGGATCCCTGCACAGGGGATGGTGCCACCCACAGTGGGCGGAGCTTCCCACTTCATTTAATGTACGCAAGATAATCTCCCATAGACAATCCCAGAGGCCTGTTCCCCAGGTGATTATCACTAACCCTCACAGGAAGTGATATTAATTTTGGCACGAATCACTTGAGGTAAGATCTACGGATATAGTTTTTTTAATGTAGATCTAAATACTAATTTTAATATACTTATGATCTATTATATTTGTTTTACACTTTATATGAGGTAGAATACTGATCAGTAGTGTTTTCATTTTTCAATAGGTAAGTCAGAGTGGAATTTGCTGTCTATATTGTCATGTAGTCATATAAAAACAAAACTATTCCAAACAAAAATTTTTAAATGTTCCAGAACCTGAAACTTCTTGAAAACTAGGCAAGTAGAAAAATCTACGCCTGACCTTACATGACAGAGCACAGTCAGCGTGTAGACATATTTAGAAACATTGTTCAAAATCAACCTTCAGGCTATGTGGTAAATTTCACGTTTAGACTTGAAAGCCATCTCATTATGTCTGTGTAAATGTTCCAAAATTAAAAGAAAAAAAAATCCACACTCTCCTGGTTGCGAGCATTTTGGATAGGGAATATTTAACCCACACTAATGATATCTTACATTCTTTGTTGGTGCTGACCTTCAGTGGATAGACTAAGTAAAGTTTAAACTCAGCTCTCGCTCACAGTAGGCATCACTCACATGCTCTGTGGTCTCCTGGGACTCCCTTACGCTGCTGGGCATCAGAGCTTTGGCCAATAATCAGTTATGTAATTAATCTTGATATCTAAATGACAGAAATGCTCAAATGCAATACTTTGAGTAAATGTCCCTGCACTTAGATTTGGTGGACTGCATAAATTCTGATTGGTAATCTGTATTTTCAGCCGCTGTATCTAAAATGGTCCAATTCTTTCGGATTGCAGACAGTGTGATTCCATTTACAGACAGATCGAATCAGAACAGTGAGGGATGGGCAAAGCCTTATCTCGCTGGAGCATGCCTGGAAAATAGTTCTGTAATCACGAGTGTCAAGAGACTTTGGGGGAATTCGTAGACATCTGCTTCTCGGTGGGAAGTAGAAATTCGAAATCAAGCTGTATAAGATGAACAGCATCCGCTTGGGTCTTTTCCTTCATTTCTCCCTTGATTATCTCCAAGGGTCATTTGGGGGAACCGAAGGGAGTATTGTCGTTGCTTTTAACCCTAACTACATTTTGCATTTCTGATCATTTCTGACAATTCCGCCCTGTGTGTGTTGGTCTTCACGTGTGATCCAAACATTTGCCTGTGGATTACCCTAAATCTTGTGTGTGATTTAGCCGTTCGTTCTCTCCTTTTGGAAAAGACAGTTCTCTTACGGGGTCAGGACAGAGGGAAATCAATGACCTGTCAGAAAGATGTACGGGTTAGGTATGAGCCTCAGCTGATCTGCGAAGAAGCAGTGAGAAATTACAGAGCCAGAGAAAACCCTTCGAAACTTGGCAAGCAAGGCAGAGATGGAGCATTTGGCGATACTTGCAGAGAAGTGTGTCTCCACGTCCAGCGTCACAGGAGAGGTGACTTCTTATTTTGGGAAAACTTAAAACACTAAACCAAAAATCCAAAAGTGCTTAGAAATGGCAGAAAAGACATAGAGGAAGCCTTCAGATGAAGGCTAAAGTTAAAGTAACTGCCATTTTGACTGCTTAAAGCCCTATTCAGATTCCCTCTACCCCCAAAAGGTAGAACAAAAAACAAAAGTTTAGCATATTTAAATATTCCTCATGGGGTTTTAATGAGTAGTGAGTATTTACTAAAGGCCTTGGGAGAAGCTTGGCCAAGTGGGATACAGAATGACCCATGGTGTGGCCCCGCAACCCTGTTGTTTCCAGACTCCTGGAGCTCTTTCTTGGTGCAGGCTCTCACCAGCTCTAGCACAGACTTGATCTCGTGGTGGGAAAGCTGAGGCTTGTAAATGTGAAATAGTCATCGAAGGAGATACATCTAGGGGAGCTTTAGAGTCATCGTGACCAGCAATTTGTATATTACTTTGTCATCCTTGGATGAACACCTTTAGTCAAATCTGCCCAGAGACCCTGGTTGCCTCTCAGTAAGGTGGGGAAATAATAGTGCCTATCTACCTCATAGGCTGTGGCCACTGTGAACAGTCCTGTGTGTGTGTATCCTATTGGCGTAAGCCTTCTAGGCTAACACCAGGGAGTGGCGCTGCCAGGTGTGAGAGTGCATGGTGTTCTGGTCGTCGACAGCACTAATGGTCTTAATACTGTTTAGATTTTATTAGTCTGGCAGGACTGTCCTGACTTGCCGTAACAAAGTCATAGTATCATTATATCAATGTTTCCTTATGTAACTGCTCATTCTTAAGTGTAATCTACACTGGCCTTACTATATTTTATTACCATTTATATAAGCATTCCTTATTTCTCCACAAATACTAAATCTGGGAATCACCCCCAACCTTTCAGAATGATAAAAACTAACAGACGAACTTGGGTATGAGGTAACCCCCCGCCCCGCCCCGTACTGTCTTATTCTGGGGAAAAATTCCCATGAGCAGAATCATTTGATAAAAATGTACGGAGAAAAGAAACTTTTAGTATGTGGGAGTCATGGCTTGTGACTGAAGGGAGTTCATCTGCGTTAGGAAGGGGGAAGTGTGCCTTCCTCATTTCTGTCAGTTTGTAAGCTCTGGAATGGTAGCAACAGCTAGGCCAGAAGTCAAGGGCCGGACCCGGACAGGATCCAGATCCAAGGACTCTTATTGTCTTCCCTGTTCCACTGACAATTCTGATGGAGTCTGGCATCGACATCAGCCCTCCCTTCCTTGGAAGACTTGCTAATGTCGCAGCATAAATCCGTGAGCTCTCACCGAAAGGGACAAAAGGCATCGCATGAAGACAGGCACTGGGTTTGGTTTCATTTCCCACATACTTTACTGAGTGCTTATTTTTCCTAAGTGATTCATGAGCATCATCCAATCTACATCAGCAGTGTGTGTACTGGCTAGTTTTGTGTCAACTTGACACAGCTGGAGTTATCACAGAGAAAGGAGCTTCAGTTGAGGAAATGCCTCCATGAGATCCAACTGTAAGGCATTTTCTCAATTAGTGATCAAGGGGGAAGGGCCTCTTGTGGATGGGACCATTCCTGGGCTGGTAGTCCTGGGTTCTATAAGAGAGCAGGCTGAGCAAGCCAGGGGAAGCAAGCCAGCCAGCCAGTAAGGAACATCCCTCCATGGCCTCTGCATCAACTCCTGCTTTCTGACCTGCTTGAGTTCCAGTCCTGACTTCCTTGGTGATGAACAGCAGTATGGAAGTGTAAGCTGAATAAACCCTTTCCTCCCCAAGTGCTTCTTGGTCATGATGTTGGTGTAGGAATAGAAACCCTGACTAAGACAGTGTGAGAAGGGAGGGTTGTCACTTTCCAGTCACAGTTACTGGGACCAAAAAGCTTCATAGTAAGTATCGAGACCAAGATTGGAATCCAGACCCTTTATCTCCAGTCACCAATCCTGCTTCCTGGGAAGATCAGTCATACCATATACAAATGCTTGAGTGGTGTAAGAGACAGATGTTGGTGGGATTCAGGGAAGACAGGATGGAGGCAGACACAGTGGGCTTCGTGTAAAACATGGCTTCACAGTTATTTAGTTGTTTCCTCTTCGACTACCTTCATCTTGCAGCTCGAGCTGATCAAGCACAAAATGAGATCCCTGGCACTGGATTCCTGGTGCACAGCTAAGCCATCCTTCAGATTAAGTAGTGATTTACTAAAAGGTTTCTCTTGGACAGAGCACGTAGCTACCCAGATATCTCCAGAGAGTTGCCTTCTCGGCGGCTGTGGGAAGTGGGAAGCCGGCATCCCAGCCACAGCCACACCCTTAACTGAATGGAGCATTCTGTGCCCGGTGCAAAGGAAAGCATTTTAAATCTGTTTTTGTAACATTGTTGTGAACTTCTAGGAAAGGGTAACAGGAGATAGCCAAGAGCCAGACACTGTAACCAGACAGCTGAACCCTTTGCTTTTAAATGTCAGGGTCAAGAGGTGAGAAACAGAAGGGCTCACTTTGTTAATAACCTGTGTGTATGTGTGATCTAAAACACAAGCTCAGACCAAGGCCATAACCCCAAAGCGGTGAGGTACTGAGAGATTAGACAATCGTCTATTCACCCTTGCAATGTAAAATCTTACTAAACAAGTTGACTTGTAAGGTCCTTGAATCAAATCTATGAAGTGTGATATATGCTTACCTCCAAATCAGGACTTCATTTTCAATTAATTATACGACAAAACCTCATGGGGTTATTGCCTTATGCCAGGCCCTGTGCGTAGCACTGGTGATTTGGGGACACTGCCTTTGGCTCTCAGTTGACCTAGGTTGTGACACAGCATACAGTGTGGCCAGACGCAGATGCTTCCAGTTACATTAATGAGCACCGCACACCTGTCCTCGACTGTGAGCATCTGCACCATGGAAGAAGAACACGTACGTGCAGACAGGAGCTCCAGAAAAGCAGCCATATATCAAAGGTCCTCCCTGCTGTGTTGGTTCCCTCCTTCCACATCTGGAATTTTTCCTGGGGCAAAGGGACATCACAATTGCATCTTTTAGTTCAACTTTTTATTGTGAGATGACTGTAGATTCAGACGCAGGCGTTAGAAATAATATTGAAAGTCCACCCATACCCATTCCCTACCTTGGCTTTATTGTAGTAGCTTGCAAAACTTTTGTATGAATCAAAGGCAGCAGTAGCATTTAGTGTACGCTTCTGTCTATTTAGATTTTCCAAATCTCACTTACACAGTAATACTCCACTTACAATGGGATTACATTCTCTTCCACCTCATGGTAAGTAGAAAATATTGTAAGTCAATGCTCTTTTTACTATCAAACATTGCAGTGTGTTGTGAAGTATGAATATGACATAACTGTGGTTGTGTGACTCTCTTCCTCTGCCCAGCATAGCAAGAAAGTGTTGATCTGCAAATTGCTGGCCCAGGAACAAGTTACAATTTAAAGCACACAGGGGCCAACAAGATGGCTCATTGGATAAAGGCACTTGCCACCAAGCTGACAACCTGTATTTGATCCCCAGAATCCACATTGTGGAAAGAGAGAAATAACTCCAGCAAGTGATGCTCTGCCCTATACACACACACACACACACACACACACACACACACACTATGGCACATGCTTCCTTCACAGAAAATGAACAAAGGAATGTTTTTTAAAATTCAAGGCACTGTTTCTCCCGGATGCACGTTGCTTTTGTGTCTTTGTAAAGTGGAAGCATTGTAAGTTAAGCTATCATAGATTGGGGCCACCTATACATACCTCTGTGTGTGCAACTTAGTTCTTGGTTATTTAATTGCCTACATAATTCTACCTACCACTGCTCCTAAGATACAAAATGGTTCCATCACTATGGGAGCTCCGATGTGGCCCTTCAGTAACCATATCCATCGCCTGCCACAACCATCCTTTCAGGTCCCGGCCACTGGCAACTACTCATCTTCATGTCTGTAATTTTAGCACTTTAAAGATTCTGTGTAAGAGAACCCTTGGGTGTGTAACCTTTGGGGACTGGTCCCATCCACACTGTGGCATAGAAGTAGCTTGCTCTCCTTTACTGTGTGTTCCATGACATGGATGTTCCATGTTGTGTGTTCCATGACATGGGTGTTCCATGTTGTGTACTCCATGACTTGGATGTTCCATGTTGTGTGCTCTATGACATGGTTGTTCCATGTTGTGTGCTCCATGACATGTAGGTTCCATGTTGTGTGCTCCATGACATGGATGTTCCATGTTGTGTGCTCCATGACATGTAGGTTCCATATTGTGTGCTCCATGACATGGATGTTCCATGTTGTGTGTTCCATGACATGGATGTTCCATGTTGTGTGTTCCATGACATGTAGGTTCCATGTTGTGTGTTCCATGACATGTAGGTTCCATGTTGTGTGCTCCATGGCATGGACATGTATTTGCCTGTTCAGACACCTGGACTGTTTCTGTTTTTTGATGTTGTCAATAAACCTGCCGTAAACAATTGTGGATCAGTATCAGCATAAACATGTTTTCTTCTCTCTGGCATAAAAGCCCAGGAGAACAATTGCTGGGTCAGATGGCTTTGCACAGTTTAGTTTTGTAAAACCTACTGGGTTTACAAAACCCAATTTTATAAAGCAAAAAACAGGGCAATTTGATAAGAACTTGTTTCAAAAACAAATTTGGAAAGTGGGCTGGAGACATACCTTGATGGTAGAGCAGTTGCCTAGCATGTGTGAGACCCTCTGCTCTACCTTCAGTACCACAAACAACAAGAAAGTGAGCAACTGGCAGACTGACTGCTGTTCAAAGAGGCCAGGGCACTTTCTGTGTCTATCAGTGACATATGAGTTGCTTGATTTCTCCACGTCTGTGCCACCACATCCTGCTAATTGTTCTTATTTTAGCCCTCTGGTCAGTGCGTAGTGACATCTCATTGTGGTTTGATTTGCATTGCCCTTAGAGCTGATGATGTCAGACCTAATAGCCTATGTCTACTTTCCATTCACGTAGCCTCTCCAATGAAATGTCTTTGGTATGTTTTACCTGTTCTTGATTGGATTGTTAACTTTTTATGGCTTAGTCTCAACAAGTCTTTGTAAATCACCAACTCTCCTTAGATCCAGCTTTATTATTAATAGCATCGTGATTTTGAGCTGCCTTGCACACCATTCTTAGTATATGTGCTGCCGAAGCAAGAACATACCATTCTTATATATGTCAAAATGAATACTAAACATACATGCTACAAACATACACACACACTCAGCACATACATGAGCACACACTATTCACATGCACACATGCATACACACACAAACATGTATTCTACACATATATATACACACACACACACACACATAAACACATATGCACATGCACACATGCCATTACCCTTTAACTTTTAACATTTTTTTTTAGATATTGATTTTATCTTTTAGGTGTCTTGCCTGCATATTTGAATGTGCATCATAAGGTGTTAGAGCCCCTGATAGAGAAGGTGGGTGCTAGGAATTAAGCTCAGGTCCTATGGAAGAGCAATAAGTTCTTTTAACCAGTGAGCCATCGACAATCCCTATTTAAAACAAACAAACAAGCAAAGAAAAAAATAAACAAAAACAATTCTCTTTTGTTCTGTTTTGTTTTTTGAGACAGGGTCTTGCTAAGTAGTCCTGGCTGGCCTAGAACTCACATAGATAGATGCTCCTGTCTCTGCCTCCCAAGTGCTGGGATTAAAGACATATGCCACCATGCCCAGCTCTCTGGGGAATTCCTTACGCAGTCTAGATACTCATCTTTGTTAGATACATGGTTATGCTGATATTTTCTGTCTTTTCATCTTAACAAGCTCTTTCACAAAAGAAACAGTTTTAAACTTTGATGAGGAAGAAGGTAAAATCCATTTTTGTTCTTGTTAACATAGCCTCAGATCTACACAGAGACAAAAAGTTGGAGCAGAGCTCTGGTACCTCTAAAGGCTGCCTGTAGCATCTTCTTTGATAATCATTGCTCTTGGGAGTCTGTAGCATGAAGTCACTGTATTTGCTTTTAAAGGCACTGGGACTTTTGGGAGGCCAGGCTACCAGCCTACCGAGTCAATTTGAGTCTTCCCTCTTTGTTGTGTGTGTTTTCTTTTGTTTAGCAACATATTGCAAAGTGGAAGTTTTGAGCTTCCGTGCCAGATCATTGCTGACTGTAAGTAAACAATGGAAATTGTTTCCATAAAAGTCATATGGATTATACTATATCAGAAGCTAACTGAAAGGGTGGTCATTTGCAGTTGGCAATACACCAAGTAGTTAAAAGCTTACAGTTTTGCTTGCATTAGGCTACACGGCTTTTGGGTCCTGTCTTAGTTAGGGTGTCTATTGCTGTGAAGAGATTCCATGACCATGGTAAGTCTCATGAAGGAAAACATTTAATTGGAGCTAGCTTACAGTTCAGAGGTTTAGTCTGCTATTATCATGGTGATGTGCAGACAGACATAGTACTGAGGAAGGATCAGAGAGTTCTACACCTTGATCCACAGGCAGCAGATATGTAAGCCACATTGGGCATAGTTTGAGCATAAGAGACCTGAAAGCCCACCCCCACAGTGACACACTTCCTCCAACAAGGCCACACCCACTCCAACAAGGTCACACCTCCTAATAGTGCCACTCCCTATGGGCCTATAGGGGCCATTTTCTTTCAAACCACCACGGGGAACCCCAATCTAAACATCTTCAAATTTTGCGATCAGATATATATCTGCGCATAATGTATTTACCTTGAATCATTTGAATAAATTTTAAAAACAGTAAGTATTCTTTCTTTTGCTCTCTCTAGCTATAAACCTTAAGGAAGAAAAGCTCTGGGTTTAGTTCTAGAAATATCTTCCCCAAAGGGAGTACTTTCTGTATAGTTTAATTAAAATGGAAGATAAAAGGGGGGTAACTCTTTCCTTTATACACTCTGAACTCGCTATGTAGAGGAGAGCTGTCCTCTGTCTCCTAAGTCCCGGGTTTAATGGTATGAACCACAATGCCTGCTGTGGCCTTTACAAATTTAATCTTGAAAGAGTATGTATGTAAAAGTTAAGTTTACATTGCTTGTATGTTTCTCAATAATTTTCATGGGACAACTTTGTTTTCCTAACAGAATAAGTTGTTTCCCTGAACTATAATTTTTTGTAAATTTTGTTTTTGTAGCACAGAATGCTTGCAGTTTTCTGTGGCTTGCTTTCTTTGTTTCCCAGGAGTGTTTGTGAAATTCAAAGCTGGGGTTTAGTCTGTGACTCCTGTTCTCACTTTACTATTTCTTCTTCTAGACAGAAGGATGTTTTAAATGTTGTTAGCTTTTTTTTTTTTAATGCTGATAAATATTTGGTATTTATGCTTTGGGAAACCTGCTTTTTGTGATTTGGGATAAAATGATCTCCAATTTTCTTTTGAAAAAAAGAAGTTATAAGTTTGTTTTCTTTGTCTTTAAAATAGAATTTTACCGTGTGTGTGTGTGTGTGTGTGTGTGTGTGTGTGTGTGTATTGTGCATGAGTGTACACCTGCATGGGTGCCAAGCTGTATGTATAGAGATCAGGAGAGCACTTTTCGAGAATCTGTCTACCACGTGGGTTCCAGGCACTGAATTCAGGCCACCACTCTTACACCCAAGCTTTTACCCTCCAAGACTCTTGCTTTTAAATCCTACCTGGTATTGATTTTTTGTCTATGATGTGAGCGAATCTCTCTTCTCCTATGTGAAAAAGGCAAATTATGCCATGGATTTCTTAAACTTCTGTCATTTTTCATAAACTTCTGTCTTTCTCTGGATGAAAGTCAAAGTTCCGAAAATGGCCTACAAGGGTCTCATTCTCTGAGACAGCCCCTCCCACCTCATCCTCTATGTGCCCCAGAGGGAACATGGTCCTCCTCCTTGTTCTTCCTTGAGCTCCTCTCAGTGTGCCTGCTGCAAGTCTTTTGACATGTTCATGTGTGTGAAATTCCTAGACTCCTGCTTGTCTTGGTGAGTGTTTCATTGCTGTGAAGACACACACTGACCACGGCTTATAAGAAGTGTAGTGAAACCAATTTACACTTATCCCCGTCTGGCTTATGAATGAAGAGACTCAGACTATGATCATTTTATTTGGCTTTGACAATTACTAAGGGGTAACACCTAATTTACTTTTCTAACTGCTGGCCTGGCTACTACCCCAGCAGTGTACCCCAAGTACTGGCTGGTTCTCCTGGCCATGTGCTCATGGTCCATCTCCTCTTGGGGCAGCTTCTGCCTCCTCCTCCTCTTCCTTCTCCTCCCTCCTCCTCTTCCTTCTCTTCCCCTTCCTCCTCTTCCTCTTCCTCCTCCTCCTCCCCCTCCCCCTCCCCCTTCCCCTTCCCCTCCTCCTCCTGCATCCTTCTCTCCCTCTCTACAATCTCCAACCAGGTAACTCAAAACCCACCTACCTCTAATCTCTCAAGTAATTGGTTGTAGCCATTTTTATTTAACCAATAGTTTTATATTAAGGAACAAGGTTTGCACAACAAAAACTTCAGGTACAGAATTTAGCATTACAATACATAGCAACAGACCAAACCTCAATAAGGAAGTATTTAATTGGTGCTGGCTTTACAGGTTCAGAGGTTTAGTCCGTTGTCGTCATGGACAGCAGCATGGCAGCATGCAGGTAGATGTGATGCTGGAGAAGGAGCTGAGAGTTCTACATCTGGAAGAGAGAGACACTAGATGTGGAATAGGCTTTTGAAACCTCAAATCTCACTCCCAGTGACTCACTTCCAAGGAAGACACATTCCAAAACCTTTCAAATGGTGTCACTCCCTGGTGACCAAGCCTTCAAATCGATGAGCCTATGGGGCATTCTCATTCAAACCATCACATACATTATGGTCTCTCTCACTTCCTAAGTCTGCATTCCTCATACAAACATTGTCACTCCCTAAGGCTCTGCTCAAATATTGCTCTATCACAAAAGCTTCTCTGGACATCATAACTGAAATCACTCTCACACACACACACACATTTTATACACACACACACACATATTTTATTTTAAAGGTTCTTTACCCCTTTAAATGGCTTTAAATTAGGTTTCTGATTCTTTTTAAGTTTTAATAATTTACTCTACCTTTGTGGCCACATTTAAGATGTACACTTAGTGAAAAACGATCAATAAACAAATAATCCTCCTATCTGCCCTGTAGCTGCCCAGTTCTCCTTTCCCAACTTAAGCTGCTTGTTCACTTATTCCTGTAACTTTTTTTTAAATCCTGTCAGAAATGTGCCCTGTATATATAAGCACAAGCATATATCTACATTTATGTGCATGTATGTATGTATATGTATCTATCTATATTTCTCTATATAGATACGATGCACATTGCACTTTCAATAAATGGTAGAACACTATATTCTCCTGCACCTTGCTTTTCTTCTCTTAACTCTAGATGCTAGAAATGACTTCGCAGAGGGCCATCGCAACTGCTACACTTGTCTAATACTCCACTAAGTCGACATGCTTGGTTCCCTGGTCTGCTTGTGAGTGAATGACACATAGGTCAGGTTGTCCTCAGTCTTTGAAATGGCCTCCTATCGAGAGTTCTTTATCTTTCATCAATGCCTCTCACAGGACTATCAGATAGATGTCTTAGACTTCCACCCTGATCTTCAGGGAGCCCAGCAGCTTGCCAAACACCCACAGAACAAAGCTGAACTTCTTAATGTTGAAAGTACATTCCCCCCACCCACCCCCTACCCCCGACTCTCCGTTCTTCTACCTGATCCCTTTTTGCCTGAAGACACCCACTAAACCGACACCTTGAGGTTTTTTTTTCTCCCCCCCCCCCAAATGCACAGACCTGTTTTCTCTCAGCCAGCTAGGGGGATAAACACCTCCTCCCCTCCCTGTAGGCAGATCACACTGCACTCTGAGCCTGTTAGGATCAGTGATTTAAAACCTGCCAATCCGGTCTCAGGGTGCACGTCTGACAAAAACCACCGGACCTTGTGTAGTGAATTTGGGGGTTAGGCAACCGATACCGCATTGATTACCAATCAGTACTTTTTCTCTTCAGATTCCAAATTCCTTGTGGGCAGGGAGCACTCGCTGGGACTAGAGAACGCTCAAGTGGAAAGATGTCCCGGTTTCAAAGTAGCTTACAACACAGTGAGTCACACAAGCACAATTAAGATACACAACACAGTGGGAGTGCCGCTCCGTGGAATACTAGATGGGAAAATGCCCCTCCGTCCTGGAATCCTTAGCCCACTGTCCAGGTCCAGGAAAGCTGTCCAGCAAGTAAGTGTGCCTGTTGAGTGAAATATGTATGTACATCTCATTAAGGCATCCGGCAACCTCCTGTGTGCTCAAACCCGTCTATTTTATCACACTCAAGTGGGTCCATAACCTGTGCCGGCGTCGTTCATCTGAGCCGGGGGAGGCGTGGGAGCGCGTGGGCCCCGTTCGCAGGCAGGGAGGGCAGCTGAGCCCGGCACCTGGAGCGGGTCTAGGCGCCGCGCGGGGCGCAGGGGCGGGGGAAGGGGCGGAGACTGTCGCCCGCCTCCCCACCCGGGCGGCGGCGCAGGGCCGCGGGGTGTCGGCAGCAGCTGCAGCCGCCCGCGCCACCCCCTCGGCCGCGGCTCCCGGGCGAGGGTGAGCGGAGCACGGCCGGTAGCTGCCACCCGGCGCCGAGTGGAGCGGCAGCCCTGGAGGACGCAAAGTTGTCAGTCTAAGCGCAGACATGCCGGGCAGCGACACGGCGCTCACCGTGGACCGGACCTACTCGGACCCCGGCCGGCACCACCGCTGCAAGAGCCGGGTGAGGGCGCAGGCAGGGCGGCGCGGGGGTGCGAGTCTGCGTGGGGAGGGCGCGGGCCGGGTCGGCTCGGAGGCTCGGCACCGTGGAACCCATCGCCGGCCTCTCCCGGCCGGGAAGGTCCAGGGGAAACCTGCGGCCCGGGGACGCTGGGCCACCGCTGGAATCGGAGGCTAGCCAGCCCTATTCCACGACGGTGTCGCCCGGCTCTCCTCCCCGCCAGAGAGCGCACGCTGCCTGCCCGGTCCCCGGGACTCCTAGGGTCTGGCTCCCTCCCGGCACAGCCACCTGCAGGGCTCTGCATTGCTGCTGCGTCCCCAGCCTGGCAGCCGAGTCCCCTGCACTGTGCGCCCGGGACGCGCTGCCCAGATCAAAAGTCGATCTCGGCATGGACGCTCCGGAGTTGGGAGCCGTGCAGAGCGGGCGCCTTCGCCACGGTTTGCAGCGTAATTTGCTGTTGCTGATTTTGGCTGTGAGCGAAAATAGCTCTTCAGAGCAAGCTGTGGAGACCGGCCATGGAGGGCTTCACTATAAAGACGGAGGCCACAGCCCCAGCTCTGGGCCCCTCCTGAGGAACACTTTCCCTTTTGGGAAGCTCAAGTGTCCAGCAAGGATGTGACCACCACCCCCACGCCCCCCCCCCCCCATCCCTTCTCTTTGACCGACTAAAGTGCCATTTGAAACAGCACCTCCTCCACTCTGGCAGGCGACACCTGGAGTTGTTCTCTGAGCCTCCCAACTTCTGGCTTGTCCGAGGAACTGGGGATTCGATGTCGGCTTTCTTGTATAAAGTTCGTAGAGATAGAACGGGCAGAATTTCTACCCTTCCACCTCTAAGATCAAGTTGCGGCCATAAGTGATAGGCGTATGCAGGGGTCCCTTATATATAATGTGGGTATGCAGTCACAATTTGAAACAGTAATCGATTCTCCCAGAAGTGGCATGTTTACCTCATTTCTCTTTTCACTTTAGCTCCTCTTAATTTAGGAAAAAATGATTTAAAAGAAACCCCACAAATTTAATGTGTTTGGTGGAATCGCTCCTGCATCGACCGACTCTTTCTCGGTTTCATTAGAAGTTTTCATAACAGTGCACCAGGAAAGTATTCCCAAACTCCCTAAGAAAAACATTTAGAGTTTTGGTTATCTGCAGTCAGAAGTTTGCTTGGGAGGGCAACTACTCGCGAACCCAGCTGACTGAAGGAACGGTCTTTTTTCAGAAAACATTTGTAGCCCGGTGGGGGTGGGGGACAAATGTAATAGAGCAGTCACAGGTGAGACTGTAATGCTAAGATAATTTGAGAGCCTGGGTTGTCATAACTTAATGGTCTCTGTAAGCAAGCAGGGTTGGTAACTCCTGGGGGCTGGTGAGCTTGTTGACAAACTTGGAATGAGCTTTCCAAAATTCAAAGAGTTGTTGCGGGTCAGGTAGAGGTGGGAACTGGTGCTCACACACTCAGGTGGGAAATGGAAAGACTAGCTGAACTCCAGCGTCTCCCCCACACCTGTCTCTCCTTAAAGTGACCAAGACATCATGTCAAGGGGATTTATTTTTTTCCTTAAAAATCCTGCTCACCATGTTCTACTTGTTACATTATCAGGAGATACTGGATTTGCAAGTAAACTGTGCAGTACAACTGAGTTAGGTGATGGATGTACTGACTAGTCTCTGTAATTAGTCCACTGGGCAGATGAAATCTAGTGAAGAGCAGAAGACATGGGGGGAGGGGGGAGGACAAGGGGGGGCGGGGCAGGAGTTGAGTGGCCCAGATTACAGTTCAAGGTCCTCCTAGTGATCCAGATTTAGCCTTCTGGACTGTCTGCTTTTAGTTGGGTTTTTTTTTGTTTGTTTGTTTTTATTTTTTGCTATTGTTTTGGGGTTGTTTTTGAAACAAGGTCTCCTTGTGTAGCTCAAGCTGGCCAGCAACCCAGGATCCTCTTGTCTTAGCCTTCTGAATGCTGGGGTTATACGCATGCACTGCCACAACTGGCATTGCTTTTAGGTTTGTTTTGTTTTGTTTTGTTTTTGGTCTGCTTTCCTGTGGAGACATCAAGGCATCCGGAGAGCTACCTCCCAGCACTCGGGAGGCAGAGGCAGAGGCAGGCGGATTTCTGAGTTTGAGGCCAGCCTGGTCTACAAAGTGAGTTCCAGGACAGCCAGGGCTACACAGAGAAACCCTGTCTCGAAAAACCAAAAAAAAAAAAAAAAAGAAAAAAAAAAAAGAACTTTTCTCTAGTGGGGCTGGTGTAATTTTGCATCCCTCCTCAAGGCTGCAATAAGTCTGTTGAAGGCACAGCAAAAGCAATTTTGCTGTGGCAGAAGGCAGCACCCCATTAGGTGATCTGGCTGCTCCTCTGTGGAACTCAGTTTGATATAGCTATAAAAAAGCATCCTCTTATTACACCCAGAAAAGCACGCTGTACAAAAGGAAAGCACCCAGCCTCAGAAGGGCTTAAAGTTCTTCGTGTTACTCTCTCATTGGAAACAAACTAGGATTTAGAAAAGAATCCCTGCCCCTGGCAAACTAGCTTTTTTTAAAAAATGCAGATAATTACTGGGGTGGATGCAGAGGTGACTAACCTTTCAAGAATGGGTAGTTTCCTACCCCCAAACACCTTGTTGATTAACAACGGTCATTTAAAAGATTCCCCTTGAGGTAACTGGGAAAACACGCATCACTTTTGCTGGGCGTATTTAACCCTTTGAGACTAGATGGTAATGAGACAGGGGACCACTTTAGTATTGCAGAGATCTATTTTTACAGCCAGGTAGACTAACCTACATTCTCCTCCCCTCCCTCCCCCTTAGCAAAAACTGTAATGTAACAAATGGCAATTTTTTTTTTTTGACTGTAGTAAAGCTGAAAGGCCAGACTCATTCACAGTTTTAAACTTCATCTTTGTAAAACTAAAGAATGATGCTTGTTAACTTGACACACATAACATCTTTCTTCTTTAAAAGAAAGAGCATACATAGAGCCTGTGTTGTTTTATTTTTCCTTTATGCCCTAGATAGTCAGAGCCTGTCACCAAAACCTATATTAAGAATATAGGCAGTCTGTCTTCCACATCTTAGCTAGATTTTGTTAATTATGTGAGTCCAGTTTTTTTTTTTTTCTTTTGCTAGTTGGTTGTCACTTTAAATGTTTCCTAAGGCCACTTAGCGTTCCCTTTAGCCACTTGGGTGCAGCTAGGAACTGTTGTTGAATATTATTGAATATGTAAATATTATTTGGGGGTTTCTACCCCACCTTAGATTATTTAGTTCCCAAATAAAAGACACAAACACCTTTATATTTATAATTGGCCTTAAAGCACTAGTGCTGGGCAGATATCAACCCTCTGTGCTATTTTGTTACTTCCTTGTCAGTAACCTCCAGATATCCACCCTGAGATATCACTTTTCATGTTCCACTGGGGCCACTCCTACTCTAACAGCCTGGTCCTCATGGTCATGAGCTCGT
Organism: Mus caroli; assembly: GCF_978045245.1. Taxonomy (NCBI): domain Eukaryota; kingdom Metazoa; phylum Chordata; class Mammalia; order Rodentia; family Muridae; genus Mus; species Mus caroli. The sequence continues at coordinate 93,994,242 of NW_028227264.1, forward strand.
GATTCACCTACCCCAGGGTGGCTTCTTCCCACCCCCACCCCAGTATCCTTTCTTCTCTTGGTCCCTGCTTGAGACCTCAAGTCCAGAACCCTCGCTCTGCCTACTCTACTGCCCAGCCCAGGCTGTAGACATCTTTATTAACCAATCATGGATAACTTGGGGGAGGGGCAAGGTTCACATAACAGATGTGTGTGGATCTGCTTGCCTTGGGGTACAGAATTCAGCATTTGAATACAAGCTGAACTAGACCAACCTCCTACAAACTATTGGAGCTCTAAGGACAGAGACATAGCTCTCAACTGGTTGATCACCAGGACAAGGCCCCAAATAACTTTTCTGAGACTCTAGTCCCTACTGGAGATGGTAGGTGTCTTAGGGTTTTACTGCTGTCAACAGACACCATGACCAATGCAAGTCTTATAAAGGACAACATTTAATTGGGGCTGGCTTACAGGTTCAGAGGTTCAGTCCAATACTTAAAATTCTACCCACCCTGTACAGAGCACTGCAATGTGAAAGGTCTTCCTAAGTACAGTTGGTACCCAGAGAGGACAAATCCTAACAGATAATAATGCTTTTAGTTGTTGACATCAAGGCAGAAGCATGGCAGCATCCAGACATGGCTCAGGAGAAGTTGAGAGTTCTACATCTTCATCTGAAGACTGCTAGCAGAATATTGGCTTCCAGGAAGCTAGGATGAGGGTCTTAAAGCCCACACTCACAGCAACACACCTACTCCAACAAGGCCATGCCCACTCCAATAGGGCCACACCTTCTAGTAGTGCCACTCCCTAGGCTGAGCATATACAAACCATCACAGTAGGGGGACACCAAGAGAACTTGGGGCATCAGCCCATTCCTTACATTGTGAATTTGAATCTTAAATAAGATGTTGTTTGTTCTTTTAGTTGACAGTTGTGTGATTGCTACTGCTTTCTTCTGTATGTGAAGGGGATTTTTTTTTCTTGCTGTTAGAATGCTAGGACCCCTTGGCATGACTCTCCCGATTTCCCCTATTACACTGTCAACCATGGGGCTTTCTTGGACATCTCTGCAGTTGGTCCTTAACCCACTTAGGGCTTTAACTATTTCTATTTTATCAAGCCTCCAAGGGAGGACTAGACTGTTTTTCTCACAGACTCCCCTTCATCAGGCTTGCCCGCTCTAGTGTGGCTTGCTTGGACCCTCTGATCATCCCTTGCTTTAGATTCTTCTGTGTAATAGGGGTGGTATAAGGAATGGATGGCAGTAAGGCCCATAAAACCTGAGGTGCCTAATAAGAATCCAATAGGTGGCGAGCTTATTTTGTTTATTTATTTATATATTTATACAATGTTATCAGGAGGCCCCACGAGCCTGAAAATTAAAAGACACCTACTTTTGTGACAAACCCACTGAGCATCTTTTGTGCCCCAGCTGCAGGTTCTGCACATCAGAAAGAACTCTGGAGTAAGTTAACACTCCCGGTCTCCCTGGTAGCTTGGTACCTGGTGGGTATATCTTATGTATACTGTGGCCCACAGCAATGTAGGCCTTTCACAGAAAGACTTGGTCATAATAAATACAGAAGTGTCTGAGGCCTGAAGCAGAACCTGTGTGGAGCCCCAGGGCCACACCTGTCACATACTGGGAAAATTCCCCATGGGTGCTGAATGATAGCCAGAGGCTGTCAGGAAGAGGGAGGTGTTGTGGCCCTCCCAGGGGAGCTAGCTGAGCAAGAGTGAGTCGATTGCTTGCTTGTTCCAGGGGAAGGAAGTAGGGCAGATGGAACCTGACTCTTGTAGGTGCCCCGGCCCAGGGAGGTGGCACGATGAGTAGTTTGTAAGGACCACTTTAATCAGTGTTTTGTTTCATTCTAGAGTTAAGCAAAGAAACTTTTGCCATGATCATAGCGAGTCCTAAGTCAATTTGTTCACATTAGGAGGGGTAGGTTGATGGTGCATATGTTTTGTTGTTGTTGTTATTGTTGTTGTTGTTTTGTTTTGTTTGGAGCCATGCTTTGCCGCAGGCTCACTGGCTCTCCCTTCAGAGATGACTGACTGACTTGCCAGCCGCCACCAGTAGCTCACACATGCCTGTCACATCCGCTGCAGAGTGGCAAGACAGCAAGACAGCTGCCATCAAGTTGGATCTCAAAATATGTTTTCCTTTAGATGCTTCCAGGATTCCCGGAGCCAAAAACCCAGAGTCCCAGATGAAAATCCCTCCCCCCCCAACCCCCCGCATCTCCCGTCTCCCAGAGAATCGGCAGTGCAGTGTGTTTTTAGCCTCACTGTTTCCTAATTGTGTGTGTGTGTGTGTGTTTTCGGTGGAGGGGGTGGTGAGAGAAAAAGACAAAGGAGCTATGATTCACTGAATGGTGTGAATCAGAATCAGGACTTTTCATTCCTTCTCAAAGGAACATCAGTGTGCATGCGTTGTGCATCTTCTAGCCACTGCACAGATGATGTGGGGGTTGGGTGGGGGGTGCGAGCTGAAGGGAAGTGTTGGACTTGTTGAGCATCTGTCTTCAATGAGGCAAAAAGAACATGCGTGGAAAGGATGTAGTGACAACAGTAGCCAGCACACACCACTCACATCATGCATATCAGGACAAGTGAGTGGGTGGGTGCTTCAGTTCCAGGCTCCCCTCTGGTCTTCTAAGTGGAGATTGCTTGGTCTTAACCACTTCCCTGGTGGCCCCTGGGGTGAATTCTGATGTCTTGATCATCTGAATGGACACCTTAAGCAGCTCCATCCTGGTAACCCACTTGGCTGCTCTGAGAGAGAGCGAGCTGTGCCCAGCTCCCTCAAAGCACCTTCTCTCTTGCGTATTCTAGACTCTTATTATGACATGCTCCTTTCTGTCCGTTGGTGCCTAGTCCTGTGTTCCAAGTAAAGTTTTTGAATGAATGATATGGAATGGTAACTTGTGGACTTTTTATAATGCCCAGGGGAAGGATTCTGTTTAGGAGTGTGGAGAAGTCGTAAAGGGTATTAAGTAAGGTCATAGTTTAAGGTAACTCAAGCAGGGTTGGAGAGATTTCTCAGAGGCTGTGAGTTCTGGAGACTAGTCCAGAGGACCCTGGTCTGAATCCCAGTAGCCTCAGGGTAGCTCAGAACCATCTGCACCTCTTGTAGCAGGGAATCTGACACTCTCTTCTGGCTTCCAAGGGCACTGTGTGTACACACACTACACAAACATACACACGGTAAAGCACCCCTACCAAATACATAATTTTTTAAAATTGGGGACTTCTCTTTTAGCCTGATATTGGGTCTTCAGAGGGTGGGCCATGGATGAGCGTGGTGCATGGTAAAGGTTCCTGTGAGTGTTGAGTCCAGACGGTGCCTGCAAATCTGTTTCCTGGCTAAGATGACCGTTCACTCTTGTTCTCTGTGTCCCACGTGTCGTCACCAGGCAATCTCCTGGGAAGTCCCTCGAAACAAGCCTCTCGAGTGTTTCCCTCGCCACACTCTGAGGAAGCACACCAGAGTGGTTCAGGCTGCTGGTTCTAGAGTTTCCACCGTGGTTGGATCCCTGTCGTGAGCTCATGGGCACGGGGCCTCAGTTACCTTTCTACAGAGGCTGTCTGTCAGGGCGCTTCCCCTGAAGAACTGTTGCACGCATTAGGCGATGCGCCAGGCATCTGCAGCATTCGGCCCAACCCCTGTCAGATGATCAGTGACCCCTAAGGTGGAAGGAAGTACTGCTGACTGCCACTTCAGGGGTTGTCTTTGTGTGGAACCCGGGGTGGTGGTGTAGCCAGCACTCTGCACGCTCTGCAGAGGGCAGATCTTTTTAGTGTTGGCTTCTGGAAATGCATGGCATTCAGTGAGGGTCCTTGCATGTCTCAGCTCTAAAGACACACGAGGAGTATAAAGGAGAGTGATTCAGATGAACTGGAAATCAATAACCCAGGGGCCACACCAGCACCTTTAGGAGGTCCTTTATTTTGGTGGACAGACAGCCCATACTCATATGGTGCAGGGTTGGGAGTTTAGACCCCAAAGTTTGCCATGTTAGATGTTGAAGTGAATATATATATATATATATATATATATATATATGTGCTGGGGATTGTACCTAGGGCCCTTACATATGGTAAACATATACTCTGCCATTGACCCTCCCAACCCCTGACCCTGGAAGGGAATTTCAACTTTAGCTCCAGACCATTCCATTAGCACAAGTGGAAAAGTGTGTCACTCAAACTATAACCAGTAAAATTCTATAACTAATACAGACTGGTTGGGACTGACTATTTTCTATCTTAACAGGGAATCCCTTTAAAAATAATTGCTTTAAAAATATATGTGTATATTTAAAACAAACACATGTCAAATGTCTGTTTTAAATCAAGTACATATTTTAAAATACATACTATGTATACTGCTGGGGCTTGAACTCAGGCCCCGCCAAGTTAATTGCTAAGTTTATAGGAAAGTTATCTAAATTAACCTAGGGAGAATGAACATAAAATTACTTTGGGTGGAGGGACTTGGGAGGTGGCTCACTGGGTTAGTATGCTTGCTAGGACAACAAAGGGACCTGGATTTATTTCAGGTTAATAACTTGTATAAAAGCTGGGCATGGCTTACAGAGCCTGTCACTCTAGAGTTACAGGGCAGAGGAGGTCAGATCCTGGGAGTTTACTTGCCAGACAGCCTGGTGGTTAGGAAACAGCAAGGCTCACATTCAGTCAGAGTGCTGTCTTCAAAAAGGGGGAAGGGGGCTGATGAGATGGCTCAGTGGGTAACAGTGATTGCTGCCAAGCCTAATGTCCTGAATTCAATCCCTGACACCCACATGGTGAAAGGAGAGAACTGACTCCCACAAGTTGTCTTCTGATTCTCATATATTGCTGTGGCATACTCATGCCCTCCCCTAAATAAATGTTTGCAAATAAATGTAATCTTAAAATCAAAGAAACGGCATAAGGTGGCGAATGATAAGGGAAGACACCTGACATACATCTCTGTTCTTTGTAAATGCACATTCCCACACTCCCACACATACATGAGCGTGTACCCTGCCAATGCACACACCCCCACACGCCCACACATGCATGAGCATATACCCTGCCAATGCACACACCCCCACAGGGCCACACATGTATGAGCATATACGCCGCCACAAGCACACACACACACACACTTGTTTTCAGTGAAGAATTCATTGAGTGGACTTAAAAGCCTGGGGGCTTTTCTAGGTAACAGCCATGTAGTTGAGTGATTTAGTGTTAGATCAGTAACCTGAGTTTGTTTGCAGTTTTGTGGGGGGGAAGGAGGAAGAGAAGCCACAGCAAACGTACAAAGCCACATGGCTGCACGGGATCCTCGCCGTTTCAAAGCATCTTTCTCAAGGCCCCCTTTCAGCATCTTTGTGTTTTCCGTATAAAGTTCAGCGGAGTGAGCTCATCCTGGTCTTGGCTGCTTGCCAGCTGGGACAGGAAGCGGGGAATGATACACAGATGCACAGGCCGTTCAGTGCAGCGTGCATTCTGCAGGCATGCAGCTCGAAATCCCTCCCACCTGGCTACCGTCGCCTCTGAAGCATCTGGTTCCGTGAGCCTCCCATCCAGAGAATCTTCTAGCACCTCCTGTGCTCAGCAGCCCCTGTTGTCGGTGCACAGACCGAAAGTTGAATACCTGGAGTGCTTCGGATCAAAAGTGGTTCAGATTGTGGATTTTCTTTGGATTCTGGAGTATTTGCGAATGCATCACAAAATACCTTGAAGGCTTTGGCACTCAAGTCTAAACTCAAACTATTTAGGTTTCATATACACCTGTATATACATAGCCTAAAGATCCTTTTATGTCATATTTACATGCCCATGTTATGTGGCCCATCACATGAAAGTTCAGGTTTGGCATTTTCTACGTGTTGCATCATGCTGGTATCCAAAACCAACATGTCAGAATGTTTTGAGTTTTTGATTGAGAACATTTGACCTGCATATATATATATATATATATACATATATATATATATACATATATATATGTGTGTATATGTATATGAATATGTATATATATACACACATATATACACACACACACACATATATATGTGTGTGTGTGTATACATTTACAGCCAAGTCTTAAACTCAGCCCCCAAACCACTCTGGTTCTTGGCTAGGGAATACGTTGCCTGCTTCATTGCAGGGGTGGGGGGGGGGAGGGAGAATAGACAGAGCATCAAATGGCCTGCTGAGAGATGGCAGACAAAGTGTCAGACCCCAGTGACTCTGTACACGGACTTCTGCCGTGTTCACTGACTTGACCCTAGCCTGGAGTGAAATGCGGCTTCTACTCTTTAGCACCAGACATCTGTGCTATGCCTTACTGTAGAGGACTAGACATTTCTACCTAAGTGCTGCACCTTACTCTTCCTGCGTAGTGCCAGACATGTCTACCTAAATGCTAGACCTAGATGCACCTTCAAGTCTATCTGTCAGATGTAGTTCTCCCTCCCTGTCATTTCCAGTGAGTACTTTGCCATATGGCCAGGCCCAGAGCCACACTCCTGGTACATTTCCTCAGCTACTTCCTTCCCCATCACGTTAGAGGCACACTTCTTAAGCACTGGGTTACACCTTCTTTGTCTGTGATGACACCCTCCAGGCAGGTTCCCAATTTTGAGGAACAAATCAATGGTTGAGAGCATGGACTTGAATGTCCCCTCTACCTACCAGCTGTGTGACCCACCACTGGAAGTGGCATTAGAAAAAAATGCTGACAGGTATCGTGTTGATTGAGTCACTCACGGCCTACCACAGAGTTTCCCAGACTTCAGCCATCCCCACGCCACCCACACCCAGCTTGATGCCATCAGCACTATTATTTACTTAATATTTCTAAATCAGCTCACTCTTTAAATCTTCAATTTATTATTATTATTTTTTTTTAATGTCACCGTGACTATGCTAAGTGCTGTCTGAATTTGAGGCCTGCAGTCCCAGAGTGAGCTGTGAGCAAGGGGTGGGGCTTTTGTGGGAGTCTCTGCCCTGCCTTTCTCCTAGACTGGATCAGCCAGATTGAGTTGAGGCTTAAAAAGAGAAACCTCCTCACCCCCCTCCTGTTGTTGGATGGTTTTGCCTCTGGCCATCTGTAGGAAAGTACTAATCTCAGAGCAGCTGGTCCCACATCCTGTCCTGAAATACTTAGTGGACATATTGGACTAGAAGATGCTCAGAAGCACATTTTCCCAGCTTTGCCCAGTAAGAAACTCAAATCCAAATTTCAGTGGAACTGAGTGAGATATTCGATTCCTCTTTTAATTTTTTTCTGTTTGTTTTGTTCCCCCCCCCCTTGTTTTGATTGTGTGCTCTTTTGCATACATTTGTTTGTATTATGCACAGAGACCATCAATCGTTCAGTAAGTAGTTGTTGTTTGGTTTGGTTTTGGTTTTGACTTCACTGTGGTAGGGAAGCATACTCGAATAACCTGGTTCTGGTTTCTCTTTCGGTACAGTATCCAGGAGACTACACGAGCCATTCCGCTTTCAGCACGGGCTTTATGAGGTCAGTTTCCTTTACCGTAGGCAACTCTGAAAGTCAAGAGCACCTTCAAGGTAGCCAAGGCTAAGCTCTTAGGTTTGGTACTTTCAATGCATTTCTACTGTTGTTATTAGCTTAGTTTTTAGCTTACACTGGGGTGACCTGGAGGGAACCCGGTGGACGTAGTTGGTGGATTACCAACTCTGTGGACGTGGGGGAAAATGCTACCATCCTCAGTTTGGTTCTATGGCATGCAAATCGCTTTCCTACTTTTTCAAAAGTTGAGAAACCATACACATCAAACCATCATAATTCAGACACTTCTACATGTGTGTTTTCTGTTACACACCTCAGATTCTTTGTGTACCAAGCCAGGTAGAGAGACTAATTAGCCTAACACAAGTGCTGTTTGGAATGAGCAGATACCCATTGTGGTAGGTGGACGGTAGCCTCCCCGGTGGGAATCCTTGAAGGAGGTTGGGAAGGAGTTGTGTTCACCCCAGGCTGTGGGCATCTTCACGATGCTCTCTTTGGGCTAATAGTGACCCGAGAGAAACTGAGGCAGGCAGTGGAAGATCTTCTGCTAAAGAGCAGAACCCCTAGAAGATGGAGGATGATAAAGTTCAAAGATCATACCCAGATTGTGAGGCGAAGGGAAATTCTAAGCGGCGTGGGGTCAGAGTGAACACAATTACTCTGTGTATGTTGACTTGGAATGCGAGGCAGTTGAGTGATGTCTGGAGTGGAGTTGTCCAAAATCATGACCTAACTGAGAAGCAGTCTCTGATGTGTGACTGTTGTCCAAAAGTCATGCCCTAACTGAAAGCTACGCTGTAGCACCTAAAATGGTTAACCTAAATGTTTGCATTTGTATGAGGGGCCAGGGGGTCAGAAGTCCCTCTGTCTGCCTTGTAAATCTATTGTGATCACCATGAAAGGCCAAACTTGACTTCAGATAGTCATCGATGTACTATTTTAATCTCACTGATTGGAACAGGTGCCCTCTGTTTGAGGATGAATCACTGGCTGGCATGGATCTCCATTTATCTGACAGTGTGAGGCCCATTCAGTAAGAGCTGATGGTTGTTCTGGCATCAGGCAAAGGGCTTGCGAGCCCAGTGGAAAAAGCAACAAGGGACTCTGCGGAGACAGAAGAAATGTAACAGTCTCATGCATTTCAGGATCTGCACGTAGAACAAGCACTACTGAGGGCTGTGGCCCACTGGAGCATGGCCAGTTGCTGGGGTGAGGTGCTCACGTGCATTCTAGATGAGAAGAAGGCAAGTGTGCCTCTGTTGACTCTCCCTGATGAGACACCGTGCTTCAGGAAGACTGTGTGCGTCCTAGTGTTCTCAGGCACTCATCTGCAGGCATAGGGAAGGGGCGTGCTCTACTGTAGAGGCTCAGGCAGAAACACCTTCAGATGCTTCTAATGAAAGCAGAGATAACCTGAGACTATGAACTCCTCCAGCTTTATCGTTATAGTAAGTATGTGTGTTAGGTGCTTCGTCACCGTGAGAAAGCACCTGACATTAGCAATGGAACTGAAGAGAAGACTGCCTTTTGCTTAGTTTAACTTTTGAGTCTGTAGTCTTTGGTTCTGTTGATTCTGGGTTTATGTTGAGGTAGAACTTCATGGTAGTGGGGATGGGTGGCAAAGAATACTCACTTAATGGTGGGCAAAAAAACACAAAGAGGAGAAGGGACTGGGGACCAGTGACAACCTCCAAGAACATGCGCCCAGCGACTTAATTCCTCTAGCTAGACTATTTCTCCTAAACCAGTGATTCTCAGCCTGTGAGTCTAGACGCCTTTGCGGGTACTGAACAACCCTGCCTTAGTTAGGGTTTTATTGCTGTGAAGTGGCACCATGACCAAGCCAACTTGTATAAAAGATGACATTTAATTGGGGTAGCAGTTTTTGATTAATTTGCTCAATCTCCCTGCGGCAGCAGTGTGAGTTCCTAGCTACTGCCCCGATGTTGTGCATTTTCGAATGAAAGACACACACACACACACACACAGAACATGCCATATATTTAATATGCCCGAAGCAACTCAATGGCAGGGCCACTCCCAAACCTCGATGAGGCTAGCACACTCTCCCCTCTGATATTCCTGAGTTATTAATTACTAAAACCTGTATTCCATCCTGGCCATCCCAGCCTACAGCCCTCCTGGGCCAAGCTCCCTGACTCTTACATGTTGGCAGTCTCTCTGTCCTGCACTTCGCAGGCCTGATCTTTCTGCTTCCCCATCATGACAGTTCATAGGGCATATTACATATAAGGCTGAGTGTGTGTCTTTCATTGAGAAGTCACAACATTGGGGCAGTAGCTGCTGGGAGATTAGAATGAATTAATCAAAAACCACTACAGATGGCGCCCCACAAAAAACACCAATTGTTGCTGGAATTTTCAACCCCAATAAGCCTATATATATATATATATATATATATATATATAAGCACACAATCCACACAATTATGATTATAAGCTATGTGCCTAGATTGGGCACATCTAGCACTATGCTAACTTATTCCTCAGCTATAAGACCCTTTGCTACTTGCAGTTTCTTCTGGCCATGTGGTTGTCCATCATGACTTCCTTCTCGTTCTCCTCTCTCCCACTCCCTAACACCTCCCATCACACCTTTCCCCACTACCGCCCAATCATAGGCTCTAGCCTTTATTGACCAGTTAAAATGGGTAAAAGATTCACTTGAGATCACCTGGGTACATGATCGACTGCTTGTTGGGGGCAGCCCCTCCTGAGGAAACAGAACATCAGAATACAAGCAGCATCAGGGCCACCCACAACAAATTGGACATGGCTTATAGTTTCAGAGGTTCCTAGCAGAAAGCATGGCAGCATGCAGGCAGATATGGCGCTGGAGAAGGAACTGAGAGGTCTATACCTTGATCTGCAGGAACCAAAGAGGAGACTAGATTCCACAGTGGGCAGAGCTTGAGCATAGGAGACCCCAAGCCCATCCCCACAGTGACACACTTCCTCCAACAAGGGACCACATACTCCAACAAGGCCACACCTCCTAATAGTGCCACTCCCCATGGACCAATCATTTAAACACATGACTCTGTAGGGCCATACCTGTTCAAACCACCACAGACCCTTACTCAAGGGTTGCCTAAGACCATTGGAAAACACAGATATTTACATTAGGATTCATAACAGTAGCAAAATTACAGTTGTGAAGTAGCAACGAAAATAATTTTATGGCTGGGGGGTCACCACAGCATGAGGAACTGCATGAAAGGGTCACAGCAATAGGAAGGTTGAGAACCACTTGTCCTCAAGGTTCCAGAGTGTCCCCAAATCGTCCCACTAGCTAGGATGTCAAGCATTTGTTTAACAATGGGGGAATCATTGGATATTCAAACTGAGATAATGTATGTTCGTAGTCCTGCCAGTGTATTAGCACAGAATCCCAGCTACTTAACCTGATAACCAAGAGTCTCTCAAATAACATCAATCCTTCAGTCAGTCCAGCACTTGACCTGATCCCTTTCACAGAGGACCAGTTCCTCCATGCTTGTGGGCATCCATCCTGTACTCTGTAGGGATGTGGTGTGGCCTCTTCACTTGGGCTTTGGAGCCTTGGTACATGGATGCGACTTTGTAAATGTTGAATGGGTCAGTACAAATGATGCTCTGGGGACTGGCAAGATGAGACTGTGCCAAGGACCAGCCTTGGCTTGGAGAGGGTTCCTGAGGAAGGGGTGTCTGGGAGCTGGTGAGACAATCGCTCCAAGTCAGATCGTGGGTCCAAGCTGACGGCCAAGGTTCTACTCAAAACAGCTTTCCCGATTGCACTTCCCCTCTCCCCTCTCCCCTCCCTCTCCCCCTCCCCCTCTCCACTCTGTGTCAGCAAACAAACCAACAAGCAACCATTTATAGACCCACCAGGAATAATACATTACTGAGCCGAGGCTCACATCCTCAAACACCCAAGCTTTCTTGGGATTTTGGTTCCTATTGATATGCTAGGTGAAACTGATGGCTAGTTTCAACTATTTTCTGTTGCAAATAAGACAGGTTGTATATGAAAGTTTTAAACTTTGTACAATGCTTGATTTTACAAGAAACTGCTGGGGACAGTAGTGACATTCCCCTGTATCCTCTAAGCCACTTCCTCCAGATGGTTAAGTCTCACAGAACTAGAAACACAACAGGTTGATTGTGTTGTCATAGGCTCAGAGCAAGCATTTGTCTATGTGTGAGCCCCCTGTTTATCTATTCTGGCCACATACACACTCAACTTAGAAGCAGATTTGCAGGAGCCTTCTATCTATTAGAGAAGTTGCCATGGGCATGCGGTTCCCTAGTGTTGTTATTCCTGACTGCATCCATTTCTCTTACAATGTAACAATTGCACAGGAGCATCTTTGAAACAAAGTCTGCTCATTGTTCCATGGTTTGCTTGGCTCGAAGTCTGGGTGCAAGACAGCCACATCCCCTGAGAGTTTCATCAGCCAGAAATCAAAGTGTCAGGCAAGACAGAAGTCTCAAGGGAGACCGCAGGGGGCCTTTTGCAAGCTCTCTGGTTGCTCACAAAGTTATGTTTCTTACAACTCTAATACTGAAGCCCTCGGAGGCTGTCTACCATTCCCTGCCACATGGCCCCCTCACAACCTGGCAGCTTGCTTCTTCAAGACCTACAGCCCCCAGTCCGTTGGCTCTCTTACCTCTAGATCCTTGTTTTGAGCTCGCCAGGTCCGACACGTATGTTGTTTTGATTTATGTCAGCTGATTAGGAGCCTTAATTGTGTCTGGAGAACTCCTTGCCCTTTGCCATAGAAGATAGCCTAGTCATGGAGTAAGGGCCCGTCTGGCTCTCAAGTCTTGCTGACATCCAGGGTGAGGAGGATCGTATGTTGGCTACTGTCTTAGAAGTCTGCTAATCATGCTGGCTTATGCTCTGTGAGGATGGAGGGGCATAGATAGAGCTAGCATATAGAGAACACATAGTAACATATATAGGACATACATAGAAAACACTGGGTAATAGCAGCAGACCTGCCATGCAGACATTTGGAAGTGCTTAGGCGTGGAGGTCTCTTAGGATAGCCTTTGCTCTCCGCAAGCCCAGGATGCTTGTGTTCTCCTAATGTGTTTTATGGTTTTCGTTTCCCTGCCTTTGGATTTTGGAACTAGGTAGAATCTCTTGGCTGCTTTCCATATGTTCCAACACTATTTTTTTTTTTTGCATAGTTACCTGTTTTTAAAAATATACTGCTTCCCATATGGACTGAACTTAATTATTTTATCTTTTTTTTTTTCTTTTCTTTGAGTTTTAAAAACTAATGAACTCAGCTGGTTGTAATTCTGATGCATTTATTCTGGATCTTCATTCCCCTCTTCCCCAACCTCCTGCCTCAAGGAATTGAAATGTGCGTTTTGAGAACTCTAGTTGATGCATTTAGAAAATTTCAGGCAGGCACGATTCCAGTATCCTTTACAAAGAGAGGCCAAAGGAGGGAGTTGGGGACAGTAAAGGTTTGTGTGCCTGTGAATACAGATGGCTCAGTGGGGAGAAGTTCTTGCTATGCAAGTCTGAGGACCTGGATCCAATCCTTGGAACCCAGAGGGGGAAGAAACAAAGCCTGACCTCTGACCTCTGACCTACAAACACAAGTGACAAAACAAAAATGGCTTCTCACCAAGCTCCTGCTGTGACAGAGTACTCAACAGGGCCAGGTATGGTAGTAGCACATTCCTGAAATCCCTGCATTGGAGATGCAGAGGCCGGAGAATTGCTGTCAGTTTGAAGCCAGCCAGCTCCATATAGCAAGTTTCAGTTCAACCAGGGCAGCATGATTAAGACCCAGTCTCCCAACAGTAAGGTAAACCTGACAGAGACCGTTTAAAGGAGTAAGACTCTATTGTGGCTCACGGTTTGAGAGGATATAGTTTGTTCAGGCCATGAAGGCATGGCAGCAGGAGCAGCTTGGTCTATGGCAGGAACAGGGGGCAGCAGTTTGTTCCAGGCATAAACCAGGAAGCAGAGAGCTTGGGCTAGAAGTGGAACTAGCCTTGTCTCAGCCCAGCGATCCATTCACTTCCCACTAGGTCCCACTCACAGGTTCCACAGCCTCACAAAACAGCACCTCTGGCCGGGTGACCCAAGTGTTCAAACGAGATCCCGTGAGGTCATTTCACATTTAAACCATAAGAAGTTCGTTTAACCCTTGATGACATTACAAGATTTCAGATTGGAGGTGATACGCGCTATTTCTTACCTTGTTCTTGTTTTCTGTTCCCCATTGCCCCTGGCCAAGTATAACTGAATTCTTAGAGGTTGTTCCATGTACCTGTGATGATCTTGGAGCCATCTGCCTGCCTCTAGCTCTGTGTTTGATACACAGACAGGTTGGAGCTGTTGTCTGTGCCCAGAAACTAACATTTACATTCCATAACCCGACCCAGGAGCATTGTCAGGGTGGCGGGAGTGTGTTTATATTGCATGCTTTCGTTTGGGCAAGGTGCCAGACTTGCCAAAGCTCCCTTACAAGCAAATCACCATATATTATTGGCTATATAAGGCGGACCAAAGCCTTCCTCACGTGCTGGGCCAGGTAAGGGGCTCCGTAAACTGGTGCTCCTGGGCACCAAAGTTACCCCTCCCTCCCTTCTTTCCTTCCCTCCCCTGTTCCCAGGAACAGCTGGGGACACTTTCTCATTCCACGTCATTTTCTAGCACCTACAAATGCCCTGCTGTCTGGGTGGGTGGAGGCACCTAATCCTTCTGCTGAGGAATTTGACCAGCTCTGTGAGGTAGAACACAAATGAAAGTAGGCGTGTGTTCTCATGGCTTTCTTTAAGTTGCGCATTTTAAAATAATTCCTGTGTTTGGGATGATTCTGACAACAAAAGGGTGATAAATAATAAGACACAGGTGAAAGATGAAGCAGCTACTTCTGAACACAAAACCAATTGTGTTTTCTCCTGCTCGGGCACTTTGAAAGTCTGGGACATTTTGTCAGTAGAGGCTCCTCTAAAGTAATTGCTTTCTTAGTTTATTTACACGCCAGCCTAAAATAAGCATGACTTTTTTTTTCTTTAAAGGACAGCAAACTTATTAAAGTCTCACCAGATTTTAATTTTCTGGCATTTATGATTGCTTTGCTCGTTGAATTTAATTTAAGGTTGAAGCCAATGCCCTGTGGATGTAACTGCAGTGATGTCAGATTCTAGAATGCTAAGGTGATGAAGTGGTCTGTCAGAAACAGCAGCTATTGCACAGAGGGAGGAGAATGACTGAAATCTGCTGAGGAGCGTATCAAACTGTTAACCCAGGGGTTTCCGCTAAATTGTAGGTTGACGGAATTCCTCATGGTAACTAAATCCTTCAGATTCGGAAGCGGGGAGGGTCATTTGGGCAAAAGTAAGATCCCTAACTTCCCGTGGAACCTCTACCAATCAATCTCCCTCCTTGTTTGCATCAGGTTCTGGTTACTCGCCGCCCCAGGGGCAGCTGTGTGGGTGTGGTCTCTCCTCTGCTTACTCCCAGCTCTCCATCCCTCAAGCACGGCTTTACCCATTGGTAAACCAATCCAATCCAATGTGTTTGCATCGTACTATTGGTCATACAAGTAGTATCTCTTGAAACTTGCCCTTTCTCATCATTGTGGAGTGTGTGTGTGTGTGTGTGTAAGAGAGAGAGATTTGCCCCACTTTCATCCCCTCCCTCCTCTTTAAACGGCTGTGCATTACTTCAGTACACAGCAGAGAAGGGAACAGAGTGTGTGCACGGCAGTTCTAACGATGAGCAGTTTCTCTGTTGGTTCTGAGGTTTCTATGCCTAGGGGAGAGCATCTCTGGAGAATATTCCTCAGAGGAGGAGGGCTAGGCCAGAAGAAAAAGAATGTCTTCAGCCTTCTGGTCCATTCTTGAGAGCTTTTTTTTTTTTTCGAGACAGGGTTTCTCTGTGTAGCCCTGGCTGTCCTGGCACTCACTTTGTAGACCAGGCTGGCCTCGAACTCAGAAATCCGCCTGACTCTGCCTCCCGAGTGCTGGGATTAAAGGCGTGCGCCACCATGCCCGGCCGAGAGCTTTTTTTATTTATTGGGGGGTACATTGTGTGGAAGTCGAAGCACAGCT
Organism: Mus caroli; assembly: GCF_978045245.1. Classification (NCBI taxonomy): domain Eukaryota; kingdom Metazoa; phylum Chordata; class Mammalia; order Rodentia; family Muridae; genus Mus; species Mus caroli. The sequence continues at coordinate 94,009,844 of NW_028227264.1, forward strand.
CTTCCTCTACCTCTTGGATCCCAGGGATTGAACTCAGATTATCAGGCTTGGCCACAAGCCTTTTTGCTCACAGAGCCACCCTGTTGGGCAACCACCCACTCTTCAATAGCTTTCCCAACCACTTCTACTTAAGCAGTGATTTTTATACAGTTTTTTTTAATATCTTTAACAGGAATTTTTATATTTTGTAGGTTGTGTGCCTAGGTATTGGATAGTATTTATTTCAAACATGCATATTTTTATCTTGCCTAAAAGCACAGATAGTGATTGTGAGTGTGCCAAGAGGCAGTTTTCAGATCTTGTCAAGACTTCAGCTTCTCTCCCCCGTTAATGTGTATAAAAGTTGATGTCAATATCTTAGTAATTGAGACATAATTCACGTAGGTAAAATGTCCCCTTTCTGAGTGTTTATGTGTTCCATATGTATATATTATATATTATAAATATTGTATATATGTGTGTATGTATATATGTGTGTGTATGTATATATGTGTATATATATGTATATATACACACACACATATATATATACATACACACACATGTATATATATATATATATATATATATATACATATATACACACACACACATTCATTCTACATATAAAGGCAGAGTCTTGCCGTTTTTTCAACCAGTTAGGATTCAACATATCTTCCATGCTTCCAAAAGCACCCTTCAGCCCCTGATCTGACCTTTGACCTTACAGCTCAGCTTTTCTAGAATGCAGTGATACAGTCGTGCCCCCTCCCCACTCCTGCCCCACTGTGTTGCTGCTTATTTAATTTAGCATCATGCTTTTTTAATTCCTCCTTGTAATCCTGCTGGCCACCAGGATCTCAGGGCGTAACCCAGGAGGGCCCTCAACCTCACTGCCCGGCCTCAGCCTCCCGCCTGCTGGGTTCCTCCACGCAGCACCAGCTCCTCTCTCTTGATGAGTAGTGGCAGTATCTTTTTCAGAATACTGCAATAAGCATGGACAGAAATGAAGAATGGTGAAGGGCTCTGGTGTGTGCTGGAGGGTTTTCCTTATGGGAACACCCTAACACTGTGAAAAGATGCCTATGGGAGGGTGAGCTCACAATCTTGTTCATTAGGCATTTTGTTTTTAGACATTTAGATACTTCAGGATACAGCAAAGCACACATTAAATATTATTGTGTATGTTGTGTGCAAGTAGAGCTGTATTCTTTCTTAACCTAGTCTCCTTGATCTGCTACGTGTGTTCTAGCCCCGCAGCACAGCAGTGCAGCTGGAGTTGGAGGCCATGATATCAACAGGACTCTGTAAGAACCATGGGGCCTTCCTCCTGAGATCCTGAGAGCGCTGCCACCCTTCCCTCCCCTGAACCCCCGCCCGTTGTCTTTACGTCATCTTCCTACTGTATGTCTGCATTTTCCCTTCTTGTAAGGGGACCTTCATATTGAATTGCGACCCAGCTTAGCTTATCCTTCCAAACGCCTTATCTTGATATAGTGAAATTCTGACATACTGGGGATTAGGACTTTATATGATGTTTATTTTGTTTGTTTATTGAGATGTGATCTCACCGTGTAGCCCTGGATGGCCTGGGACGTGCTTTGCAGACCAGGTTAGCCTGGAGCTTACAGGGGTCCACCTGCCTCTCCCTCCTGAGTGTTTCTCTAGGAAGATATAGCAAGGGCCCAAGAAGTCAACCAAACACCCAGACTTCCACTACCTAGCAGTCACTGGGGCTTACAACTAGGTTTCTGGGTCACTGCTCTTGAGATGTGTGGGAAGTTGTGCCTATTGGTTGGAAGCACTTGGGATTACCAACTTAGGCTACAATTGCAGCCTTTCCACTCAACAGTGTGATGTTGGCCACGGCATTTAACCCATTTGACCATCAGGTCTTCATCTATGGCATGGGTATCATTTTATTGGTATTGCTGTCAGAATTGCCTTCACCACACAAAGCCTTTACCGGCATCAGTGTAAAAATATTTGCTGACATGTCAAGAGGTCTTACTTACAGATTGCCTGAAAAAGTTGGCAAAACATCTCTACGAGATCACTTTTGTTTATAAAATGGCAGCCTGCATTCAGGGTGTTCTTAGTGAAGCTGGCTTAGGTAAGTGTTCAGTGCCAGCACTGCAGTACGGCATATGTACTTTCTTAATGGAATTTTGAGCAAAGATATTCAAGGATGTCTCCCAGGACCTGGATGTACATTTAGAGGAGCAGAAGAAATCACATCTGTAGTGCTGTAGCTGCCTGGCTAATACCTCATTTGACTCCTGGTGTGGGTCAGTGTTTTTGATTGGCAACCGCAGATAGAAGTTCTCAGTTGTAGGCAGTCCAGGCTCATCTTCAAGATGATGAAGAAGATGCCCCTCTTCTGAGACATGGTGTACCATCACCACCACCACCACCACCACCACCACCACCACCACCCCATCCTTACCACTACCTCATACTTATGTTTATGGGTGTTTGGCCTGCATGTATGTCTGTTCACCACATGTGGGATGAATACCAGCAGAGGCCAGCAGAGGTCATCAGATCCCTTGGAACTAGTGCAAGCCACCATGTAGGTGCTGAGAATCAAACCCCAGGTCCTCTGGAAGAGCATGCAGGACCCATCTCTTCATCCCAGACAGGGTATTTTTGTTTTTTTTTTCCAAACTTGATTTATTTATTTATTTTATGTCTGTGAGTACACTGTAGCTGTTCAGATGGTTGTGAGCTTTCATGTGGTTGTTAGAAATTGAATTTTAGGACCTCTGCTAGCTCTGGTCTGTTGGCCTTGCTCGCTCAGTCCCTACTCACTCCAGCCCAAAGATTTATTATTATTCATAAATACACTGTAGCTAACTTCAGATGCATGAGAAGAGGGCGTCAGATCTCATTACAGGTGGTTGTGAGCCACCATGTGGTTGCTAGAATTTAAACTCAGGACCTTCGGAAGAGCAGTCAGTGCTCTTACCAGCTGAGCCACCTCACCATCCCTGACAGGGTGTTTTTGGAGCCGCATCCTGCCCAGTCTTAGTAAAAATATCAAGAGAGGCAACAGTGTCCTTGAGCTCCCCTCATTGTACTAAGCACCCCACTCCATACCCAGCCATGTATGAGACCTGAGAGCACCCTTCATGGAGCTGGGACAACAGGTCTGTGAATTAATACCAATGCTGAGGGTGGCAGAGACTGTTCTCTAGGGACTCCTGGCTCCATGTGATTTCCTATGGGAAGAACTGAGCCTAGTCTGCCCTGAGAGGCTGTAGGTCAGAGGAGTGGTGCCCACTGTTCAGGCTCACCTTCCCTTTCTTATAGCACAGCCCTCTTTGCAGGGGTGTCTCGTGTTTTGTAGGAGATTTGTGGGGTGGAGAACAAATCGTACCCATTTTTCAAGGATCAGGTTACCTGTGATTACCTCTGATTACCTCTGATTGCTGTTTAGTATGTGTTTTGTATATGTGCACAGCTGTAGGGTTTTTTTTTTTTGCAGCCTTGTGCAAAGGAAATGCTAAATCTTGGGTGTCCTGGCTTCTTTGACTTGACTCAGAAGAAGGATGCTGTGGGAAGGGAGGAGTGAAGATGTTAGTTGTCATGGCAACCAGCAGGTTTTTATAGTGGAACACTGCCTTCGTAACCCAAATCCGTCACCTTTTTGCTAACTACTGGAAACAGACTGACGCAAACTCAAGAAATTACCGTACCATCTCTCAGTGGGATTTTATTTGCTCTTTGGAACAGTCTTACAGTCATCTAGGTCCTTTCTTAGAATTCAGAACCGAAAGACACATGTATTTATACGTCCAGAATTTTTCTAAAGTTAGATGCTTATGACGTGGTTGTTACTACGGTGCTCTCCCGCTCCGTCCTCAGTCTGATCTGTAGGGGACTTAGGATGGGGATAGAGGCAGGCAGACATCCTGTATTTTGTGACACAGGCTCCTCCCCAAAAAAGCGTTCCAGTTCCATTTCCCACTTTGTAACGTTTGTTTGTTTGTTTGTTTTGCAGTCTGACATCATATGGTCTTGCTTCTCCACCATCCACAAGGCTGAGATGCCAAGAATACCTCATTGCTATCAGGCCTTGTGTAGACAAGTTCATAACCACCGTCAGCTGCCCAAGAGCTAATAGAACATAGAACCCTGTGAGTTCCTTTGAGAGCTCTGCCAAAGTTTGTCGGGAAGTGCTTACTGTAAGAAAACTTTGTGCTGCTGGGCAGTGGTGGCACATGCCTTTAATCCCAGCACTTGGGAGGCAGAGGCAGGCGGATTTCTAAGTTCCAGGCCAGCCTGGTCTACAGAGTGAGTTCCAGGACAGCCAGGGCTACACAGAGAAACCCTATCTTGAAAAAAAAGAAAGAAGGAAGGAAGGAAAGAAAGAAAGAAAGGAAAGGAAAGGAAAGGAAAAGACAAGACAAGACAAGAAAAGGAAACTTTGTGCAAAGAGGCAGAGGTTAACTAGGGGAACTAGAGACCTTTCATTACGCAGGGAAGGTGCTTTGGTTGATAGATACTTGGAACAGAGAAATTGAAACTTCTGAGGTTGAGAAAGTCAGGTTGAGTGAGGATAATAAGAAGAGGTAAATTGTACTAATGTATTATATATGTATATATATATATGTAATATATATATATATTATATACACATACATAAATATATATGTATACATGTTGCATATCTATCTATCTATGGGTATGACATGGTAAAATACATTAATCTGTATAATTATTATACAATGATTGAAAGATAATCACCTCCATAGACTCATATTTGCATGTTTGGTCCCCAATTGATAGAACTGTTTGGGAAGGATTAGTAGGTGTAGCCTTGTCAGAGGAAATGTGACATTGGGGGATGGGGCTTCAAGGTTTCAAAACTTCATACCATTTCCAATTCTTTATCTACCTAGTACTTGTGAATCAAGATGTAAACTTTCAGCTACTGCTCCAGTGCCATGCCTGCTGCCACGCTCCCCACCATGATAGCCATAGATCCTAACCTTCCGGAGCTATGAGCCCCCAATAAACTTGGTCTGTAAGTTGCTTAGGTCACGGTGTCTCTTCACAGCAACAGAAAAGTAATGAAGCCATGCAGTAATGGTTTCAAATCTACAAGGAAAGGAGAGAGATGAAAGAGATCACTCTCCAAATCTATGCCTGGAGTTTGCTTGTTCTGGGACTGTTGGCCTCAATAGGAGAGAAGATGGGGGTGTGTCCTTGGGAGTGATGTTGAGAGTGGTGGTAGCTGTGTGTCCCCAGCCTGTAGCGTGGACGGGGATCTTTCATGGAGGTGATTTGAAGGATGAAGTTGCTTGAGCCACTTAAGCTGATTTCTTTCAGTTCCCCATTGCCCTTTGGTCAGGTTGTACCCTCCCCACCCCCCTTGCCCTCCCCCCCAGCCCCAGCCCCAGCACCTCCCCCACCCAGAGCTCAAGCCCTTTCACACAGTTCATGAATGGACTGTCAGCCTTGGAATCCCATTCAACACATTGATTTCCCAAATATGCATCAGTCCCCTGTGATGTACTAGGTATTCTGAGTGACAGAAGGCCCTTCTCTAGTCAGGTGTTTGTTCCAATCGTCTGAGGCAAACAAACCAGACCCACAGGCAAAACCCATGTGTGTTCAATGGTGGTAATACAGCAGGAAAAGATAAAACGGAAGTTAGGTAGGAGCCAAAGTGAGGTTAGAGAGGAGCAGTTTAAAATAGAAGACTCAAGGGACGCTTTTCTCAGAAAAGACCTGTCTGTAGTTGTGCTGGGCAGGTACATCATCCCTAGATAGGAAACAGCAAGCATAGATGCTCTGAGACAGGAGCTTGCTGTGTCCCAGGTACACCAGGAGACATCTTAGTTGGAGCTAGGTCGACAGTGAGTTGAGCAGAGGTACAAGGGACCCGAGAGAAGTCGTGGGGAAAGCCAGATCGTGCATGATTCAATGTTTTGCAAGCACATCCTTGGTTGCTGGGTTGTAGAGAGGTTATAGATGGACCCAGGGAGACCAGACTGTGACAGCCGAGGAGGTGGTGAGTGTTCAGTTCTAAATCCAGCCGAGGTTAGAGCCCTCTGTCACTGTGCAGGGAGCCATCTCTGCACGGTGGGATGAGGGGACAGCTCAGGGCAGGGGCTTAGGAGACATGGGTCCCGCTTTGAAGTCCTGGTGCCTCTTATGACTGTGCAAAATCATCTTAGCCCATTTTTGCACCAGACTCCTCACGCAAAAGGACCAGTTCCTCATAAGGATGTAGGAGGCTTGTGTAAGCTGACATGTACAAAAGGCCTTTTCTGATGCCCTCTCTTGACTCACATCTGGCTTGGGTACCCCTCCATCCAGCCTGTGCCAACCTTCACAGCCTTTTATCTTGGGACTTAGTTTGCTCAATCCCAGGGTAGGAGGGGTTTCTTCCTCTGGTGCAAAATAGCTATGTGGTGCAGAGAAAACTGGATGGAAGCAAGAAAGAAGGGAAAGCTCACATTAAGGATTTCATGTACAGATATTAGTATAATATTTGAGTTCGCGCCTTCCAACAAGCCAGCAAGGTTTGTCTTCTCGGAGTTCAGTGTTTGAGTACATCAAACGATTAGTTAAGGCCTTGGCTACAGTTTTTATTTAAATAAGTCTAATTAGGGAAGGCATGTTCTCTTATTTCCATATTTTTAAATTTTATCTTCTCTCTGCTTTTGGCTTGTAGAAATTATTTGTTCAAAGATGCTAATTGGCGTCTTTGGGTTAGGTCTGCTTTAAGAATGAGTCTGAGTTTCTTCTTTGTTCCGGAAGCAGCTTCCATGAACTCTCTAAGGACAATTTCCCTCAGTCTTTTTATAATGATATTTTCAAGCAAGTTAAATCCGGCAGTCATCATTTAGATCACAAGTGATGTTACCTGTGGCCCACGTCAATGCCCACAAAGGTGGTGACCACTCTACAGCGGTTCTAAGCTTATTTAGTTTTATGTTTTAAGGCTTAACTTTTATGTGTATGGACGGGGCCCTGCATGTGAATGCAGTACCCACAGAGGTCAGAAGAGGGCATCAGATCCTCAGACCCACAGTTTACTGGCAGTTGTAAGATCCAAATGTGGGTGCTGGGAATCGAACTCAGGTCCCCTAGAGGAATGGCCATTACTCTTAACTGCCGAGTCTTCTCTCCAGCCCCTTCTATTGAGTTTAAAGGCTTCCATCACCCACTGGCTGAGAGAAAGGCTCCACCCCAGCATAGCTTTCCTCTGTCAAACAATGTCTGCCTGTGACACCGTGGTTCACTGTGAAACAATTTGATCTCTGTGGGAACTGCTGTGTTCTCTATATAGTTAAAGCTGGTTTTATAGGTTGAACATTCCGCAGAACATTCGCTGACATCCAGACCTCCAGTGTCTCACAGCGGGACCTTGTTTGGAGACAAAGTCTTTATAAACCAAGTTAAGATAAGGTTTGTAGAGCAGAATCCAGTATGGCTGGAGTTTTAATAGAAAGGGTAATTTGGACAGTGTCAGACATGCACCTAGAGACCAGAGTGTAGAGACCAGGGCATGGAGGCGGAGGGTTTGGGCCATGGAATGAATGCCTCAGACAGCCGTCAAGAGAGACATGGGATGGTCAGTCCCTGGCATCTCCCCAGGCACTCAGTCCTCTCCACTCTTGGACCTTCGTTCAGCCTCCAGAGCTGTGAGAAAAGGAATTTCTGCTGACTTAAACCACTGAGTTTGTGAAACTTTGTTATAGTAGTTCCAGGAAGTGGGGATGGTCAACTATAGTGATTCCGTGGTTTAATTCAATTTTTTTAAACCATTCTGTGTTCATGATTTGTGTGTGTTTGTGCTGTAGCGCACTTGTGGAGGAGGTCAGGGGACAGCTTTGTGGACGCAGTTCCTTTTCCATCTTTATGTGGACGATTCCAGGCGTCAGGCTAGGTAACATGGTAGAAAGATTGTGTTGCAAGCCTTTACTTGCTGTTGTAGGGTTTCATTGCTGTGAGGAGACACCATGACCAAGGCATCTCTTTTTTGTTGTTGTTGTTTTTGTTTGTTTGTTTTTCAAGACAGGGTTTTTCTGTGTAGCCCTGGCTGTCCTGGAACTCACTCTGTAGACCAGGCTGGCCTTGAACTCAGAAATCCGCCTGCCTCTGCCTCCCAAGTGCTGGGATTAAAGGCATGCACCACCACTGCCCAGCCCCAAGGCATCTCTTATAAAGGCAAATATTTAACTGGGACCGGCTTACAGTTTTAGAGGTTCAGTTCTTTATCATCATGGCGGGAAAGCATGGCAGCATGCAGGCAGACATGGTATTGGAGGAGCTGAGAGTTCTACATCTTGATCTGAAGGCAGACAAGAAGAGACCCAAATTCTATACTAGGCAGAATTTAAGCACAGGAGGCCTCAAAGCCCACCTCTACAGTAACACATTTCCTCCACAAGGCCACACCTACTCAAACAAGTCCACACCTACTCCAGCAAGGCCGTACCTCCTACTAATGCCATTCCCTGTGGGTCAGGCATTCAAGCACATGTGTCTATGGGGGCCTAACCTATTCAAACCCCCACACTCCCTGAGCTGTCTCGATGACCCTTTATTTTCCTTATTGACCAACATGAACTAAAGGCTTGCCAGGACCTGACCCCACCTCAGGTAGAAATGTAAGCAGCATGGGCAGTTCTTGGTTAGCAGCTGGCCCTCTGTGGCCCCTCCATTGCAGTTTATTACTTACCATCTAAGCAAATGCACATTTGAATCTGCTTGTAGCAAATTCATGGGACCCCAGGCTGACTCCAGGGTGCAATCCTAGAAATAAATCACAGAAATAAAGCAAGTGGTTTAGGGCTACTTAGATGGTTTGCTAGGTAAAGGTGCTTGCTGCCAAGCCTGATGACCTGAGTTCTATTCCCAGAACCCAGAAGTAGAAGGAGAGAACTTGACTCTTGCAAATTGTCCTGGGACCTCCACATATACGTGCTGTGCAGAGCATACCCACATGTGCATACATATATATGCACACACACACACAAATCAACAAGTGTAAAAAAAAAAACTTAAGATAAATAATCTTGGATTCGTTGAGAGAGAGGAGGAGGGATGGATGCAGCTTAGACTTTGGATCTGCGTTCAAGTCCAGCTTTTATGGAGATTCCAAAAGGCAAGGCAGCCCACTTAGGGTTAGATGGTCTTACAAGTTGGGTTATTCGTGTGGGACAACTATGAGCAGAATTGCTAGGTGTCACAGTGATGCTATGTTAACCCTTTGACGAATGCCAGGGTTTTCCAGAGTGGTTGGTCATGAGCATCCCTGCCAGTGTATGTAGGTTGTAAGTGTCCCATCTCCTCCCCACCGCTCCCTGTCTCTTTCTGTCTGCTGAGTAGTATCTCATGGCAATTTTGTGCCGAGAAAATTTTTCTTTCCATGAAAGTCGTCCCTATACACGCTACTAGGTAAAATATCCTTAACTTAATTAACAGTCCAGTACAGATGCACATCCTGTGTCATCCTAGGCAAACTGACAGGACATTCACTCGTGGTTCTCCCGTGGGGTAGCTGCTGCTTCCTGAGTATGATACTAGAATATGAACATCTTACCACCGTAGCCAGCTGGAAGCCAAAATAGAATCCATGCCCTCTTATGAGACAAGCTGCCCAAAGCTGTGAATTCCCTCATCAAGAACAAGTGGCTGAACAAATGCTTGGCACCCAGAGCCAGAATAAAAGCTAGGCAGAATGAATGAATAACTCTAGCTTTGGGAGTCAGGCACAGTTGCCGTGTGGCAGCTTGAGCAAGCTACTCAAGGCTGTCGGAACCTAGGTGGTAGTAACTCTGTCAGTCATACAGTGAGATGCAAGGTGCCGGGCTCAGGACAGACACTCAGCTGACGTTCACTCCCTTTCCGTATTTAGCTTTGCTGTTAGCATCAGATATATTTTTTTCCTCTGCAGATTCAGCCCAGCTTCAGATATGGCAGAACAGAGGATTGGTTGTGTTGTTTAGATATCTTCTCTTTGCAGAGAAATAACGAGCTCTTGGCAAAAAACCTTAGTGCTGGTAGAAATGGATACTGCAATTTGGTAGCTGCTGACTGACACGTGTTTGCCAAACAGCTATTCAGTTTTGAGCAAGCTCACCTAAAAGCGGGGGAAATGGGAGAATCCTGTAGTTTTATCCTCTTTGCCAGGTATTTATTTGGAAACAAATATCTTTGTAAAGTCCCAGCTTAATTTTTTGTGTGAATAAAATGTTGACAAGCTTTGGCTTAAGAGTTCAAACTACCCTATGTGAAACTTAAGTGTTAGTCGACACAAAGGTGTCAGGTGCTTTCCAAAGGCTCATTGCTTTGATTTTTGATTTTTGATTTTTGGGTTTTTTGGTTTTTGGTTTTTAAGAAAATGTTGGTCTTTTGGTCACTGGGATTTTTTTTTGTTTGTTTTTTGTTTTTTGTTTTTTGTTTTTCTTGCCCTGCAGGAAGTCCTAGTAACAGGCTTCATGTCTGATTGGGTTCCATGGCAACAGAGGTTGTGACTTTATTAAAAGAGAGCCTGAGCATGCCAAGAAAGATAAAAATCAGAACATGGGAGATGTCCGAAGAGATGCATGTGTTCTGAGGGCCGTGTGCCCTGGAATGCAATTGGTCTCTCGTTCGCTGTCCTCGGTCTCCGTTAGCAATATGAGGCCCACAGCGTTGCCCCTGAGGTCACAGGGGTCACAGGGGTCAGGGCTCTCTCTTTGAAAACACAATTACATGTTTGCTTTTCATTCATTCACTGATCTTGCTTTTAATATCTTTTGATGTATTAGGAAAAAATCCAAACAGTTATGTGAAGGACCTAGGCAGGAAAGGATTCTGGTTTTTAAGGTAGGAGGAGAATATATGGCATCCCTTTTTGGAACTCATTACAGCTGTAAACTGTGCGATGGTGTGGGAGGGCCAATTAGAGGCAATTATAACCAGCTCGAGCTCTCCCTGAGTCAAAGCTTGCTTTGAGCTTTCCAAGCTGGGTCCTGGGAGGGTGGGGAGGAGCAGGGTGCTTCTCCTCCTTGTTTCTCAGTTAGAAAAGCTGATTCTGGTCTACAAGCGGAGAGTCTGTAGCAGGGCTTGCCATCCTTTCTCTCCCGACTACGACCACAAGGGGCTGGGCAGTTGCCAGGACCAGAGCTGTTTGGCTCAAAGTGCTAACAGGAGCTGAGGAAACGGTGAGGTGGCTGAATCAGCCTGCCTTCTTGTTGCTTTCTTTCTCAAGGGTAATCAGTCAGGCCTTTCCCCTCATTCTGATACTGAAAGTGAAAGAAACCGGAGGGGCTGGTCAAATCAGACAGGTCACCCTGTCTGTCATCCTCTAAGCCGGTGGCACGTTCTGACCTGCATCCGGAACTCAGACTTTGTTAGTCACGTACCCACAGCTGCCTCACGGTGAATCAGAAACTTCGCAGATACTTGGACTCTGATGATTAAACATAGCAGGCAGTATTGGTCTGTGAGCAAAGAATTAGCTCACCACGTTCTGGGCCCCCGAGCCATAGTTAATCAGACCTTGGGGAAATTATGTAACTCAGTCAGCCCTGGTTCCTTTCTTCACAATGAGCTCGACCTGAATAGATGCTTCTCAGACTTCTCTGTGTATAACATAACAGCTTGGGCTCCAGCCCAGGACACGGAACCACCTAGAAATTCTGATTCACTGTCTCGGGTGGGGCAAGGAGGGTTAGAGGCCCCAGGTGATCTCATGAGTGGTTGTTCTGGAAATACCACTTACCTGGCTCACTGATGGCAAACTAGTTGGAATCAAAACTGGAGGGAGAAGGGAAGATGTCGGGTATAGATTCCCATTGATCAGGATTAGGAAATGGCGGCCAGGCTCAAAAACAGGACCTCACTTTCCCAGCTCCCTTCTCGTCTCAAACACAGCTGTCTTCCATGCTTGCCCCCCACATCTCTAAGGAACCAGAGGTGATGAGAGGCCAGTTGGGTTTGTTCATTCTCAGTGGCTCACATCCCGGGGCAGGCTAGCTCTGAACACTTTACACATACGATCCCAGACTCTTGGTTCTCTACAGTGTTGTCCCCTCACATAGAAGTGTTCACTAAGGAGTTAATTCCAGTGGGCAGGAGGCAGTGGCAGAGACATCGGAATTACCTAGGGAGGTTGTTTGAAAAGAGGGGATCCGAGCCCTAAAGATTCCCCATCTCCCAGAGCCCTGGTTGTTGTTTTTAACACGAAGCATTTTTACAAGGAAAACCCATGTTCTTTTGAAGATTTAAAACTAAAGCTATAAGAAACCAGCCCCTATCCAGCCCTCCTGAGTACAACTAGCTTCAAGTTCAGATGCACACGTGTAGCATAAAGGAGATGACCACATGGGGTCACTTAGATAATGGACGTGCACACAACCAGAGCCCAGGGCCTTAGAGAGCAGCCGGCAGGATCGCTGGAGAACCTGAGTTTACTGGTTAAATCATTAACTGCTAAAGCAAACAGGGTTCAATGTGTGTCTCCTCTGTGCTCTCTGCTTGTGCCTAGGTTTTGCGTTCCCCGCGGAAGAAAGATGAAATGACATCCGTAAGTGAGCTTCTCAGTGTATTATCTGAACAAGCCTGAACTGTGAAGAAGGCTCATCTTTTTCCTAGCAAGCCTAATGTAAAAAGTGTACGTTCGGGGGCTGGAGAGAGGGCTCAGAGGTTAAGAGCACTTGTTGCTCTTCCAGAGGACCCGGTTCAGTTCCCAGCGCTTACATGGTGACCCATAGTCATCTGTAACTCCAGTCCCAGAGGGTCCAATGCCTTCTCCTGGCCTCCATGGGCACTACATGCAAGTGGTGCACAGGCACATAGGCAAGCAAAACTACCCATAGATGTAAAATAAAAATAAAATAAAGCTAAAAGCATTCTTAAGCGTAAACTTATTGGAAAGAATAAATCCCATAGTACCAAGTACACAGCCCAGAGTACTATGTATATTTATTTCTTCAGGTGAAAACCGGACTCTCTGCTCTGGCCTTATGTCCCCCAGACCCGGGGTATTGAGTTATATTCACTATGCAGCATACTCTCTGCCCAAAGAGGTTTATTTATTTCATGTATGTGAGTGCATTGTCACTATCTCCAGACACCAGAAGAGGGCATTGGATCCCCATTACAGGTGGTTATGAGCCACCATGTGGTTGCTGGGAACTGAACTCAGAAGCCATCTCTCCAGCCCCATCCGGCTATTCTTGGACCACTTCTCCCACTGACATGCGCACTGACCACTTCTCCGTTGACACGAGCACTATTCAACCTCTTCCCAGGCAGGATGTCACAATTCAAGTTCTCTCCAGGACGTCGTGGCTCATTATTTGCTTTTTCCTGTATTTGTTTGGATTTATAATACTATATTTTAAATCTCTGTACCTTTTTCAGGGATGTAGAAAAGTGCTGAGCTACCAGGTTACAGCTTCAGTACCCTCCCCCACCTGCTTGCCCACCCCCAACTGCCCGCATAGATAGATAAATTGCTAAAGTAAAAGTGTTTATAGGCCAAGGATAGGTGCAAATCTTTGTCCTCCCAAAGCTGGTGCCGGCTTGCTAGGAACATCTTTTACCTGCAGACTGTCCCCACCCCACCCACAGCTTGACTGCTGTCATGGCCTGTCCGTGTTCGCAGAACCTGGGGCTTCATCAAAAGAGACCCTTGACTAAAAAAGAATGAAGTGAGCTATTGGTAAGAATTAAAAAATAAATAAATATAAAACAGGTACAGTATGCCTACAGTGTTCTGAGGGAGAAGAGGATGAAGAGCCCAGCAGAGGGCTTGGGGTCACAGAGGTCATAGATCCTGAGCCTCCTTTTTTTTGTGGAACTGTGTGTGGACCACTAGTGGACAGTAGGGCTTCACAGTTTTAGCGAACAGAGACGATCAGCTTTCATCCTGATAACTTTGAGTTTAAAGAACCCCTGCGTTGAAATCTGGGTTTAATGCATTTGACCTCTGTGGTGCAACACAGTCCACTGCAGAGAAGCACTCTGGCTTACTTGCCTTACTCTGAGGACTTGGTTGAGGGAGAGCCACCTCTCTGCCATCGCCTGCCATCCCCAGGGCACTTCAAGCCCCATGTTACTAGCCCAGGGGAAGATCAGAAATCTGAGACATGGCTTCGACTGGGCATACATTACTTTCATACTATCACAAAGTTTAAAAAATTTAAGTCGACCCTCCTACGTCAGGTCTGGAGCCATCTATAGTTTAAAAGTGTTGAAGTATTAAAAAAAAAATAAGCAGATGAGCCCAACCCCCTCCAAAAAGCAGGCGTTTCTTATAGAGCATTCTATTGACTTGACATTTTGTTTGAGGTGAGGCCCATTTGGCAGCATTTATTATTTAACACTTCTTAGACCCTGCTTTAAACTGAGCTGGAGAGACCATACAATATTAGCTCCAGCGGGCACACTTCTTCCCAAACATTACAGTGCAGATACACACAGACTAGGTTTTGTTATACTGACAAAATTCTCTCTTTTTTTCCTAACCCCCATTGTCCATTTCTCCCCACCCCCAAACAGTTAAATCAATACCTCTGAAACTATCCAGCAATTTTGGGATCTTGGCATCCGTAATTTAACCTTAAGGGCAGGAAACTCCCAGTTCCCCTGGACCATCCTGGTCTGAGCTTTTCATATGACTTTGTGTCAATTCAAATATTTGAGAATCCACGCATACAAGGAAGGTCAGAAGGGATTTAAGGACAAGTGACTGACAGCAAGAAAGCCAGTGATCTGCTTGCGTGTGTTAAATTATAAAATGAAGCGCTATATAATCTCGAAAGGGCAGGAGGAAAATACGAAACATCTCCTGTCTGCTGTGATATTAGGGCCTTTTCAGAGCTTGTTAAATCTCGAGAGAAATTTCCTTAGCTGAAAGCAGAGTCTCAAAAAGGTTAATTTACTTGCCCAGGGTCACACAGTTACCAAGAGGCAGAGCTGAGGCTCGAGCAGGTCTACCAGACCCTTGAAATCCATGCCCGTACTTAAGAGTACAGGGTTCTTCGGGCTTGCTGTCCAGAGCAAACACCATGACACCTGTGCTTGAGTGCCCAGGGAACCTCTGAAGCGTCTGAAGCTGAATTCCCCAGCCCACACATCTCTTGCCTATTGTGTGGATGGCACTGTGCTAGCTTGGCCTCTCTAATGTACACTCTGTCCTCTGATGCTGCCTGAGCTACCTGGAGCTAGGATACTATCCTCTAGCTTTTACTACCTTTGGCCTCTGATTTGCTATGCTAATGCAGCCTCTGGCCTCTGATTTGCTATGCTAATGCAGCCACTGGCCTCTGATTTGCTATGCTAATGCAGGCTCTGGCCTCTGATTTACTGTGCTAATGCAGTCTTGAATCCCTTCTTTCCATCTTGATCCCTCCAGTTCCAGGTTGCCAAGGTCCTGGCAGATGAACTCAGCTTAAGTGGGGCAGTCAGGGTCTGATCCCTAGGGTGTCTCTGTTCCTTTTACCATATTTCTCAAAACTTGCATTTCTCTATGTGCTAACCCAAAGCAACTTTGGACAAACAAACTTGTCTCTCTGCTTTAGAGGAAAAAAAAAAAAAAAAAAAGCCAGCCCCTCCCACTTGGCAGCACTTCCCTGGTTCTCCCTCTGTACCAAGTCCTTTCAGTTATCAGTGACTGTCATTGTTTCTTCCTCTGTGGCCATTAGACAAGAAGAGGGCTTTGCCTCTCCAGCTGTGCCTGACACTCAAGGCACCCAGAGCATCTGTCTTGGGAAAGAATCAACAGAGGAAAGGGTCTCCTGACCCTGCATGTGGCCTGCAAACCACTTCCACTTCCCTCCCTGTTCACTGAGTGTCTGCTTTGCAGCTGGTTGTGTGTGTATGCGTGTGTGTGCATGTGTGTATGCCTGTGTGTGTGTGTATGCACAAGTGTGTTTGTGTGCATATGCGTGTATGTCGCATGTGTGTGTGTCTTGTATGTGCATGTATGTATGCATTATGTGTGAGTGTGTGTATGCATGTGTGTGTATGTATATATGCACCAGTGAATGTGTGTGCATGTGGGTATGCATGTGTGCATTTGAGTGCATGTGTGTGTGCCTTGTATGTGTATGCATGTATGCATTGTGTGTGAGTGTGAGTGTGTGTGTGTGTGTGTGTATGTCCCATCCTACTGCTTTGCATTTACCCCGCCATCCTGGATTTGTTCCGTCGAGCCCTTTTCCTTGTGGGTACTCAGGAGCACCAACCAGGCTAAATGTGAGTTGTCCTGCACTCCCAGGGTTACAGGATAGCAGGCCTCTGCCCTGGTGGGCCTCCCTGCAGAGACAGGGAGGCTCTCCCTTAGCCATCAGCACAAAGAGCCCATTTGTACAGCAGGGTGCTGAATACACCGTATTATTGCTGACAGTTGTTCTGGGCACAGTACAGGGCGTGGAGTTTCCCCCAAGACCAGCACAGGAATATCCAGAGATAGCGTGTGTCGATCTCCAAAGTCCAGCGTGAGTCACCACCAGCAGGCACAGGGAAGAGTGTCAGCCTGCCTGTGTGCACAGTTGGCTGCCTTGGGCAGACAGGTGAGAGAGCCTCGGCGGTTTTGTTGTTCAGGTTTGTCCTGTGGCGTTTGGTAAGTCTCTTTATTGCCCCTTCAGCTTCAGCCAGAGCATGGACATAGGTATTGTCAGGCCTTTTGTAATTAATAACCTGCAAGATGCTTGAAAGAAATACAAATTATTTTTGTCTTTACTAAGTTGTCTTTGTGCTTTTTTGCAAATCCCTCTCTAATTTCCCAAGTGGATTTCTAAATATTTAAATTCCAAAATTCCTAGGGAGTTGCCAAATTCCTTCACTGCTCATTCTTCCAGGAAGTGCAACCCCAGTAAGAATAGTTCAGGAGAGCAGAGCAACAGACGCCAGGCAGGGCAGAGTGCTGGGGCTCCAATTTTAAAAAGACCAGTTCTCCCCCAGACCCCCGTCGCCTGTGGGTCTAACAAGTCCTGAGCTGGCATCTAACTTCCTCCATTAACATTCCATCTTCCCACAGTGGGCATCCCTCATTCCACTTGCCCTGGAAACCCGAGCTTCTATATAACTGCCTCTGTGACACCTTAAGCCACCACAGGCAAGAAGGGTGTGGCGGATGCCACCCTGTGGGTGGGGATGGGGACAGTCTAGGGGGAGTGCTGCGTACTTTGAATCGGGGGTTCCTCTACCCATCCTGGGACTTGTGGGTGGGACATGGACATGGTGGTTTCAGCAGAGGTGAAAAATCTTGTACCTGTGCATCCTATCCTGGAGCTGATGAGGTCACGGGAAACCAGTATTCATGTGACTCTGTGTGTGTGTGTGTGTGTGTGTGTGCGTGCACATGTATTATGGAAGAATTTAAATAGTGATCTTCTTTTCATTCTTTAAATATCAATCTATCTATTTATCTATCTTTCTACCTACCTATCTGTCTATCTATCTAGTTTTTGAAGACCAGGTTTCTTTTGTAACCCAGGCTGACTTTGAACACAGAGCCTGCCTCTGCCTCCTCAGTGCGCCACCGCCACCACCGCTCAATACATTTAACTGAGGCCTTTTTTTTTTTTCTCAAGCTGGTTCTTCATCAAAGTTTTGTCTAGGATGCCTTTAAAGACAGGGTGTGTTCTTGGAAGCTGTTCTCTGGTTTTCAGAAACCACAATAACTGGTTGTGAGAGGGAGTAACCAGTTAGAAATCTCAACCCTTAAATCTTAGACCTTTAACTTTCTGTTATTTAAGAAGAAAAACCAGAGTGCCTAATTGTTCCAGCAAGCAACAAAGTATCCCATAGCCTCAGCATTGTGACCCGCAGTTAACAGAGCGTGGGGTGCACGGGGCCAGTTGGAATGAAAGAGAAAGTGCTCCCCAGATCATACTGCTTGTAAAACAGTTTCAGTCACCATCCCCACCCGCCCCTTCGTGCCAGGCTGTGCACAAAGATAGGAAGTATTCTGTCAAGCCATTGATTGGAGAACAGGCCTTTCTGGAGATCCTGTATCCATGTTGGCACCCCTTCCACCTATACAGCCCCTATCAGGGGCTTAGCCTTCACCATAGCCAGGGGCTTTCTCCTGATTGTATCCTTCACTTCCCTGGATGTGACCTAGTAAGGACAATGATGGGTCAGAAAGACAGGACCAAATGCTGGGGTGGCCTAGGGCCCTTTAAATCCAGGTCATTATTTAAATTTTAATAATATACAAAGGTTAAGTTATGCTGGAGATAATCATATTGAGTTAAGCCCATCTTAGAAAGGCTGCTACTATGCGTCTTCCTTCCTGGTAGTTCCTAGGTTATATATATATAAACTGTGTATATGTGTGTGTGTATGTATGCATGCCACAGAAGTGGAAGCCAAACCAGGAACGAAGTAGGAGGTGTGGGAGACCATGCTCAGCAAGTGATACATGCCATACATGTATGAAAATGCCTTATGTCACACAATGGTAGACACATTGAAAACAGTTTTTCCTTGTCATTTTTTTAAATGTTAAGGGGTGTGTCTGATAGCATGCCTTTAATTCCTGCACTCAGAGGCAAAAACAGGCAGATGTCTGTGGGTTCAAGACCAGCCTGGTTTACAAAGCGAGCTCTAGGCCATCAGGTCTGCATAATGAAGACCCTGTCTCCAAAACTTCTTTCAAATAAAATGGTGGGGACAGAGCATTGGGATTGGAAAAGATGCCATTTGTTCTCTTACTTCAGACACATGTAGTTTAGTACTTTATTCCATAGTTTGTACTTTTAAAAATGATCCTAAAGTATCACATAGTACACAGAAGAGATGGTGCCCTGAGGAAAGAGGAAGTGGAATGCCTGCGAGCCAATGCCAGTTATCAGACATGACCTGTGACCTCTTCCCTTTATGGGCTATCCTTTCATAGCCTTCCCAACCCTAAGATGCCAGCTCTGTCGTTAAGATTTATGTTAATCATTAGCTCAGGTTATCTCATCAGTTTTTACCACCCAAGTGTTTATACTAAGGGGAGCTGGCATCTGACCTCTGTAGAGCTTCATTCTGAATATGATCTCATTTTTGTGTGTGGGTGTGGGTGGGGCGAGTGTTGTTGGTTTGTTTACTTCTTTGGTTTTCGGAGGAAGGATTTTACGAGGTAGCTGTGATGGCTAGGGTCTCAAACTGATGATGTTCAAGTCTCAGCTTAGCAAGTACCTGGATGTGTTCCTTAACCGTCTTCAGTTCACACTTACTCAGCGAGTCCAAGTCATCCGCTCTGTGTGTGTGTGTATGTGTGTGTGTGTGTGTGTGTGTGTGTGTGTGTGTGTGTATGTGTGTGTGTGTGTGTGTGTGTGTGCGCACTCGCTTTGCCCAAGGCCTTTGGATTATCTACGGGTCGTTTCGTGGTTTTCCTGTGACTTGCTCTCTGACCGATGCTATTGTGACGTTTTTAATGTATTCTCCTACCTGGGCAGTTGGGCTTCTGAATCTCTCTAAGAAGGCCTGGGCGTGTTCAAGTGCCCGTTTTTTAATATTTTAAGAATCACTTAGATGTAAACAGTTCCAACTTATCTTCATCTGATTCTAGCATTGCTTCGTTTCAGAGGCCTAGAGCTACCAGCGTGTATTTTAACAAAGTCCTCTTCTGTTTTGGCTTCTGAGAACGTGGTCCCAACCTTCAGGACAGGGCTTTATTGTTTTTTGTTTTGTTTGTTTGTTTGTAATTATTGTTACAGAAACCATTTTTAAAAGTCCAGGTAAAACATTAAAGACTAGGACTCACAAACACAGCAGCTCAGCCCCTGAAAAGTCATATGAACTCAATGTACGCAGTCTCTCTCTCTCTTTAGCCATCCCAGGATGTGTGACACTACCATGTGTCACCATACCAGAGATGACTTGAGGAAACAGGTTCTGAGAAATCTTTCGCTAGGTGATGTTGCCATTTTGCCAACATGGTGAAGTACACTTATACAAGCCTAGGCAGTCCAGCATACTACATGGCTAGGCTTCGGGGTACAGCCTGTCACGCTCCCACACACAAACCCTCATATGGAGCACTGTGCTACACACTGTGAGCAGTTGTAACATAGCTGTGTTTGTGTGTGTGTTTCTAAACATGGAAAAGGCACAATAAAAATACCAAAACTTTATTTATTTATTTCATTGTATATTTATTTAATCTTAACGGTGCAGCATCTAGGGCACTTCCGGGACTGGAAGCTGCCCTGCAGGAGTCAGTGAGTTGCTGGTGAGGGACTGTAAAAGCCTAGGGGATCACACCCAGTCCTATCGATGTAATTTTTTAAAAATTGGACTCGCAGGCACCACAAAATTTATGTACAAAAAATATTTTTCTTCAGTAGTAAACTTATTTTGTCACTTTATTTTCTAAAATTTTTAAGTTCTTCAACTTTGTGACTTTAAAAAAAATAATAATTAAAAGAGACACTGTCTAGCTAGACCGGTAGTTCTCAGCCTTCTTAATGCTGCAACCCTTTAATACAGTTCCTCATGTTGTGCTGACCCCCAGCCATAAAATTACTTGTGTTGCCACTTCATAACTGTAATTTTGCTACTGTTATGAATCATAATGTAAATATCCGATATGCATAGGTGACCCCTGTGAAAGGGTCATTCGATCCCCCACAAATGGGTCATGACTGAACTCCTGAGCTATACAAAAATCTTTACTCTGTTTTAAATGTTGTTTTTTTTTTTAAACTCTTTAACTTTTGTTTAAAAAACAAAACCCAAAACCAAAAACCAGACACCTGAGATTCAAACGTGCACCTTAACCTGGGCCTTCTTCCTATGGTAGAGAGTGCGTATGTATCCACACTGCTGCAAATGTCTCCCTGGATCTGTCCCAATCGACAAGGTCTTCAGGAGAGGGTCAGGCACATGGGCCCATCCTATGGGGACAGTGGCACCTCCTAGACGGCGGGGGACCTGCATGGTGCTATTTTACTCTTTTGATGAACTCTTTTCGTTTTTAATGATCTGGGAGGAGAGTAAGGTCAAATAATGATGGGAAACACCGAGAGGCCATAAACCAGGAACACACTCCTCTGTTTCCAAGTGAGTGTGTGTGTTACACTTTTCTTCTATGTGTCACACGTTTCTGTGGCCCCTAATGAAATAGGTTTGTTTACACTGGTTTCGCCCAGACTCTTGAGTAATGTTTTCTGCTATGATATGAACATACTATGATGTCACCAGGTTTGGGTTTTTTTTTTTTTTCAGCTTCATTATAGTTTTACAGGACTCATGTATACAGTCAGCCCATTGGCACTGCAGACAGAAGAATCCTTGTGCTCTTTGTGTGTGTGTGTGTGCGTACATATGGCATTGTTTTGCTCCAGTGGGTGTTCCCAGTGAGGAGTCTGTATTGGGGAAAAAAATCACTCTCCACACAGTCCAAATTCAAAGCTGGGAGCATTTGGGGAAGTAGCCTTTAGCAGCAGAAGTGTTTTCCGGTGGCATTGATACCTTGAGAAAATAGTAATTCGTGAAGAGCTTAGAAGAGAAATGTAATATTAGTATACTGTATTTGGGGAGGGGGTTGTTACTTGAAGTTTTATATTTTGAGTTGGTGATTCCAGCTGAGTATCAACAAACATGGTTTTAATTCCTTGGGGATTGGATTTTAAAGCCTCTTTTCTAGTGGAGTTACCCTTCTAAAGGAAATCAACACAGAGAGAGATGATGAAATCAGCGTGTAGCCAGAGAAGCCGTACTATGGGGAAAGTTGGTTTGTCCCTATAAGCAAGCCAGCCTTGGGATGAGTCAGGGAAGGGACTTGCCTGTGGTAATGGGTGTGTCACAGGTAGTTGTCTGTTGGTCTCACTTGGGAGGGGCCTTGTTTTTCAATAGAAAGCTTAAGGACAGCAAAGAGCAATGGGAGACAAAGTGTTTCATCTCTAGACTCCCAACCCACTTCTCCATGGGCAACTACCACCCAAAATTCTTAGGATATCCTCCTAGAAAATTCCATGTGGATACAGTACTCTTGTACAGTACTCTACAGTAACCGGTTCCACCCTCTGAAGCACAGATGGACGGACACCATAGGCAGAACTCAGCATCTTGCTTTTCCCTATTAATTTGGATAGCTTCCCATGGTAGCTGGTCAGCTCCATTTCCATTTTGATGGCTACATCATTTTCTATAAGTTTTGTCTGTCTGTTTCTCCCTCCCCAACTGACCCCTCTTCCTTTCCTTCCTTCCCTTCCTTCCCTTCCTTTCCTTCCTTCCCTTCCTTCCTTCCTTTCCTTCCTTCCTTCCTTCCTTCCTTCCTTCCTTCCTTCCTTCCTTCCTTCCTTCCTTCCTTCCTTCCTTCCCTTCCTTCCCTTCCTTCCCTTCCTTCCCTTCCTTCCCTTCCTTCCCTTCTTTCCTTCGTTCCTTCTTTCCTAAATGGCTCTCTAAGGATGGTTGGTTGTCTGTGATGTTTCCAAAACCAGGAAGCACATGGTGGTGGTAGTGGCAGGGGTGGAAGGGCGGGGTAGCCTAGGAGGGGCGATGGCGGTGAAGGCAGACTATGGTGTTATGAGCAACAGTAAGGAACTGGAGAAGAGGCAAAGATTCACATGTACTTTGATCTTCATTTCTCCTTTCCAATCTCTTGGGGCTGTTCATTTTGAGAACTATATGGAAGATCAAACGGGCTAGGTAGCTGGGCTAGGCTGGGCTGGTTTGGCACACACCTGCAATCCCAGCTACTTGGGAAGCTGAAGCAGGAAGTCTACAAATTCAAGGCCACCCTAGGCTTCAGAGTGAGTTCAAGACCAGCCTGGACAAATTTATCTCAAAATAAGAAGTAAAGCTGGGTAGTGCTGGTGCATTCCTTTGGTTCCAAAACTTGGGACAGGCGGGGATCTCTGAGTCCAGCCTGGTCTATAGATCCAGAATAGAGAAAGCCTGTCTGGAAAAACCCAAATAAAATAAGTGAAAAGTAAAAGAGAAAGAGGGTTGGGGATGGATACAGGTGGAGTGCTTGCTTTCCTGCACAAGGCTCTGCATTCAATACTCTCAAGGGGAGGGGTTGGGTGGGATGCGTTCTTCCTTCTCCTCCTGGAGGCCATTATTGTGGAGAAGAGTGTGATGTGCAACTAAAACCCAAGGAATGGAAATGTATTTACCACCTGGTGGCTAAAGATTTGTGCATTCCAATTGCTTTATCTTCTAGCTCTGGTGCAGATATTCCCTATGGCCATCTGACCTTTTTGCTAACACTTCATTAACAGACTTTTCTCATGATGTCTTTGGACATGGAAGATTCCCTGACGTGAATCATTGTATTGGTGTGTTTGCAAACCTTCCTGCACTGAGTAGACCCTCAGGGAAGGCACACAGATCTGTGTGGGCCTCCTAACAAAGGTGGAGGTGGAGGTGGAGATGGACGTGATCCAGGCTCAAACACTTAGCCTGGACATGGTTCACTGGGTCAGGGTGTTTGCTCTGGGAAATAGGGAAAAAGTACAGAATGTGTACAGAGACAGGGCTGGGTCAGGGCCTGGAGGCCTTTAAAGTCCAACTTCAGGAAGTTAAACTTCAGCCTGTAGACAGTGTGTGACCATTAAAAGGAGGAGCCTAGAGACACATGAGTAAAGACCCTGGCTGTAATCCAGCTGTGCCATCTAAAAGAGTTGAGCCAGGGAAAAGAAGGGTGAGCAGATAGAAGATAAAGGCAAAAGAACGTGGTAGGTAGCTGTGGTAGTCAAGGGAGAGGTGAGATTAGCCCTAAAGACTATGCAGGACTCTCAGTTGCCTAGTGTGACATTCAGAGGTGTCAGATCTTGAGATATCTGTATCTGGATTGGGGCAAGGACAGTTGGAAAGATTTATTGAAATTGTTGATGAAAGATTTCAGATAGGGGCTGGTGAGATGGCTCAGCAGTTAAGAGCAGGGGCTGCTCTTCCAGAGGTCATGAGTTCAATTCCCAGCGACCACATGGTGGCTCACAACCGTCTATAGGGGGATCTGATGCCCTCTTCAGGCGGGTGGATGTATATGCAGCAGAGCACTCATACATTAAGTAACTAAAATTGAAAAAAAAAAAAGATATCAGATAAATGGAAAACTGCTTGTCATTTGGTTCTTGCCTAATTACATTGTTGCTTTCCCTTTGTTTGTGTATATTAAGTTAATTTCTTTGAAGGGTGTGCCCTGTATGTAAAATGAACATAGCCTAGCCTCTGGTTGCATACAACTGAACACTTGAAGTCAATCCTGTGTGTGTGTATCTTCACTGATTGTCAGCTTTCTATTTATCCAGGATGGAAAGCAGTTAAGCAAGCCATCTTCAGCAGAGACCCGAGGTGTTTACAGGCATATTTACAATGGCCCTAATAATCAAACAAGTGTGAGGTCTGGTAGCAGTGGAGGCCGTCAGGACCGTGGAAGCATAGAGATCAGAGAAACATCAGCTCCTCCATTTCAGGCTGAAATCCTAGGCTGAACAAGGTTTCGTAATGTTCCTGGTCGATGAATATCAACCAGATGGTCCTCTAACATTTTGAAATGCTGAATAAAGTAGGTGGACTGAGCTGAATTAATGAAGCATACCATATTGTAGATAGCATTACATTGTTCAAAGCCTTGGAGTCAAGTTCATCAGCTTTCCCAAGGCCAAAGAAAGGGGGAAGGGGGAGCCCTACCATTCATATAGCTTAAGGAACTGCTATGAATAAAGTCTATTAAGAAAACCCGCTTTCCCCTTTCGGCATACATTCAGTAGGCTTTCAAGTGATAATTCTGAATACAGGCAGTTATGTAATAAGCTCAAAGCAGGTACTTCCTGTGAGTTCTTAGTCTCTGGAGGTGTTAGGGCTCCAAGTAGGGTACAGAAACATAATTTGATCTACTGTCCCAATCAAAGAAAAACTGTATCGAGCACTGAAACTCCTAGGCTACCTTCTACCCATAATGCCATAGGTTGTTCATTTTCCTTGTTATGATAAAAATGCAGAGACAAGAGCAAGCCACAGGTGAGGGAACACAACTCACTGTATGAGGGTGCAGTCCATCTTGGCAGCAGGGGGGAAGCAGAGAGCAATGAATCCTGTGCCCAGCTAGCTTTCTCCTTTTTACACAGCCCAGGACTCAGCCCCACATTTAGAGTGGGTCTTCCCATGTTAATTAACCTAGTTAAGATGAACCCTTCAAAGGCATGCCCAGAGACCAGCCTGGTCCCTCCAGGTATCCCTGTGGCCTGCCTCCTGGGTGATTCCAGACTCTGCCGAGTTGACCACCGACACTAGCCATCCTGTCTCCCCTAGAATATACCTCCTCTTTATTCATCTAATCTGCGTTTTCCAGACAGAATGTTTGTCTTAGAGAAGAGCAGCCGGGAACCTGCTGCTTTCCTGCTGTTCGATGGTGTAGGGAAGGTGGGGTATGGTGTGCTGCGGGGATTTTTCTTTGCAGTTATGACCTGTTCCCCTCAGAGAATCTTCTTTAACTCCTGCCTTTTCTTTTGGTCTGAAAGCAGTGCCTTTATAATCTGTCCATGCCCCTGATGGAAAGAACCAAGACTACTGGTAATAATTAGAGTCTGTCTAGTATTGATAAAGGTCTCCAGGGGAGAAGTAGTTTGGAAAATGCCCTAAAATACCAGTGGGGCAGTTTTGAAGAAAGGTGATTGTTTATCATGTGATAGATAATACTGTCTTAGAGAGGAAGCCATCTATCCTTAGCTGTGTGTGTGAATGTGTGTGTGTGAATGTGTGTGTGTGAATGTGTGTGAATGTGTGTGTGTGTGCGTATGTGTGTGTGAATGTGCGTATGTGTGTGTGAATGTGTGTGAGTGTGTGTTTGTGTGTGTGTGAATGTGTGTGAGTGTGTGTTTGTGTGTGTGTGAATGTGTGTGTGTGTGTGAATGTGTATGTATGTGTATGTGTGTGTGAATGTGTATGTATGTGTATGTGTGTGTGAATGTGTGTTTGTGTGTGTGTGAATGTGTGTGAGTGTGTGTTTGTGTGTGTGTTTGTGTGTGTGTGAATGTGTGTGTGTGAATGTGCGTATGTGTGTGTGAATGTGTGTGTGTGTTTGTGTGTGTGTGAATGTGTGTGTGTGTGTGTGTATGTGTATGTATGTGTATGTGTGTGTGAATGTGTGTGTGTGTGTGTGTGTGTTTTAATAGTAGGTCCAGTAACTTCATCTCTGACTCTCAGACACAAACCTACGTAGCCTTGGCATGCAGTAGCATGGGTATATTTTGACTAAATCAGATACATTTGCTCATGTGCAATCTTCTGTGACTTCACAGCACATAAGCCAAATAAGAAACCCCTAAAATACAGTCTAGTCATGACTCTGGAACTTTGCGTGCTAAGTAAGAATATAGATTGCCAGAGGCCTAGCATGATAGTGCACTTACAGTCCCAGCAAATGGGAGACGGATGCAACTTCACAAGTTTGAGGCCAGCCTGGGCACATAGGTGACTGCTCTCCCTCTCCCTCTCCCTCTCCCTCTCCCTCTCCCTCTCCCTCTCCCTCTCCCTCTCCCTCTCCCTCTCCCTCTCCCTCTCCCTCTCCCTCTCCCTCATCTCTGTCTCTCCCTCTCATCTCTGTCTCTCCCTCTCCCTCTCTTTCACTCTCTCATCTCTGTCTCTGTCTCTCTCTGTCTCTGTCTCTTTCTATATATAATACATATATGTATGTATATGTACACATATATACACATATATGCATATAAGTATATATACATGTGTATATGTATATAATTTTAGAAGAAGCTGTATTTTATGTCGGTTTTTCATTTTTATTTTGACATTCTGCCTTCTCCATTTCTCAACATTTTCTGCGTTCAGTGTAAAGTGTAGCATGGTCTTTGGAGTCTTTCTGTAGGCTGTCTGTGTTCCTTAATCATTGGTCTCCTTTCAGACATAAATAAAAAACTCTTTTCAGAGTTAAACAAGAATTTGCTGTGCGTACTTCTTTGGCCAGGCTGGTGGTGCATCACAACTCAGAAGGCAGAGGCAGGATGATCTCTGTGAGTTCATGGCCAGCCTGATCTACATGGTTGAGTTCCAGGACAGCCAGGGCCATGTAGAGAGACTCTGTCTCAAAAAAACCTGAAACCAAAACGTAAGAATAAAAATACGTCACGACCTTTTTGCCTCATCTTTCATTCACACCCATAGAATGACCCTTTTAGTCAACTCAGGTTCAAATATCTCCAGTAATTTCTAATATTCTAAACGTTGCCCTTTGAGGTGTCCCTTGCATATGTATTGTTCGCATAGGTAGGTTATCCTAGCCGGCTTTATTGTCTTCCTTTGAGTTTGGAAACAAAGAAACAATTTCAAGCTTATGGCCATCCTCCTGCCTCAGCCTCCAAAGTGTTAGGATAACAGTTATGAATGGCCACAGGCATCTTGGGAACTTTTCAAGCCTCAGCTGGGTCTGGGTCAGGCGTCTCCTTCCCAGAAACCTTGGCAATCAACCATCAGCTTACTTACAGCTTTCTCTTTGTTCCATCCTCTGTAACACTTACCGCATTCCTCCCCCACACACGTAATTCTTGTGCCTCTCCACCCAAACAGTGCACACTCCCAGGGCTGAGCTTATCACGGTCGCTTTCTGACTCCAGTGCTTGTAGCGTACCGCCAGGCTAACTAAGCAGATGGGGACGGGAGGGCACTTTTCAAATAGAACATCTGACTTTGGGTGGGTCCATTCGTGAACTAAATGAGTTCTGTCAGCTACCATAGACACAATGTGCCTTGTGTCAGTAAGCGCTCGTTGTGCACTCTGTGCACTTTCAAGTTAAATCCAGCCTGAGAAGCACTGACTCTCTAAGTGACCATTCATTCTGTGCGGAAGCAAGACGTCAGCCCAGGGCGTCAATGTGGTTGTTTAGGGTTTGCTGGTTTTCAGAATTTGAAAATTAAGCATTTCTGTGTCTAAATCTGATGGCACTCAGTTACCTCCCTGATGTTAGCACCTTGCTGTAGACCTTTCCAATCCCCATTCCCTTTTGTTTACACTTTATATTCTGGTAACACACACACACACACGTTTATCAGCATCGTGGACATGCTGGAAACTAAAATGCAGTGTGCATCGACAGGCTAATTAAAGTTGCTACTGAAAGGTGATAATTTTTTGACAGTTCTTGCGTTTTTGTGCTTTAAGATTGTTTTGCTTCTTAACATATTTTTTGAGATATAATTCACAGAAATGTGCATATATATATATATATACACATACATACATATATAATACGTATTATACATACAATATATATATATATATATATATATATATATATATATATATATATATATATAAAATGTATAGTTGGATGCTTCTAACCCTGCATGGATGACTAACATCAGCAATGTCAGTGGTCTGGTGCTCCCTCACGCCCCCTTCTGGTAACTCACTCTCCCAGCTTCTGCTACTGGTTTAATTAAAACCAGTAATCACAGTCTCTAAGTCATACAGCATGAATGGTGTGTGTGTGTGTGTGTGTGTGTGTGTGTAAGGTGTGTTTTAACTATTATATGCAAGAGCTTCCTCTATAGCAGTGGTTCTTAACCTTCCCAATGCTGTGACCCCTTAATAGAGTTCCTTATGTAGTGGTAACCCCCAACCATAAAATTATGTCATTGTTACCTTCTAACTGTAATTTTGCTAGTGTCATGAATGGCGATGTAACTATTTGACATGCAGGTGTTCTTAGGCGACCCCTGTGAAAGGGTTGTGTCCCCCCCCCCCCCCCGGTTGAGAACCTCTGCTCTATGGTATTAACACTCATTTGGTCCTTGGGCTCATTCGATTAAAACTACTAGCTGCATACATTTTGTTTTGGCAACCCTGATACTCCAGAAGGACACATATTCAATTTGCTAATAATAATTCAATGTATTTTACGAGACCCTTACAATTCTACCTTCGCCACAGACTGCCGTGAGTGATTGCTGCAGAGCCTTTAGAGGCTGGGAAGTTCAGCCATCCAGGTCCCTCACACGAGGGTCCTAAGGTCTGAAGTTAACTTCAGCACAGATCGCTGGTCCACCTAGGTCAGGTGTCTTCCTTCCTGAGAGTCACCATGTTGTGTCACAATTCAGATGACATCTTGTGGACTGTATTTATCGCTTTGCTCATGGCAGTAACAGAACAACTTAAGGGAATAGAGTTTCTGTGTCGGCTCATGGGTTGAGAGGGTGTTCAGGCCATTGTGGCAAGGACACATGACAGGTGGGGCTGCTCTGCAGTGGGCAGTGTGTGAGGCAGCTGTTCCTTATGTCTTGGTAGATCAGGAAACATGGAGTGGGGGTGCAGTAGGCAGGACCAGGCTGTAACTATCAGGGGCTCCTCATTTCACCACATACACCAGGAAAGCCCCTTCTCTCCCCTTCCCCAAATAGTGCCACCATCTCAGGACCAGCCCCTGTGCCTCTGAGGTACATCCCAGCCCCAAACCATAACCATAGCCCTGATCAACAAGAACTCAATATTGGCAAGACTTAAAAATGTTGACTCTCACTCTTGGCAAGAATTTCAGTTATCTAGAGACTTCAGAATCTCACCTAGAATACTCCCCTCTTGGTGACAGTTCAATGAAGTCTATCTGACTGTGCCCAAGGAACCCTTTAATTAAAACCAGACGTTACAGAAGGAGGGGGAACAGTTTACCAAATTCTGTGTCTTTACATGTGTGTCTTGAATGTTTTGTGTTTTGAATATGGTCCTTTATAAGTCCTGATTTTTAAAAAAAAAAGAAAGAAAGAAAAGAAACACCCACAGAATTATTCTTAGGATGGGAAGTCTTAGGGTAAATTCTGTTTCTGTGATCTCTACATGTAAAACAAACAGATCCTTAATATACATATTTAATCCTCTCATACATACTTTGTAAGATTTGTCTTATTCTTAAGTCACACACCTTTAATCCCTGCACTTAGGAGGCAGGGGAGATCTCTGTGACCTCATTTCAAAACTTATAATTTATGTTTCCATGCACTCGTGATAGCATGTTGAAGTGAGACTTCATTCTCACCCAGGCACATAAGCAGCCTGAGGGTCTTAAACCTTCCTGCCAAGGTAGCAGTGAGTCACAAAGAGGTTCCTCAGGGGCTCTGAGGGAGAGACATTGGTGAGCTTACCGCAAGGATAAATTCAGGCTTTTGTTGACCTGCTGGCCAGGGAGCAACCATAGAACATTTTTCAGAGTGTTAGTGTCTCTTTAGATATAGTTAGCAAACAGGAAAAGAAAAAAGAGAAAGAAAGGAAGAGAGAGAGAGAGAGAGAGAAAGGGAGGGAGAAAGGAAGGGGAGAGAGGGAAAAAGAAAGAGAAAGGAAGGAAGAGGGAGAGAGGGAGGAAAGAAGGAAGGAAAGGAAGAAGGGAATGAAGGAAGGAAGAGAGAAAAAAGCAAAGCTTGTCTTTTCCCAATAATAAAGCACTTTCAAGTGGGATTAAAACCATCGGTTGTTGATGAAATTAGCTAGAGGAATAGCAAGTAGTATTTTATATATTCAGGTGGGAAGGCAGAGGTTACCTCACACAACACAGACACATCTACCTTATCCCAGTTCAATAGTGGCAAGTTTCCTACTTGTTGTGTGTTTGTGTGCATGTGTATTTGTGAATGTGTCTGACATTTTTGTGTGTGTTTTTATGCATATGTATTTGTGTGTGTGTGCATGTGTATTTGTGTGTTTGTGTGCATATGTACTTGTGTGTATTTGTGTGTGTCTGTGTGCATGTATATTTGTGTGTGTGAGTGTGTATTTGTGTTTGTGTGCATATGTATGTGTGTATTGTGTGTGTGTTTGCATATGTATTGTGTGTTGGTAGCTGTGTTTGTTGTGTGTATGTGTATTTGTGTGTGTGTCTATGCATATATATTTTTCTCTGTGTGTGTGTATGTGTGTGTGTTGACAACTGTGGTGTCCTCGTCCCTCTTGGCCTACCTTCCTAGAGCATATTGACTTTAAGTGGGAACCAATTTTCAGCCCTTACTCTGTACAAGGCCAGTTTAAGCATTCACAATGCCCTCACAGCTACCCTGTGGAACAGAGAGAGCCTCATTTTCCATGTAGGAGATTAAAGCATAGAAAGAAATAAGTTATATAGAATAAGTCAACCTGGCAGAAGTGCAGCTTGAATCAAGCTGGTTTGGCTCAGAAATCTACGCCTCAGGCTCAAACGTAGGCCCCCACCTGACCTCTCCTTAGGACACATGGCAGTGGCATCCCAGGAAATCTGAGCTGCCTGGTTGTTGCTGCAAGTGCCATACATAAGTTGGTTCTGGCAGGCTGCTCCTTCTGTTTTGGAAAGACAGTCGACCCAAATATAGACCTGGATCTTAAGACAGGTCATGATATGGTGTTTATCTTTAAAGCCACAATTCACAGAGTCTGTTATTTATTTGCGGGTCTCTTCCTCCCAGATGATAAAGTGTTCCTAGAACCCTCGCCTCCCTCAGAAACGAGCATCTCTGGGGTCTTTAATCTGCGGCGACAGTGTGAGCAGGAAGCCTGCACTCATCTGCAGCTGATAGCAGAGCATTTAGTGGCTGGAGACGTTCATATCTGAAGGAGGAGGAAGTTTGTGTCTGCCTCTGAGAGTCATTATCAGTGGCTGAAGCAAAAGAAGCCTGCGTTTCTTTTTTTTCATTATGCAGGACATTCTTGGGATTTAAGCTCATTTCCCTTGTTAATATCAGATTGAAAACAGCTCCAGTAATTACCTCAGGGCACTAAAGACTAGATGAAGTGAAGCATTCAGTGTTCATGTATGTGCTCAGCCGGCAGCTCAGCCCAGGCTGTGACTGTCGGTCACAGGCAGGAAGTCTCTGGAGCCAGGTAGAGCCTCAGTTCTGCCTCCCGTCAGCTTGACAACTTCACACAAGCCACGTGACATGTGGAGATGACTTTCTTCTTGTCTTCCTTTCATTTAAAAAAATAATAATAATGATAATGTTGAACTCTCTTAAGATCCTAGTCTTCTCTCTGCCATTCATTAGCTCTGCCTTTCTTTTTCAGACACGTCACTGCCATCTTAGATTTAGGAGGGTGAAGGGCTGTCAGAGATACATACATACGTAAATGGATGGTTGGACAAACAGACATTCTGATAATTTAAGGGGTGGGGTTTGGCAGGATTCCAGGCCAGGGAAAAGCGCTTACCAACAACTCTGATGGCCTGAGTTCAATCCTTCGGACCCACACAGTTGGAGGAAAGAACAGATTGCCAGGAGTTACCTCTAACACCCACTGTGATTGGGCATGCATGCTCACTGAACAGACAAACAGCAATAAGCCGCCGGATCTTTTGATCTGTAAGCTTCACACAGCAAGCAATCACTCTCGCACGGAACTTCTTCACTCTTAGCCATGGGATGCCTGCATTTTTTAGGTCACGTTCAGTTGCATCGTGCTAAGGAACAAGAAACTACACGTGGCTGTATTTTCCATTGGCATATAATTAATTGTCTTTAGGGGACACAGCATATGTTCTGTGTTAATGATAAGGGATAGAACTCAACCCAAAATGCTTGGGTTCTTCATCTGTATCATTTCTTAGTGGTGATTGCATTCAAACTTCCTAATTATCTTCGCTGTAGGCTTCTGTGCCGTTTGCTATAATCACCCTAACTCGGTCCTCCTCTCTGCCTGTAACACTGGACCTGCACACAGTCTCTCCCCATTCCCTGCCCCTCATCCCCTGCCTCTGTCGTCTATTTTTACGAACTCCAATTTTTAAGAATTCCGTATATAAACGAGCCCATGCGCCTGGTTGTCCCCTGCCTGGCTTACTTCACATAATATTATTACCTCTGGCTCCATCCATGTTATCACTTATCTGACAGTCTTACTTGTTCGTTAGATAAGTTTAACGTTTTCAAGACTGCTTCCTTATCACAAAGAGTAGGTTGAGTCAAAATGTATAAATGTGTTCCATATAGCAAGCAGGCACCTGAGTTTTCAGCATTAGTTATAATACTGCCTTCAGGGAAATGCCATTTAGGAAGGGAGGGGTTCTGCCTACATATTTTGTGCATTGTGGCTCTTCATAGCATTTGGGGAGCTAGAGAGATGGCCAGCACAGACTGCTCTTGAGGGGACAAGAGGTGGATTCTTAGCAGCCATTTTAGGTCGCTCCTCACAATTGTCTGTAACGTCACTTCCAGCGAATCTGATGCCCCTGGCTTCCTTGGGCTCTTGTATGCACATCTACATACCTACACACAGACAGACAGATATTCATAGAATTAAAATTAAGTCTTAAAATTTTATTTTTTAAATGTCACTTGGTAGTTGACCACCTATATGCTGTTTGAAGGCTGCTGGTTTCCTTGCTATCTGAGCGCTAGCAGTTCTCCAATATGGCCTGAAAGCCACGTTGTCTCCACAGCCACGCCACGTCCCTCAGTCACAGGTTCTTCTTGGTGTCATTGCAAACAGCTGAACAAGTTGTAAACAAGAGGACCGACTGGCTGCCCCAGTTGGCTGTTTGTCAGCCACTGATTCATTCAGCAAACACAGAGGTCCTATTGAGGAACCGGTGGGCAGACAGGTGGCTCATTAGACGATCCTTCTCCGGGGAGGCTTCCAAACGGTGAGGGAGCAAATGTTACACAAATACTCTCAGTTCGTGGCAGAATCAACATTGTAACAAAGGACGTGATTAGTTCCAGCTGGTGATGGGTATGGGCGAGGCTCCTTGGTAGAGTCCGGTGATAGGCCTTGAAAGGAGAGTTGGTGACTTGGGATGGAGGCATGGGAGGCGGTGCTAGGCTGGGGAGCCAACTCGGAAACAGAAAAGTGTGAGGAGCATTCAGGGCAGGGTGCTCATCAGATACCTAGAATGAAATGAAGGCTAAAACCTAGACATTGCTCTTCCTGGAGGCCGTCTCTCTAGGAGTGGAACATGGTTTTCCCACCTTCCCTTGCTCGCTGGTCTCCCCTCCTGCCAGCCACAGTCTAGTGAGCATGTACAGGCACAGTGGGAAAGGCCCCAGACACCCCAGGGCCTCTCATTCATTCCGTCCCTTCGGTCTGAGTCAGGGACTGAAAGCTTCCGTCCTCACCTGCCCTGTGTTTAGTGCCCAGCGTGGCCTTCAGCTTCCTCTTGTAGGAACTGACCGTCCACCACCTCCCGAGAGGAACCTGAGAGGAACTTCCCTCAGGAAGGCACCGAGTTACTAGGCACTCTGTTCCCTTCCCGGGCCTGCTTGAGTTCAAGATGCATGGGTGTCTGGAGACTTCCTAGACACTCTCTGTGGGAGTTGCCCGTGAGCCTCTGCAGGCTCCACCGAAGGTCTGGGCTGTTCCTCACTGGAAGTCAGTGCTCCTGTCTTCCTCACCACCGATCTCCCTGCTTACCCTCCTAGGGGCAGGGCGGCCATCTTCCTCACTTCAGCACCATTCATCTATATGTTTAGCATGCAGTAAATCTTTACCAGGTCAGATGAATTTCATCAGGGATTAGTTTGTATGGATTTGAAGTGTGAGTTATAAGCTATTTCTTTTTTTTTTTTTTTTTGAAGAAACGTGTGTCTTCCAGTGCATGTAATTCAAAGTAGATTAGCAGTGCAGGCTGGTAGCGCCTTAATGAGAAGAGAATTATTTGTAATTATGGTATCAAGTGTTTGTAAGTGCTTGAGGATGCTTGAAGAATTTGCTTTGAGAGCCCTAAACACCGCCTCACACATCTCCTTCACAGTATTAATCTGTGGAGTCGATGGAGAAAGGACAGGGCTGTCTAAGGTGTGTGCTCTCCAGTTACAGTTCCTTAACTTCAGAGGGACCGGTCCTTCCTTCCAGGCAGAGAGGCAGTGCAACTTCTGACACTCCAGAGGGCCCCTGTCCTGGGATTTTAAGGGAGGGAGCGGGGTGCCAGCAGGAAATGTGTTAGTGACAGCGTGGTGCAGAGTTTTGCTTACTCTGACATCAGATGGGGACAGTCAGAAGAAATGTTCCACCTTGTCCAAGGCAATTGGAAGCTAATATTGGGATGAAGGTAGTTCCCTAATAAAACATCCTTTTGAATGAGGTCCTCAAGATTACTTGTTTGGGGCATGTGGGGAGGGACGGGCTGTCTTCCAGAGAGTGCAGGTATCAGGTCTTCTGAGCTGCTGCCCACGTGAATGCAGCCATGTCTCTAGAAACAGATGACAAGAGTCTTGCCAAGGCTGCCGTTGGTTCGGTGGTGGTGGTGGTGGTGGTGCTGCAGTCATGGTGTGGTGTAGTAGTGGTAGTGGCACAGTGTTGGAAGTGTTGTGGTATAGTTGTGGTAGTGGCATAGTGTTACGGTGTAGTTGTGGTAGTGATGTAGTGTTGTGGTATAGTAGTGGTGGTGGTCATGGAGCTGTAGTGGAGATGTGGTACCGGTGGTAAGGTATGGTGGTGTTGTAGTGGTGCTTGCTGATGGTGTGTCGGTAGTAATGCTGGTGATGGTAGTGGTGGTAATGGTGGTAGTAGTAATGGTGACTGTTTTGTGTATTAGTGCATTGGCTCCATCCGCAACAGAGGCAAGTGCCTGGCATTTGCTTTGATGCAGCGGTTTGGTTATCTAAGTTAAGTCCCCTCAGATCCGTTCTCACTGCCTCAGTGAACAATTTCTGGTTCAAGCCAGAAGGAAGATGACCTGATACAGCACATATTACTACAAGGTGGGGGAAGGAAAACCCGATCACCCCCATCCTCCCCACACGGCACAGCTCCTCCCCACACGGCACAGCTCCTCCCCACGTGGCACAGCTCCTCCCCACGTGGCACAGCTCCTCCCCACGTGGCACAGCTCCTCCCCACGTGGCACAGCTCCTCCCCACACGGCACAGCTCCTCCCCACACGGCACAGCTCCTCCCCACACGGCACAGCTCCTCCCCACGTGGCACAGCTCCTCCCCACGTGGCACAGCTCCTCCGTGCCTCCACAGGATTATCCCTCGGCACAGGAAAGAACTGTAACCTCTCTTCAGGCCCGCACTGGGTGCCCTTGCCAGACCCCAGGCATTCACTGGCTGGGCATGTAGACACTCACAGATCATCTTTCCTTTATCCCGCTTCATCTCTTGCTTTCCTTTCTTTCTCTTATACTTCTGTCTCACTCTTGGTGACTATAAATGTTTGAGTATCATTGTCATAAAAGCGATAAACTTTCTGTCCTGGTAAAAGCTGCCCTAAACCACTGCCCATATTTTACAATAAGGATCCACCTGAGACAAGGACATGCCGGAAAGCAATGCCAGGCCTCTGCTAGCCCCTAATCTGGAAGTGTTAAGTCCAGACTTGGTGATGAAGATTTTTCTGACAGGAGACTCCTCCAAGCCCAGAGCCCACACAAGCCCAGGCGGCCATGTTAAGGGCACTGCAGAGTAAACTCTTCCACAGTCAGCCTTGAGTGTTTCATAAATCCAAGTTGAGATCCAGTTAAACTGTGTTATTATCTCTGGCCTTCAAGAGACATATATTTTCTTTGTAAGCCTCAGTGTTCTCGTAAAAGAGGGCTAGTGTGGAAGATACTCAAACACTTAAAAGCTTTATCTTTGAGCCTAACTCACACAGACTCGTTAGGCAAGCAAGCGCTAGAGGCGCCAGGCTTGGGCTTCCATCCTGGCTCTTCCTTTATTAGCTGTGTGTCCTGCTCCTAACTCAACATCTCTGTGTTCAACTCTTCCTCATTTGCAAAATGATTATCGACAGAAGAATCCACCTCAGAGAGTGCTTCGCAGATCAGCACTCTTACTTATGTCAGTAAGGTGTCACTGTCCTTTGGCTTAAAGTAGGAGAATGCTTCCCTGTCCCCAGGATTCACTGCTGTGTGGTTTATGGAGCAGGTCACTGATGCCATCTCTCTGGGAGAAGTGTGAGGGACTATGTACAACTCAAGAGCATTCCAGATAGTGTAGGC
Source organism: Mus caroli (assembly GCF_978045245.1). Classification (NCBI taxonomy): domain Eukaryota; kingdom Metazoa; phylum Chordata; class Mammalia; order Rodentia; family Muridae; genus Mus; species Mus caroli. Next base: position 94,046,626 of record NW_028227264.1, read on the forward strand.
TTCAGCACTGCCTGCATCCTCCCACTGACTTGAGCTGCTAGTGAGAACAAGAAATAGTCCTTGAAAAACAGAAGGAAATGGAAGTGGGGACTGGGATTTTTGACCTTGTTACTATAGCAAAGCCTTGCACATTGTAACTGGCACACTGTGGGAATAGCCTTGACTGTAGACCCAAGAGACACAGAAGTCAGCTAAGATGAGTGACAATAAAATCAGTAAGGGTGAGGGGTTTGCCTGGCCACAAGCCCCTCCCCCTGGCCACAAGCCCCTCCCCTGGCCACAAGCCCCTCCCCCTGGCCACAAGCCCCTCCCATTATCACTAGCCACAAGCCCTACCCCCATCCCCACTCCTCCCCTAAACTCTTGGGTTCTGGCCATGCTGCCTCGTGTGGCCTGCATGGGAATCTACACCTTTACGTGCCCTGAAATACCCTTAAGTGGAAATGGGTGGCTGCCCGTGGGAAGGACCTGCCACTTTCCTTGTATGCCTGAATACAGGCTACCTTTCTGTGAGCAGAGGTCTATTGTGTCTGGCCTTGAGACTAAGCAAACAGTTAACTATCTCTTGTTCTGCACTCTCTGGATCTCAGCAGGTTCTAAGCCTCACGCCACGTGCCTGAGGGATATCTTAGCCCATTATCCCTTGCTATAAGGGAATGCTGATAGACTAACTTACAAAGAGATGTATTTGGCCTTTGATAAAGGAGAGATCAAGGGACCAAATAGCACAGCACCAACACCCTGCTGGTAAGCCCCACCACCAGTGAAGTACCAGAACACAGTGGAGGAGCAGAAAGGGGACTATTATGTGCAGAAGGGGCCAAGAATGTAGCATGGCCTCACCTCTAACAATCTACTCTCAAGAAAATGTACATCTGTGAGGCCAGCACGGCTATGACTGCGTCTGTGACAACAGAACCACAATCGATGGCCTTCCAATTATGGCTCTGCCATCTTGGCACTGGTACATGCACCTTTGATGAGCAAGTGACATGCCAATCATAGAGGGTCTGCAGGAGCCCCCTCTCCTTTCCGTTCTGTCGCCCAGGTTTTCAGAGTGTCCTTGAACATCTTGTTCTCTTCCTGTAGGAATGGGGGGGGGTGTGCTCTGAGCTCCCAGGGAAGGACCACACTGTGCCAGACTTCAGGGTGGATGTGAGTTACCTTGGGATGCCGTGCAGGAGGCCGGATTGGATGCAGAGATGACTCAGGGTAGGGTTTTGACGTCTGTCCAGTGCTTAGCCTTTTCCTCAGCCTTTGTTCTAGAACATCGAGGTGACAGTGGAAACGTCTCTACTGCCGGAAGAAAACACAATTAGCAGTGGTATTCCGCTAGGACGCTGGGGGTCTGCCTTTTATCTAAGTAATAACAACCAGGTCATTGTGGGTGGACTGGAAACGTCAGGCATCATTTTTAAAAACAACAACTCTTCCTGCCAAGACAATGCTGCATTGGCTGTATTTTTCTAAGTGGGATAACACAGCAGAGGCATAATAAGAACGAACCCTTATGACCCCGTGATGCAAAAATAGCCGTTGTTAGGACAATGGTTCTTGTTTCCCTTTCACATTTTACATAAAGATATGTTTTTAAGTGAAATTAGGACGATGACAGGAAACACCAATTGAAGCCATTCTGGATGCCAGGGTTCTGGAGCTGTTTGTTTGTCATCCATTTTCTCTTTACAGTGGAGAATCTCACGAGTGTGCGTGTGTGTCTATGTGTCTGTCTGTCTGTCTGCCTGTGTCTATGTGTCTTTGTGTGTGTCAGTATCTATGTGTCTGTATATGTCTATATCTGTGTGTGTCTGTGTGTCTGTATCTGTGTGTGTGTATGTCTATATTATATATGTCTGTGTGTCTATGTATGTCTGTGTGCCTGTGTATGTATGTATCTATATCTCTGTATGTCTGTGTCTATGTGTCTGTCTGTCTGTGCCTGTGTCTATGTGTCTTTGTGTGTATCAGTGTCTGTGTGTGTATGTGTGTCTGTGTGTATGTCTGTGTACCTGTGTCTGTGTATATCTGTGTGTGTCTGTATCTCTGTGTGTCTATATGTATATGTGTCTGTGTTTCTATGGATGTCTGTGTGCCTGTGTATGGATGTATCTATATCTGTATGTGTGTATCTGTGTGTCTGTGTGGTATATGTGTGTGTGTGTGTGTGTGTGTGTGTCTGTGTGTGTCTGTGTATACACCAGAGGAGAACCTTGGGTGCCCTGTTCATTTATTCCTCTCCTAATTCCTTTGGGAATTCTTAGCAAGGCTAGAATCCAGTGAGCCCCAGCAATCCTCTTGTTTCCGCACTCGCAGTGTCACTGGGGTCGTAGGTGTGTGTACAGCCATACTCGACCTTTTATATGGGTGCTGGGGCTTTGAACTCATGGCCTCATGCTTGAACAGCAGCCTCTCTTACCATTAAGTCAACTCCCCAGCCTTTCTTTAAAGAGTCTTTATGTCCATTTACAGAGGAGGAGCCTGAGGCTAGGATGGTCTATAGGAATCATGATAACAAGGGCGGGGTAGCCTGCCTCCAGAGGCCTCAGTCTGGACTGTGCATCAGCAACTTCACAATGTGTAGTGTGCTGCATCTCCTCAAATTATACAGTATTCGCTGTTCCCTGTCCCCCTGTTCTACAGATTGGGTGATAGGATCCCACAGACCTGACTCAGTTTACCCAGAAACATGTAGTTAATTAATACAGTGCCAGAACAAGCCCACAGTCCCTCATGAACACAGTCCATATACACACTGACCACGCAGGTGCTCCAGGGACCCCTGACCTCCTCCCACAGCCTAATTCTGAAAGCAAGTTGCGCCATCCAGGGGCGGGTGCCAATTCCAGGATAAACAAAGCAGAGAGGGCTCAGCTCTGTTCCTCACACATACTCTTTGTCTCAGTTGACACCCAGGGGATCTGCGGGCATCGAGCAATGTATACCTGGCCCTCGCTTATCTGTGCAATGATCAGGCTTCATATAAAAGTCCAAAATGTGCGCCCCCAACCGGTCTGTTGCTCTTCAAGCGTGTGTAGCTGAGATTTGCTGGCAGGCAGCAAGACTAACTGACCTGAGCTTTAAGCTTGGTTCCTTTCCCCCAGTCTTGAGGCCATGCCAAGCATTGTTACAGCTTTAAAGTAAGGCAAAAGTCAGTTGGCCTCCTGGGAGCCAACACAGCTCTGTATAGAAGGCTCCCTGGGACCTGCAGTCTTTAAGAGAGCCCGGCTCACGGCCTTGGGACTACCTGGGTGGCTGACCAGCTCAGGGGTGGGGAGGCCCGAAGAAAGATGAGCAGGCAGTGACTTCATGATGAATTTTGCCAGGTAAACCATGAAACCTTTCTCTTCAGACACAGGAGAATTCGAAAACAAAATAATGTCAGTTGAGACGTAGTGTGTGTGTGTGTGTATGTATGTATGTGTGTGTATTTATTTGATCTTATATTTGACTTCTAAGAGGACTAGAACAAGTTGCTCATGAAAAAAATGACAAGAATGTTGTGTAAATAGGCCAAACTAATGGGCACTGTTTGGATTCCCCCGGAGGGAAGAGGGATGTAGCTGTGATTGACAGGGTCCGGAGGGTGCTTTTCCTCTGCTGTAAGCTCAATGTAGTTACACAGCGTGTTCAGACTGTAATTGTTCATCATGTTTTGTACTTATTGACATGCTGAGGTCTTTCCTGGGTGTAAGCTCTACTTCAGTTAAAGACTGAAAGCCCTTGTTTGTGTGTGTGTATGTTGTCAGGCAAGGGGACTCAGCTTCCTTCTCGGTGGAGTCGATTTGGAACAGCCTGGGAACAAGGGAACAACTCTGTCTAGAATTGGCAGGGCTGCCAGAGCCAGAACATGAGGCTCTGTTTGCTTGTTTGTTTGTTTCATTCTGTCTATCAGTATCTTGAGTGACTTCAGGGTGGACTCCTCGAAATGCAGAATGATGTCACTTTGGGTGATCCGTTGTGGACAGCCCTCTGTGAATAGAGGAAGTGCCGGCGGAGGCTGTTGTACCCAACTGTGACATCATCTCTCCCATGTCCCTGTCCTGCGGAGAGAGGAGCGGTAGTGAAAGTTCACAGAGGAGCAATAAGAGCCAGAGTCAGCAGGCAGGGCCACATGATACCAGGGCAATAAGAAGGCTCACAGGAAGCAGCAGCCTCTGCCGGCACTGGGAAAGCTTGGGGTGAGAGGCGTTGGAGCGGCTCTCAGAAGCACTGGAGGATTCGGATAAGAAGTAGACAAGTGGGGAGCACTGTGTGAAAGTCCAGAGGGTGCTCACATTCTCCACTCAATGCCGACCAGCTCACTTAGGCTAAGCGGCATCCCTCAACTGCAGCTGGGGCTTGGAAGGTGAGCTGGGGTCTCTCTGTGGCTGGGTAGTGCGATTTCACCTGGGAGGCCTGGGGAATTGGAAAGTACAATCAGCTCTGGTACCTCTGGAAAAACTCGGTTTCCAGCCTCATGGCTGTACAGCCACCATGAGTTACCCCGTCTGTCTCAAATCAGCATTTTCTAGGTTTGGCATATTTCTTTCGGTTGTTCTCATTTGGACCCATTGCTGTTCCTGTTCAGTAGTGAGCCACGGGTACATAGCTTCTGTGAGCTCACTGTGACCACCCTCTTGGACAGCTAAAGATCTCCCTGTACCTGACACTCCTTCTTCCTGACCAAGCACAGTCATGGCTCCTCTGTCCTCCTTTATCTTGCTGTCTAGTCTCACGGTGGCCTGTGTCTATTTCCTTTCAGCCTGACTTCCGTGATCCTTCATGACGATCTCCACCTAGATAAAGCAGCAAGAACGAGTCTGTTTCATGGCAACTGTGTGTGGGAAGAGGGGAGTAAGAGAGAACACTAACTAACTTACACACGTTTTGCAAGAGGCTTTGCCGGTCAACCTTTGCCTACTATAGGACTCCCTTCTTCCCGATAAGGCTCTAGGCAGGGTTTAGGACCGTGGCAAAGACTTCATACTCCTGTTGAAAGTGGCCTGTACCGAGCCTGGTTCACTCAAACACTGTGAGGTCTGTCTGTTTAATCCCTTACTAACCTTTTGCTGCCAGATCCTTGGTCCTTTACAAGGTGGGAAGAGATAACTTCTGCCCGACATTACCTTGTCTCCTGTCCAGTAATGGCATTACTCTTATCAAGGGCATGTTAACTTGACAGCTGAGATGTTCCAGATTAAATATTATGATTGGAATTGGGTTCAGACTCTACCATGGCTCATTTTTCATCCTCTGAGGATGGTATCAGAATAATAGGGTCTAATAATAGAGGAGGCTTGGTCTTAAAGCCCAGCTCCATAGCACTCAGTTGCTACATGTGTGTCTTTAGCATGTGTCTTGCCTGGCTTGGTGATAAGGATCAAACACGATAATCTCTATGAACACATCAGCAAACTCGGTGCATGGGCTGGGTCTGCCCCTCCCTTTTAGAGCACAAACTTCTAGCCCTGACCAGGATGCTAGATGCTACTTTATAGGTTTTTTTGTCAGGACAGCCTGCGATAATACAAAGCTGGCTTTGTATTATCACAGCAGTTCTCAGCCTGTAGGTCACAACCCCTCTAGGGAATGCCTACCAGATACTTAACATGAGGATTCCGAACAGTAGCAAAAATTACAGTTATCAAGTAGCAACAAAATAACTTTGTGGTAGGGGTCAGCACACCACGAGGAGCTGTATTAAAATGGTGGCAACATTTGGACTATATGATGATCTTCTGTCCACTTATTTTAATCACTGTGCTTGTAGTCAGGAATTATTTATTTTCATATAGAGATACCATTTTATTATTCAATTATTGAAGTTAATCATGCACCATATAGTTCTGTCACATCTGCTTAATGAATCTATTCAAAAAATAATTTTCTTGATGGATGTGTCTGCTAGATACCCTCCTTTTTTTTTTTTTTTTTTTCCTTGTCTTGTTAAATGACTGAGTTCTGAATTAGGGGCCTTGGCCATCATGAGGCACACCACAGTGAGGGTCACGGAAAGTTTCCCAAGTCACTTGGGAAACTAGAACTGACTGGCTTCCTCATTCCGTTCTGCATTTACTCCCCCTGGAAATTAAGAGTTACCGCCTACAGACAGCAGATTGGATACGCTGGAGATGTGATTTTTGCATCACTCAGATATAGGCTAGAGTTGGGCTGTCCCCCCTTCTTCAGCCTGGAGGGATAGTACAGAGTGTTCATCCTATGACACAAGCTGTTTGGAAAATCTAGGACTTGACAGATGTGCCACATGTACACGGACAGTTCCCTCCCACCAAACGTCTCAGTGACTTCAGGTGTCAATCTGGTTCTCCTTCTCTTTCAGGTGGACCGCCATGACATGAATACCCTCAGCCTACCCCTGAACATACGCCGAGGGGGATCAGACACCAACCTCAACTTCGATGTCCCCGATGGCATCCTGGATTTCCACAAGGTCAAACTCAATGCAGACAGCCTGAGACAAAAAATCTTAAAGGTGACGGAGCAGATAAAAATCGAGCAGACGTCCCGAGATGGGAACGTCGCGGAGTATCTGAAACTGGTCAGCAGTGCAGACAAGCAGCAGGCTGGACGCATCAAGCAGGTCTTTGAGAAGAAGAACCAGAAGTCAGCGCACTCCATCGCCCAACTTCAGAAGAAGTTAGAACAGTATCACAGAAAGCTCAGGGAGATTGAACAGAATGGCGTGACCAGAAGCTCAAAGGACATCTCTAAAGACAGCCTGAAGGAAATACACCACTCTCTGAAGGATGCCCACGTGAAATCTCGAACTGCTCCCCACTGCCTGGAGAGCAGTAAATCTAGCATGCCAGGGGTATCCCTCACGCCCCCCGTGTTTGTCTTCAATAAGTCCAGAGAGTTTGCCAACTTGATCCGGAATAAGTTTGGCAGTGCAGACAACATTGCTCACTTGAAGAATTCCCTAGAAGAGTTCAGGCCCGAAGCCAGCCCCAGGGCTTACGGCGGAAGCGCTACCATCGTGAACAAACCTAAGTACGGCAGCGATGATGAATGTTCTAGTGGTACATCCGGCTCAGCTGACAGCAATGGGAACCAGTCCTTTGGGGCTGGTGGGACCAGCACCCTGGACAGCCAAGGGAAGCTTGCCAAGATCCTGGAGGAACTGAGGGAGATCAAGGTTACCCAAACCCAGCTGGCGGAAGACATCGAGGCACTGAAGGTGCAGTTTAAGAGAGAATATGGCTTTATCTCTCAGACTCTGCAAGAGGAGAGATACAGGTACGTACATAGAAGTCTCCCTCTGGGATTCCTTTAGAAGCAGGAAGCAGAAACTGTCTGCTTACAAGTGAAGTGCTGATGAATGTATTTGCAATAGATACAGATGTGGATGCAGAGACATTTAAAGATTGATAAATTCTTTCTATCCTTCATGATCCTAAGTTCCATAATTTCCAGTTTATAACTGACAATTAGAGGAAGACATTATATGCATTGGGTCTCTTCAAATACTGTTATCCAAGCCGTGACTCACATGCCTAGTAAGAAATTGATTCAGCAGACGTCTGTTATGGCCTCATTACACTAATTTCCCTCCATCATAGCAGACAAGTGGACTTAATTCGTTGGACAATGAGACAATGAGGTAGACTTTTCTGTGGTATGTCAGTTTGAAATATACATATTTTGTTAATTAAGCTTTTGTTAAAAAACACACACATGGACTGGAGGGATGACTCCGTGGATAAAGTGCTTGCCATGCAAGAATGAAGCCATCAGTCCAGGTACCTGACACCCATGCAGATGCTGGACATGACAGCACAGGTCTGTGTCCACAGCACTTGGGGCAGCAGAGACAAGCATATCCTAGGCTGGACCTTGCTAGGCAGATCCTAGGCTGGACCTTGCTGACCTAGTCAGGGTCAGTGAGAGACCCAAAACACCTGGCATCAACCTCTGGCCTCTACACACACCCATATGCCCACATGTGCTACACACACACACACACACACACACACACACACACACAAAGTATTTTACTATAAATGAACAGCTCTCAATCACCATCTTGAGATTATAGGTTCTGTAGCCTGGCATTTGTGTATTTATAGTTTTTTAAAGAAAGAGTATAGATGACCAAATATGAGATTGTTTGCCCCATTTTGCTCCTATTCTCCCACCAAATTATTTCCATCAAAATGGGTTAACTTCTAAGACTGTGAAATGGATTGTAAACGTTTACTGCATACTATAACATTTAAATTGTAAATTTAACTTACACTCAATGTACAAGTTTTATGTCATAATTTAGAACATGGCTCTTTCTTATTTTTACGAAAGGTTTGTGTGTGTGTGTGTGTGTGATGCCAGGATTTGAACCCAGGGCTTCATGCATCCTGAGTAGGCTCTGTACCATGGAGACATATTACCAGCCTTGAAACTGTGTTTACCTATTGCTTGCATCTTATAAGAACTGTTATTCTTTTTTTTAATTTTTAAAAATTTATTATTTTCTCATATGTTTCATCCCAGCTGTAGTTTCCCCTCCCTCGGTCTCTCCACACCTACCTCACCCCAATTCATCCCTCTTCACCTCTCCTCAGAAACGAGCAGGCCTCCCAGGGACACCAAGCAAACACAGCGTCACCAGCTACAGTAAGACCAGGCACATCTTCTCACATCAAGGCTGGGCGATGCAATCCAATAGGAGGAAAAGGGTCCCACAAGTAGGCAAAAGACTCCAAGGCGGCCCCGCTCCCACCATTAGGCACCCCCAAGAACACCAAGCCACACAACCGTAACACACATGCAGAGAACCTAGGCCAGATCAGCACAGGCTCCCCGATCTCCGTGAACCCACTTGAGTCCTGCTCAGTGGATTCTGAAGGCTGTGAAGAACTGTTTATCAAGTCATGGTGGCCCGAGACTGTGCCTTCATCCAGATCGTTTGAGATACTGTATGCTTTGGATGCGTGTCTTATCCCAGATCACAAACACTCCCTTGTGTGAGCCTTGGACGGCCTGAGTCATGTGTCCTGCATTTGGAGATCCTCATGACTGAGCCATCAAGTGCATTCCTTAACAGGTTAAAAGGCTCACTTAGAACAATGATAACGTTTGGCACCCAAGAAGCGGAAGATAATCGGTAAATCTGAATTAAGCCTTTTCACCTGTCAGATGACCTATGTCAATATCTATAGCTGGCCAGTCATTTCAGGATAAGACTTCATCCTTAGATACTGCAATCTCTTTCAGTTACTCAGAACAGAGTCTCACATGGGACACACATTCTCGTCTCTGATGGTGGCTGTGGGAAAGGAAGTGTCTTGTCACTTGTGGATTTTTGGATATGCCATAAGCCATCTATAATTTGTGATGAGCTTAATCTTAACATATTTTTTAAAAAGATGTATTTATTTATATTTTATGTGTATGAGTATTTTGCCTGAATGGATGTCTTTGCACCATGTGTGTGCCATGCCCATGAGACCAGAAGAGGGCAACAGATTCCCTAGAACTGGAGTTACAGACAGTTGTTAGCCAACTATGTAGGTGTTGGGGTTTGGACCCAGGACACAAGAGCAGCCAGTGCTTTTAATCACTGAGCCATCTCTCCACCCCTGAGGTTAATTTTTTTATTAGCACTTAATAGTCTTAAGAGCTGAAAAAGCAGGTCTGGGTGTTTGCTGCGAGGCAGTGGGATTGCCTTCAGGAGTGGAAGCTAATCATACAAACTTCATTATTTTCCTGGTGGGCTATGTGTGGCCACGAGCCCCTGATTACTATTGGGCAGAAAAAGGGAGAGGCTACTGTAGATGTGGCCAGTCCTGGCTTGTCCTTGCTATATAGCTGTCTCTTAGCTAGAGGCAACTGCATCCCTGACAAACTATCTCTTGCATTGACAGCCAGTCCAGGTACTGGTCAGGCATGGGTGGGAAAAAACAAAACAGGTTTGATCTTGGTAAAGCCTGAAAGTTGAGGACATACAGTTAAAACTGTAGACAGAGGTCCCTCCTAGAATTGGGATTCAGGGGTGACAAAAATTGTGTTTCCCACAAATTGACCAACTCTTTCAGAAAAACAGTCTTCCAGGGGATGAAAACAAGCCAAGGGCCCCATTCTAGACCACGCTGTTGGAACACCTGTGCCCCGTGCTCACTATGGCTCCTGTTTTTGTTAAGGTATGAGCGACTTGAAGACCAGCTCCATGACCTGACAGAGCTGCACCAACATGAGACAGCCAACCTGAAGCAGGAGTTGGCCAGCGCTGAGGAGAAGGTGGCCTACCAGGCCTATGAGCGCTCGAGGGACATCCAGGTATGGGTCCCCTCCTGGGCAGACCCCGATGTAGGATTTTTCCAGGCTTTAATTCATTCAACATCCTAACCCGGTACACTTCCCCAAGCATTCCATCATGAGGGGCAAGATGTTCATTCTCTATATATAGATATTTCCCATCCACTCCCTGGCCCTGCTGGCTTATGTCCCCCCTGTTACCCAGTTGCCTAACTAGTGGCTATACCACTAACCTAATTTTTAAAACTCCAAAATATTAAGAAACATCACCTGTTAGGCAATCTGCCTTCAGGAAGCTTCTTGCAGAGGCTGGAGTAGTCTAACAGTATACCAGATAGATGGCTCTAGCAAGGACGCTACAGTGCCCCAGAAATCCAGTCCAGCTATGCTCGCTGGCCAGGATAGGAGCAGGGAGCAGGGGCTAGCAGTTGAACATTCCCTGGTAAATTTTGGATTCGAGTCTATTATTTAGCAACTGTTTGGCTCAGAGCAAGCCTCAAGTCTGCTCATCTATAAAGCAATTGCTTCTTATCTGTGAAATCGCCGAGCATATGACTGCCAGCCCCTACTAAACCACTGTACTTGGTACTTACTCAATAGCCCTTTGCAATCACTCTTATTGTTAATCCCATTTCTCAGATCTGGAGACTGAGGTACAAAAAGGTGAAGTGACCTGTACAAGGCCTTGCAAATTGTCCCTTAGGAGTGACTAAGAAGGCGGAACTGAAAGGGAAAGGCAAGGCCCAGAAGGTTAGCAGGAACGGATGTGTAGATCTATGTAACAGTTATGTCACAAACAAAAGCCCATGCAGGACTTGCTCCCGAGGTCCCCAGGCTGCTATGGAAGAGCCCTGGGCTTCTCGGTCACCTTTTGAAAGAAATCATAACAATAACCAACAACAGTAATGCCCTTTTTCATATCTTCTCTGTAGTCGGTGGGAACTTTCTGAGCTTAAGGAAGGCTACCCCACTTTATAAGGCAGTAGGCTGAAGCATCAGAGACGGCACTTCCTCCCTGGGGCACATGCTGCAGTTCTGCTGCAGGCATTTGGTTCTGCACTGGTGGAGTCTGGGTTTGCTGATGCTAGAGGCCCGTTCAGACAGTTCTGGGAAACGGGGCTTTAGAACTGATGGGAAGCATTGTCCCCAGAGAGCAGAGGACACTGAGAAACCACTCTCTGTTCCCTGGGTGAGGAGCCTCAGAGTCCCCACTGACTGACCTGGGAGACGGAACTCTCATCTGTTAAGTGATTCTATATAAAACATTTTTTATTATACTTACATGTGTGTGTGTGTGCGCGCACATGCATGTCACAGCTTCATGTCACACGTGATGACTGGAGAACAGGAGTCATGTCCCTTCTTTCTACCTTGTGGGTCCCAGGAATCAAAATCCAGACTTGGCAGCAAGTGCTTTACCCACTGAGCCATCCCACCTGCCCTCGGCCGTCCTATCTTAGAACAGGTCTAGGATATCACTGGGTGGTGTCTAAACACACCGTTTCCTCGTTTAGGGGATGGTTTGGATTAACATTGTTCTCTGCTCTTTAAGAAACATATTCTGGGAGCAAGGAGGTCAGATCAAGGGAGGGCCCCCACAAAAGGAACTTGAACTTCTGAGGAGTTCATTTCCACGTTTTTTTTTCAGCTGCACCTCTAATCAGAGCTATGGAGAGCAGCTCTGTCAATGACAGAGGTCACGGAGGTTCAAAGCCGGCTCTACTACTCTGTCTCTGTGTGAACCTGGCTAAGTCAGTGCTGTGCGCCTCTGATTCCTCATCTTCAAACAGTCAAGCAGATCAAATAGAATCAGATATTTGTGGTACCAGAGTCGTCTTCGCCAGACTCATAATAAACAGCCAAGAAGTTAATGCCAGGGTCCCTTTTATCTTATTGTTAAATAGCAACTTTCCTCAAGGCTCTTAGCCATTGATCTCTCTGGTCCCCGTGTCTGTGGTTTTTGGAAGTGAGCTTCCAATGGGATAGGCTGGCATGCTGCACATAGCAAGGGCCCACAGACCCACAGTTTTTGCTGTTAAGTGACCGATCCCCCTCATCCTCTTTAAAATCCTGAATATCCAGTTTAAACTACTAAAGATAACTCCGCCCTCTATTTTCCTATAAAACAAGTTAAACACTCAACCAAAGAAATCCTAATTATCATGGGGCGAAATCTTTCCATGCCATGGGTGAAATGCCTTAACAATTCATTACCTGATTTTCTTAGATTTTTCTTTGAGTAAGACATTGGTAGCCATTCTAATGTGAATTCTAAGATGAGCCTGAGGAGATGTGGACCTCAAACTAAATGAAAACTGAGTGAAAGGGCCAAACATGACAGTCCTTTGTCTTGATCTGTCACCCTTTTCACGCCATATCTAAAACAGAAAGGGAAAAAAAAAAAAAATCCCGGGCCCCATAGCTGAAAGCCAGCCCGCCCTTCTGCACTTGCCTGTTAGTGCTGGCAGCCAGCAGCTCTTAAATGTGAAGATCTGAGAAAGTTTTATCCTTTGGTCGGCAGCCTAGTATAATGAAAGTTGCTATAGTAACAGAGAACCCTGTTCTTTGGCCCAGCGAGTATATTCAGCGGGAGAGAAGCAAATCAATGTTGGAGCCATTACACCCGCTTAAAGCCTGGAAAGGTGACCGCACGCAGCTGCACAAGCACATTGGCAAATGATTGCCACAACAGACTGGTGGAGGAGCAGGCACGCCGTACTGCCTCCCAGGAGGCGTGGGCTCTTCCTCTGCGAGCTGACATTCCTGTTACTGGCACCCTGGCTCTCCAGCCACCTGCTGCGTGCAGCACTGCTGTTCTGAAGTGGACAATGAGGGCAGGGTGAGCCTCGTCCCTGACCGTATGCAACTCAGGCGCCTCTCAGCTGTGCAGGAAGGCTGACTAGAGACAAGATGGGTCAGGGAGGGCTTCCTTCGGGGAATGTCTGTGAGATGAGACCTCAGACGTGTGGCAGATCCACTGGTGAAGAGAGGGGATGCTTAAGTGTTTCCGGCAGTGGGTACTGCACAGACAAAGTCCCCCAGGCATTTTTTTGGAACCTGGAAAGGGTCAGTGTGGCCAGAGCAGTGGATGAAGGCAGGATAAGATGGCTGCACACAGACCAAGCAAGATTCCGAAAGGTCTTTTATGAAGAGGGATGTCAGAGATGTATATCTTTCAAAAGTCACATGGACTGTGGCAGGGAATATGGATTATGGAACACGCCATGTGAAATTCAAATCACAGCAAGCAAGAGGTCCCGGCGATCCCTAGTGAGTGGGGACTGCAAGAGAGGTTAATATTAATTAAGATGGACAGTGAGTGCCAGCTGCATCGGCAGAGCCAGCTGATGACTGGACAAGAGACATCTCAAAGGATGCTTTGTTTCTGTCATAAGAGGCCTAAGTGGTGTTCTAAGAGAAAGAGTTGGGGGTGTGAGGACGCAGGGTCCCTGCTTGCAGGGTAAGGTACACTCCATAAACATACTCGTGACTGAGCTGCAGAGGGGCATTTTCCAAAATCTCTGTAGATGTGCAAGTCAGCCTCTGAGGAAATAGCCAGGCTGGGTGATCTACTCCGAGTCACCCATGTGATGTCGCTTTAGAAAGTGAAGCATCAGGTTGCACTGGGCCTGGAGAGACAGCCTGGGCTGCTGCTGACTTAAGGAATAGATTCACAAGGCTGATTGAAGCAGAGTGGCCTGCTGTTGGTCCAGTCGTTCCCCTTAGCATCTGCATCCTCCACAGACACAAGCTCCCAGCGGTGGAGTGGCAGAGGGAAAGAGCAGATACCACAGATGAGGGTTGAGCAGCCTGCATCCCAGAACATAGCTCCAGCACCGCCCCTTTTCTGTCCCCTCCTGACAGGGCCAACAGACACCGGTGTTTCATGTCACCTTATCTCAAGTATGAACACATTGAGAAATGAACCCTTATGACCAGGTTTGATGCTATTTGACTGTAACCCCAAATCTCAGCATTTGGGAAAGTTGAGGTAGGAGAATTGGAAGTTTAAGGCCAGATTGGGCTATTTCACAAGAGACCTTGTCGCCAAAAAAAAACAAACAAAAACAGTAAACAAATAAACAAAAGTAGACCACCGTAACTCCTCCCTTATGGTGTTTTATGGCTGAATACACGTAGGAGTCTTGGGATTCCTGCCTTATGACTTCCTCTCACCGTTGGTTTGGGGATTTGAATCTGCTGAGGCAGTAGATGCTCTGAGCTGGAGCTTGGGGCACATCTGAGCACGTGTTCCCGCAAGGCCTGTGATTCCAGCTATGTCTGACCCTTGCTCTCCTCTCGCCCGCAGGAAGCCTTGGAATCTTGCCAGACCCGCATCTCTAAGCTCGAGCTGCATCAGCAGGAACAGCAGACCCTGCAGACTGATGCCGTGAACGCCAAGGTCCTGCTGGGGAAGTGCATCAACGTGGTTCTGGCCTTCATGACCGTCATCCTGGTGTGTGTGTCCACCCTGGCCAAGTTTGTCTCGCCCATGATGAAGAGCCGCTCCCACATCCTTGGCACCTTCTTTGCCGTGACTCTTCTCGCCATATTCTGCAAAAACTGGGACCATATCTTGTGTGCCATAGAAAGGATAATCATCCCGAGATGAGCCGCTGCTTCCTGCCTTCACATCCTCTTAAAGTTTTTATTTGGAAGGAAACTCTGTGCATACTACCAAAATTTCTGAATGGACGGCTGTGCCAAAGACGGCGAGAGAAGGACCAGAGCTACGTGCGGTGTAAATAAGTAGAGACTCTTAACCCAGTAGCAGAGGCCAACACTGTCCCTGTACGTGGTTAACGTGAAACTGTCCCAGAGTCCTCCTCACGGGGCTCACTGCCTTAATCAGAGCCCATCTCGAGCCCACCTGTCGAGCTGGGCACAGCAAAGCCCTTGTTCTTTGGGCGCCATGATTGCTAACTGCTGTGTTCTGAGTTTCCCCTGACCAGCAAGAATATGGCTAGGACTTGGGGAAGTGAGCAAACAGGAACTGGCAGGGTTGAGCTCCTGGGGGCCTATGGAAGCTCAGTGAGTCTCTCTGTGATCTCTCCCACCTGTCCCCGGGTGGCTCTGTGCCCTACTATGTACCCAGTGTTCACAGCAGTCAATGGTGTATGTCCTCATAACGTGGGAATCATACCTGCTTATCCAGCCGTAGTACTGCACTTTACAAGGTAGACACTGGGATTTACAGCCGGGCTTTCCTCTTATGCCCAGGGCACCGCACACCTGATTCCATCTTGTGTGGTTAGCAGTGCTCTGCCCTCCGAGCATTCAGCTGGGCTGTTGTCAAACTGTAGCTTTGGTAATTCGGGGTCCTGCGAGCATCCCTGGGGAGGCAGTGCGTTGGTGACTGTTAACTGTGATAAATGCCCTGAGACGACAGGATGCACTTTATGTGATTCACTTTACTCGCGGGTCTGTGGGGATCAGACTGCAAAGCTTGTTCAGGAAATGAAAACGAATGACGTTCATGTTGCCCAACTTTCTTTTCTCAGAGACAGCAAAATCAAACTTCATAAAGCGCGTGTACAGTGTGTGCTGAGGCAGGACACTGGGGGCCTAAGAGGGATGTGAACTTTTAGGTCTAATCAAATGGTGGCAAGAGTAGTGGGAGCCCTTGACCCAGATGAGAGCAGGAGGGTCCCTTAGGGACGCAAAGGCCATCAGGAATAAAATTATGTCCCGCGCTGGAGTGGAGTTGCTGCTGTCTGTCTCTTAGGTACACAGATAAGCTCTGAGGTCACAGGAGAAATGCACTGCCCGGGCAGAGAGCGTGCAAGAGCTGCTGTGTCTTGTTCGATGGCTGCCATTTACTGACAAACCTGGTTTTCTGTGTACTCCACCAAAAGGAGAGAGAAGATTCTTATTGTGTCCTGTCAGCCAGCCAGTCAGGACTCTGGTCCTCCCCACCCCCACCCCCTCCCTGCTGAAGGTGTAAAAGATACTCTTAAATGCTTTCTTCCAGAAGAACCTCTCTTAGATTTAACTAGCTTCACTTGCAAATGGATGTCCTTAGGGACACCACACATTGGGGATGTAGCAAGTTAGTACAAGGCCAGGTTAGGTGAGTGGGACCCACACAGCTCTAACCTTTGCCCCTCCCCCACTCCAACTTCTAAGTCAATAATTCATAGTTTTAGTAAATTCACAAAGTATTTAACCATCACCCCTAACCAACTCCAGAGCCATGCTTCTCCAAAAAAAACTAATAAATTTAACTTTATGAAATACAAAGGAGTTTGAAATCAGGGATGGGGAAGTTCCCAGTACCACCCCTATCTATGGCTTTGTCCCTACAGGGGAGACAGAGGTTTCTAATCCAAAAAAAAAAAAGGGAGGAAGAGAGAGCCATGATCTTCTTTTATTCTTGTATTTTACTGGCCAGATCCCTTACCTGTAGGCCCCAGACTCCATCTGCCTGTACCCTGAAGCAAGCTGGGCTCTGCTGGGCTCCCATTCCTATCTGTGAATATTTCCAAGTGGCACTTAGGGCGTGCCAGGGCCTGGGATGCCCGTGAATGCCGCTAGCAGGTTTCAGAAAGAGTTTGAATGCAACCTTAAGAGACTTAGCTAGGGCTCTGAGAGAATCTGGGAAGAGGTTCTGTTCTCATGCCAGCACCCGCCCCACCCCTACACAGCCTAACCGGACCACTCTTGATTGACGCTTGCCAGACCTGCAATCTGTGTTCCTTCTCCGTGCTGAGAAAGTCCAAAACAGCACACTCTACACCCTTCAGACTGAGCTTTGGACAGAATTTGTTAGAAGCCTCCGGCACCATTGTGAATTAATGGAGGTAGGGGTGGGGCCTCCAAATCCTGGATTCCTTCTAAAGAGCTTAGATGCTCATTGCTTCCCATTAGACGTCAGATCACCTTCTTTGCCCGGGTATGTGCAGCTCTATGGCATACTTGTTTCGGTCTCACGGAAAGCTTGTGAAGCTTTTGATATTTTTAGTAAGAGTGTATAGTTCAAGGAGACGTTGATTCAACAGTTCTTAATTCTCTCAAGGGCTATAACCCCACTCTCTTGAACATGTAACATACATACTGAAGAAATGAATTGTATAAATATACAATTGGCGGTAGCGATAGAGCTGTGAGGTACCCTGGAATTGGAATCGATTTGTAATTGAGTCAGCGCATCTTGTTTTGCACTTGACGTTGGGAGTAAACATCTCGTGCATCCCCCGTGTTAAGAGCCGGTTGGAGGTTAGTGAGCCTGTTCGCCTAGGAACACTGGTGAGAGCTTCTAGACGCTGGACGCTGCGTCTCCGGTTATCATGGCCGATCATCAGAAGAGTGATTACGGAGGACAGAGCAGAACTTTAAAATACTAAGAATAATAAATATTAAAAAAAAAAGTAAACAGCCACTCAGTGAAGCAAGTGGTGATCTCAAGTGCTATCGCTGACTTTGGACTGTGAAGGCAGGATTCCCCATCTCAAGCTCCTGGCTGGTGGCTTAGTAGTGTTCAGGTGTTCTTGTGTTGTCTGTTGGTGTTCATTCACTTTAATACTCTGTAGCTCTTGACTTTCTTTAAGCAATGACCTCAGTGAGTTCTTACTGCCTGAGTGCCTGGCCACTTCTCTAACACAGGGTGGAGCGGGGAGGGGGGGGGAGTAGGCAGATGAGGGAGCTCTTCCCCCCCAACCCCCTCTCCCAATAATTAGTTACTTTGGCTCGTTTGGGTTGAATTTTAAATACCAAATTACTTTTGTGTTGAATGGCAGTATATCTATCATAGGGTTGTTGTTGTTGTTGTTGTTGTTTTGTTCTGATGTCGAATCCAGACCTAATTGTCTGGGTTTGGAAACACAAACGTACTAATTGATAAGGACGTGTGTGATCAAACAACCTATTTCACCCGTTTTCTTAATTCTGACCTCGGGCTGGGGTGTGAGCACGGCTTCTTCGGGGGAGATGGTTCAAAGCTAGCAGATAACCTTTCAGGGGTCTAAAAAGACAAATCACAGAAAACAATTAGATTGGCTTGTTTGTATCAAAAATAAAGAGCTTTAAAAACGTGTCATTAATGGGAACTGGGTAATTTGTTAGAAATAAAGCCAAATTATCATTTTCTGCCATGGATACAATTCTCTGCTTAAAGAGTCTGGAAGTGATGTGTAATTCCTTGGGAGTCTGAGGGAGGTTTACATGTTGCTGTCCACATATATTTAAAGCATGTCTATTGTGTTTGTCCTAAAAGAAACATTTCAACTAACCGTGCTATGTGTCTCAGATACGCAGGGGCAATAGCAGCGACTCTGATGTAACATCAGGAATGCTGACTGTAACTTCTGTTGGAGAATTCCCATCTCATGGGAAGCTACATAGTTTTGTATCTGCCTAAAATTGTAATTTCTCTGTAGATCTTCCCCACAGCGGTGTTATTAATGAATTCAAAGCAGGTGCCATTATTTTTTAAACAATTGATGTTTGCTTTGGTGTTAAATAAAAGAACTAGATTTCTTAAATTTTTACATTTGTCAGAGCCCATATCTATAATGTGGGGTGTGTGTGTGTGCGTGTGTGTGTCTGTGTGTTTGCATGCACAGGTGTGTGCACAGGTGCATAAAGTAAGATTAATAGACTTAAAAACCACTTAGATTTAAAGCAAAACTGAGAAAGATGTATCAAGATTTCTCTTGAATATCCTGCCCCTACATGCACACCCATGCATTACCAACATCCCCCCACAAAGTGGTACCTTTTATTTTTAATGTGTATGAGTGTTTTGCCTACATATGTATGAGTACCATATATGTGCTTGGTAAACACAAAGATTTAAAATACAAAGTTATCTGATTCCCTGGATCTGGAGTTACAGATGGTCATAAGCCACCCTGTTGGTGCTGGGAATCAAACTCAGGTCCAGGTCCTTTGTAAGAGTGACAAGTACGATAACCACTGAGCCATCTCTCCAGACCCCTGAGTGGTACCTTTGTTACAGCTGATGAACCAACATTGTTAAATCATCCATATCACCCAGAGGCATCATTCATATTAAGGATATTCTTGGTTTCACTCTATATGGCTTTAGACAAATGCATAAGGACAGGTATTTATTGTAGCATACAGAATGGTTTAAATTCTTAAAAATTCTGTGTCCTATCTATTCATCCACCCCTGGCTGTCAACTTTAAAACTATATGTCTCCTGTAGAAAGTTAGTGATGTGTGGCCTGTTCCTTGAACCCAAGGGGAGGGGCTGGTTATTCGTCAGGACTTGGAATAGCAAAGAGCAGAAGTGAAGCCCGGGAAGCCGAGTTTGGGTGAATCGAAATGAAGAACACGGAAATGATGTGGGGGGTGCCAACTGATGTGTGCACACTCGGGAAGGCCAAGAGTGAGCAGATCCTGAGCAGTCTACTCTGGGGGCTTCTCACAGGGGCTTTGGTGTTTGCAAGGCACTGCTTTGATGGTGTGTAAGAACCACGGCAGGGCCGTGGTTCAGGTTTCATTTCCCCCATCCTGTGCGGAAGTAGAGCTTAGTTAGATAAATGAGCTTCTTCCAAGGCCAGGACCTGTTAAGGAGGGATTTAGGATGCTGCCTTTGCCTTCCTAGCATCCCCTGCCCTCTGAGCTCTGTTTCCAGGCCGTTTGCTCCATGGGTCACCCATCCTGAACCCCAAGCAAAGAAAATCACTAGAATTCCCCAGGTGACTCAAAAGCTCTGAGAGATCAGGCTATTCTCTGTCCTGGACAACACTGACTCTAGAGACCATAGAAGCAGAACCCTCATTCTGGCCCTGGTGTCGCCCTGGTGTCACGTGATGTCTAAATGCATAAATACAGGAAAATAGAATGCAATAAAGATGGATAACTGGGAGTGTGTGCAGCCCAACGTACTCTTGGTCTATATTGCCTAGAAATGAAAACAAGCGAGAAAGCAATTTTGGTCATTGATGTCTAGCTAAGAATGACTATGCTAAAGAACAAAGCACCATTTTCTGGTTTCAACATATCCATGTTTCGTTTCTGTGGCTGTAACAACCCTAACCCCAATCCTAACCCTAACCCTAACCCTAACCCTAACCCTAACCCTAACCCTAACCCTAACCCTAACCCAGCACTTCCAACAAAAAGCCATGTCGTGAGGAAAAGGGTTTGTTTCAGCCCTCAATTCCAGATCACAGTCCATCATTGTGGGGAAGCCAAGGATGGAACTTCCACTAGTCATGTCCCACCCACAGTGAGAGCAGAGAGCAGCCTCCCTGCTGTGAGCTCAGGTCCCTTTCCCCACTCAAATGTGGTTCCAAACTCCCCTCCCCCTACCTCAGGGACACAGAGGCCACGGTGAGATGAGTTAACTTTAGACAGTCCTGCCAGCCCAATGTGACAGCCTTCACTGAGACTATCTTCCCAGGTGATTGTAGACCGAGTCAAGTTGACAATGAAAGCCAACCTCCTCACACGCATGCACTCCAGGTGTAAGAGAAACACTGGAACATTGAAGAATGTCCAGTCACAATTGACCAAGTAGCAGAATCTAACAGCATTTTACGATCGCTCCTTTGTGTTTACAATCATAGGTGGCAGAATCTCTTACCTCTCCCCATACAGTTACTTTATATGTAGTGTAATGTAGATAGACTACTGTGGGATACGCAGCGACTGTAGCTAATACTAAACAGATAAGAGAATAGATCAAAGGAATCCCACTATCAATTCTTTTGTGTCTGAAAAATTGCTGTGTGACCTCCAAGTATATATGTATCTAAGCTAGTAAATTCAACATTTGCTGATAGTAAGTCATTTTTTATTTCATTTCGTTTGTGTATGCACTTGTGTTTGTGTATGTGTGTATATATGCATGTATGCTTGTATAGATGTATGTGTCTATGTATATGTCTGTGTGTGCAGGTGTGCTTGTATGTACGTTTGTGTGTGTGTGTGTGTGTGTGTGTTCTATGCACCTGTGCAAAGGGTACAAGTTCATGTGGAGGCCAGGGATTGCTTTTGCACATCTTCCTCCATGCCCTTTACCCTATTCTTTGAGGCAGGATCTCTCCCTCAGTCTGGAGTTCACTGATTGGCTGAGTTGGCTGGCCAGTGAGTTCCAAGGACCCATCTATCTCTGCCACTGCTGTCCCTACCCCACCCCCACTGCTGGGGTTGCAGATGGCCATTGCCACACCCTGCTGTTACATGGGTGCTGGGAACCCAGACTCACATCCTCACACTTGTACAGAGTGCACTGTACCCACTGAGCTGTCTCCCCAGCTCCCCCCTCCAAATTATTTTAAAACAATTTTTATCTACATTTAATTTTACCACTTACTAAAGACTCAAGCAAATTTGCATACTAATGAGACGGGTGTGCTTAGTTTTAAATAAAAGCTAAATCTTGGCCCAGTATTGGATATGGCAGGATGTGGACCATCTTCAGCACTTTTCAGAGTTGATCGATATTTTGATTCTATAATCGCCAATGCTGGTCCAACACGGTAGAAGTATATTTAAGGCCACTTCGGAAAATGTTGGAAATTCTGTCCTAATCTCAAGCCAAAATTCATTTAATGATGTTTTGTGAGACTATAATCAGCAAACTCAAAACACAGTTTTTAAAACCGAACAGTCTATCACAACACAACCCAAAAACATATTAATTTGATCTATGTTAAGGGATGACAGTAGAGAAAAATAGCATTTGTTTTCAATAATGGAACCAATATTCTTCTACAGTAGAGGAAAACTGTGTGTGTACAGTACACACACTGCACTTCACCACATACCAAAAAAAAGTCTTGAATCTGAATGGGGGTGTTTTTGGATCGTGGAGGGCACAGTGCAA
This sequence comes from Mus caroli, assembly GCF_978045245.1. Classification (NCBI taxonomy): domain Eukaryota; kingdom Metazoa; phylum Chordata; class Mammalia; order Rodentia; family Muridae; genus Mus; species Mus caroli. The sequence continues at coordinate 94,068,676 of NW_028227264.1, forward strand.
AATAGCAGTATTGAGTGTTCAGAACTGTGGGAAGCCACATGTGCCGTTGCAGGGTGGTGCTGGCTTCCACTGGCCACCACGCATACATAGGCAGTAAAGTTTTTTTTGCCAAGATGAGGTTTTGAGAATTAACCAAAATTAACCAATCAGATGAGAGACAAGTTAACCAATCAGATGAGAGAGAAGTTAACCAATCAGATGTAGGCATGCAAATGAGGTGATAAGCATAACCCAAGCACAACCAATCCGGGTGTGAGACATGCCTCTCCTAGGCCTATATAAGCAGCACCAGTTCTGGGCTTGGGGTCTCTTCGCCTCTGCAATCAAGCTCTCCCAATAAACATGTGCAGAAGGATCCTGTTGCAGCATCGTTCTTGCTGGCGAGTCGGGCATGCGCAAGACAGAACCAAGGCTACAGTGAAACCCTGAGCTGCAACCCAGGGGAACATAGCCAGAGATACCTCAGGTTCCTTACCGATTTGATTTTGAATTATTTCTGAAGCTTGAGCATTCAGATGCCTTTTACTGTCACCAATTTTTGTGAACCAGCACATTCGGTCACATGACCCCACTGGGGTTGTGGTGGTTTGAATAGGAATGACCCCCACAAAGTCACAGATTTGAATGCTTGTTTACCAGGGAGTGGCACTATTAGGAGGTGTGGCCTTATTGGAGGAAGTGTGTCACTGGGGTTAGGCTTTGAGGTTTCAAATGGTCAAGCCAGGCCCAGTCTCTCTCTCTCTCTCTCTCTCTCTCTCTCTCTCTCTCTCTCTCTCTCCAACCCCACTCCCACCCCCCATCTGCAGATCCAGATGTAGAACCCCTGGCTCCTTGTCCAGCACCATGTCTGCCTACATGATGCCACGATGATAATAAGCCACCTCCAGTTAAATAGTTTCCTTTATAAGAATTGCTGAGGTCATGGTGTCTCTTCACAGCAATAGAAACCCTACGTCAGGTTCCTAACCCACACTTCCAGAAGCCGGTGTGTAGACACCACCTAACACTGCTTGAATACTTACTGTGTTCAGTGCACCGCACAAGCACTGTCAACTGCAGTCATCCCCGTGCTCAAGAAGACAGGGGCTGTTATTCCTGCTTCATTGAGGAGAAAGCTGGGGTTCTCAGTGCTAATTATGGAGGTTTGAATGGAAGTGGCCCCTATAGACTCATTAACGAACAGCACTATTAGGAAGTGTGGCCTTGTTGGAATAGGTGTGGCTTTGTTGGATATAGTGTGTCACTGAAGATGGGCTTTGAGGTTTCAAAACTCAAGCCAAAAGCTGCCTACAGATCTGGATCCAGAACCCTCAGCTCCTTCTCCAGCAGCACTACATATGCACATGAGATGCCATGCTTCCTGCCATGACGGTAACGGACTGAACCTCTGAAACTGTAAGCCGGCCCCCAATTAAATGTTTTCCTTTGTAAGAGTTACCCAGGTCATGGTGTCTCTTCACAGCAACAAAATCTTAAGACATAAAGTGACTGGCAGTACCAAGCCGTGGGTAATGGTAGAGCTGGTTATTCAGCCCCCAAACAGCACCACTGGGGCCCCACCCCAAGGCGCTGTAAAAAAAGAAGTAGATCAACTTTGAGAGTAGTCCCTTCTGGTACCTGTGACCATAGAAGGAGTCACCTAAAGCCTAGGCCTAGAGCTGCCAATACTGACTGGATCAATTACAAGCTACAGTGTCACACAGCTGACATGTAAGATCCTTGAGGAACCATGGGCTGGCAGATTTGTGGAAATAAAAAAAAAAAAAGTCATATCAATCGAGGGAAGTTCAGTACCTTCCCTGGCTTCCTAGAGTTCTTGGGCTATAGAATTGGCAGTTGGCTTGGCTGAGCAGTTCTTGGCGGTTTTTGCACAGCTCTGAGATGGTGGAGTCCCTGGCGGCTTCCACTCTGAGTTTCACGACATCTGCTACCATCTGTGGTGGCTACCTCTGAAATTTCTCTCCCTGCTAAGCAGCCAGAATGTATCCCTGCCAGGCCTTTAACTTGACTCAAGCAGTTAATGGGAACAAGCTTCAGTCATGTTAACAGCTGCTTGGGTGGCGGTTACCCTACGCTAGCTGAAGCACTGAGACTTGGACATTTCGCCCACCCCTTCTCTGCTTAAAAATAAGCAACAGAGATCACAGAAAGCGAGCAACATTGTGCCTCCATCACGTGACCAGTCAGGGGCTCCTTCAGCTAAAGGAACCGTCAAAGGCCTGGACCCTTCTCTGATTCTTTAACTGTCCATGTCACAGTAATGATGCGACCCAGCTTTCCATCAAAGCTGTCCCCTCTCCATGCTGTCTTGGCTTCTCTTCTGTCTTCAAACTTCCCTTGTGCTTTGAAGTCAAATCCCAAAAGCTAGAGACAGAACCTTGACCCCCTCCTCCTGTTTCTCTCTCTCTCTCTCTCTCTCTCTCTCTCTCTCTCTCTCTCTCTCTCTCTCTCTCACACACACACACACACACACACACACACACACACACACACACATTCAAGCCAGCAGGATCCAAACACAGGATTCACAGAAGTAGCCAGCTCCAGTCTCCACAGTGGAAAGTGTGTACTGTTTCCCCTTGTTAGCAAGCAAGAAAGTCATCTCAGAAAGTCAGTGAAGATCCCTGTGAGGAAACAAAAGCTACCCATGGAGGGTCACTCAGCGAGCAGCTGTCCTCACAGAAAAAGCTGGAAGGTCACAGGAAGGTGCTGACTCTCTAGGTATGCCTGAGCATGGCCAGCTATGTGTCCCTGGTCCTACTAGGAGTCCGGGTGCAAAGGGTCATCTTGGCAGCCAGCTCAGTAGCATCCAGGAGTCGGCTCAGTGCTTGACTTCAGAAGGGATGGAGGGTGGAGGGGGGTGCATAGCCCAGCTGGAGGCAGTTCCTCAGGCTTCCTCAGAGGAAGGCCAAGCTTTCCAGCTGGGCATCTGCATACATGTGAATGGAAATGACCACAATTGCTCTTCCCAAGGTGCTTGGTCAGCAGTTAGTGTGAACCAGTGTCTCAGGAATGGTCACCTGATACATTAAATCCAGAACTATAGTCTGGCCTGAAGGGAAGGGGACACGGGGGAAGTGAGAACAATGGTGACATTCCTTCTGTCCGCTGAGCAGGTGTCCTGGTTGGTTTTGTGTCAACTTGACACAGACCTAGACTTATCTGGGAAGAGGGCATCTTAATTAAGAAAAAGCCTCCATAATATTGACCTGTAGGCAAGTCTGTAGAGATTGTTCTTAATTAGTGATGGATGTGGGAGGGCCCAGCCCACTCTGGGTGACTGAGCAAGCCATGGGGAACAAGCCAGAAAGCAGCACTCCTCCGTGGCCCCTGCTTCAGTTCTTAGCTCCAGGTTCCTGCCCGGAGTTCCTATGGTGGTGACTTCCTTCAGTGATGGACTGTGACACAGAAGTGTAAGAAGATGAAGCCTTCCCCGCCCAAGCTGTTGTAGCATGGGTTGATCACAGCATTAGAAATCCTAATGTAGTCAGCAGGCCGGCTGAGCAGGTACAGCAAGCAGCTCGCCTCACTTGGGGTTATGTCTGGGCAGGGTTACAGGGGCCAGGAGGCCCAGAGTCAGGGCACAGAGGTAGCTCCTCGGGCCACAGGAGAGTCAGCGGGAGGCTGCTGTGTCTGTGTTCTGGAACTGGGGGGGGGGACACTGGGGGGGGGCGCAGCCAGCATCCTGCAGAGGGGTTACTCACCTCTGACTCAGAGCCAGGTGCCCGTTGGCATGCTCTGCTCTTCAAGCAGGAAGGAGCATCCCTTTCCCTTTTTCAAACAGAACCACTCCAGATCATATCATACAGAGCCCCTGACTGCTGGGCTGTTTCTGAACTGGAACTATTTCTATGGGGCAGGATGGGAAACTGAACTGAAAAAAAAAAAAAAAAAAAAGGAGATGCCCCCAGAAGTTCAACACCACTCCTTCCCTTCCTCCCATTTCTCTTCCCACTCCTCTCATTCCTCCTCCCAGTCTTCCTCCTATTCCTCCTCCCCTCCTCCCATTCCTCCTCCCATTCCTCTTCCCCCTCCTCCCATTCTTCCTCCCCTCCTCTCTCCTCCCATTCCTCCTTCTCCTCCTCCCATTCCTCCTCTCCCACCTACCCCCCTCAAATCCTTTTCTCTCCTCCCCTTCACTACCAAGTTTATTAATGAAATAATTTCTACCCTCCAGCTCTGGATTCCTTAATCCACTGACCCTCTCCCCTGCCCTCAGCAGTGCCCTAACTCTCCCCTAGTGCATCCCTCAGGCCAGAGGTGGCAGGCATGGTTTCCCTACCTGCATTGCAGCTGCATTGCTAGCGCCTTTCAGCTGAAGGGCTTCACTGCCCACTGGAATGTACATGGGTACCTCAGATCCTCACTCAGGTCTGTGTGTGCACATCTGCATGGCCAGAACGTCATTGGCTGAGCCCTCTCCTCAGCCTGGAAACGATTGTCTTATGTCTGTTCCTGGAATAGCTAGCTAGCTCCTAGTGGCCAGAGCCCTGGCTCACTCACCTGTGGCTTTTCCCAGGACCTGGACAGGTACCAGATGTGTAGGTAGCAGTCCATCTATGTAATGAGCCATTTACTATGTAAGTAAATTTCCCATGAATGCTTGCTTCCTTCTCCCCTAGATTGTGAGCACTTGGTGTGGTGGCTCTCAGCCTTCCTAAGGCTGTGATCCTTTAATACAGTTCCTTGAGATTTGGTGACTCCCTTCAAACCATAAAATTATTTTTTTTGCTACTCCACATCTGTAATTTTTCTGCCATTATGAATCATAATGTAAATATCTGATATGCATAATATCTGATATGTGGCCCCTGTGAAGGAGTCGTTTGACTCCCAAAGGGATCTTGACCCACAGGTTAAAATCCAGACTCGGAGTGACCTTCACCTGCCACACCTGTTGGTGTTTCAGAATCTCCAGGATGAATTGTGTCTCCCAGCCTCCAACCAGAAACCTCTCCTGATGCAGAGGGAGAAAGGTCCTGACTACAGCGTGGCCCCCTGGGATACACTCCTCCACCTCAGCTATACTCCCCTGACACAGACTCTCCCACTCACTGGTCCTTCTCATCCTCCTCTCAGCCCCAAAATAGAGGAAATTTGGGGCTATAAATGAGGCCTAGTAAAACATAGTCAGAATCTCATCTCAGTGAAAATAGACACACCCCAGAACCTAGCCCAGAGGTCCTGCCTTTTCTTTTTCTTTTTAATTGTATTTATTTATTCATTCATTTACTTATTTATTTAATGTATTCAATTTATATCAGTCACCCCCTCCCACAATCCTCCCCCCTCCCCTTATTTTCTGAGCAGGTGGGGCCCCCTGGATGTCCCCCCACCAACATTTCAAATCTCTACAAGGCTAGGTATTTCCTCTTCCACTGCGGCCGAAGAACATATCCCATGTACACGCAACAGCTTTGGGATATGTTCAGGACCCACATGAAGAAGCTATACATCGGCTACATATGGGTGGGGAGGCCTTGGTCCAGCTCCTGTCTGTTCTTTGGTTGGTGGTTCAGACTCTGAAAACCCCAAGGGTCCAGGTTAGTTGACTCTGTTGGTCTTCCTATCCCCTTCTGGTCCCACAATCTTTCCTCCTGTTTTTCCATAAGAGTCCCCATTGTTTGGCTGTGCGTGCCTGCATCTGTCTGAGTCAGCTGCTGGGTGGAGCCTCTCAGAGGACAGCATGCTTCTGTCTGCAAGCATAACAGAGTATCATTAATAGTGCCAGGGATTGATGCTTGCCCATGGGATGGGTCTCAAGTTGGGCTGGTCATTGGTTGCCAAACTTTGTTTTTGACTGACACATTTCTGGGATTTGATGTGATGTTAGGTGTATATATACACACACACACATACACACACATACACACACATACACACATACATACATTGTGTGATGACCAATTGGGAATGGTATATATCTCAAGCCCTTGTCATTTCTTTGTGCTCTGAACATTCTGCTCCCTCATCTATTTTGAAATAGATTGTGGCTAAAACATTGTCACCTCTGCTATTTTTCACTTAGTGAAACACCGGGCACACTTCTGTAGTCAAGACACAAAGACAAGTAAGTTGGAAACCAACCTTCCATCTGTAGAAAAATCCTGCTGAGGGTGGAGGTGAGGGCTCATTTTATGCAAACAATTGCTTGAGAGTAAGTTGCCAATCAGTTATTCAACCTGATATTTATAGGCAATTATACACTGGCACAATTCATTACCTCAGCATCGTCATTACTTCTGTGTGTAATTCTTAAAGCTAAAGACCATCTTCTGTGACCCAGAGATATGGCTCAGTGGCTAAGAGTGTGTGTCCTGCAAGCATGAGGACTGTGAGTTCAAATCCCCAGCACCTGTGTAAAAGGACAGGCTTGGTGCACCTGTAACCCCAGGATCATGGGAGTGGAGACATGATTGCTGAGGCTGCTTCCTGCTAGCCTGGCTCAAAGTCCATGAGAGACCCTGTCTCAGAGGAATGAAATGGATATTTGATAGATCAGGGTACTGAACATCCTCTTCTGACCTCTGTACACACACACACACACACACACACACAGTAGATGTCCAACTGACTCCAGATTCTGTTTAAATTTTCCTAATGGTGCCCTTTGCAGGGAAAGGAAGCTGCTCAGAATTACAGCTATCCTCGCTTATCTCTGGTCAGTTCCCCACTCTTTCCTTGATGGTTGTGACTATCCATTTTCAAAGAGCCTTTCCTTTGTATCAGGTTCTTCGATCTGATGTTTCCGCATGACTCACTGCAAGTTGTCTACCTTTAGTCAGAATTGCGGAAGTGACTCCGCATTCTTGTCGCTTCCTCTCTGATGAGGCGGTTTCTGTCTGTTCCATTGCTGATGGTCTTACGTCGCTCATTCAGTGAAGACCATTAGTCTTCAGCCATTCCACCTTACATGACCCTAAGTTCCGTAGGAAAGGGACTCTGGACCTGCATTTCCCCTCATGCTTTAAGTTTATTCATGTACTTATTTGGATCAACTTCGAGGCAGACTCACAGACTCATCTCAGCAGTCTTTAGTGATCTTCTGGCATGTTGCCATTACACCCTGAGCCATCGCCTTGCCTTTTGACACAAGGTACTCCATGCTCATGCACTTCCCTTGCCCTAGACCTAAGTTGCATGTTCTCGCAGGGATCTCAGATTCTCCTTAGTGAGAAACAGTATTTAAAAGACAATATCTGGGGGGCTAGAGAGATGGCTCAGCGGTTAAGAGCACTGACTGCTCTTCAAGAGGTCCTGAGTTCAATCCCAGCAACCACATGGTGGCTCCCAACCATCTGTAATAGGGTCTGGTGCCCTCTTCTGGTGTGTCTGAAGAGAGCAATGGTGGTGTACTCATGTGCATAAAATAAAAGAAAAAAAGAGAAAATACTTAAAAGACAATGTCTGGTGCTAGGTCTTCTCTTTATTCTCAACACCCCTAGATCCTCCTAGCAGACAGAGCAGGGAATGCATGGAGTGTCTGTATGGGTGCGTGCATGTGTGCTAATGTATAATGATACATACAAAAATGCATCCGTTTAATTGGCCACATGGCCCCCTAAAATGAATATACCATATGGAATACTTGGAGACTGGGCCTTGGAGGAGGTGACTAATGGCTGGTTTGGCCATTGGGGTGGTGTCTCCATGAATAGCCTTATAAGAAGAGAAGTGGAGGTGGAGAGATGGTTTAGGGATTAAGGGCAGAAACTGCTCTTGCAGAGGAACCAGCGTCAATGTCCAGCACCCACACTGCATGACTCACAACTGCCTGTAAATCTAATGCCAGGAGATTTTCCAGTCTCTTCTGGATCTCACAACACCTGTACTTATAAGTGTGCATGTGCACACATGCACACATCCATACACATATGCATCCACACTCACAAACACACACACACACACACACACACACACACACACAAACTCCTACACACATACACACACGCACACATTTAAACATCCTTTAAACCTTAAAAACAATAAGAACAGCTGTCAGAACTTGCTTTTTGTATGTACCATTTAAGAACACAATGAGAAGACAAGCATCCACAAACTAGGCAACAACCCTCAGCATGGACCAACTTAGCTAACACCTGGTCTAACCCCATAGCCTCCAGAGCTGTAGGAAATACATGGCCGTCCCTTAAGCAACATAACCTGCAGTTTTTGTCATAGCAGCCAGAAATGACTAAGAGACTATCTATACTTGTTTGTTTATAATTTCACACAGATGCGCACTTAAACCCACACTTATTTCTGATTACATGTCAGCAATCAAGGGTACACACCTCTGACATCAACCAGCATGGCTAAATTTATCCCAGCTTCCCTCCTTTCTGGACTTGAAACTCTTGCCTCCAACAAGGAAACCGCCAGCTTCCACTTTCAGTGTAGGATAACTTTTGATGTTTTCTGGCTTCCATGGGAGGAGTTCCATTGTATTAAACCCATCACTGAGTAGAAAATACCCTAAGCTGAAATGCATTTAATACCCCTCACCTAGCAAACATCGGCCTTAACATATCCTGAGCCCAGGAAAAGATCCATGCTCAGAACATGGAGTTAGCAGGCACGTTGCTTCTGTGCCAATTCAGAGTTGACAAACTTTAAGTGGAACCTCAGAAATCAGATCGCCTGCGCTCACTCACCTGACCAACCTTCCGTGTACAAGTAACAGCTCACCTCTGTTGTCCTGAAGTGTGCAGTGTTTGGTTACTCACATGCCATGCTGGACTGCTGATGTGTTGGGTCACTTGCCTCATCCCGCTGGGGCCTCTAAAACCCTTGGCAGGTTGCCCCTGTTCCATGTGCCTAGGACCTTTCATTCCATGAAGCACTTCTCCTTGCTCCCAGACCCATCCCACCCCCACCCCCACCCCCTGCTTAACTGCCATCCTCAAGCCCTCAAGCCTCTACACTCTAGGCTACCAACTCTTTCTCCACAGCCCCATGCCTGGCTCTGCCCCTCTGCTAACCAATTTAGAACTACATGGGTCAGGAAGGGATAGGAAGGCAATAGGGACAGGAAAAGCAAGATCTCTATGCACATTTCTCCTAGAAGCAATACAAAATGACTAGGAGACACTGGGAAATACAGACGGGAAAAGAACCAGCTTGAAATATCCATTGAGTCTTCCCCCTAGAGCAAACCATCACTGTCACTTTCCCTACAAAACACAAAGAGGTACTAGGGAAAGCTGCTTGTTTCTTCTGCTGCAAGAGGACTACGAAGCTGAGGTTGAAATGTTCAGAGGTCACATTTCCTCCCACCCATTCTCAGACACTACACCTGTGCCTGCCATGCTAGCTTCTATGCGTGTGCATTACGTGTGTTCTCTGTAAGGCTAGACTTTCATCTGTCTTGTTTATTTCCTATACGCATTGCTTTGTTTTAAAACAGATAAGCTTTCTGCCTATTTCTATACTTAGGTCCTTCCATGGTGTCATTTTTAAGTGACTTCATAGCTTCCCATCATGTATGTGTTTAATCTATATAATCTGTTGTTGGCCAACTGCCATATGTACTATTATAAGTGATCAACCTTAGCCTTACCATTCCAAGGGGGCTCCAGAAGCCGTTCAGTGTGATGAAGCAGGTCAGCCACCTTACTTAGCTGGTAAATCAGGTCAACACATCTTCAGTTGTGTGTAATTGGCTGAAACAGTCAGGATTTGCTTTGTCCACTGAGAAATACTCAGGGAAGGGGTGGCTAAACGAGGGTGCTGAACCTGAGTCTAGACAGTGTGACTGAGGCCCTCATCTCGGTCCTAGAACCCCCTCATTCTCGTTGGGATCAAGAAAGAATCAAGAGACAGGAAAGAAAGAAAAGATTTTTGAATTTGTTTTTCCTTTGGATTTCTGCCAAGTTGGCTGGCACCTGCTGCCCTAATCCTCCCACCCCCACCCCTGTCAGGATCAAATCAGTACTTTGTCTGGGTCCCTGGACTAGCGGGTGAGAATTCAAGCCACTTGTACAATCATGGACCTGGCAGAAAGAAGGTGTGTGGGACAGTCTCTGAAATGTCTAGTGTTTTCTTCTGGACAGACGTGGACCACACAGGAGAAAGGTCTTGGGGCTTGAGTTGGGATGTACAATCAATGGGTATATGAGGGGGATCTCAGTAGCAGGAAGCCAAAGGACAGAGCATCTCCGTGAGGCTTAGGGATGACCCCCCAGGATATGTGTATCACCTTAACCCAGTCAAGAGACTGCAAGGAAGAATCTCCTAAGGTGGCAGTGGAATAGGAGTCTCCCAGGGGCACTGTGAGAAGTCAGCTCTTTTGTCTGTGGAGACTAGTAAGCTGAGGCCAGCAACAGGAGTTCCCATGTAAGCCCATTGCTTGTCCTTTGCCACCCCAAATCCCTGACCAAGCAGACTTGTCAGGGAAGAACTGGAAAGCAAGAAGAGAAGAACATGCTGCCAAGCTGAGAAGTCAGCCATTGGTCCCTCTACCTCATCCGTGAGCTGGACATAGACCTGGTGGTAGTTGGGAGATTAGATGCAATATCAGGTACATGGATTTTCTGGGTTTGTCTGTTTGGTTGGTTGGTAGTTGGGAGATTAGATGCAATATCAGGTACATGGATTTTCTGGGTTTGTCTGTTTGGTTGGTTGGTTGGTTGTTTTATTCATCTTGGGCTATTTTATTTTATTGAGACAGAGTCCCATTATGTGGTTCTGGCTGGCCTGGAACCTACTCTGTAGACCAGGTTGGCCTCAAACTCACACTGCTCACTCTCTAAAATGCTGGGATCTAAAGCTTGGACCATCACGCCCCCAAGGATTGGCCATTTTAAACTCCAGAACTGTGTCTGTGTTTACTACCGAAAGTGACCTCAGCCTGTTTCCCAAGATGAAGTCATGGATCTGGCAGAGTTTTTGTCCAGGTGTGGAGAGATTTATATCCTGGGGAGTTCCCAGGGATGAGAGAGACAGCAGCAGCAGGTTGACTGTTGACAGCTTGTGAACGGCTGTCAGTACAGCCGTTGTTCCTCTTAGAGTCAACATGGAGTAAGCATGGGGATCTGTGCTTCTCTTCCAGTTGAACCTTCAGACCTGGTGAAGCCCGAGTTCACTGAGGTGAGGGCCAAGCTCATCTGTATCCATCCTTTTCTCTTCTGGCCTCATAGCAACAGTGTTTCCCAACCTGGCCACACCATGGCAGTGTTTGCCCAGCCTGGCTACAAGATGGTCACCCCAGATCTAGGCTGTGCATCCTAGCTCACCCAAGCACATAGTTGCAGCTGCTGCTCTCTTTGTACTTATTACAGAGAGAGAAGGAAGTCCCTCCCCAAGACCAGCCTGTGACCTTGGACCAGAGCTGGGTCACATAAGCACCCCACCCTGCAACACATCTCCGGAACATTTTCACTTCCTTATTTCCTAAGACACTTCGAGCCACTATAAACTAAAATGGTGTCTCCACCCATGAACCGATCCCAATGAGATCATCAGTCATCTCACTGCTTGAGTAGGTGCGGTGTTTCACAAACTCTATGTACCTTGATTTCTAAATCAGTTGATGCTGCTGGCTTCTTCTTGCCCCTTGAGATCTTGCTTGTTCCCTCACAGGGAGCTTCCTTTCTGGGTCTCCTACCTCTCCATCCCTCTTCAGGGTTCTGTAACTCCCTCAACTCCATTACAGTGTGTGTGTGTGTGTGTAAGAGAGAGGGGGGGGGGGGAAGAGGGAGAGGGAGAGGGAGAGGGAGAGGGAGAGAGAGAGAGAGAGAGAGAGAGAGAGAAGATGCCAGAGATATCATTAGATATCATTCTCCATCGTTATCTTCTTCTCCTCCTCCTCTTCCTCCATCATCTTTGTCATCGTCACCACCACCACCACCATCATCATCATGATGTTTTTTTGAGACAGGGTTTCTCTATGTAGCTCTGGCTGTCCTGGAACTCACTTTGTAGATCAGACTAGCCTCGAACTTAGAGATCTGTCTGCCTCTGCCTCCACGTACTTACTGACTTATTTTTATTTTTGAGACAAGTTCCCTCACTGAAGCTGGGGCAATTGGGCTAGACTGGTCATCCCCTGGGCTCCAGGGCTCTCTGTCCCTGCACTGGAGTCACAGAAGCGTGATGCCATGTCCAGCTTCTGGGTGGGTTCTGGGGATCCAAACTCGGGTCCTCCTCCAAGCGAGCCGCCCCTCCAGCCCCCACCCCACCCCCACCCCCACCCCCGCACATGCTTTCTACACCAGCTCTCCTTGCATTCGGCAGCAGCCTGCGTGACAGATACCCAAACATTAATTCATCATTAGCACTCATCTCTTTTCTCCAGGGTCAATGTAGCCCCAGCTATCCTGGAACTCGATATGTAGACCAGGCTGACTGGTTCCCGGCCTGGAACTCACAGAGATGCCCCTGCCTCTGCCTACTGAATTCGTGGATTAAAGTGGTGTGCAGTTACTCAACTCCATACTTTTAATTTCTGTATAACATCTCTGCCATGCATAGCCTTAGGCTGAAAACATCAAAGTCTTTCCCCTTACCTCTGGTGTTTTCATATACCTCCACCTATCCAGACCAGACGCTGGAGCCCTCACCATTGCCCACCTCAGACCCGGTCAGTTCTACCTCCCAATTACATCTCAGAACTGCCACTCGCCATCTTGGCCATACTATGTTTGCCCTGTTTCCACTCTCTCTTGAATGGTTCCAAACCAGTGCCCGTCTGTTCTGGTCCTCTTCATGTGTGAGTATAATGCCTGCAACCATGCTAGCCACGTTGCCACCGAGAGATAACAACTGTCACGGCTAAAATAATAAAACCCATGTTCTGGGGATGGCAGTGGGAAGACCGACAGAAGCTACTTCCCTGTCAGCCCCATAGAGCAGCTGAATCAGTGCTGCCAATCACCTGCCTATGCCATGATGAGGTCACAGAAATGTCTGTCCTACATAAGCCCTGGCTAATTGCATCATAAAACACCTGCTACTGAAGGGATAAAGGAGAAAACAGTCAGAACAAATCTATGACATGTTGATGTGTCAATCTCAAGGCAGCTGTTTTAGTGCAAGGGACATATTTTAGGGGGAAAGACAAATTATTAATTATTTAGCATTTTTGGTTTTGTTCACTATGACATGTTCAACTGATATTATGCCCATCTGTTTGAACAAGATCCATCTTCATTTATCTTTCTTGATTATTACTGTTATTGTTATTATCATCATCATTATGACTGCTATTATTATTATTATTATTATACTGGGGCATGTTAAGCAAGTTCTTACCACTAAGCTACATCCCCAACATCTTTGTTTTGTGATATAAATCGGTGCTTCCAATAATTTTTCAGGAGGAATTTTGGAATGGTCACCCCAAACACCTCCAAGTCAAAAGTACCTTTCTCCCACAGGTACCTGTAGCCTCATCGCTTGTTTTGAGTAACAATGAGGGAGGAAGGACTCTGTGGGGTGGATAAGGGGAGCAGATGTCCAGTCTCCCCCAAGTATGCACTGCTTTGATCCTGAGAGTGAGAGTTAGAACGTAAGCAGGACTCAGAGAATAGATGGTTAAATGATAGGTCACAAGTAAAATATAAAGGCCATCTATGCGACTCAGGGACAAGGGCCCTTCTTTCTCTCCTGGAGGTGTTGTGCCAGAGAAATGTTAGTGATCCCCCAAAAGACAGACAGGAGATGATCTGATGCAACTTAGAGCAGGGTCTTTACTCTATTCAAGCTAGCTCAGGCCCCCTCAGCTCACTGCTGACATGCACGGCAGTTCTGGTGGTGGGGGAGCCCCGAATGTCTATTGGGGCAAGGCTTTATAGTAAACACAAGCAGGGAAGACGTGTGCAAGCATCAAATTGGAAAGCTCCTGTGGCCTTTAACATAGTTGGCTGGTGCTGGGAGTCATATCATAAACTTAACTTCTGTTCCCCTCTGCATTGGTGATCGTTAGGCAAGGAGTAGACTTGTAACGTGGGCGTGCAGGTTTGTTGGGGGAATCACCTGGAGACACTGGTCTTGTTGAGAGTGTAACCTAGAAACGCTGGTCTTGTTGGGGATTAGCCTAGAGACTGAAGCTAGGCTCAGGTTGTGTTGGGGGGAAACTTGGAAACCAATGGAGTTCAAACTTAGGCCAGGCTCTCTAAAATGGAGTCTGAACTTAAAAACTTTGGCACCCAGAGTCAGTTAGTTAACTAGTGTCTTATGGCCTCCATTCCACCCATCCCTACCTTCAGAGACCCACTAGAAGCCCTACTCAAGACCCGTGGAACCCTTAATTGGTTGCCCCATCTCCTAAGAAACATGATGAACTCCACTTGCTGAGGTTCAAAGTCCAGGGTGTAGGTATGATAATGGAGCTAAGAAGATCACAAGGGCTTGGCTAAAGCTGTCTATTTCCAGTGTCTGGCTGCTAGCCACTTACAAAGGAGGCAGAAAGCCAAGGTTTAGACAAGGAAGAGGCTAGAGGTCCTGGAGGTTCATGTAAGTGAGACAGGGTCCTTTGAAAGTGCCCCACCTATGTTAAGAAGTATAGGTTGATTTGAGTCCAGCTGGTGGCAGCCCTATAGGATCCTGGTGTCTTTACCAATGATCAAGGTTTGGAAAAAAGAATTGAGCCGCTATCACCAAGTACAAAACCCTAGAACCAATAACCCAGAATCTCCCAGATTAATAACCACGAGGTAACCCAAAGACATTCTTCCCTCTACCTTTACCCAAGCTGCCCCAAGGGGGACCTACTGGTAGTATTGTCCAGGCCTGAAGAGACTTTACCCATCACAGCAGGTTAGTGACTTCTGAACTTGCAGTTTAGGGGCTCCATGCTAAAAACTGGGTATACTACGTAAGCACATGGAACGATTTCCACAGCCATTGGCTACTGGAGAAGTTACACCTTTGCTTGTACCATTCCTTCTACCATGGCTCTCACCATGGGAAGTGTGAGAGGGGTAGACACTGTCCCCTTCTGACACTGTTGTCACGAGCCTCCCGTGGCATGTAGACTGTTGAAGGTCATCCTAAGATCACCAAGCTAGGGCCATCTCAGGGGAACTGGCAGGTTCCTTGGGATACAGCTCCTCATTGCTGAGGCTCTAGCAGCCTCTAGGGGTTGCCATGGGTTACTGAGTACTTGGTACCTTGTCTGGAATCATTCAAGCTGAAGTTCTAGATATTTCCTCCAGGCGTCTCCAGAGAGCACAGTGGGTTTGATGGTGGGACCTCAGCCAGGCCTCCATTGGCTGATGGTAATCTGGAAACGGTTAGAGAAAGGGCCAAGGGACCCAGGCTGGACCTGTGGTCAGTCAACTTGACTGGGTGCAGCTAAGATTTGCTCCCATTCTCAGTGTGTGTACGCACCACAATGAAGCAGATTCCAGGCCACCTGCTCTGACGGGACACAGCATCCCATCCCTCCCTAAATCTTCCAAGGCTACAGCAGCTCCTGCTCTCATCCTAAGCTCCCCAGTGTCCAGACAGAGGCATGGGAACCCTGTAGGGCTGTGCTAAGGGCCTTCTGTCTTCTCCAGGGTCTTATCAGTAGCCCCTGTAACTTTCCAGGATTTCTTTTTCTTTTCTCTCTCTTTTTCTTCTTTTATGAGTGTGTATATGTGTGTGCATGC
The DNA here is from genome assembly GCF_978045245.1 of Mus caroli. Taxonomy (NCBI): domain Eukaryota; kingdom Metazoa; phylum Chordata; class Mammalia; order Rodentia; family Muridae; genus Mus; species Mus caroli. Next base: position 94,084,269 of record NW_028227264.1, read on the forward strand.
ATGTGTGTGTGCGCACATGCTCTTGTGCATGAGTACACTCACATGCACACGTGTATACATACATGTAAGTAGAGTTCAGAAGCCAATATTGGGTTATCTCCTTCTATACTCTCTACCTTATTCTTTCGAGACAGACTCTCAGTGAACCTTGACTTTGCCAATTCAGCTGGATCATCTGGCAGAGAGCCCTGAGAAGTCCTGTCTCCACTCACCAAGCCTGCCCTGCTGAGCTGTTTGTTTGTTTATGTATTTGACGTGGATGCTGGGGATGAAACTCAAGTGTTCACACTCGCATGGCAGGTACTTTATTGTGAGCCCTCCCCTCAGCTCTTGGATGCCAGTTTTCAATGATTTATCTTGAGATCGAATCCAATCCTGACACACTCTGTGTGAGCATGCTCAGCACCACTCATTACCCTGGACGAATGTGAAACCCCATCTCATGGGCCCCTTTCCCACTCTGCTCTCTGAGCATGACTCCTCATTCTTGCCAGGATGAATTCTCTCAGAGTTTCCAGTGTTCTGCCTGAGACTCTGAGGATTTCATGGTCCTTTCTAACACATAGGTGTGTGTGTGTGTGTGTCTTTGTGTGTATGTCTGTATGTATATATCTGTGTGTCTGTGAGTGTGTGTCTGTGTGTAAGTATGTATCTGTGTGTGTGAGCATGTGTATCTGTGTGTGTGTTTGCATGTGTGTCTGTGGGTTTGTGAGTGTGAGTATGTATGTATCTCTGTGTGTCTATGTGCATGTATACAAATGTGTATGGTTGTATGTGCATGTGAGTGAGTATGGGTTAGTGAGCATGCATGTGTGATTGTGTGTGTGTTTGTGTGTCTGTGTGTGTCAGTGTGTATGTATGTATGTGCAGGTCTGTGTGTATGTCTATGTATGTCTGTGTGTGCCTGTCTCTATGTGTGCATGTACACAAATGTGTGTGCTTGTATGTGGATTGAGTGACTGAGTATGGGTTAGTGAGTACATGTGTGTGTGTGTGTGTGTGTGTGCATGGATATGTGTGTGAGCTAACATTTGGAAAGCTGTCTGTGACCTGCTCCAAGTGACTTTTCTGAAGAACATTGAAGAACCTTATGACACAGTTCCCACATTCATGAAGTTTTATCTTCTAATTGGCTGCATAAGACACAAACACATGAAGAAGCTAGAAAGTAGTTAAACTACTCCGTGTGTGTGTGTGTGTGTGTGTGTGTGTGTGTGTGTGTGTGTGAGAAACATAGGGTACAAACTGGGGCCCATGATGGTGTAAGCCCTTAAGGGCATCTTGGCCAGCACAAGCATTGTCTTTCAAATTTAAAATTGTGTTATAACATAAGATTTAGTAACTGACCATCTTAAGGTGTAGAGTCCAGTGGCTTTCTGTGCATCCATGTTGCTAGGCAACCATCTCCACCTCCCATTCCCATCCTGCAGAACCAAAACCCCACCTCCACTCAGTAGTAGCTGTCTGTCATTGCCCTCTCGCCCTGGCCATCATCATTCAACTATCTCTGTGACCATGATTACCCTAAGAACATCATACACACAGTACGTAGCCTTCTGTGATTGACACCTCGCTGAGCAGTCCTCTAAGCTCATCCGAGTCGCAGGCTGTATCCACATTTTAATCCCGTTTAAGGCTAAGTAATACTATTTTGCAAACGTACACCACACCTTGTTACCTGTTTGTCTGGCAGTAGAGATGGGGGCTGCTTCTGTCTTTACACCTCCTGTGACTAATCCTGTTATGAACACAGGCGTGCAAATAAATCCTCACTGCTTTCAGAAACACAGGGCTCCATCCCCAGAGCTGAAGTCGCTAAGTCACACTCCATTCTTCTTAGTCTTTGGAGAATCTGGCACACAGTTTCTCAGATTGGCTTGCCTCCTGTTATATTCCCACCAGCCGAGCGCAGGATTCCAATTTCCCCTCACCCTTGCCAGCACCGTTCCAGCTTCTACTTCTTTTCGTTTTCTGATGGTAGCCATCATAATAGGTACAAAGTGGCCAGCAATTGCTTTTTTAAAAAAAAAAAATTATATAGTTGCTAATGTTTAAGGTCTTCTTGTTTCTAATCCACATTCCCACTTCATTTGAGAGACTGTAAGACTCTGGCGGGCCTCAGCCTGCACTTGCCTCTGGTGACAAGTGTCTGGAGCCAAGCAGCAGCTGTGCCCCTGGCAGGGACAGGGTCTGCATAGCCAGCTCACCTCACTGTCTCTCTGCATGGGCTCCTGCACACGGAGCCAAGGCAATGCCTCTCCCGCCAGGGTTGATGTTTTCCGTAGCACAGTCAGGAAGAAAGAGAACTGTTTCATATACCTACCCTTCATGAACTCGGAGAAAGATAGACACCAACAGGGACACTGGCAGCCAGAACAAGGTGAGGGAGGCTGCTTAGATTTAACCCACAAACACCATTCCTCAGACTAACCTATCCCCTGCCTGGCCCTGTAGGCACTTGGCTTGTGGTCCTGGCTAAACAACTCAGCTGGGAGGTATTCCCAGACAAGGGCTGTGCTGTGAGCTGGACCAATCAGGCATTTTGGAAAGGGAGGTAGAGTTTCACCTCTGCTTGAAATCTGATATGTCAGTCAGACTTGAGCTTCACCAATATAAGTCGGCTCCCTCACACTTCAGGAGGCTACAAGCCCAACATGGAGATCTCTGCAGGGCTATCTTCTGAGGCCTGGCTGCTGGGCCTGTAGAGGTTCTCTTTCGTGTTGTCCTCTCACCATCTTGCTCTGTAACTTGGACCTGTGGTGTAGTGTTCTTTACTTGCGGGATGTCAGTCATGTTGGATTAGAACCCGCCCACCCACAGGCCCTAGTACCTTAACTGTCTGGCATGATGCTGTCTCCAGATGCTTGAGGCTTCAACGTGAGAATTGTTGAAAAGATCCATTCCACAGCAGATGGAAAGAACAGGAAGGAGGGATAGGAGAGAAACAGTGGCCTTGGAGTTTAGCTTCTCGGTACCTGTTATGTTGCTAACATTACAAATTGTCACAAATGTTAGTTGAAATATAAAAGTTAGATTTTTTTTTTTCCAGAAGAGCACTCAAATCAAGTATGGGCAGGGATGGGGTTAGAGTAGAGGGGTGTCTTCTACCCCTGTTAGCTTCTAGAAGCTCCATAGCGTTCTGTGGTTTGCAATCCCCATGAGTCTGATTTCTGCTCCAATCACATCTCTTCCCCCACTTCTTCTTCCCTGTCCCATTGGTCCTCCCAGATTTCCCTGAAGCTCTTCCCACACTAAGATTCTTTACCACATTTGCAAAGCCCTCTGGCCATGTAAGATAACTAACACCGGTCATAGAATAGTGTTGCATGTAGTTTTATGCTTTATCCTCCTTTACCCCAGAAGTGGCCACAATACCAGCCCCCTCCCAGCTTCCCTTGAATCCTTGGATAAAAGACACAGCCACACACAGTTGTTTCTTTTGAACTTGCCTTAGGACACAAGTGCTGGGCACTACTATCTACCACCTAGAAAAGTGTGCCCCTACCAATTTCTTATCTCAGTCTCTCACATCTGCCCTAAACCTTGGTTGCTAAACTCCACTGACCACTTACTTGCCTTTGGACCAGCCTGTGTGGCTACTCTGTTTTGAGATCTCTCATATGGTTGCCTGGTTCACTTTTCTCCAAAGCAAGATGAACTCCATTCTCCTTCTTTGTGTCTCCCTGCCTCCAGGGACCTGGAAGTTCCCCCTGTACCTTCCATCCTGCAATTGGCCCATGGCTTTCTTTACTGACAGATAAAGAACCAACTGGGGAACAGGACCTTAGCATTGGCATCAACCCCTACAGAGTAGGACACTGTGGTGGTTTGCATAATAATGACCCCCATAGATTAATATATTTGGATGCTTAGACATCGGGAAATGGAACTTGGATGGGCAATGAATGGGAAAGATTAGGAAGTATGGCCATGTTGAAGTGGGCATGGCCTTGTTGGAGGAATCATGCCACTGGAGGTCCAATCTCCCCCTGTCCCTGTCCCTGTCCCTGTCCCTGTCCCTGTCCCTGTCCCTCTCCCTCTCCCTCTCTGGATCAGGATGTAGCTCTCAGTTATTGTTCTTCCATTGCCTGTCTCATGTTCCCCATTGTGATGAAAATGGACTAAACCTCTGAAATGGTAAGCAAGCCCCCAATTAAAAGCCTCCCTTTATAAGAGTTGCCTTGGTCATGGTGTCTCTTCATAGCAATAGAACAGTGACTATTCTTGTGATATTTTAGCACAAAATGTGGCTTTTTTTTTTTTTTGCTCTTGTCCTAAAAATCTACCTGAGGCTAAATTGAAGAGTTTTAGATTAATAGTGTTGGCAAAGGAGACTTCAAGACAGCCTAATGTTGACTGTGTCATGCAGTTTTTAATGGTCCCTCTTATGCTGACCTACTATGAAAAGGAACAAGCTGAGCAAGGAAAAATGCAAAATGCATAGTTTGAAGAGAAAAAGGAACACCAGGAAATGCTTTGTCGGAGCCAATTCCTGTGTTCAAGGAAATAAAATGTTTAAAGGACAGCCTGGTGCTAAATGGAATAAAGAGAGTGGTGACCTCAGACCAAGATCCCATCTAGCTCTGCTTCCAACCTGTGAAAAGGAAACCATCAATAGCAGAAAGCTGAGGCATATATAATTGAAGGAGAGGGCCAAGTTCTGGCCCCATCAAGTAATAGATGTTGGCAGTTTCAGCCAAGGGGTTCCGACTTTAGAGTCAAGGAAACAAGAAAATGTAAAATCTTTCTCTGCCACTAAGGAAAACCACTAAGGTCAGGCCTGTGTCCTTGCATGGAAACCCAAAGAGATCATCTTGTGAAGCTGTGAACATAAAACCTAGATGATGTTGGAGACCCCAAGATGTTGGTGATGCCAGAGTCATGTGATATCTGCCAAGGAAAGCTGCTAACTGGGTGTAGAACCAAGACAGAGATATGTGTTGCAGTCAATAGAGCTGAAATGAATTGAAGACTTAAGAGCTTTGACATCAGACATGAAGATACAGCATCTAGAGTCTGCCCTGATATCTTCTGTCTTGCCCTGGTCCAGTATCTCTTCACTATTCCTCCCTTTAGGAATGTCAGTGTATATTCTGTGCCATCATATGTTAGAAGTATGTGATCTTATTTTTAAAGTTTGATTTTCCAGGGGGTTATAGTTAAGAGATTGCCATGAGTCTCAGAAGAGATTTTTGAACTTTGGACTTTAAACAGTTGTTCAGTCTGTGGTAGACTGTAGAGACTTTTGAAGTTAGACTGAATACACTTTTTGCATTATGATATGGCTACAAGCCTATGGGGGCAGAGAGAGGAATGTGAGGGCTTGCATAAGAATGGACCACTTAGGCTCATAGACTTGAATGCTTAGAACAATGTCTAAGATAGACATGGACACAGGCAGGCACTGTTCTGTCTACCACAACCCCTGTCCTTCATGCCTACTCTCACCTTGAAGGTCTAGTGGGAACTGTCCATCAGAACACTTTGCTAGAGTGGTCCAATGGCCCACACCAGCCCCCTACAGTGCCCACAAAACAGGCTCTGGGTCCAGAGTGGCAGAGGGCAGAAGGCTAGACTTCTGGACGGTGGAAGTTCTGTCTGCGCTTGTAGAGATGAGAACTGAGGGGAAGCAAAGAGACAAAGAGGCCTTGCACTGTTTCCCCACTGTCCGTGACTCTGCACTGAGCGAATGAGTTTGTCCTTCCTTGTTCTTGTGAGTTTCTGCCCCTGTAAACCAAAGTCATCTGGATAGAGATAGACAGACAAAACAGCTTTTGAGTGAGGGCCTGACCCTGGCCATGGAGAGACAGCCCACAGGAATGAGTTGTCCTAAGTTTGGAGAAGCTAAAGCTTCCAAGGCCTCTCCATACCTATGTCCCACAGAGGCCCTCCATGAGCACCACGCTTCTACAGTCCAGTAAACTCTGTAGACAATGCATTGACTAAGGGGATTGCAACCAGGGCATTCTCCTTTCATTTCAACTGAGCTGGTAGGAGCGAGTGGAGGACACATGCTTGTGCTTAGAGCATTTCCAGCTGCTTTCTTACATTTGTAGGCCGGCTGGCTGCTACGGTGGCTTATAGGAAGGAGGACATGGATATGTAATGTGTGAACGTCTTTAGGGCCTTCTGGGGTTCGCCACCAGAAATATGGGGAGTGGAGGAAAAACATGGAACAGTAGAGAGCCAAGTCTCATCGCTGAGAGCCTGTCTGGTCACCACACATGTCAAGTGGATGACTGGAATCTTGATTCCTGGTCAAAGCTGAATTCTCTACAGTGAGGAATCTGCCAGATGCCACTGTGTAAATGGACATCTTTCCCTGTTTTAGTGGAAGCTGTACAGATTCAAATTTATCAGGATTCCTGCATGCATTGGCTACTCTTCCCATTGTGATTTCAAAATGCCTGACAGCCGTGACACAGGGTGGGTTTATTTGGGTCATAGTTTCATAATCAGTGCATTGTGGTGGGGAAGGTAGAGCAGCGGGTACTTAACGCATCTGCCCACATTGCATCAGCAGCCAAGAAGCAGAGAGATGAGAGCTCACACTCACTTCCAGTCCTCCTTGCTATTCAATCTGGGCCTCCCAGCCCATGGAAAGGTGACACCCACAGTTAGGGTAGGTCATCCAATCTCAACTAAACTCCAGCTAATGATAGTAATGAACATCTTAATTTCAGAACTCAGAAAGCAGAGGAAAAAACAAAAACAAAACAAACAAACAAAAAACCCAAACAGGCCTTCATAGTGTCTTTGGAGATAGCCACCAGGGCTACAGTGAGACCTTTGGGTGCAAGGTGGGAGAGGGAGGAAGGAAGGAAGGAAGGAAGGAAGGAAGGAAGGAAGGAAGGAGACAGGCGGTGGTGGTGCATGCCTTTTATCCCAGCACTTAGAAGACAGAAGCAGATGGATCTCTGTGAATTCAAGGCCAGCCTGCTCTTCAGAGTGAGTTCCAGGACACCCAGGGCTATGCAATAAAACCCTATCTCAAAAAAAAAGAAAGAAAGAAAGAAAGAAAGAAAGAAGAGAAGAGAAGAGAAGAGAAGAGAAGAGAAGAGAAGAGAAGAGAAGAGAAGAGAAGAGAAGGAAACAAGAACAGGAGAGAGAGAGAAAAGACTCCATTATAGATCCGCCCCAAGTTTTGTCTCCTAGGTGGTTCTAGAATCAGCTTGACATTCAATATTAACCACTACACTGTGGAGCTACAAACAAGCCTGCAGGGCTACAGCAGATGTGTGTGTGTGTGTGTGTGTGTGTGTAAGACATTGCAGACTCGAGCATCCCGAGGCACTGGCTTGTGTTGCAGTGAGACCTCATTGAGACAGATGGTGAAGCACAGGTCAGCTTCTCTAATCTCAAAAATATTCTCTGTGTGACCCCCATCTAGATAATACTCTTTTAACCTCGCTGTCACATGGAAAAACATGGGCAAAGCCCAGGGGCACAGGCCTGGAATCTCAGCTACTCTGGAGCCCGAGGCAGGAGAATTACAAATTCCTGACCTGCCTGGGCTACAAAGTGAGTTCAAGGTCAGGCTAGGCAAGTACGTGAGCTCTTCCCTCAAAATAAAAAGGGGAAAGAAGGCTGACAATATATAAGCTTAATGTTTAAGGCTCTCCAGTATTCAAAAAATCAAATAAAATACAAGTAAATCAGATCTCCCTCCCTCAACAAGAAGGGGTGCTATAGACACGAGTTATTGTTCTACATCTTGTGTTCTGCTATTTGTCAGCTCTTGAGTATCCATAATTTGTTGCGATATGTTTTCTCATTCTGTTAATTTTTGTATTTCTAAATTTGCATTGATTTCTTCTGAAGAATGCTCTCTTATTCAGGACTCATTACCTGGACCAGTTCCCAATGCATAAGTCACTCTGAAGAAGGGAGAATGGCCAGCCTGCTCAGAAAAGCTAGCTTGGGAACTGAGAATCACTGGGGAGAGCTTGGCGGAGATGGAGACAGGTGATGGTGGATTCTGATGAAGGTGGGTGGGCAGCCAGGTGCCGGGAGGCGGACTCTCAGTGACGGGTGCACAATGGCTCCTGCCAAGAGGAAGAGGTCCCTTTCCTATTGAACAGATGTTTCCCGACAGCTTCAACCTTCTGCACCTGTGAAGAGTGGCGAGATGATTAAAGACTAAACCAGGTGGTACGTTCCAGAATCCTGAAAAGGAGTCAAAAACGTGTCAGTCTCTGGAACGGAGATTTATAAGAGCCCAACTAAATGGCTAAGCCTGATCAGAGCTTGGGTGCTTCCCAGGGCTCCCAAGAGGCCTTGGGGGAAAAGGCAGCCCCTCCATTCATCAAGAGTTGAGAGTTGTATGAAAACCCCATCTGGGCAATACCAGGACCAGAGCTAATGAAAGATGCTTTCCACCATCCTGCTACACTGCGATAAAGCATTTAAAGAGAAAATTTCAAAACGACCGTCTCAACACACTTATGTACACAGAAGAATAAATTAGACTAAAACAATACTTTAAGGTGGAAAATGTAGACTTTTTTTTTTAATCTAAATGACATGCAGGAGAAATATCTGTTACTCCTTCCACATCCAAAAGTAATTTTCTTAATGTATCAAAACCCTGATAAATCTTTAAAAAAAAAAAAAAAAGACCAACAGTCTAATAATAAAATAGGTGTTTCACCAGAAGGAAATACATATGCCTCTTGGAGGGAAAGCGATTAAGCCTTATTCACAATGAGAGCATGAAAAATAGAATTCACAGTGCAAATTTCAGCTATCAGATTTGTAGAGATAAAAGAATGTTGGCAAATCAGGAGGACTCACACTCTGGAGTAAATTGTTAGCGTATAGATCCAAATATCTGTGGCAAGCAATTTGATGGTATGGATTCAGCTTGCAAGAACGTACCTTGGCACTCGGCAACTTGATTTCTGTGAATCTGTTATAAGGTCACACATGTATGATATGACTCAATGCAATGATAGAACTCTTGTCTAGCAGGCCCAAGGCCTTGGGTTTGACCTCCAGCAACAACAACAACAAAAAGGAATTATTTACAACACTTTTTATTGATTTTGTTATTGTCTTGAGACAGAGGCTTGCGCGGCCCAGGCTTCTGACTTTCTATGGACCTGTGCTAATTAGCTTTAAAGGTCAATTTGCCATAACCTAGACTCACCAGGGGAGAATCTCAGTTGGCGGATTATCTAGATCAGGTTGGTCTGAGGGCGTGCATGTCTGGATGGTTAATTTTCCCAGCCCACTGTGGATGGCGCCACTCCAGAGCCCGGGTCCTGAACTGTGTAGGATGAAGAAAGCTAGCCAAACATGAGCATCAGCAGGCAGCAGGAGTGTTTCTGCTTCTCTCGGCTCTGTGATACGACAAGCTGCCTGAGTCCATGGCAACTTCCCCTTAAGGATGGATTGCAACCTGAAACTATTAAGCTACAGGAAACCCGCTCTTTCTCTATGTTGCTTTGGGTCAGCGGGCTGGCTAGTTTTAGGTCAACTTGACCCAAGCTAGAGTCAGCAGAGACGAGGGAACCTCAGCTAAGAAAATGGTCAAGCTGTAGGCAAGTCTGTGTGGCATTTTCTTAATTAGGGATTAGATGGTGGTGGTGGGGGGGAGCATGGGATGGGGCAACCCCATTATGAGTGGTGCCACCCTGGGCAGGTGAGTTGTGAGTTCTATAAGAAAGCAGTCAGAGCAAAATGTATGGAGCAAGCCAGTAAGCAGCATCCCTCCGTGGCCTCTGCATCAGCCCCTGCATCCAGGTTCCTCCCCTGTTTAAGTTGCTGCCCTGACTTCCTTCAGTGATGAACAGTAGCATGGAAGTGTAAGCCAAATAAACCCTTTCTTTTCCCCTCAACTTGCTTTTGGTCATGGTGTTTCCTTGGAGCAATAGAAACCCTAAGCCAGTCAGGATGTGTTGATCACAGAGACAGGAATGGATCTAGGATAGTAGCTGAGGTGAACTTTGAACTTCAGATCCTTCCATCTCTGCCTCCTGAATCCTGGGATTGAAGGCATCGCCATGACATCCAGGTTATGTTTTGCTGGGGGACTGAACCTAGGACTTTCTGCATTGTAGGTAAACACTACCAAGTGAACCACATCTCCAGTTCTGCTGTGCTTTTAAAATAATAGCAACAATGAGAGGCAAGCCACCCTTACATGCAAGGGAATAAACTGTAACCACAGGTGGGGATATTACTCTGTTGTGTAAGAGTATGAGGAAGCTCTAGGTAAACACATATACCATGATTTTCAAGATACTAAACATGAAGGATTCAAGAATGCATAGAAGAAATAGAATGTGTTTGCAGTGGCAAGTCAGTTAGCACACAGTACTTACAGAAAGACAGGAGGGAGATGGAGTTGTAGCTCAGTTGGTAAAGTGCACGCTTACTATGCACAAAGCCGTGGGTTCAAGCCCCAGCACACCCAAAAAGAGCATGATGGTGCACACCTATAATCCCAGAATCTAGGAGGTGGGAGCAGGACAACCAGAAGTTCAAAGTCATCCTCAGCTTCATAGCAAGTTCCAGGCCAGCTTGGCCTTCATGAGGCCCGATTAGAAGGGGCTGGGGGTGGGGAGCATTGTGTATATATATGGATATGAAGAGACATAACCTATGTCTACGAGTCAACCAGAATGGCATGGCAGCAGTTAACCTCCAGAGGGAGGTGAGGACGCTCTGGCACTTACCCACCCTGTGTAAAGAACCCAGTGTTTTAAGAGTGAAGAAAGCTAGCTGAGCAAAAGTGGCAGCAGGCAAGATGGGTGCGTTTGGCTCTCTCTGCTCCTGACTTCGGATGTGACATGACTAACTTCTTGAATCCCTGCGTCGACTTCTTCTCAGTGATGGACTTGTAACCTCCGAGGGTGGCAGGGAGCCACAGGAACTACTGTCCATTCAGTGGCTGTCAGTGGCAGGCACAGCAGGGCAATGGGGATGCAGGAGATGAGGAGACAGACACATGTCTGCCTGCAGGGAGCCCGCAGTCGAGTCAGCAAGATGAGCAACAAACATATAAAGCACATGTACAGACTTGTGATGGCCAGGCAGAGAGACAGATGCAAGGGAAGGAGATGGGGAAAAGGAAGGAAGAAAGGCAGGCAGGTGTTAAAAGAAAATGAAAATCAGGAGAGAGAAAGAGAGAGAGAGTAAATGGGCCATGATCTTATTTTAGATAGAGAGGTAGGTCATCCATGCAGACTCCAGCCATACAGATCTCTAGGGTAGAAACTCCAGGGTACAAGATGTGCCGTGGGCACTTCTGAGAAAGAGTGGGCAAGGGGAGGGAGGGGCATTGGGATAGCTACTGAGCTGTGTCCCCCTGTCAACCATTCTTCAGGAACCAGAACAGGCTCCTCAGCCTTTCAGGAGTGTGGCCAGTCCCTCCTGGATTCCCTAGGAAGACCTGTTCCCTTTTTCCAACCTCAGGCGAGAGGCCCAAATGGAACAGCACCAGCTTTGGAGCTATGCAAGGTAAGAGAGTTGGCACATATACTCAACTCTCAGCCAGGGTATGTAACCACTTCTCTTTTGAAATAACCTTCCAATCCCGAAGTGACACATCTCAGTGTCCCCATCCTCCAGTAACCCTCCCATCCCCACTCAGTTCTCCTAGAGAGCGTGTTATCTTAGCAGAATGCAAACGCCTTTACTAAAACTGGCTCTCCCCGACCTGTGTGGTCCAGAAACAGTCTTCTGTGATTGTCTTCCAAAAGATGGCTTGGCCCTGTGGGACCAGAACTTCCCCCAGAGTGAGTACTCTCTGTATGATGCGTGCTATGCAAACTCTTCGGTCACCCTGGGTCCTGGCTCTTTAAGACAACAGAGCCCCCAGGGGAAGTGTTGAGTCTTTTGTAATTGGACAGTTGGCTGCATCCAGCGGCAATGTTTACTGAGTACATCAGAAGCCAGCCCAGGGACCCTCGTGTTTGCTCAGTATCCGCACAGCAAATAGCAAGAGCCTCCCTTGAACGCATGGGTCAGAAAGGATTTTCCTCAAATCTAAGTGAGCCTCCAGGGTGACGGCTCATTCAGAGCTGTGGTGGACAGGGTGTCCTAGAAGACGGGTGCCAGGCTTCCTTCAGCTGGGTCGACCATCAACTGGCCTTTCTTCTCATTTTGTGTCCTGGTGACAGAGCCAAGCCTGGGAGACTGGAGGAGGACCCAGGCCAGTCTGGGATCTGTTTGGAATGAGAGCCCAAAGGGCAGCTGTAGGGAGCGGCAGGGGGCGGGGCAAGGAGGAAGGCCCACTAGCTGTGCTGAAAAGGAGACCCACAGCTTTTATGCACATGATTAGTGATGAGCTGGTTGCCTGGCAACTGCAGCCCCTTTCCCCCTTCTATCCATACCCCTCAGGCTGCATGTAATGTTTGTGACATTTTTCTTTTCACAGCAGAGACAGGGAGTCTGCCCCCTTCATTAGCAGAAGATGGTACCACCCCGGGTACTCCCCCCCCTCCCCACACACACCAGCTTGTTAGAAATCCTCTCCCTAAAGCATTTAATTATTAATTGCACATTGGGCTGATTGCTGTATCTAGATAGCCCTGCGGATAGTTCACAAAAATAAAATGCTTGGAGCGAGACCTGGCACATGGGAAGTGCTATATGAAAATTAGCTGAGAAATTAATGTTCTTAGGGGTGATCCCTAGGGCTGAGACCTCTTGGTCCAGGTTTGTTCTTTCCGCCATTTCTCAGACTCTCCCAAAGCCAGAGGCAGAAGAGCCCTTCAAAGTGCCTTCCCACACAGCTGCCTTTGTTTACAGCTGGGGAAACTGAGTCCCAATAGACCATTCACAACACCAGAGTCAGATGGAATGCAGATCTTCAATCTTCACTATACTTCCAGTTCTCAAAAATTTAGTGTGCCTGAGAGTGGACCTGCAGTCCATCAAAAATGCAGATTTAAGATTCCTCAAACTGTCTTTTACTCTCTATTAGTTTCCTGGGACTATAATGACTTACCTCAGACTTGGCCAATTTATCACCCACGGGGTTGGAGATCGGAAGTCCTAAAGTGAATTTTAAAGACTGAAAACGAGGAACCAGGAGCCCAAGTCCTTCCCAAGGCTGGAGGGGAGAATGTCACCTTTACCTTTAACAGCTTTGGGGCTGCTTATATTTCTTGCCGTGTGGGAAAGTCACGTGATCACAGGTCTGTGCGGGACATCTGCAGGTTCATTTGTGTTGTCCCGGCTGTGCCTCCACAAACAGATTCCGGCCCAGGTGTCTACGGTAGAGCCCCGGGAACTGCATGTGAGCCCCCACTGAGAACAGAGGGTCTCCTAGACAGTTAGGAAGTCCTGCCCGCCATGCTCCTTCCTCTTCGTAGGGAAGGCTGGTTTTCCAGTCCTTGGGTCCCACAGTCTGAAAGTGAGAGAAAAATATAACCCACTGCTGAAGTGTATGTGTGTGTGTGGGGGGGGGGGGCGGTGGTGGTGGAGGGGGCGGTGGTGGTGGAGGGGGCGCTCCTGTCTTGTAAATAGGAAACCAAGACTGATGGGCCCCTACTTCCATATGCACCCCAGGAAACCCAGAGAGACCCACCCACCCACCAAACTCTTTCCCTCTGGGAGATCTAAGCCTAGCAATCTGCCAAACACAATCAATCAATCAATCCAAACAAACAAACAAACAAACAAACAAAAACTATGCTCTTTTGAAGGTAGAGAAGTGAGATTCTCGGAGATCACCACGGTAGCCCAAACTAACCTCGAACTTCCCATCCTCCTGCCTCTGCCTTCCAAGTGCTAGGATTTCAGGCACAGGCCGCCACACCCGGCACTTTTAAACATACAGGAAGATGGATGTGCTAAATTAACTTCAAAAACATGAAGTAGTAACACTGGAGAATTCCCGGGAATTGTCTCTCAGAGCAGTGAAGGGAGCTGGGTATCTAAAAGGATGGGTGAGAGGGTGACGGGCCTGTTCCTGCTCAAGTCCCTAGAGGAAAATTGGAAAAACAAAGGAGCCCTCCCTCCGCTGCTGCGTGTGTGACCACTAGGGGGCGGAGTGTATCCAAGAATGGGAAAGCCACCTCCGCTTGCCTTTGGTTATGAGGGCGATTTTTAAAAGGCCCCGGCTTATAGTGTGAAGGGTCATTGCCTTTAATACAACCTTAGTCAATAGGTTTCTAATTGGGCTATTAATCTGGAAGTAAGTGTGACATCGGAACCCCAGAGGGTGGGGTGAGAGGGATACAGCCGTGACAAATGAGTAGCCTGCGGAGCTGTTTTTAAGGGTCAGCTCTCTCAGAATCTTTGTTCTCCTTCAATGTGAATTGACACCACTACCCCATCACTACCACTACCCAGCAACTTGGGACTTTGTCACAGAGCAGTAGGTTAAAAATAGCGACACATCAAATAATAATTCAGGAGTTTTCTGGTCTTTAGTCTCTGCAGCTAGAATGCAGCAAAAGTTATCAAGAGATTTATTTTTATTTATTTGCAAATGAATTCAATGGCGCTAACTAAGCTATGTGTGCCCTCAGATCTGCTGAGGTACAGAATCTGACTGAGGCAGGAGCACACGGCCATAGTTAGTACACACAGCACGCTGATTTCTTGCTTGGGAATTAACCCCAATAATGCGTAACTCAACCATCTGCAGGCAACATTTGGACCAATTTGAATTTAGCAGTGGCCTGTAGGCTCTTGGTGAGAGAGAATTATTAATGAGAATTCCTTAGACACACTAGGCACTGGGCTCTTTTCTTCTCTCTCTCTCTCTGTCTCTCTCCCCATCTTAGTTCCTGTCTTCCCATAGTCTTGAGCAAGCCTATCCCAGTGAGAAAACTTGGACCCCAGAATCTGGTCTTTCACCTATTCTGACTTAGCGGGTGTTTTAGAAAGCTCTCCATCTTCATTAGATCTGAAGACCTTAAGAAGAGACCTATGCTTCATAGTTCAACGGGGCCACAGAATCAAAGCCACTGTACTAGAGATGCCCGAGGCATGTGGGCCCATGCAAAGGGATGAAGTAAAGGGTGCCATCTTAAGATCTAAAGGGACCTGGCATTTCAGAAGAAAAGGTTTTATAAGTTAGAAATGAAAAGATGCTGAGAAGAAGAAGGAGGAGGAGGAGGAGGAGAAGGAGAAGGAGAGGAAGAAGAAGAAGGGAATTGTGTCCTGTTTGCTGAAGGTCCAGGGTACATGTTCCTGCTTAGAGGGACGCATTTGAAGCCTACAGATCTGTCAGAGGACAGGCATGCACTGGGCATAAAGACACACGTATCAATGACATATTGATATCAGCTGATGGGCAGCTGGAGAAGGAGCCCATGATTCCCAACAAATCAGGAGCCTACTGGGCACTGATGCTGGGGCCAGCCTTCAGGTAACATGATTAGCTGTGCAAACCACAATCTATACCCAGGGGAGCAGAGAAGGAGATAGACAAGGTGAAAACGTTTCTTTACTGCCATGCCCCAAACCTTCTGAAACCTGGAGTCTATATAGTCTATGAGAGAGGAGAAGAGGAAGAAACCGTCAAATCCAGGATACAGCTTGAATTTAAAATTGATGAGAAGCGAATCTCAACGAGAGAAATGATTCTGATAAGCAAAACAGTCAGACTGAGATATAGGTGGGAAGGGGCGACTCCACGGCATGATCAATAGATTAATCTGGAAGAAAGAACACACACACATTTCATGTTTATCTCCCCGGAGCTTTGACAATCTTCACTAACCCTGTTACTCCAAGGGAGATCAATAAATATCATATATTCTGCTGGAGGTGAAAGACCGGAGCCTGCCTTCTTCACACAGCCTGGATGGTTCTTCACGGGGCCATCCCTGGCAAGCTAACTGAGCCTCAGCCCTGGGATACTTGAGCTTGGATACTTGAGGGGAGAGAAGAACAGGGTGCCCCTCCCCCTACCACAAGTGTGGCTGTAGCTTTCTGCTGCTCTCACAAATATTTGGGGGTGGGGGGATATTTATCTCCTTAAGTGTCTTCCCTCAACTCAGAGCCCTCTGCCCGTGAGGAGTTAGGATTAATGCTTTCCTCTTCCCAACGTGTGTGTCCCCGGTTTAGACTTGACTCAGCTCTCTCTAGCTTCACATTTATACAGTAAGAACATGAATCGCAGACATACTGACGGCATTTCTTTGCCCCCGACTATAGATGAAGGCCATATAAATCCTCAGAGATGACAGCGTATACCTGTAACCCACAACTTGATAGACTGAGACAGGAGATCCACAGGTTCAAGACCAGCCACAGTGATTATCACTGTGTGATAAAAGTGACGTCACCAATGCATGGGCGCTTGGGTAACAGTATCTGGATAACCATTAAAGAGCATGTGGGAACACGGCCTTCAAAATCTCACCTCAGAGAGACATGGAACATGTGGCACCGCAGAACATTGCACCTTGGCATACCGAGGATCTTAGACTAAAGGAAGCTGAAAACAGAATACAGAAAGAAGGTCTCTCTGACAGGAGTACCTCCTGTTCCCTTCTCCTGCAGGATCCATAAGAACTGCAATTCTTCCTGCTCCTTCTCCCCTGAAGCAGAACCCCCTGCTCCTTGGAGAAGCAACATCATACAAGGTGGCCCAGAAGAATCTGAATAAAGAGATCTTTCTGAGTCTGTCTCCTCTGCCCCCGAGTTGCATACTTTAGATCAGAGCCCTCTGTTCTCCCATCATGCTCTGCACAACTGTCCACAGAAATACATAGATGTCCCCATTCCCTCATGTCTTCATTTCTAAAAGCTCACATATCATGCAAAAGCCTATGCTTAACATGTTAAATAAATTCGATTTTTTTTTCTAATTTATTTCTGTCATAGGGATCACTGCCATGAAGCAGTGATGGGTGAGGAAAAAACACTACGTTTTCTCCTTTACATGTCTCGTCAATCTGGATGTGGTGGCACACACCTTTGATTGGACACTTGGGAGGCAGAGACAGGTGGAAAGATATCTGTGAGCTTGAGGCTAACCTGGTCATCGAGGTGAGAGCAGGGTGGGCATGGTGCAGGAGAAGCTGAGAGTTCTACATCTTCATCTGTAGGCTGCTAGCAAAATACTGCCTTCCAGGCAGCTAGGGTGAGGGTCTTAAAGCCCACACCTACAGTGACACACCTACTCCAACAAGGCCACACCTACTAATAGTACCACTCCCTGGGCTGAGCATATTCAAACCATCACGTATTTGTAGACAAAAATGAAAAGAACTGTAAAGGAGAGACTAGAGGATGTGATGGCCCTGTGATTTGGCAGTGTGGCCATGTCACTGAGCTGTAGCTCTCCTTTGTTCTTCCTCCCTCCTCTACATAGTGAGTTCCAAATCAGCCAGGGCTACATAGTAAGACCCTGTCTCCAAAAAAAAAAAAAAAAAAAGAAAAAAAAAAAAAGAAAGGAAGGAAGAGGGGAGGGGAGGAAGGGAAGAAGGAAGGAAGAAAATAAGGAGGAACTCATAGACCATAGAATGGACACATAGAGACTTAAATGAATGTTTATCAGACCTTAGAATTTGGGGGTGGGGTGGGAGTTTATTAGTATAAAAATAAAGAAATTAACAAATTATAAATTTCAACATATAAATGTTTTAAATGCATACCAAAACCCCCAAAAAACAAACAAACAAAAACAAAACAAAACAATGATGCAAAATGTCATGGGCTGGGGAGGTGGCTGTAGCAGTTGCTGCACAGATGTGAGAAGCTGAGTCTGTAATCCCAGTGCTTCTGCCCTGGTGGGTAGAGACAGAAGAATCTCCAGAAACTGCTGGGCCTGGTAGCCACACCTGTCACAGCAGGTGTGAGTATGGGGGTGGGGGTCAGAGGACAGCTTACTGGATGAGATAAAGAATGTCTAGCTTTACTTGTGGAGCCCTATTCCAACACCCCCACCCCACCCCACCCCATCCCCTCCCCCCATCTCCCCCATCCCCCCCCCCCATTAGGCTTTTTGACTGTAACACTTTGTGTCGGAAGAGAATGGAATAGCATCCAGCAACTCAGGAAACACAACAAGCTGGGTAACTTTGTGGCATTAGTAAAGCACTCCAGAGTAAAGATTCCTTCTGAAAGTCCACGAAAGGAAAGGAAAGGAGAGTGAAAACGACCAACCAAAGACACTGGGTTAAGCATTGCTTTCCCCCAGCATTTGTCAGCGTCTGGGTTCAGTCTCCAGCATCGGGTGAGATGTTGGTGAGAGCTGAGATCAGGTTCTCACATGAAGTTATGAGACTAGGAATAGGAGACAGCGTAGCATGGCTGTGAGTAATGAAAGCAAGCCAGCAAGCCAGAAAGACCGACTCCGACTTTAAAAAAAAAAAAAAAAAATGTGTAAGAACACAACAACAAAAATCCAAAGGGAAGAAAATTATAATGTACTATTGGGATGAACAGAAATACTTTAAGAGAGTTACACAAACCATGAAAGAACCATGAAAAGGAGAAAGAGAAAAATTCAGAAACATCACAACCCAAGATATAAACATGAACATAAAATTAACTTCAGCGGACCCAGTAAATAAATACAATGGTAATGCATGATGAGAAATAAAAAGGGAAAATAAGTGGAAAATTTTCAGAAGAAAGCAAGACAGAGATAATACTTGAGGCTGAATGATTATAAGCAAAGAAGACGCAATATATGGATAAGAGCTGTGCCCAAAGGCAATACCAAACAAGACCACCGAAGGACTGGTGGATGCAAGAGCTTAAGGGGTTTTCTGAAGTAAAGTAAGTTTGAACATACAGATTGAAAGAAGAGACTAGGGATGGTGAGACGGCTCAGCGGGTAAGAGCACTGACTGCTCTTTTGAAGGTCCTGAGTTCAAATCCCAGCAACTACATGGTGGCTCACAGCCACCTGTAATGAGCTCTGATGCCCTTTTCTGGTGCATCTGAAGTCAGCTACAGTGTACTTATGTGTAATAATATTTAAATCTTAAGAAAGAAAGAAAGAAAGAAGAGAGAGAGGGAGGGAGGGAGGGAAGAAGGAAGGAAGGAAGAAAAAGAAAGAAAGAAAGAAAGAAAGAAAGAAAGAAAGAAAGAAAGAAAGAAAGAAAGAAAGAAAGAAAGAAAGGAAGGAAGAAAGAAAGGAAGAAAGAAACTATTAAACCTCTTGAACCATGGTATTGGTTGACATAACATAGTAAATTTTGGGGGCCTTAAGAAAAAAAAGATAAAAGTCATGTACTACATACATATCACATGACTTTCAGTGGAATGTAGATTTTAGTCAGTTTTTTTTAAAATTGTATCATTTCATGTGGGATAAAAAATAGAGAAGACCCATTAAGATACTCAATCTGTGACATTCAAGTATATGTTAAAAAAAAAAAAAAGAACGTATTATTCTTCCAAAACTCCTGAGGAAATGTATCAGAGAATAAGCTTCAGATGCCAAGATCACTAGAACTGGTGGGAAGCATTAAACAGATAACTATTTTGTCTTAGTTATGGTTTTACTGCTGTGAACAGACACCATGACCAAGGCAACTCTTACAAGGGACAACATTTAACTGGGGCTGGCTTACAGAATCAGAGGTTCAGTCCATGGTCATCAAGGTGGGAACATGGCAGCATCCAGGCAGGCATGGTGCAGGAGGAGCTGAGAGTTCTACATTTTCATCTGAAGGCTGCTATTGTAATACTGCCTTCCAGGCAGCTAGGGTGAGGGTCTTAAAGCCCACACCCACAGTGACACACCCACTTCAACAAGGCCACACCTATTAATAGTGCCACTCCCTGGGCTGAGCGTCAAACCGTCACGTATTTGTAGACAGAAATGAAAAGAACTGTAAAGGAGAGACTAGAGGGTGTGATGACCCTGTGACTTGGAGGTGTGGCCATGTCACTGAGGATGTGATGACCCTGTGACTTGACGGTGTGGCATGTCACTGAGCTGCAGCTCTCCTTTGTTCTTCCTCCCTCCTTGGTTTAAGCCAGGGTTCATTATGCAAAGGATAAGAATACAACCCTTGCTCCAGAGAATGGGGAATAGGCTGATGGGCAGGCAGCAGTGGGAGAGAACTTAGGAGTCAACTTGAAAAGTCCCCAGTGGTCAAAAGTCAGAATTCTAATTTCAATAAGAATAATGGCTGCTGTGGATTTTAACGCTTCAGATATATTTATAGTAATCAATTCATCACACTATAAGACTAAATGGTCTCCTTTGGAGAATTACAGGGCATCGAGCCATTGTTTTGTAAAGCTGATAAAAGGAAGGAAATGAAAGCATGCCTGCGTAAACTGGAATGAAAGCTTTCCCTGGGTAAACGTTCAGTGGGTAGCTATGAGTAGATGAGAGAATGTGTGTGCTCTATAGCAGAGATTCAATAAATAAGACAATAATTATACTATTGCCATAGTGTAATTCAGATGGATTAATGGATGTTTATTGCACATTGATGCTGCTAATATTAAAAAGCAATGAAAGATACTGTCTGTAGACCTAAGCCTGCTCAAGCTTTTAGATCCATTGGCAGAAAATGCCCAGGACAAAGGAATGTATTGAGTTGTCCCATAAATGCACAATTGTTAAAATCCAGAAGGTGGGAAACTCTATACATTAAAAGGCCCAAAATTCTTCCTTCCTCCCTACCTTTCTTCCTTCTTTCCTTCCTTTGAAATTCTAGTCTCACTGTGTTACCAAGGATGGTCTCAGAATCCAGCTTTAGCTTCCCAGAGGCTCGGGCTGTATCACCATCATGGGCTGTAGACAAATGTGTATCACCATACATGGCTAAAAACCCAAGTTCTTAAACAAGTACATTAGAAGCAAAGAAAGGCTCAGAGGGGCAAACAGCAGATTAGGATACTTAGATGATGTATTAGAAATGAAAAGGCTACAAAGCCTATGGATTAAATGTATAAATAGCAAACATATGTGAATGAATTATTATTATAATCTTCTGAGGATGCAGAATCTGTGTGTATGTATAGTCAAAATGGTGTTTAACATTTGAAAGATGGAAAGATAATTAATACCTGTGGTAAGATTTCTGGGTGCTTACCAAAGTCCTATTCCTCAATCAGGGTAGGAGATTCAAGGGTGTTTAGCTTCGAATGGTTCACTAAAATACACGTTTATTTCATATTGTTTGATTGCATTTTACTTTTCATTGAAAATAAATCTAAACAACAACAAAAAAATGACACCAAAAACAATAGTCCCGAGCCTACCGATGGGCAAGCCCAGGCAAACTGAACTTAGTTAACCCAAGAAATGAGGGATGGTTTGTTAGACTGAAACCTTTGGCTTCTATTACCTAACACAGCTTGATATGCCTCAGCTATCTGAAAGCTCTTGCTGCATCCTAAGTCTTGAAGAAGCCAAATACCATTTTCCTAGGTACCATCATAGTCCATGCTGGCCCTGTGACTCAGAGATAAAAATAAGTGGCCCTCAGGGAATTTTGCTATGGGACTCCTGCCAAAGACTTTCAAACTAGCACGTGAAGAGATGCTTGCTCTTTTTGGCTCTGCCCATCTTGTGGTCTTGAATTTAGCTTATGTGGCAGTGTGCTGCTTTGAGTCACTTTCCACAGGAGACAACAAGGATGGAGAGGCAGCCTTCTGAGGACATTGCAGTGGAGAGAAAAAGAGAAGAATCTGAAGACTTGGTTCATTGTGCCTCCCTATAGGTCGGGTTACCCAAGCATGAATATCCCCAGCGTTCGTTTGTTTTTCTGTGACTTGTTCTTGGCTTCCTAGCACTTCTACATTGGCTTTTAAGGATATTCCTGACTTTAGCCTGGTGGATGAACCATTTCCACCAATTTAGCATGAGAAAATAATCCAAATTACAGGCAGAGAGACTCTGTCATTACCTGCAAAAATAGAAGACAATCTAGGAATTCAATATAGATGAATTATCAAATAAAATATAAATATGGTGATGAATTATACATCCAGTAACATTCATGTTTTGAGAGACTGTTTAGTGTTATATAAAATATTCATGTTTGATTAAAAAAACATATAAAACTATATGGGCGACACCAGAGAAAATGGCAGAACACAGACCTCCAAAATTCTCTCCCATTACAAGTAGTGGGAAAACTGGCAAAATTGTCAGTATCAACCGGAGGATGTTAATTCAAGAAGAAAGGCTAAATTCCAGTCATTCAAAGCTGGGAGCGCTGTGGCATTTTTCATTTGCCCTGTTCTCATTCTTGCTTTTTTCAGTAGAAATTTGTGCCCTGGCAGTCACCAGATGGGTCACCACAGCTTTGGGACACTTCAAAGCCCCATGCCGAGGAAATAAAATTATGTCCAGTCAAAGTCACTTAAAAGAGCCCACGCACAAGGCCATCCATCTGCATGTGGCTTGACCTAGAGGTCACCCAGTGTGAACAGCCTTTCGAAGAGTCTGTGACAACTGTGATGTCACCGGCCGCCTCCAGCCATGGATGATAATCAGATCAAACACTTAGGCCAGCTGACTAAAATACCCAGAGTGAAAAAAAAAAAAAAACATCTAGAGAATGAGATGTCTGTGGGGGCTTTTCGAAGCACTGGCATATTTGTGGGTCTCTAGACGGTAGCATCCATGCATAAGGTTGTGCGCATGCCCAAAGGTATGTGAACAGAGGAAAAGATGAGGAGGGAATAAGTTGCCACCTCCATGAACCTTGGGACGCCGGAAATAGTAAGTGAAGGCTGCGGTAGAACTGTACAGAGGCTGAGAAAATCAACCCCAGCATGCGCACAGCTCCCCCAGAGAAGAACCAGGAAGCTGGGTGTGGTAGCGCATGCCTGTGATCCCAGCACCCAGGAAGCAGAAGCAGGCAGATCTCTGTGAGTTCAAGGTCAGTCTTGATTACATAGCAAGTTCTAGGCCGGCCAGAGCTACAGAGACCCTGTCTCAAAGACCAAAAACCAAACAGAACCAAAGAATGATGGGAGAGTCACGCAGCCCAGGCATTTAAACAAAGTGTCTATTAGCTAATTGTCTAAACAAACAGTCTAAACACATAAACAAATTGTCTAATTAGCTAACCACTAAGCTAGGCAGAGGTTCTAGCAGCCACATACAGCAAACAGGCAGATTTTACACTTAGTTTGGAACAGTGACTGTACAAACTAACCAACGACAGCAATCTCAAACAGAAACAAAAATAAGGGAGTATGGAATATATGATTCCTGGTAATGACTTCATGTCAAATACCTGGGTTTTCTACTATATTTTGTTTCCATTGTGTGTACATGGCATGGGGTTCCTTGGGGACATTTTCATATATGTATAAAATGTATTTTGAGATTATTTCCCCCCACATACATACACACACACCATGTTTCTTCCTCTTTTTCATTCTTCTCCGTTCCAGTTACTCCCTTGTTCTAGACAGGTGGCTTTCACTCTCCCAACGCATGCCCATTCATGACTCTATGTAAAAATCTAAGAATCTCAAAGAAAGGGTATGCTATCCTTATTATCAGTGATTGGCTAAATTTACTTAATATGATTATCTACAGTCCTACAAATAACTTTGCTCTTCCTTATGGTGGGAAAAAAAATCCATTGTGTGTACCACGTGCCACATTTCCTTCCTCCCTTTCTCCACTATGGATACCTGGGTTGGCTTACTTAGCTACTGTGGGCAGTGCTGCAATCAACACCGATGGGTAAGCATCTCTGTGGTCTGTGAATGTAGAGCTCTTTAGACAAATACCCTGGAATGGCATAGCTCTGTTCTATTTGTTCTATTCTATTCCACCAATCCAGGTGTTGGGCTTTGTGCTGGTGCCATGTTACTCTCTAATGTGACTTGACATCAGGTATGGTGTAATTCTGCCATTGTTCTTTTCATTGAGCATTGCCTTGGCTAGCCAAGGTCTCTTGTACTTCTGTACCAATTTTAAGATTTTATTTTCTATTTCTGGGCTGGTGTCATTGGAATTTTGATGGCAGTTATATCAAATTTGTAGATTGCTTTCGGAACTATGGCCACTTTCAAGATATTAAGTCTTCAAATCCATGAGCATGGGAAGTCTTTTCATCTTCTAGTGTCTTTGATTTCTTCAATATTTTGAAGTTTTCATTATAAGTTTCATTATAAGTTTTCATTATGTTCTTGGTTACATTTATTTTTATTTTATTATTATTATTTTATTCTTGGCAATTTCAAATGGGCTTCTTTCCCTGGATTCTTTTTAAGCATTTTTAAATTGACCTATAAGATTTCTGCATGATAATTTTGTATCCTGCCATCTTGTTGAAAGTATTTATTAGTTCTAAGAGTTTCCTGGTAGAGTCTTTGAGGTCTCTTATGCCTAGAATCATACCATCTGCAAATGAGGCTTCCTGGACTTCTTGCTTTCCTAATTATGTTCCTTTTGTTCCCTTCTCTTATTTCACTGCTACACATAAGACTTCCAGCACAATCCCAACAAAGAGCAGAACATGTGGACACCCTTGACTAATTCCTGATTTTAGTCGAAATACTTTGGGATTTTCTCCACTTATTACAATGTTGTCTATGCATTTGTCAAATAGAGCCTCTATTGTGTCTATTGACTAATGTTTTCTCCCTCAGTAGTCTCTTCAAAGTTTTTACTAGCAAAGAGAGGTTGGGTCTTGTCAGAAGCCTGTCTGGCATCTACTGAGATGATCCTGGGATTTCTGTCTTTGCATCTGTTTATGCAGCATGTGACACATATTGATGTCCATCTGTTGAACTATCTTTGCATTTCCAGAATGAAGTCAACTTGATCATACTTAGTGAACTTTTTGAAACCAGTTTGCAAGTGTTTTATTGAGAACGTTTGCATCTATGGGCACCATGGAGATTGGTCTATAATTTTCCTTTTTCACTGAGCCCTGATCTGGTTTTGGTACCAGCATATTTCTGCTTTGTAAGAAGCGTTCAGTCGTGGTCCTTCCTGTTTGTGTGTAACAATTAGAGGAAGCATTACTGTTAACTTCCCAGTGATCTGGTGGACACCAGCAGCAAATCCGTGTTTGTTTGTTTGTTTTAAATTACTTCTTTGATCACATTGCTTATTATAGGTCTGTTTATGTTGTTTCTCTCACCTTGATTTAAATGTAGTAAGTCATGTGCATCTAGAAATTCACCCACCTCTTAGGTTTCTCAACTCAGTGGAACATAAGTGTTTCTATGAGGCCACATGATAGTTTTCTGGTGCTCACTGGTATGCACTGCAATGTTTCTCCTAACTTAATTAATTTTATTAATTTGGGTCATCTCCCTCTTTCCTTCAGTGAGTTCGGCTAAGGGATTGTCCTCTTACCTCTATTTCTCTTCTCTTCTATTTCTCCGTGAGGACTTTACACATCTGGGGCTATTTTGTTGATTAGATTTTCCTGTCGGCTATATTTTTTCAGTTGAAGTGTTTGAGGTGTTTGACTGAGGCTGGGTTGTGGTAGAGTTGAGCTGTGTAGTTCAGAGTTCAACCCTCAGGCCATATGCATAGGTGCTAGGAGTGCTCTTCTAGATGACACTAAGAGTAAAATGTTAGCGGAGGAAGGAAACCCAACTGCTGCACAGATCCACTATGAAGTATCAAGGAGCCAGGTACGAAGTCGCTGCTTTAGCTTCAGTGACTATTGGGTGTGTAAAGGAACAAAGGTAGCTTGGTGTGTACAGGATCTCAGTCACTGTGTTTAGGGATGGTAGGGAAGTAAGACAGGATTGAGATTGAGGGAAAACAATCAAGGTGGGAAAAGCAGCCAGAAGAGATGGAGAGATGTTGGAGTATGGTTAGGGCTCACAAAAGGGAAAGATTAATAATCCATGATAGATTAAAATTATATGTAATACATAAAATATACATATAATATATATTTACAATTATATGCATGCATATATATATATATATATATATATATATATATATATATATATGGATGAGAAGAGAAAGAGAAAATGAGTTAGGAATGAGACGAAATGGTGTGAGTTGTATACAGGAAAAATAGTAGCTTCTAACTAGTAGAATGTGTGGAAATGCACACAGAGCAACCACACAGCATAACTGAGGGATGAACAAGCTAAAGCAGGACTATCCAGAGCATCTTCTGCAGCCACGATAGAGATGGCTCAGTGGTTAAGCATGTGCAGCTCTTGCAGAGGACCCAACCTCAGTGCCAGCTCCTGTGACTCTAGCTCTAGACTCTGGAGTCGAGCCCAGCGCTTCTCAACCTTTAATGCTGAACCTTTAACCCAGTTCCTCAGGTACCAGTGACTCCCAACCATACAATTAGTTTTGTTGCTACTTTATAACTGTAATTTTGCTACTGTTATGAATTGCAATGTAAATGTTTGCGTTTTCCGATTTTGTGAATGGGTCATTTGACGAGCCCAAGGGGTGGGGAGGGATGGGGGAGTGGTGGGGGCTTTTCAGCCCAACTGTGGAACAGGCAGCATACAGCAATCGTATAAGATCTTGGGGAAGTCTCTGTTCCATACTTTATCTCCATATTTGCTCCTGTGAGTATTTTGTTCTCCTTCTAAGAAGGACTGAAGCACCCACACTTTGGTCTTCCTTCTTCTTGAGCTTCATGTGGTCTGTGAATTGTATCTTGGTTATTTGGAGCTTTCGGGCTAATATCCACTTATCAGTGAGTGCATACCATGTGTGTTCTTTTGCAATTGGGTTACCTCACTCAGGATGATATTTTCTAGTTCTATCCATATGCCTAAGAATTTCATGAATAGTACTCTATTGTGTAAATGTGCCATATTTTCTGTATCCATTCCTCTGTTGAGGGACATCTGGGTTCTTTCCAGCTCCTGGCTATTATAAATAAGGCTGCTATGATCATAGTGGAGAGACTGTCCCACTTGGGGATTTACCCCATAAACAGTTACCAAACTCAAACATTATAGTGGATGCCAAGAAGTGCATGCAGAAAGGAGCCTGATATGGCTGTCTCCTGAGAGGCCCTGCCAGAGCCTTACAAGTACAGAGATGGATGCTTGCAGCCAACCATTGGACTGAGCTCGGGGTCCCAAAGAGGAGTTAGAGAAAGGACTGAAGGAGATGAAGGGAATTGCAACCTCACAGGAAGAACAACAATATCAACCAACCAGGCCCCCCATCCCCCAGAGCTCCCAGGGACTAAACCATCAACAAAGGAGTACACATGGCTACAGCTGCATATGTAGCAGAGGATGGCCTTGTCATGCATCAATGGGAGGAGAGGTCCTTGGTCCTATGAAGACTGGATAGATGCCCCAGTGTAGGAGAATTGAGGGTGGGGAGGTGGGAGTGGGTGGGTGGGTGGAGGAACACCCTCATAGAAGCAGGAGGAGGGAGGATGGGATAGGGGGTTTCTGTGGAGGGGAGACTGGGGAAGAGGATAACATTTGAAATGTAAATAAAGAAAATATCCAATTAAAAAAAAAGATCTTGGGGAAGATAGAACCAGCAACCTCTGTCACTTAGATGGCCAAGGAGGTTGGCAGGGGCTGGCTAATCCAGGCTAACTGGTAAATTGAGGGCAGGAGATTCTATGCTCAACAATTATGTTTGTAGGCAAATTCTAAAGTAATAAAGCTGTCTGAATGTTTCTCATCTGCAGAGCAAAGGTGGGTAGAAAGAGAAGCCTGGTCAGTGATGGAGGCTCAGAGGAGCTGAGCCAGGAGGAACAAAAGGAAGCTGGGAGGGGCAGGAATGGGGCAGGCAGCAGCTCCAGGGTTGCAGCTCTCGGGAAAGGAGGGAGTGTGCTTTTAAAAAAAAAATTACAAACAACAACAATGTGTGTCAGTGCAGGGCAGGCTGAATCTATCCATGGCTCGAATGGTAGGTGGGAGAATGCAGCCAAGGATGAGCCACGGAGCTTGGTCTGACCACCGATAAGTGAAAGAGAACTTTTTAGAAATGGTATGGAATGCCTGCGAAGGAGGAGGGATAACAGTGTGGGGGAAGGGATCAAAGCTCAATTTTGAATGTCAAGTTAGGAGTGATTATGGTCCCCCATGGGAACATCGATGTAGTGTTGATGGCGTATATCTCAAGGGGCAAAGGAGAAATTCGGAGTGGAGGTGTAAAATTCGGCATTATCAACACAAAAATGTATGGCAAGATCTGGATCTAGATAAAAAGTCCTACCAGGGCCTGAGTGCAAAGATGAACAAGCAGACGCCTGCTGCTGGTGTAGCTCAGTGTATAGAGCTCCGGCCTGACATACAGGAGGCCAAGGGTTTGGTCTCCAGCACCACCATCCAATGGATGGGTAGAGACTCACAGGTCTGTAATGGAATCCCAGACACCCAGAGGTGTGAACTGGAGGATCAGGACTTCAGCCTCGCCCTTGGCCTCAGCCAGTTAGAGGCCTATCTGGACTGCGTTAGACTACATCACAGCAGCAAAAGAAAAGCTAGGCAAGAGGAGCCCTGGGGATGAAGGTGTAAAACCCTCTGATGTTCAAAAGCCAGGAAGAGGAGGAAGAAATCTCAAAAAGGGAGAGGGAAGAAGGGCAATCCATTGAAAACAGAGTCATGAAAGCTGGGGAGTCCCAGAGATGGAGGGAAGAGATGGCTTCCCAGAGAGGGACGCAGGAAGCTTGTGTCGAGGACAATTTCAGTGTGCCAGTCTCCTGGCCAAGGGTGCTCTCTTATGACCCCTTCACATTCCCGAGGAAACCTTTCCTGTGCGCTGTGAGCCTTGGGGGAAAGTTAACAAGAGTGAGAGTTCTTATGTACATGGAATGCTGTGTCCAAAGGCCACCCCTATATCTTCCTACTCTTGGGTCCCTTGAGACATTGCAGCTGAAGTCACTGGCTACAGGTGCCCTTCAAGAAACGGAAACTTTTAAAGATCACAGACTGCCCAGTGTCTTGGGCCTCGTCCCTACAGTCCCCATCCAGCTGATGGGTTTTTTTTTCCTCTATCTCTGTTCTGTTGAAGACAACTTCACACCAAGTGTTGTATCGTTCCTGCTTCTACTGTGTCTTGCACCCGTTAAATGTTTTTTCCCTCTCTCTCCCCTGCTGACAAGATCCCCTCTCGTCATTTAAATTGCAGCTTTACATTCATCTCCATTTCCTGCCACACGCTGCCAAATTGGGAAATGTCTATTAGTCACTCTGTTAAAAAAAAAATTTTTTTTTTGAGTGTCGGCTCTACAGAGCACTGTCATCAGCGGCGCACAGTACACTAATAATTATGACACAGGCTTTGTCTTCAGATTCTATTCAAAGGCAATTCTGGAGAGGGAAGGAAACTAAGTGTGTGAAATGACAGGTAGTAAAACTAGACAATAAATCACATTTTTAAAAAAATCACCATCAAATTCTATTGATGTCCAGTGGGAGGAAAGGAAGATAGCGTTTGGGCAGGGCCATGAACAGATGAGCAGGATTTAAATTGGAGGGAAGGAAAGAGGTGGACAATCTAAAATAAAAAATAAATGATGTCTGGATGTCAGGGAGGTCCATGGAAAGGTAAACCCATAGTGGATGACAGGATGTAAGTGACTGGAATTGAACAGGGGGTGCTCAGTAGCTTCTCAATAATGTAAAAGCGGTGTTGGGAGAGGAACTCAGAAGCCTGGGTCAGGATGAAGAACTAGAAGTCAGAGAAACCAGTCACGAGCCTGGGGTAAAGCTGGCACAGAGCACAAGTACTAGTATTCCACAGGGCATTTCTCATCAACCAGCCCCACGCAGCAGTGCCCAGGGGCTTCCAACTACCAGGCATTTAACCAACATATAGAAGACACTTTCAAAAGACACTTTCAGCAACCATGATTGCAAGGATCGTAGGACATATGAGCCAGGAAGGGGGACAGAGTCCAGATATATATCTTTCAAAATATATTATCTTTCACAACATCACACAGTAAAGCCCCACAAGTGATGGATTTCAAAGGATGGACCCAGAGACAGGCTTGCCAGGGAAAGGTACCTTATTTGGGGATGAAGACAATATTCCCAGGGCTATCACGAGCAGGCACATGTCCAGCAAGCAGGAAGGGAGGCCTCTTTTGACACAGAAAGGAACTTTCTCGAGAACCCCCTTACAGTGAGTGATGTCTTAGCTGGTGTCTCATTCCTATAAAGAGACACCATGGCCACAGCCACTCTTATAGAGGAAAATATTTAATTGGGGCTGGTTTGTAGATTCCGAGATTCAGTCCACTATCATCAGGGCAGGAAGCATGGCATTGTGCAGGCAGACATGGTGCTGGAGAAGGAGCTGAGAGTTCTATATTTTGATCCACAGGCAGCAGGGGGACACACTGGCCAGACTTGAGCTTATAAAACCTCAAAGCCCTGCCTCGGCAGTGATGCACTTCCTCCAACGAAGCCATACCCACTCCAACAAGGCCACATCTCCTAATAGTGACATTTCTTGTGGTCCAAGCATTCACACACACGAGTCTCTGGGGACCGTCCCTATTCAAACCAACACAAGTGATCACTCTTCAGTGTCAACTTGACTGGGTTTAGAATTACCTGGAATATACACCTCTGGGCGTGCCTGGGTGGATACTTCCAGAGAAGTTTAACTGAGGAGGGAAAACCTACCCTGAATGTGTGTAATACCATCCCTTGGGCTTGGATCCCAGACTGAATGAAACCTGGGGGAAAAAGAGCAAACTTAAAAGCAACCATTACTTCTCTCAGCTTCCTCACTGTGGATACAGCGTATCCAGCTGCCTCGAGCTCCCGCCACCACGCCATCCTTTCTTGATAATCTGTACCCTCAAACTCTTCCTTAAGAATCTTCTGCCACAAGCTGGGCATGGTGATGCATGCCTTTAATCCCAGCACTTGGGAGGCAGAGGCAGGCAAATTTCTGAGTTCGAGGCCAGCCTGGTCTACAGAGTGAGTTCCAGGACAGCCAGGGCTATACAGAGAAACCCTGTCTCAAAAAAAACAGAAAAAAAAAAAATCTTCTGCCACAACAGTAAGAAAAGCAATGAGTAAGCCCATCAGACTTCTTAGAGCCCTTTCCTTGCCATTGGTAATCTGTCATCCTGGGCTGCAAGAGAAGCTGACAGAGCAGACATTGCAGATTGTACACCGGAAGTGTGATGTTGACCACAGGGGAGGAAAGGGAAGGGGTTTTACCCCGCCCCCCCCAAAAAAAACCCAGTGAAATACTAAACACAGACTTATTTTGCAGACATTGTTTCAGGTTCAAATTACTTCCGAATGACTTCTAGTACATTAAGCAAGGTAGAAATGACCCGTGAAGTGGGGCTTGGGGGGAGAATATGCCTCCCATTCCAGAATCTTCCAATTCCACCCCTCCCTGCAGCAGCACTGGATCTTGGTTTGAAACCTTGTTAAAAGGTTTAATAAGGAAATGCTGTGCTGTCTGGAATCGGGGAGAATGTGAAGTTTAACTTCTGTCTGGGAAGTGGTAAACTGTAAGAAAGTTGACTTTGAAATTTGTCAGATAGGTCAGGCCTATTTGTAGCTTTTTAAAAAAGGCCTGAAATCATGGGGCTGACAGGAAGCGAAAGGGAAGCAGAAGCAGCCTGTTCCTCCTCCCTAAAACTGCATCAAGTCCAAGTCTTAGAATAAAATAATTTTCATTTTCTTATTTCTTATCCTAGCCAGCATTTGGATCTAGACTTGAGTTCCTTGGGGGGACACATCGTCATTATGCAAGATAGGAAAAGGAAAGAAGCCCATGATTTTTTAATGCTATATTTATGAACCAAATAAATATGTAATTATAGCTAGAAACGGGGAAAGGGCAGGCAGTAGGAAGCAACGGAAAAACTGCTGGCCTGCTGTATTAGTTGTTCTCTTTGCTGCTCGCACCAAATGCCTGTCAAGACACGAGGGTGGGAGAGATGGCTGAGAGGTAAGAGCAAGTGTGGCTTTCCCAGAAGACCTGGACATGGTTCCCAGGACCCAGGGGACCCACCACTGCCTGTAATGCCAGCTCCAGAGAATATGATGACATCTCTTCTGGCCTCTGCAGGCATGGGCGCACACGTAGTATACACACAGAGAGACATACACACCTACACATAAATCAGAATAGATAGATAGATAGAGAGATAGATAGATAGATAGATAGATAGATAGATAGATAGATAGATAGAGAGAGAGAGAGAGAGAGAGATAAAAGAGAAGCAATTTAAATAAGGAAAGCTTTCTGAGGACTCACAGTTTATGAAGAGAGTCCACAAAAGCTGGAAAGGTGTGGTAGGAGGAGGGACTGCTATGGTGCTGGGAGCTTGTTTACGTCTGGACAAGTCAGGAAGCAGAGGATGTACAATGCCTGTTCGCTGGCCTTTTCATGTCCCCAGCCCATGAAGTGGTACCATCTACATTCAGGGACCGTCCTCCCTCCTCATTTAAACTCTTGAAATGCCCTCACTAACACCCTCAAAGATTAGATTCATTAATGCCGTTATTGGATTAATTCTTAATCCAATCAACTTGACAATTAAAATGAACAGTTGTGAATCCACCCCATCCCCCACTTGCCAGCTTATACCCAACACATCACCTTTCACAATTATAAAACACACACAAAAAAAGTTGCAGGGCTGGTGTGTGTGTTTTATAATTGTTCACAAGAAAGAGACTGCCTTGAGTTCCAAAGAGACATTGGATGAAAATTAGAGACGTTTGAAGCTGGGATGTACACATTTGCCTATGTGGACCCGGATGGGACCATTCTGGTTTAAGGTGATGTGTTGGGTATAATATAAAAAGATACTCTGTTCCCAAATTTTAAAAATATAAGGAAATAAATAATTTAAATAAGTTAAGCTGCGTACCTCCAATATGTCGTAACATAGAGTAAACATTTCCATTCTAAAAGAGAGGAAAAGAGGGTTCAGCTATTAAAGCACAAATGAAAGTGAGCCAGGAACCCAGAGGGGCGAACACCAAGCCTTGCAGCCCCACCATGTTCAGCAGTTGGTGCTCAAAACTGCATTGTCTGTGCTACATGGGCCCAAGTAGCCCTTTACCCACAGCTCTGTTGCTGGCAGTACCCTCGGCTTCTCTCTTGGGGTTACTTGAGTCAGTGGCTACAGCTTTTCTTGGTGAGAATCCCTTGTTTTTTGGCGGCTCCAATAACCTTGGTGTCTACTGCAAATTAGGCTCTCCTTCAGCACTGGCAATGACCTGTCAAGGTCTCTTCTCAGGGAATTTGACTTTGCTATACATTTCCTGGCCTTAGTGGCTTTCTGGAATCTTGACAAAAGCTTGTGTGACCCCATAAATTTTGCATTTGTATACCTGCAAGACCAGCACCCTGTAGATGGCACCGCCAAATCCTGTTGCCAACTTGAGTTGTAACATGGACCCCTTTAGACCATAGGATGATCCAAAGGCTGCCTTGTGCCTTCACAGCTGAACCTAGGGAAATAGTTTCCAGTAAGATACTCGCCAAAAAAAAAAAAAATTAATTATTTAGCCACTATTCTTCCAAAGGACTTTCCATTGTCATACCCTGGAGCTCTGAGAGAGTGCTGTACTGTCCGAACAGCGCCTCTCTGATGTGCCACCACAGAGCTTGAGGTTCTTCTCAAGGGTGCTCCCCTATTTAACAGTTACTTTAGCAGGCATTTGGTCCGTCATGTCCATGACTTTAACTGTAGCTGAATGTTCGTCACACTCTCTTTCTTACACTGTACATATTTGTGCTCTCACTGTTTCATGGTAAATCTGGGTGAAATCAATAAGCAATCACATCGTTGCTTGAATGTTAAGCTGTCTTTAAAAAAAAAATTCCTCTATCAAACACCTTAGCCCATTACATTTCAATTAAGCCTCATTCAAGTTTTCAGGATCAAACAAATGCTCTTAGGTTCTTTGTGAGACTATAGAACAAATGGCCTTCAACTTCATTCCTCCACACCCCTTCCTCTGGGATTTCAGGAGCAATCTCTACTGTCTGCCTTTCTATTGGTGTTCTACTTTCCTGAGCATCCCTGAGGAGAACAGCCTATTAAACTCTGCTTAGCACACTATGGAGATTTTGTGGCCCACTCTCTTAGTTGGGGTTTCATTGCTGTGAAGAGACGCCATGACCAAGGGAATTTTTATAAAGGATAACATGTAATGCCTTACAGTTCAGAGGTTCCGTCCATTATCAACATGGCAGGAACCATAGCAGCGTGCAAGAAGCCATACTGCTACAGAAGGAGCTGAGTTCTAAATTTTTTTTTCTAAAAAAACTAATAACATTTATTTTTAAATATACAACTCAGTATTGACATTTTTTAAGTCATCAAAATAATTTATAATAGTTAAATGCCTCTTAAATATACATGATATCTTCTGAAGCTAAAAGTAATATGTGCTCAACCAGTTTTAAAAATCTATTTGAAACATTAAACATGATAGAAATGGAAAAAAATCTCTTATGAAGTCCTCTATGAAAGGAAACTGTGAAAAGTTCCTGATTAGTCAGAAACCGGTTCATCTCCAAGGGAGACTACGCAGTGTAACTGCGGCTTCATAGAATGGATTGGGTAGTGCTCCTTCTGTTTCTATTGTGTGGAATAGTTTGAAGAGTATTGGTATTAGGTCTTCTTTGAAGGTCTGATAGAATTCTGCACTAAACCCATCTGGTCCTGGGCTTTTTTTTTTTTTTTTTTTTTTTTTGGTTGGGAGGCTTTTAATGACTGCTTCTATTTCTTTAGAGGTTATAGGACTGTTTAGATGGTTTATCTGATCCTGATTTAATTTGGTATTTGTTATCTGTCTAGAAAATTGTCCATTTCATCCAGATTTGCCAGTTTTGCTGAATGTAGGCTTTTGTAGTAGGATCTGATGATTTTCTGAATTTCCTCAGGTTCTGTTGTTATGTCTCCATGTTCATTTCTGATTTTGTTAATTTGGATAGAGTCTCTGTGCTCTCTGGTTAGTCTGGCTAAGGGTTTATCTATCTTGTTGATTTTCTCAAAGAACCAGCTCCTGGTTTTGTTGATTCTTTGTATAATCTTTATGTTCCTACTTGGTTGATTTCAGCCCTGAATTTGATTATTTCCTGCCATCTACTTCTCTTGGGTGTATTTGCTTCTTTTTGTTCTAGAGCTTTCAGGTGTGCTGTCAAGCTGCTAGTGTATGCTCTCTCCAAGTTTCTTTTTGAAGGCACTCAGAGCTATAAATTTTCCTCTTAGCACTGATTTCATTGTGTCCCATAAGTTTGGATATATTGTGCCTTCATTTTCATTAAACTCTAAAAAGTATTTAGTTTCTTTCTTTATTTCTTCCTTGAACAAGTTATTATTGAGTAGAGTGTTGTACAGCTTCCATGTGTATATGGGCTTTCTATTGTTTTTGTTGCTATTGAAGACCAGCCTTAGTCCATGGTGATCTGATAGGATGCATGGAATTATTTCAGTCTTCTTGTATCTGTTGAGGCCTGTTTTGTGACAAATTATATGCTCAATTTTTGAGAAGGTACCATGAGGTGCTGAGAAGAAGGTATATTCTTTTCCTTTAGGATGGAATGTTCTATAGATATCTGTTAAATCCATTTGGTTCTTACCTTCTGTTAAGTTCACTGTGTCTCTGTTTAGTTTGTGTTTCCGTGATCTGTCCATGCTGAGAGTGGGGTGTTGAAGCCTCCCACTATTATTGTGTGAGGTGCAATGTGTGCTTTGAGCTTTAGTAAAGTTTCTTTTATGAATGTGGGTGCCCTTGCATTTGGAGCATAGTTGTTCAGAATTGAGAGGGTTTTTTTGGGGTAGATTTTTCCTTTGATGAGTATGAAGTATCCTTCCTTATCCTTTTTGATAACTTTTGTTTGAAAGTTGATTTTATTAGATATTAGAATGGCTACTCCAGCGTGTTTCTTGGGACCATTTGCTTGGGAAATTGTTTTCCAGTCCCTTACTCTGAGATAGTGCCTTTCTTTGACACTGAGGTGTATTTTCTGTATGCAGCAAAATGCTGGGTCCTGTTTATACATCCAGTCTGTTAGTCTATGTCTTTTTATTGGGGGAATTGAGTCATTGATGTTGCAATATTAAGAAATAGTGATTGTTACTTCCTACTATTTTTGTTTTTAGAGGTGGAAGTATGTTTGTGTGGCTCTCTTCTTTAGGTTTGATAAAAGAAAATTTACTTTCTTGCTTTTTCTAGAGTGTAGTTTCTCTCCTTGTGTTGGAGTTTTCCTTGTATTATCCTTTGTAGTGCTGGATTTGTGGAAAGATATTGTGTAAATTTGTTTTTGTCATGGAATATCTTGGTTTATCCATCTATGGTAATTGAGAGTTTTGCTGGGTATAGTAGCCTGGGTTGGCATTTATGTTCTCTTAGGGTCTGTATGACATTTGCCCAGAATAGTCTAGCTTTCATAGTCTATGGTGAGAACTCTGCTGTAATTCTGATAGGTCTGCTTTTATATGTTATTTGACATTTTTCCCTTACTGCTTTTAATATTCTTTTTTTGTTTGTTTGTGTGTGTGTGTGTGTGTTTGTTGTTGTTGTTTAGTGCACTTGGTGTTTTGACTATTATGTGAAGGGAGGAATTTCTTTTCTGGTCCAGTCTATTTGGAGGCCTATAGGCCTCTTGTATATTTATGGATATCTTTTCTTTAGGTTAGGGAAGTTTTCTTCTATAATTTTGTTGAAGATATTTACTGGCCCTTTAAGTTGGGAATCTTTGCTTTCTTTTATACCTATTGTCCTTAGGTTTTGTCTTCTCATTGTGTCCTGGATTTCCTGGATGTTTTGGGTTAGGAGCTTTTGCCTTTTGCATTTTCTTTGACTTGTATGTCAATGTTTTCTATGGTATCTTCTGCCCCAGAGATTCTCTCCTCTATCTCTTGATTCTGTTGGTGATGCTTGCATCTATGACTCCTGATCTCTTTCCTAGGTTTTCTATCTCTGGGGGTGTCTCCCTTTGTGATTTCTTTATTGTTTCTATTTCCATATTTAAATCCTGAATGGGTTTGTTCAATTCCTTCACCTGTTTGGTTGTGTTTTCCTGTAATACTTTAAGGGATTTTTGTGTTTCCTCTTTAAGGGTTTCTATCTGTTTACCTGTGTTCTTTGGATTTCTTTAAGGGAGTTATTTATGTCCTTATTAAAGTTATCTATCATTATCATGAGATGTGACTTTAAATCAGAGTCTTGCTTTTCTGGTTGTTTTCCAGAGCTTGCTGTGGTGGGAGAACTGGGTTCTGATGATGCCAAGTAGCCTTTTCTGTTGCTTATGTTCTTGCCCTTGTCTCTTGACGTCTGGTTATCTCTGGTGTTAGCTGGTCTTGCTGTCTCTGACTGTTGCTTATCCCTTCTTTAAGCCTGTGTGTCAGTACTCCTGGGAGAACAGTTCTTTCCAGGGGTTGGAGGAAATTTGGGTATGGAGAGCTGTGGCATAGGATCAGCTCCCAGCACAGACAGAAACTGGAAGGATCTTGTCCATGGCTGTTCCTTGGTTCCTGTGTCCTTAAGGTTCCCTGTGGGTCCCTCAGAACAGAAATGGTGGTCTTACCTGTGCTCACAGGTGTGACCCCACCCCTGGAGACCAGCTCTCTCGGAGGTATTTGGGTATGGAGTACTGTGGTACAGGATCAGCTCTGGGTGCAGTCAGAAACTGGGTTCTACATCTTGATCTGAAGGCAACTAGGAGACTGTTACTTCCACACTGGGCAGAGCTTGAGCCCTCAAAGCCTGCCTACACAATGACACACTTCCTCCAACAGGGTCACACCTATTCCAACAAGGCCAACCTCCTAATAGTGTTACTTCCTATGGGCCAAGCATTCAAACACGTGAGCCTATGGGGGCCAAAACTTTTCAAAATGCCACACCCACATTTGTAACCTTGCCAACATTGGGTCCTCAAAACAAAGGCCTAAGAACTCCATGGTCGACTTTATCACAGGATAACAATCCTCTGCATTACTGTGTCTTCACTGCTGTGACAACATAGCTTACAAAAAGAAACTTGTATGGGGAAGGATTTACTCTAGCTTGCAGTTTGAGAGGCCTTGTTGGAGGACATATGTCACTATGAAAAGAAGCTTTGAATTCCCATGTTCAAACTCCACCTATTATAGTTCCCATCACGATAGGGAAGGCTTAGTTGAAGGTGGAACACTTCCTAGGACACATCATTTCTCAGAATACCCATCTCAGGACCCCAACCATGAGACACTGCGGTCCCCATTCAGGCTGTACCTTTTCTCCATATCTAAGCTTCTCTGACAATATCATTACAAACACATCCAAAGAGTATCCCATGAATATCCCAGATGTTTTCGTTTTTGTTTGTTTTGTGGGGTTTTATTGTTGTTTGTTGGTTTGTTTTTGAAACAATATCTCCCTATTTTTTTTCTGGGTGGCCTGGAACAGATATGTAGACTAGGCAAGCCTGAAAATCCAGTAAAGATCCCTCTTGCTTTGCTTCCCAAGGAAGTAAAGATGTGTACCACCACACCTGTCCCCTGAAGTGTTTCTTAAATAAATAAAGTTGATAATTGAAATTAATGTGAACTCTTGAAAAGAAGCTGTGTTTGCATAGATTGGCTGACTAATGAGAAGTTCAGTTCTGTGGGAAGACTGAACTGTTGCAAGTCCAGAGGCGAATTACCTTAGCTTGGGCTAGTTTTAGCCTCAGAATGTGTTCCTTTCCCACCTCTCTGTTTTGAAATCTATTAACTTAGAAGACCACTAGCTTCTACCAACTCCAAAGCTAAGAATCTCATCAGATAAACTCTTAGGCCTATAAAAAAAAGCTTCCCCAGTCTCTGATGTACCAACCAATTTATTTCATTTTATTATTATCTCCTTTGGAGTTTTAATTAAAGTATTTTAAACTTTCCTTGATTCTGACTTTCTTCTTTAAAATTTTTTTAAACATTTATTTATTTATTTATTTATTTATTTATTTATTTATTTTACGTATATCAGTACACTGTTGCTGTCTTCAGACACACCAGAAGAGGGCATCAGATCCCATTACAGATGATTGTGAGCTGGGAATTCCTCTGGAAGAGAAGTCAATGCTCTCAACCCCATCTCTCCAGCCCCTAATTTCCTTAATTCTGTAAAACTATGATACTTC
This sequence comes from Mus caroli, assembly GCF_978045245.1. NCBI lineage: Eukaryota > Metazoa > Chordata > Mammalia > Rodentia > Muridae > Mus > Mus caroli. Next base: position 94,123,192 of record NW_028227264.1, read on the forward strand.
AAGAATTCATTTTCACATTGGCACATGAATTTTGGAGATATTTTAAATCTGTGTTGCCAGGCCACATCATTCAAAATGACTCCAGAATAAATTTTCTCTTATTGCCTTCAAGATAAGAGCTATGGGTTTTGTATTGACATTGGTCATCAAACATAGCTGATAGATACAATGTATAAAAATGCTTCAAACTGTTAGTTATTAGGAAAATACAAGTTTAAGTCACTGTGATAGTTTGTATATACTTGGCTCAGGGATTGTCACTATTTGGAGGTATGGCCTTATTGGAGTAGATGTGGCCTTGTTGAAGTAGGTGTGTCACAGTGGGCAAGTCCTAGCTGCCTTGAAGCCAGTCTTCTCCTAGCTTCCATCAGATGAAGATGTCTAACTCTCAGTTCCTCCTGCACCATGCCTGCCTGGATGCTGCCATGCTCCCATCTTGTTGATAATGGATTGAAGGTAGAATGTTAGTTGCCAAGGGCTGGGAGTAGAAGGAGCTGTTGGCAGTGAAAGTAGGGGGAAAAAAGCCAAGTAAAAACCACTGGTCTCTGGAGAAGCCATCCTAGCCTGGCTCCAGCTGTCCCTGGTACCCACAAACATGGTGTTCAGTGCCATTGGCCCCGTCTCCTACGTCATTGTTCCATTGTGAGTAGAAAGAAGTCAGGGAACTTTAATGCAAACAGTCATACTATTTCAGTGGGGACCAACCCACCATAACAGACGCCATATTTTCTGTTTCACAGAATGGAATCTTCTTCACCACCTGGTCACTGCTAAAGCAGGCCACACTGACTAACCTCGTTTGAACACAAGCCTGTATACCCAGCTTACTTCCCTGCAGTCGTCATTGCTGGAGTGTGCAGCGTGAATCCTAGTTCTCTAAATCTTTTTTAAAAAGCATCTCACACAAATATCTAGGAAAATAAGCAACATATGGTAGCTATCTGCAAAATGATTTTATGGTCCAGTGGGATGGGATGGCTGGGGGTGTTTTTGTTGCCATCTAGGGACTTAAGTCGGGTTCGTTTTCTTTGCCAGTTAAATAATTAAAAGGCAGGAAAACCCTTGAACAAGAGAGGTAGTGGCACAGAAATCTTGAACACAGCAAACAGGAACGAATCGGTAGTTGAAGGAAGTCTATTAGGCTGAGGAAGCACACCTGCACATGAGGTACACAGAGAGAAAGACCCTCTGCAAAGCCGGGGCGTTTAGGGCTGGAAGGTTTAAATTTTCTGAAGAGTCTTTGTCTCCTCATTTAGTGTTGTTCAGTTTGAAGGAAGGATAGCTGATTAGGTCCCAACTGTTGTATAAACATTTTCTGATCAGGCTTTGAACTTGTTGAACTATTCCATTAGTGAGAACCTGCTGACAGGAGAGAAAGACCACAAAGCCTTTGTTTTAAGCAGGGCCCAGGCTTTTGTCTCAAGGAAGAAGCCGCCATCTTGAAAGGCACCAAGTTTATTACTTAGTCATGCCCTTCTCCACACATGTCTGCCTCTCAGGGAGTCTGGTTCCTGATCTCTCATTTTGAACTCAGAAAATAAGTTACCACAGAGTGTGATAAACCCTGCCGAGGAGAGTATAGGTATTTTGGGAAAACCATCAGGGGCTACAATTTGAGAGGCAGTGAATTCTGTATTGTTCTGCAGAAGGCCTTATGTCTAAGCAAAGGCTGATGGGACAGTGGGGTCCAGTCTGGAAATGAAAGTGGGGTGTGGGAGGATGTTCTTGGCAGAGGTCACTGCCAGGTTCAGACAGTGACAGAATCACTGTGGGCTCTTCATTATGTGCGGTTCATATCAGGGGACAAAGGGTTTTGACAGGGCCTAATTTTGAAAAGTCTGCCGTACTCTGAATGCCTCAGCCTTGGGATGTGTGCTGGTAGGGAGTTACAAAAAGAAAAAAAATTAATTGCTTTATGCAGATATGAGATATGAAAATTGGCTCAGGATTATGGACACCAAATTGGTACATTCTGGGTGGTCTGCAGGTTAGACATCCAGGAAATCTGGTCCCATTCAGGGTCTAAAGACCTGAAGAAGAGGTTAAGTGGGGATGTGGATGTGGGTATGGGTGTAGGTGGGAGGTCGGTTGGGTAAAGGATTGCACTCTGCAGGCCTGGGATCCACCTCTAGTGTCTAAAGGCAGAGCATGTTGATCCTACTCCAAAAGTGATTAGATTTGCCCTCCTTTCCCGTTGACAGGTACTGACCACACTGCATAGGCCATCCTACCTGCTTCACTCGGTTCACCTGTTCCAGAAAGACCCTTACAGACACACCCAGGGATGTTTTTCCGGGATATCCCCGCACTCCTTTAGCCCAGTCATGTAGACACACAAAACAGAACCACTTTGGAGTATTTAATCGGGAGTTACAAAAACTGACTGGCATTTTGGAAAGGCAACTTTAATGCAGAGAGATTAGAGTCCCAGCCCATTGGCTAGAGTAGATAGAGGCAATGTGGCTTCATGCATATGCCTCTGGGCTTTGCTTCTTTAAGTGCAAGAAGAGTATTTTCCAATTAGAACTACTGGGCAGCCAAGAGGAAAAATGCTCACAGGAGTGTCACCACAGTGCCTAATAGAAAGTACATTTTAAAATAGGTATTAGATATTAAGATATCATCCTGAAAACTCCATGCAATCTATGAGAGCACCCTAGCACAGACTCGTAGTAATAGGGGACAAGGCCTCAAGTGGAGGGACCGGACACCAACCCAGCCTCAAAGCCTTCGACCTACAGTTTGTCCTGACTGCCAAGTGTTCTAAGATCAGAGCCTAGCAGAATGATCATTAAGGAGACCAGAGAGACTTCAGATGGGAGCAACATATGGGAGCAGATGCGGAGTCCCATAGTCGAACATTAGGTGGGTCTCAGGGAGTCCTGCAGAAGAGGGAGAGGAAGGACCGGAGGAACCAGAGAAGTCGGGGACACCATGAGAACATGGCCCACAGAATGAACTAATTGGGACTCATGGGGACTTCGAGAAATGAGGAAGCCTGTAGGTTCCTGATAGGAATCTAGGCCCTCTGCATATATGTTATGGCTGAGTAGCTTGGTGTTCTTGTGGGAATCCTAACAGTGGGAGTGGGGGCTGTCTCTTGCCTACTTGTGGGACATTTCTCCTCCTACTGGGTTGCCCTGTCCAGCCTTGCTGTGATGCTATGTGCCTGGTCTTATTGTAGCTTCTTATACTGCAATTGGATGATGTTCCTGGGAGGCCTGCTCTTTTCTGAGAGGAGGCAGAGGGAGGGTGGATGTGTGGGGAGATGGGAGGCAGAGAGGGTAGGATCTGGAGAAGAGGGGAGTTTGCGGGGAGAGAGACTGGGTGGAAGGGAAGGAGGGGAAAACAGTCAGAAAACGAACAGGATGTATGTAATAATAATCCTGAATCTGGCCACTCCTCATCATGTCTGCTTCTGTGCTTTGTGTTGCTTTGAAACAGGGTGTCACTGTGTAACACTGGCTGGCCTGTAATTTACTTTATAAAACAGGATGGCCTTGAACTCACCTTCCATAAAAAAATCTCTTTCAAGTCAAGAAAGAGACAGCCAGAGAGAGAGAGAGAGAGAAGAGTCCAATTGCTTATAAAAAGTCTCTAGCTGCTACCCTACACCCTTGGCAGGCTGAACCTTGTCACCATCATGGTGGGGTGGGGTGGGGGCTCCAATCCAAGTCAGTGGGGCCGCACCTTTTCACCTTTACAGTGGGACAGATCAAGACAACCCAGCTGACAGCCTCAGGTTATAGAACAAAGAACACAAGACCTCTCCCAAGCCACAGAGGCTTTCAGAGGCACACCCAAACTATATCCTTTCAGGACACATCTAACTGCATCTGACAAATGCAATATCTATGGAAGCTTTGATATTTGGCTAACAAGTAGGTTTTCTATGTACGATCATCAAATATCCTGTAACAACTATCTCTATGTGCAGTGAGGGCCACTGTGGTGGGTAGTTTTTAACTATCACAAGCATTGGCTCTGGGTATGGAAAGATTCAGCCTTAACTGAAGTTTTCATAGATGGGAGCTGTACAGTCAGTCACACAGTGCCCTCCATTCCGACTCCTCTGCACTGGTATTTATATTGCCACTCAAGTTTGAGATCTTTTTAAGAAATACAGCAGCTGAAGAGGATGTCAGCAGCCAGCACTATGTCAACCTTAACCGCGCTCCCTGTCTTCACATGGATGTACTTATAATACTGGTTATAACCTCTCTGGAATGTTCCAACAACATCTTTAGGGGTGAAATCTGTCATCAATATCCAGCTTGGCAGCTCTTCCAGTTAACTTCTGTATGTTTCTTCTCCTTTAGTGGAACAAGTGATGACACGCTGGAGTCTTATTGTTGGCAGACAGATATACAATATCAAGAAGGAATTATCAGCTGGGCAGTGGTGGCACATGCCTTTAATACCAGCACTTGGGAGGAAGAGGCAGGCAGATTTCTGAGTTCGAGGCCAGCCTGGTCTACATAGTGAGTTCCAGGACAGCCAGGGCTCTACAGAGAAACCCTGTCTCAGAAAAAAAAAAAAAAGGGATTTATCTAGGTCAGGTTGGCTCTATGAGATGTCTGTATGGGACTGTCTTGATTGCTTGTTGATGAAGAAAGACAGAAACAGTGCACTGTGGGCAGCTCCATTCCCTGGGCTGGGACCTGATCTGTATGAGTCAAGAAATTGAGTCAAGCAGATGGCAGCAAGCAAGCAAGCATCCCTGTGTTTATTCTCTGCTCTCAGCTATGGAGGAGATGACTTAAGCTTCTGCCTTGACTTCCTTGCAATAATGGCCCATAACTTGGAAAGCCAAACATACCCTTTCCCCTTTCCTCTTCTGGGTTGCTTTTTGCGGGAGTATTTGTTGCAGCAACATAAATGAAACTGTAAGAACCACCATCTTTTCCTGCCCTCCCAACCAGTAACTTTCTAACCAAGTCCTCTGCTTCTTTTTATAGAATAGCAAAATGATCTTTTGAAATTAAAAATCAGATGATGTAACCCAAGAAAGAGTGGCTCTGTGGTGAAGAGCACTGGATGTTCTGGAAGACCCAGGTTCAAGTCTCAGAACCCACGTGGTAGCTCACTGCTGTGTGTAATTCCAGTTTCAGGGGACCTGGCACCCTCTTCTGACCTCCACAGGCACTGACACACATGGAGCACATAAATACCAAATGCCCATACAAATAACAAAATAATTTACCATGCTAGCTTGGGGGCCTCCAACGGCTTCCCATCAGTCTTAGAATACAATTTGTAATTCTGACTCTTCCTTCCTTCTCCATCTTCCCTCCTCCCTTCCTCCCTTCCTTTCTTCCCTCCTTCCTTTTTTTCTGCTCCATGTTTCTATGACTGACACTCTTTCATCTTCCAGCTTAATGCATTCTGTTTCTCCCCTCAAGCATATCAAGATGTTTTTATTTTTATTTTGAAGTATGACTGTCTCAAGATTCTCTTAGATCATCTTTCTAGCTGGCTTCTTTTCACACTTTCAAGTTTCTCCTTAGACATCTACTTAAATAACATCTAAGTTCTGGGAGGGTCATTTCTTGACTTCTAAATTTTTTATATAGTTTATGTGTGTGGGTCTGTGTATATGCATTTTTATGTGTATATGCATATATGTGCATGGGTGCATGTGCATAAGTGTGCACATGTATGTGGAGGCCTTAATTACTTCAATGGCTTATATATATATGTGTGTGTGTGTGTGTGTGTGTGTGTGTGTGTATCATTTAATATATATCATTATATATATATATTAGTTTTTTCAAAGTGTCTAACAATTATAGTTTGATTAATTCACCCCTCCTCCACTTCCTAACTCCTTCCAAATTCACCTCCATCCCTTCCCAACTTCAAGTTCTTTTTAAAAATAACCTGCTGAATCCAATTCATACTGCTCATATTCTCATGGGTAGGGGGCCATTCATTGAAGTGTAGTCAACCTACCAGGGGCTATATACCCCTAAAGAAAACTGACTCTCCCCACTTCTGCCTACCTCTATCTACCCCTGGACTGCTGGAATTAAAGCAGTAGGTCACCACACCTGGCCCTGCTTCTGCATTTTTAAAGCCAGCCTGACTTTCCTTCAGCGTGAGTAGTGTGTAGCTTTCCAATGGGCTTGCCTCCTGCTTTACACAGCAGCCAGGGGGATTTTCACAAACTGTTATTCAGTCATAGATGAAAATGAGTCATTCTGCATACTGAAGAGACCGAGGTAAGGCTATCTTGTCTTGATCTTATTTTGTGTCTGCTAGGATGCTTTTCCTGCTACCTGCCTGATCTCCCATGCCATCTTGGCAGGCACATTTGGTCTTTCCATGACCATGACCATGACCTAGATGGAAAATCAAAGCAAATGCTCCACGGTTCCCTTGACCTACGCCCAACAACAACATCACTGTGGTTTTTCCCTTTATAAATGCTGTTTCCCTGAGCTTTGGGGACTGAGATTTGTTTCTAGAAAGATTCTGCTCCTGGAAGCTGGTTCAAAGAGAGGATGCTCATTTGGTGTTTTATGTGTGCTGGCCTGTAAGTTTCTCACCTGGCTATAACATAATGAGGAACCACAAAAGAACTGTCAACCAAATAGGAAAATAGGCAAAATGAAGAAATCCTAATGGCTCTAAAGTTTACAGATAATTGCTCAACCTTGTTTATAATAAAGGACATGCATACCACAGCCATTTTATTTTTCCAAATATCAGACTGGGAAATTCCGGGATTTAATAATTGCAAATAGCACATTATTGGTAAGGCGGTAACTGCTAAGACCTAGGTAGAAGGCAAACAGGAAATGCCTATTGAAATACTAAAGAATAATTTTCTTTATGGTACCTTGGATTGAGCCTACGGTCTCGCATGGACATTACAAACTCTGTACCACTGGGCCATTTAATTCCTATGAACTTAACCTAAAACTATGGCACTCACACAGAGTATCTGTTAAAAATGAGTGTGAGCTGGACCCCAGAAAATCAAATAACCCCATTAAAATGAGGCTCAGAGCTAAACAAAGAATTCTCACCTGAGGAATACTGAATGGCTGAGAAGCACCTGAAAAAATGTTCAGCATCCTTAATCATCAGGGAAATGCAAATCAATGCAACCTTCAGATTCCACCTCACACTAGTCAGAATGGCTAAGATCAAAAATTCAGGTGACAGCAGATGCTGGCAAGGATGTGGAGAAAGAGGAACACTCCTCCATTGTTGGTGGGATTGCAAGCTTGTACAACCACTCTGGAAATCAGTCTGGCGGTTCCTCAGAAAATTGGACATAGTACTACCGGAGGATCCCGCAATACCTCTCCTGGGCATATATCCAGAAGATGTGCCAATTGGTAAGAAGGACACATGCTCCACTATGTTCATAGCAGCCTTATTTATAATAGCCAGAAGCTGGAAAGAACCCAGATGTCCCTCAACAGAGGAATGGATACAGAAAATGTGGTACATTTACACAATGGAGTACTACTCAGCTATTAAAAACAATGAATTTATGAAATTCCTAGGCAAATGGATTGACCTGGAGGGTGTTTTAGTTAGGGTTTCTATTCCTGCACAAACATCATGACCAAGAAGCAAGTTGGGGAGGAAAGGGTTTATTCGGCTTACACTTCCATGCTGCTGTTCATCACCAAAGGAAGTCAGGACTGGAACTCAGACAGGTCAGGGAGCAGGAGCTGATACAGAGGCCATGGAGGGATGTTCTTTATTGGCTTGCCTCCCCTGGCTTGCTCAGCCTACTCTCTTATAGAACCCAAGACTACCAGCCCAGGGATGGTCCCACCCACAAGGGGCCTTTCCCCCTTGGTCACTAATTGAGAAAATGCCTTACAGTTGGATCTCATGGAGGCATTTCCTCAACTGAAGCTCCTTTCTCTGTGATAACTCAGCTGTGTCAAGTTGACACAAAAATAGCCAGTACAGAGGGCATCATCCTGAGTGAGGTAACCCAATCACAAAAGAACTCATATGATATGTACTCACTGATAAGTGGATATTAGCCCAGAAACTTAGAATACCCAAGATACAACATACAATCTGCAAAACACATGAAACTCAAGAAGAATGAAGACCAAAATGTGGACACTTTGCCCCTTCTTAGAATTGGGAACAAAACACCCATGGAAGGAGTTACAGAGACAAAGTTTGGAGCTGAGATGAAAGGATGGACCATCTAGAGACTGCCATACCCAGGGATCTATCCCATAATCAGCCTCCAAACCACCATTGCATACACTAGCAATATTTTGCTGGAAGGACCCAGATATAACTGTCTCTTGTGAGGCTATGCTGGGGCCTAGTAAACACAGAAGTGGATGCTCACAGTCAGCTATTGGATGGATCACAGGGTCCCTAATGGAGGAGCTAGATAAAGTACCCAAGGAGCTAAAGGGGTCTACAACCCTATAGGTGGAACAACAATATGAACTAACCAGTAACCCCCCCCCCCAGAGCTCTTGTTTCTAGCTGCATATGTATCAGAAGATGGCCTAGTCAGCCATCAGTGGAAAGAGAGGTCCATCAGTCTTGCAAACTTTATATGCCTCAGTACAGGAGAACACCAGGGCCAAGAAGTGTGTGTGTGTGGGGGGGAGGGAAATGTAAATGAAGAAAATGAGTGTGAGCTGAGTGTGAATGCCATAGGCTCCCAGGTGCCTCTTTATCCTTGGATTCCTCCCTGATTGCAGAACTCCAGCCACTCTGACAGATGTTTCTATTTCTGATGTGGCAAACATGGAACACTTCCTCCTCAAAGCCAGAGCATGTGCTCTTCTCTCAAGTCTCTCTTTGTGGAAGGTCCATCCCTGTCCCTTTTAAATGTTTCTTTGCCACACAATTCACCACCTGATCTTTGACCAAAGCTGTCTAAGTTTATTTATATGGTTATATATGATTTATATAATTAATAGCCTCAATGTGTCCATATAGGGAACAGTCCAATAGAAATCATTATGGGGGCTTATTAATGTGAAACATTAAAATAGAAACATAGTGATGCACACTGGAAAACGTTTCTTTCAGAAAGAGAGGCTGGCCCTGGTGTGTGTGTGGAGGGTATGGTTGGAGTGACTGGACCAAGGTCTTGAGCAAGAGAGAGCTGGCCCTACACCTATCCCCACCTCTTATTCTGCCCCTTGGTGGCTACAATTCCTTCCCTGGCAGCACAGTAGAGCTGGCCTATTGGCATGAGTGCAGAAAAACTGGCCCCTATGGCTTGAGCCCAGGAGAACTGGTCTACCCACTCCCCCTCCTGGGCAAAGTGGGAGAGCTAACCCTGGTAGCTCAGGTGCAGGAGAACTGGCAGAACCCAGGAGAACCCAGGCCCATATCCACGGCTTTGAGTTGGCCCACCTCAACATCTATCCCATCTATGAACCAGATCGTGTGAAGAGGCCATTCCTGCAGACCCAAAGCTGCAGGAGCTTCATGACACAGGGCAACAACAGGATATCAGAGAGGAGTCTCAATGAGGTTCCGATATTGATAGCGTTGCAGAAGTCAGAGCCCTCAAACTAGACCCAGGACTCATTAGAATGAACTTCTGCAAGTAAAGTTTGGGCAAAAGGGTGTACTGTGTGACACACAATGACACACTGACGCTTCCAGAGTGAGAGGTTTGTTTGTTCATCTTTTTTTTTTCTTGCATTTTTGTTTTGCGCGGGAAGTGGTAAGGGCAGATTCGGTCCACTTCTGGCAGTTCTTCTGTGCAGAGGAGATAAATGGAAACAGAAGCATTGCACTGGGATCCAGACACCCTCCCTTTGGACCCTCCTCTGTTGGACAAAATGCCATCAATGACTGTCGCATCTGCTAATAAGAAAGGCAGAGCCTGCTGTTGGCTAAGAGGTAGGTTCCCTGTGAAATCTCCCCGACACACACAGGCGGTAAGTCACGCATATCAAGTAGGAGCTCTGGGAACTACAGATGGTTCTGGATGGGGAGAAATACTTACTGTGGCCTGCGATTTTCACAGCAGGTGGTAGATGCAAGTACAGAAAGTGCTAGAAAGTGACCGGAACAGAGGACACGATGCCAATTTGGAAACTCAAGTCACACTTCTTTAGGCCAACTGCTATCCATAAACCCTTTGGTGGTTAATAGAGAGCTCTACACACACACCACCCATCCTGTTATTGTATTGGAAGGCTACTCAGGTTGTTCTAAGGTCAGCCCTGAGGGGAAAGAAGAGAATGTACTTACATGAGAGGAGGAAGTTTCTCTGTGCTTCTCTGGTAGCATGTTTTTGCCTACTTTATTAAGGAATTATCTGGGGTACTTCCTTACTTTTTCAAGTGTTTCTCTATGTCATTCAAGAGATGACAGTAATTCTAGTTGAAGGCTTATTTTATGCTCCCCTATCCAGTTAGAGTCCAGCTGCAAGCTATTTTTCTCTCAAGTGAAAATGATAAGTCTAAAATCCCAGTGGTCATTGCTGGGTGGTACTGACAGGCTTTGGTCCCCATGTTCCTGTCTGTGTAAGCACGACTTCTACAGTACCTGATGTGGTGGTCTGAATGGGAATGGCTCCCACGGGCTCATGTGTTTGAATACTTGGCACATAAGGAGTGGCACTATTAGGAGGTGTGGCCTTGCTGGAGTGGGTGTGGCCTCGCTGGAGTAGGTGTGGCCTTGCTGGAGTGGGTGTGGCCTTGCTGGAGTAGGTGTGGCTTCGTTGGAGGAAGTGTGTCACTGTGGAGGTGGGCTTTGAGGTCTTACGTGCTCAGGTTAGTCCTAGCGGGCAGTCACTTCTGCTGCCTATGGATCCAGAAGTAGGACTCTTAGCTCCTTCTCTAGCACCGTGTCTGCTTGCCCGCCGCCATATTTCCTGCCATGATGATAAGGAACTAAAATTCTGTATGGTAAGCCAGCTACAATTAAATATTTTCCTTTATAAGAGTGGCTGTGGTCATGGTGTCTATCTCTTCACAGCAGTGGGTACCCTAACTAAGGCACATGCTTATTACATGTAGATATGACATCTACAAAATCATGTCTCAGTGCACATCGTAAGGACTCAGCACCGTAGAGAAACAGTAAAATTTCAGATTCAAACATAGCTTGTCACTGTTTATGCCTCATTCAAATTCAAATTCTTTTGGAATTTTTTTTAATGAATAGGAACTAGGAATATTTCCAAAGGACACATGTTCTCTAAAATCTGAATAAACTAACCAGATGCCAGGTTTCTAACGTATCAGTGAATTGGCAGCCCTTCATATCCGACGGAGATCTTACACTGTTTTTAATGACCATCCGCTGTGGGATTGGGCAATGTCACTGGTTCATATTTTTCAGGTCTAATCAATAGCGTTTGATAGGTAATGACTTCTGTTTTACCGTACTAGAAAAAGGAACTACTCCCAGGTCAGACAATACCCACTCCATAATACATCTGAGTAAAGGGGGCACAATCATTTGACATGAACTGTGTTAACAATGTAATTTTTTTTTTCCAATTTTCACTTTAACGAAACACTGAATTCCCATATCCCTTCAATCTAACTCAGGCCTCTGCTAGTACTACAGTATATCGATCATGATATCCAGCAAGGTCAAACACGGTAGCAATGGCTACCCCTTTAGGAATTTCCATTTGCAGTTACTTATTCTCCCTCTGCCCAGAGTCTAAGTTCTGAAGAGAAGCTGCACCTAAATGAAATGTTAATTGCTAAATAATCTTCCTCTAGAATTAAAAAAAAAAATCAGAACATTTGGACACCTGCATGTAACATCACAACATAATAGGTTTTTTTTTTTTCTCTTCAGTCATAGGCATTAACACAATGCATAGAAATTACTGTGAGGCTTAATCTGTGGACAAATAATATGTTTGTCCAGAGTTATAGAAACAAGTCCCAGGGGTTGAGGTTGGTTGTATGTTCTGGCTGGGTTTGGGGATGAATGGATATGTGCCCTGATGCTAAAGGTCTTCTTCCTAGTATGTCATCATTCTATCTATTGATCCTGCATCCCCTTTCCCTCACATAGAAAAGCCCTTTCATATCACTGAACTCCCTCAGGTGGTCTTTTGGGGGAGTGATAGCTCCCCAATATCTTCTCACGATACTGGACATTAAATAAACCCAATCGCCTAAGTACTGGTAAGGAGATATCCAGGAATAATACTTAGCACAAAGCTAAAGGAAGAAGACATTGCTGCTGTTGAAGTCTCCTATGTGGCTCTGCATAGCATTATCTTCTCCTTAGCAACTGCTATCTATTATTCCACTACTTTTAGGTTTATTATATATATTTGTTTACCCACCCCCCAAAAAAAACAATTTTGGGATTGGAATAATTCTGTATATCTTATTTTGCAAATGTGCTTTTTCCTCACAGTACAATCTTCATGAAATGCACATGTCATTGTGTGTGGTAATACTACATTGCTTTCCCCGTGGTCTTCACTGTCTTTTGGATCGTTGGTGGACAACTGGGATTGTTTCTGCTCTTTTTGAGCTTACAGATGATGTAGATATGAACGTGTAAGAGCTTTTCTTGAATGCATGCAACACTGGTTAGTTTGTTCATCAACTTACCCCCCCAAGCTAGAGTCACCTGGGAAGATGGCACATCAGTTGAGGAGATTGCCACCATCAGACTGGCCTATGGGCATGTCTGTGGCCATTTTCTTGAAAATGATTAATGGAGGAGGGCCCAGCCTACTGTGTGTGTGGCCACCCCTGGGCAGATGATCCTGGGGTCTATGGAAAAAGCAAGGTAAGTAAAACACAAACAAGCCAATCAGCAGCATCTCTCCACGGCCTCTGCTTGAGTTCCTGCCCTGCCTTCCCTCTGTGATCAGTGGTGATTAGCACATGTGAGCCGAAGCTATTCTTCTCTTATCCAAGTTGCTCTTTGATCAGTGTTTCATCACAGAAACAGAAAACAAACTAGGCCGCATGCCCATGAGTAGAAGTGCTGGACCATATGACACATACATCAGTAGAACCACTAGATAATGCCAAAGCCCTTTTCAAAGTGGCTGTGTCAGCTTCCTTGCTCATTAACAGTTTACAGTGTTCCAGTATCTTTACAGTCCCCCTGACATTTGATGTTCCATGTATCTTTGTGTGCTATCATGCTGTCCAAGTACAGCTTTACGTTTGTGAATGGTTTTGCCAAACTGCTCCTCACAAAGGCGTTACTAATTTATACTACCATTCGCAGCATGTGAACAAATATTTTATTTTATTAGACCTTAGCCAGTATTAAAAGCTAAAAAAAAAAAAAAAAAAAAAAAAACGATTTAGCACAATGGTTACAAATTGTATTAGATGTGTACAAACATTGGTTATATAAAGGTAGATATATTGTGTAACATAAAGTACTATCTGTTAACAGATAACAACGTATTAGCTGTTAGTATCTTTGGGAAAAATATTGTTTCTTGCTAAGTGGTGTCGTTACATAACCTGACCAGGCCTGGAACTTAATCTGTAGACCACTCTGGTCACAGACTAAGAAATCTACCTGACTCTGACTCCTGGTACTAAGATAAAAGTCAAGTGTCATCACGCCTGCTTCTTGGGAATATCTTTCCTCTTTCTTCTTTCATGTCTTATCACTTGTCCACTTGAACTACAGTTATAGACTTCTGGATTCCTTGGGTCTGCTGTTTATTAGAAATTTCACATTCACAACTTGGCCAGAGAGCCTGATTTGGAGACAGCCTCTTCTCTCTCTCAGATTTCCCTGACAGTATTTTTTTTCTTTCTTTTTCTGCTTTTCGACAGTCAATTACTTCTTCTCCTATAAGTACTTTAATTTTCAAATATTTTCGAATTTTAGTTTTTATGCTTACAAAACAACAAAAGGGTTATCTAATTTAGATTGCATTGCTTACTGGAGAAATTATGTAGTTTTGATTTAATGATGGTACCTACATATCGTCTGATATAAATTATCTCCATACATAAAATTGTAGTGTTTATAGAGATCTAAAGGCAGAGTGTTGCGGCCTGCCCGCAGTCCACAACACGAACGGTTCAACTGAGAATGGCAGTTCGCTGAAAAGAGAGGAATCTAGACGGGGCAGAAGAAACAATGGAGCCAAGACAACAAGTTCTGATCAAGGCTCAATTTTACTATTTCCAGACACTCAGTTATAAAGGAAGGGGGAGGGAACCCAATATCCCGCCAAGTAACTCAGGGTCCAGTAGCAGGACGAACACGTGTGTGCCTCCAGGCAGCAAAGGCAGGTTCCAGCAGTGGGCGTGGCAGGACGAATGAGCACGTAGCTCCACCCTTGAGCAAGCAGGTTCCAGGCTGGGGGAAGGGAGGCCACAGCAGAGGTCTGAAAGCAGAGTATCAAGTAAAGAAAGCTTTGCAGAGTTGAGAGGGATGGTTCTGTAGAGAGAAAAGAATTAACTCTGGAGATTTTATTATTTCAATTTCTCGGAGGCTCTTTCCCTCCAATAATTGAAAGGAAACTGTGGATGTAATATTAGATTTCTGACAGAGTATCAAATTAAATTTTGTTTTCCCTCTATGAAACTTAGAAATCGTGCAGCACAGAATTAGAAAGATGTTTAAAAATAGCATTTACATAATTGGACTTGATATAAGTACATCTACAAATAGCCCACACTGGGCTTGTCCATTGTCTCCAGTCATCTTCAAATAATGTAATTTTTTTTAAAGCTTTTATAATGAAGAAAAGTGAAACTGCTTGAAGATAAATCCGCTTTGCAAGGTCACAGTCAGTCAGTACAAAGGTCAAGAGTACATTTAGTTTTTAGTCTATCATTATGGTCCAAACCCTTCAACCCCCCTGCGAGGTTTTTTACTTATTAGGAATTTAAGTGTTGCGAAGATGAAAGCCTTCAGTCAGCAAATTGTTAGTTAAATACAAAACAAAAACATTAGCATTGCAAGTTTCTAGGGTGTTGAAAGCTAAGTGTTTGAATGCTAAAATTCTTGACATTTAAAAGGCTCAGGAGCCAAGCCTACTGAAAGCCAACTAACATGCAAATTATAACAATTTATTTCTCTTGGGCCTTGGCATACTTCTTCTGCGTGCCAGAAGCAGAGTGAGAGATTTGAGATTCAAACCTTTCAGAAATGTGTAAAATGTAGAACTATATTCTCCAGAGGAAAATGTCTGCACCGTCATGACTTTTCCTCTCCCTATGAACCAATTGAGCATCCCAGCCAACACGGGGTTAGCATGGTTCCCTTGTGGATGAGCGACCATCAGTCTTATCGGGTGGCCTTTTGCATCTGGTTGCTGAGTTTGAGTTTATCCTGTGTCACTTTCTAACTTCATCAATTTCCTCATTCGTTGTTTGGGTACCATGCTGTGGCCCGGCTAGCCTAAGCTCCAGTGTTAACATTGTAGGGTTGTGTGCTTTGCTTAAAAGCAGCCACTTAAGATTAAGGGCAACTTGGTATTTGGTGGGAAAGATGTGAGAAGGACTATTTTGTGTTCTTTTGTTGTTAAGGGTACAAAATCAATCGAAGCTGAACATAGCATTCTCTTTCTTTTCTCAGTCCCAATGCTAAGAATGTTTGTAGGGAAAAAACATTTGCTTGTTTAACTTCATTCTTTGACAATGTATTTTCTTTCAACCCGGGCTGACACTCAGGTGGCTTCTTTGGTTTTTTTTTTGGATTCAAGAATCAGCCTACAATTAAAGTAACAAAACTAGAAATCATCTTGGAGCACTGGATTATTAGGTAGGGGCAAATAGATCCTTTTCCCCCTCTTCACCCATTGCTTGATATGTGACTTAGACACCCTTCACAGAAGATAGATTAACAAAAGTCAAGCATGCAAATTCATGCACCAGAAACTTCACCACACCTGGGAGGCTTTGGACCTAAAAACCCCAAAGAGAGAGAGAAACCTGTAGATTACTGTGCTTAGATGTTGGGGGAAGTGGGGGTTCTTGAGCACACCCTGGCTCACCAGCAAGAATGACTCTTCAACAGGATCCTTCTGCACACATTTATTGGGAGAGCTTGATTGCAGAGGCGAAGAGACCCCAAGCCCAGAACTGGTGCTGCTTATATAGGCCTAGGAGAGGCGTGTCTCACACCCGGATTGGTTGTGCTTGGGTTATTCTTATGACTTCATTTGCATGCCTACATCTGATTGGTTAACTGCTCTTTCATCTGATTGGTTAACTCTCAAAACCTCATCTTGGCAAAAGAACTTTACTGCCTATGTATGCGTGGTGGTCAGCAGTAGCCAACTGCCACTCTGCAATGGCACATGTGGCTTCCCACAGGGGGTGATTGTGTAGAAATGTCACAGGCTAAAAGAACATCATCTAATATAATTGATAGGAGTAATACTTAGCAAAGTCTGTTTAGATTCTTTGTGTCTCCAAATCTTTGGATATAGGGCATTCCTTTTCTCTGGGATAAGGTGGGCACCTCTGAGATAGATTCTATGGCCTGTTTTCAGGGAGAAGGTTGAGGGGAAGATGGAGTTACTATCATTGTTGTACAGTTTTCCTCAAATGCTAGGATGCTGGACTTTGGAGCAGCATGTCCTAAACTCCACACGTAGGAGGCCAGTGAAAAGCACTTTTGGAATAAAACATTCTTGGCTCTAAACGGGGTTCACTCTGCCAAACCCTTCCCCCGTTCCCTTCTTCAATGAGTAGGAGCACCTACTTATTAAGTGCCTTCCACATATTGCCCAGCTTAAACACGTAGGAATGAAAGAGGTCAGCTTCCTTAGCCCCACAGCACTTCATACTAGCAGGGGGGAGAGACAGGATAAAGTCAGACCCAAGGCAGTGCTGCTAAGAGGAAACAAGGATGTTCTGAGAGTGTCAACAGGAGGAACGCCAGATGAAGCGTACAGCCCAGGCAGAAGCATCCCAGGGATCGCCTACTTCTCAGAGCCTGCTCTCATACACTGAGACAACTCTTCAATTCCCTTTTGTTGTTGTTTTTGGATGTATTTTATTTATTAAGTATAGTGTTCTGTCTGCATGTATGCCCGCATGCCAGAAGAGGGCACCTGATTGCATTAGAGATGGTTATGAGTCACCATGTGGTTGCTGGTAGTTGAACTCAGAACCTCTGGAAGAACAGCCAGTGCTCGCAACCCCTGAGCCATCTCTCCAGCCCCCTTGAAGTCCTTTTCTTTAAAAAAAGCTTATGGGTGATAATAATTTAATGTATCTGGATATACATTTTAAGAAATGTTTTTGCAAAACCAACATACATGGAATCACTATCAGTGTTAAGGTCTAGACTGGAAAGATAGATCAGTCAGTGAGATGTCCTATGTCCAAGACTGACGGCTTGAGCTCAGGTATCCAGTGGATACATATGAAGCTCGGAGTGGCGGCACACACCTGCAACCCCACAGCTTGAGATACAGAGACAAGAGAATTCCTACGGCTTGCTGACTAACAATCTGCCTAGCAGAACCAGTGACCTCTAGGTTCAGTGAGAGACCCTGTGTAAACAAATAAGTTGGAGGTGAAGCGGGGAGAGTCGGCTTTCTTTAGGGGAATATAGCCTCTGGTATGTTGACTACACTTCAGTGAATGGCCCCCTACCCATGAGAATATGAGCAGTATAAATTGGATTCAGCAGGCTATTTTTTTATTTTTTTACTTCTTTTGGTTTTTCGAGACAGGGTTTCTCTGTGTAGCCCTGGCTGTCCTGGAACTCACTTTGTAGACCAGGCTGGCCTCGAGCTCAGAAATTCACCTGCCTCTGCCTCCTGAGTGCTGGGATTAAAGGCATGCGCTACCACGCCCGGCTGGGGTTATTTTTTTAAAAGGACTTGAAGTTGGGAAGGGATGGAGGTGAATCTGGAAGGAGTTGGGAAGTGGAAGAGGGGAGAATTAATCCAACTACAACTGTTAGACACTTCGAAAAAACTAATAAAGATATATATATATATATATATATATATATATCATATAAAAAAAGCCATTGAAGTGATTAAGGTCTCCACATACATGTGCACACTTGTACACATGCTTCCATACACATACATGCATACACACATAAACAGGCATACACATAGACACCCACAATACACTATAAAAATTTAGAAGTCAAGAAATGATCCTCCCAGAACTTAAGCTGTTATTCAAGTAGATGTCTAAAGAGAATTTTGAAAGAGTGAAAAAGAGCCAGCTAGAAAGATGATCTGAGAGAATCTTCAGACAGTACATACTTCAAAATAAAAATAAAAACATCCTGGTATGCCTGAGGGGAGGAACAGAAGATGGAAGGGGGGCAGTCACAGAAACATGGAGCAGAAAAAAAGGAAGGAAGGAAGGAAGGAAGGAAGGAAGGAAGGAAGGAAGGAAGGAAGAAAAAGAAAGAAAGAAAGAAAGAAAGAAAGAAAGAAAGAAAGAAAGAAAGAAAGAAAGAAAGAAAGAAAGAAAGAAAGAAAGAGAAGGAAGGAGGAGTCAGAATTACAAATTGTATTCTAAGACTGATGGGAAGCCGTTGGAGGCCCCCAAGCTAGCATGGTAAATTACTTAGTTATTTGTATGGGCATTTGGTATCTATATGCTCCATGTGTGTCAGTGCCTGTGGAGGTCAGAAGAGGGTGCCAGGTCCCCTGAAACTGGAATTACACACAGCAGTGAGCTACCACGTGGGTTCTGAGACTTGAACCTGGGTCTTCCAGAACATCCAGTGCTCTTCACCACAGAGCCACTCTTTCTTGGGCTACATCATCTGATTTTTAATTTCAAAAGATCATTTTGCTATTCTATAAAAAGAAGCAGAGGACTTGGTTAGAAAGTTACTGGTTGGGAGGGCAGGAAAAGATGGTGGTTCTTACAGTTTCATTTATGTTGCTGCAACAAATACTCCCGCAAAAAGCAACCCAGAAGAGGAAGTGGGAAAGGGTATATTTGGCTTTCCAAGTTATGGGCCATTATTGCAAGGAAGTCAAGGCAGAAGCTTAAGTCATCTCCTCCATAGCTGAGATGCTTGCTTGCTTGGTGCCATCTGCTTGACTCACACCTGTCAGGTCCCAGCCTAGGGAATGGTGCTGCCCACAGTAGGCTGTGTCTTTCTTTCTTTCTTTCTTTCTTTCTTTCTTTCTTTCTTTCTTTCTTTCTTTCTTTCTTTCTTTCTTTCTTTCTTTCTCTCTCTCTCTCTCTCTCTCTCTCTCTCTCTCTCTCTCTCTCTTTCTTTCTTTTTTTCAAGACAGGATTTATCTGTGTAGCCCTGGCTGTACTGGAACTCACTCTGTAGACCAGGCTGGCCTCGAACTCAGAAATCTACCTGCCTCTGCCTCCCAAGTGCTGAGATTAAAGGTGTGCGCCACCACTGCCCAGCTGTGCCTGTCTTTCTACATCAACTAGTAATCAAGAGAGTCCCCCACAGACATGCTCATAGAGCCAAACTGATCTAGATAATTCCTCGTTGATATTGTATAGCTGTCTGCCAACAATAAGACTCCAGCGTGTCATCACTTGTTCCACTAAAGGAGAAGAAACGTACGGAAGTTAACTGGATGAGCTGCCAAGCTGGATATTGATGGCAGATTTCACCCCTAAAGATGTTGTTGGAACATTCCAGAGAGGTTATAACCAGTATTATAAGTACATCCATGTGAAGACAGGGAGTGCGGTTAAGGTTGACATAGTGCTGGCTGCTGACATCCTCTTCAGCTACTGTATTTCTTAAAAAGATCTCAAACCTGAGTGGCAATACAGCTGACTGACTGTACAGCTCCCATCTATGAAAACTTCATTTAAGGCTGAATCTTTTCATACCCAGAGCCAACACTTAGGATAGTTAAAAACTGCCCATCACAGTGGCCCTCACTACACAGAGAGAGAGTTGTTGCAGGATACTTGATGATCGTACATAGAAAACCTAATTGTTGGTCAAATATCAAAGCTTCCATAGATATTGCATTTGTCAGATGCAGTTAGATGTGTCCTGAAGGGATATAGTTTGGGTGTGCCTCTGAAAGCCTCTGTGGCTTGGGAGAGGTCTTGTGTTTTTTGTTCTATGACCTGAGGCAGTCAGCTGGGTTGTCTTGATCTGTCCCACTGTAAAGATGAAAAGGTATAGCCCCACTGACTTGGATTGGAGCCCCCACCCCACCCCACCATGATAGTGACTAGGTTCAGCCTGCCAAGGGTGTAGGGGAGGAGCTCGCTCTCGCTCTCTCTCTCTCTCTCTCTCTCTCTCTCTCTCTCTCTCTCTCTCTCTCTCTCTCAGAAGAGGTTTTTTTAGGGAAGGAGTTCTGGGTAAGAGGTAGGGATTTTTCTCTCTGAGCTTGCAGGAACCACAGAGAAGCAGCTGGCAGGACACAGGGGAAGGGGTTATCTAGGAAAGGGAGCTAAAAGGACCTCTTGGGTTTGGAGGAGCTCAAGAGAAATGTAGACTAGCTATGTAGAGTGGCACAGATAGAGATTTCTAAAGAGCTGTTAGGTTAGTTGTAGGATCAGGCTTGTAAATAGTTATTTTATATATAGTTAAGAAATTAAAGTTACCTCGCTGAGCTAGCAAGTTTATGCCTCCTGTGTCTTTATTATTGGTATATTAGATAATTTAAATGGCTACAGATGGTAGACATGGAAAGTGGATGCACAACAAATTGGAATGGATAGATCTGATGTAACTTATTTATATATTAGCAATGAAATAGAAGAGGAAATTAGGATTCTTAGGGATTTGGGCTTGAAGATTCTTAATTAGAGGGTAGTAACATTTACTGAGACAGGGGACATGGGAGGACAAAGTCATGGCAGGCTTATTACCTCTCAAATACCTGCTAGATGCAAGTCAAGCAATCATTTATGTCCATGAGTCTGGAGTACCTGTGAGGAATTTAGATATGAGATACACATTTGGAAATCATCATAACACAGATGGCATCCAAAGCCACAGAAGGGAAGGCATCCTCTAGATAAAAGAGAGGGAAGAGCCCTCTCTTCATTTATTGATCGTGTAAAAGAGATGAGCTGGCAAAATGTTTGCTTAGTAAAGGAGGGAGGGGCTCCACAAAGGTTAGAGGGTGCTTTAAGAAATGGTCAGTTGTATTGAAGGCTGAGCTCTTACTGTGTGACTTTAGTTGCTTTATCCATTCACATTCACTTTCCACGTTTTAAAAGGTGTGCAAAAACCATGCTGCTCTTACAATGTTGGGAGCAGTAGAAGAAAACATAAGGTATATGATGTTCTGCGTGACTGGCGTATAATAAGCGATAAGTGGTAGTTATTATTAGTCTATTGCTGTCGAGTCCTGAGATCTATAAGGCGGTATATAAATAATCAGGGGAAATGTATATACATTTACGGGAAAAGTACTGCACAACAGAGATCTAATTTTATCACATCTTGCAAACCCTTCTTTAATGTTTCTTTTAGTCTTTGCTTCTTTTTTAGTTCTCTGGAGTCAGGGCTTAAGATACAAGAATTCCTTCCTCTCTGGGTAGTCAAAAGTTGCTATGACAACTGACTGGAAATGAAAGCCCTCTATTTTATTTATCTGAGGATGACGTGCAATAGAGGCAAACACGATTGTAATAAATGTTGCCTTTCACAGAGGACGTGCAGGAGCCAGGCTCCTTCCCATCTTGGTAGTATCCTTGTATTCATACCTATGACCCTATGCTTATGTCCAGTTGTGTGTGTGTGTGTGTGTGTGTGTGTGTGTGTGTGTGTGTGTGTGTGTGTGTGTGACTGTTTATTTCTGACTGGTCTTGAACTTGGAACCCAAATGCATCACTTTTTACAGTGCTGGCATTACAGGTGTGTGCCATCACACCTGATTTCTTGTATGCTTCTAGTATTTGTTGAGGACTCTGATTATGTGGTCTGTATCTTAAACTTTTTATTAGAAACCAAACCTTAGCAATGAAGAGTTAACACAAACATTAATTCACCTTAAATCACAGTGCTTTTCCTACAGGTTAACTTATAAACACTATCTGCCAGATAAGGTATGAGTGACATTCATCCTTTCAACACTGCTTTCAGCAGCTCAGTGTCTCAATAATTCATTTGGAAATTATCTAGTTATCCAACCAAGACGGAGGTCCCCTTTTACAGACATAATTCTGAACAAACCATTTCCCTAAGATCTGCTTTGATAGCATGTATGTGTTGAGCAGCCAGCCTGAAGAGAATTCCAACATGCTAAAGACACAGGCGGTCTTACTGCTGTGCTTGATACATATGAAGCAATGTGCACTGCCTTCCATTTGAACTCATAAATCTATGACTGAAGTTGAGAGCACCAATCTACTGGTACAAACAGAAATACCTAGAACCTCCCCATTCTTTTAAATATAAAGACCATTTATTTTATTAGCGCTTAAGAGCAACAGGGCAGGCCAACTGTAAACCTTGGCAGTTGCTAGGAGGAGGGTGATGGGGACGAGGAAGAGAAGTGTGCTTTTAGAGTTAGGGTCCAAGAAGACAAGCGTGTTTAGCCATGGAAGTCAGCAAGCATGGTAGGTGATCCTAAGAGAAAGAACATCCTGTGTGTCAGGACAAGTATACTTAAAATCTTAGCCAGTAACCAAAGTAGGTATAGAAAGTCAAACAGGAAACATTACACAGTTGAGTTACAGCTCTAAAAAGTAGGCACGCTGACAGTGACGATCTACAGAGGAACTGTATCCTAATGTCTGTTTTAGTAGAAAGCAATTGAATTCTTGCATCTGATTCTGTGCTTAGTCTATTTTGAAATGTACACATATCAAAATAGTACACAAAGTCAATCTGGCCCCTGACATGTATGTCATTGGAAAGGGGTGAATAGTTTAACGTCTGTCCTCAAGCTAAGCAACCATCAGCTTGGGGAGTTCAGCTGTGACCCCTTGCAAAAAGGATCACCCCAGCTAGTCTTCTTGACTATACCATCATGGCGGGTGGGGGGAGGGCTGTGGTGGGGGTGGGGGTGGGGGGATGAGGAGCGTCACAAGACTCTCACTTGAGTTCCAGTTGTTCTCTACAACCCGTTGCATGCAACTCTGCTTTAAATGCACATGGTCTTGGGATAGGGCTAATAATAATCAGGTGGGTGTGGCCCATCTGAACACCATCCATGTGGCTACAGGGCAGCCCTTATCCCTACTGGGTAAAGACTTTCCAGGTATGGCCTGCTGTGGAGAGAGGAGCACATGAACCCCTGTAAGCAATCCCTCATCTGTACTCTGTAAGGAAGCCCAATAAAGTTATTGATTCCCCAGAGTGAACTTGAGCAGTGTCATGCTTCGTTTGCCATTCTGACCTTATATGGGATAGATACTGCTTATGTCTCTAGGTGGGAAGGGACTTTAGCAACAAGGTCTTCCCCGTGTGAGTGGATAGATGTAGTCTTTGCACTTGCTAGAAAGCTTGTCAGAGTGTGGAGTCTGAAACTGTACCATACTGTTACAGTAACATCCGTTTATGTAGCTTGTCCTTTGAATAGCTGTCATCACTGCATGATTTTGTAATTTATGTATTTGCAGAGCCTCCAAAAGCTGACATGCTGACATATATCATTACATCAGAAAAGTACATACCAGTGGGCTGGGCACAACGCTCTGAGGTACAATGCTGGCCTTGCATACTGTATCACACAAAGTGCTGAGTTCCATAAAATACATACACTAATAGCTACATTTGGAAGTATCATTACTTTTACTACAAAAAAATCCTTAATTATTGATATGTAGTTACATTCAAGATAGTTGATACAAATTTCCCCAAAATTCTAGCTTCCACCTAAAAGTTCAAATTTTGTCATTGGGAATAAATATCAGTTATTTTCTTTGTAGTAGTTATTCTTCAGGAAATAATTACCAAATAGCCAGGACCAAATAACCACTGTTTGCCATCAGTCTTTCAAGCAAAACTGGTGTTCTATAAGTGATTAGTTCAACAACTCAGCTATACAAATGCTTCTCCCTGAGCTAAGTATTAACACTTACTGTGCATAGCAGAAGTGATGTTTGATTTTAAAGAGCATCAGCATAGGCCAGGACTATCCTAAGAATGTGAACGATTGTGTCCCGCTCCAGGTTTCCTGAATCAAAAAGTGCAGGGGGGAGCACAGTGATGTCTTCTGCATTTCTAGGTCAGTGGTTCTCAACCTGTGGGTTGAGACCCCTTTAGGGGTCAAATGACCCTTTCACAGGGGTCACCTAAGACCATCAGACAACCCAGATATTTACATTACGATTCATAACAGTATGAAAGCTACAGTTTTGTAGAAGCAATGAAAATAACTTTATGGTTGGGGGTCACCATAACATGAAGTGTATTAAAGGGTCACAGTGTTAGGAACATTGAGAACCACTGAAGTCAGTGCTTCTGACTTCCAGCAGTCATTTTGTGTCTTCAGTGCAGAATCACCTTTCACTCTAGAAGTCTTCAGTTTAGTCACAGTCTCTGACGGGCCTTGTGGTGAACTGAGTGAGGCCAGGTATTCGGCAGGGGAGTCACTGAATGGAGGACTTCAGAAGCCATCATTTAAAATTGTGGCTTTTGTTGGAAATTCCAGGGTGTTAGAGATGCCAAGATTAGCACCACCTTGAAAGACTACTAGACATGTGACATCATTAGCCTCATCTCAGATCCTGAACCAGAATCTCTAAGGCAAGGCCCAGGAATGTGTGTTTTAATCTCTTCTGATTTGTAGATCTGAGACCCACTGATATCAACATATCTCCATTCCAGATTATTTTAAAGCAAATCTCAATTGGCATTTAGATATATCTAATTATCTAAAAAATAATGTCACAATGTCCTGTGAGAAGAGTTTATCCTTCCTTAATATCAGATATCTAGCTTAATTCTTTCTTAGGTATTTTTAATGTTTCAGATCAAAACCATGGTCCCATACATATTGTTATTTGTAATTTTTAAAATAGTTGCTTTGATTCAGTTTAAATAGGGTCTGCATATTGCATTAGGGAAGAGACTATGAAGCCAGGCTGGTCATATTGTGGTGATCTGGCCTCAGCCTCCTGAGTGCTGGGGTCACATATAAGTTGTCAGATTTGAATTGCTATGTTTCATCTTTTTAAATAGACAATAATCGCTTTAAAAACAAATTTCTTGCTATTGGTGTCCTTGAGGAACTTGGTCATTTATTACTTTCCCATATTCTGGATTTGACCCTGTGTGTCATTTTGTCGTGCTCCCCTTTGTATTGATTGTGACTGTTAACACCCTTGGTCTATGGGTTTGACTGGGTAAGGAGCAAGATTATTTCACAGAGAGACCCATGGCCTTCTCATTTTATCATAGCAGAAGCCAGTGTGTGTGTGTGACTTTGTTGTTTCTTTTAACTTTGATTTTTTTTCAAAACTTATTAATGATGGGTCTTAAGCACTTTAACTTCCCTTGTAGTCCACCACCCACCAGAGGTAGTAGAAAAGAAAGGATATGGAGGAAGTGGACCTGTTTAGAAATGGTTCTTTGGAACAAATCACACCTGTGTTGTCAGGAAATTGGCAGTTCAGTCCACAGGTCAGCAGCAGCAGCTCGATCACTGACAAAAACTTCACAGATACACCAGCAGTCCAGTTCGGTAGAGTTGGCATAGCAAACAGCAGCGGTGGCATGTCCTAGCAGACACAGCCATGCCGCAGCCAAATCGGCACAAGTCAGCAGGAGGGATTTGGACCAGCAGGGATGTCAGGACAAGTTCTCAGCTGTACTTCTCTCAGCAAAGTGAAGGTCAGAGAAGATTCAAGACCAACAAGTGTTGCACAGCTAGCTCTACACCAAGCCCTGGTCACTATCCATTGAGTCCTATTTATATTTCCTCCAAACATCAGGTGTCCTCCACAGTTATTGCCTCAGCCTGTGAGTCTGACTTAGCCAAACTCCACGTGAGTCTGTATCAGCTGACGTCACTCTGCGAATTGGCCCGGGTCCTTGCAGCAGCAAGAAGCCACAGCAGACCAGCGGTTTTTTGGTGTGTTTCTTTCTATGGAGTCACAACAAAAGGAGCTCAACTATGCAATGTAAGGCAGACCAATTCATGTGTGTAGTTAGCTAAGAATCCTTCATCACGTGTCCGTTCACGTGCTTGCTTTAGCAGAGCATCCTCTCTCCTGGGTCCGCTTCAGGAGAATGGTACTGCACGTGTCTGCCCCAGCAAAACACCATCAACACAGATGACTTTCCAAAGAGCCCTTAAATTTCCACTTCAGTTTTTCAATGCTACTGTTGTTAGTTTCAAGTGTTTGATGGCATGATCATCCTGTATAGACTTTCTCAGCAGAGAAGACTGGAAGGTCAGAGACAATAAGGTAAGGAAGAGAGATATAGAAATGGAGATATGCGGTCACATGGAGTGAGGATCTTTTTTTATTATATTGTAGTCAAATATAATGGGGTCACATATCATTGAGTGCAAGCCAAAATAATCACAGTCAATATATAAAAAGAGTAGAGAAAGATTACTTGCAATAGATAAGGGCGAACACAGGTATTCTTTCCAAACATCTTCCAACAAAGCAAGCATGGGAATTGTATTCTGAGAGCCTATACACATTCACATAAGGATTGGCCCAGGACTGAGCAAGGGGCAGGCTTAGTTAAGGAGTACATCCCTGAGCAGATTCAGTTCAAGGTCATGGTTTTAAAAGAGGCTATAGTAGACACATCCTGGAGCTTGCTGAGCAAAAACTAATGAGTAGACACGTCCCAAGGAGTGCGCTGTTGCGTATGCCATAGAGCCTTAGCTGCAAATAGAGAAAGGACACCCTGAAGGTGCATCAACCTAGGGTTCTGTCCCTGAAGGTGCCTGTCTTGCTTAGTGGCTAATGATAGGTTCATTCTGACTAGAGCATCCATCATGAAAGAGAAACACAAAAATTCATACTGACAAAGGATTCTATCAGTTGGTGTTAAGCAAGTGTTTGTCATGGCCTACTCTAGAACTGTCACTAAGACAGCACATGAGTTGTCATGTTTGCACAGGAGGCTATATGTGAGTCACACCATAAATTCCCAGCTACAAAAGCCAATCCATATCTACATATGTTTCTAAGGAACCTGATAGGAACAGAGGACTACACTGTGTTCTCAATACTGCAGTATTACTCAAGACAAATCAGATACCTGGTCAATAACATGGACTCTCTCCATTTTGGAGTAGCTAGTGGTCTATCCCAACAGGGGTGAATACTTATTCTGGGTATGGACTGTTGTTATGCCTTTCAGTGCCTTGGCCTATATTATCATTACTTAGTTCCTTAAAGAATGCCTGAACCACAGGTATGGGATCCAATTCAACAGCATGCAAATGGGACCTACTTCACAGTAAAAAGATAACATGTGAATTCATGACCAGGGAATCAACAGGGTCGTTCGGCTTGACACATCACCAGGCAACCTACTGATGGTGTTAGAGATGTCTCCTTCCACATGTCCTCCAATCTCAAGTAAAGAGATTCACATTAGGGGACAGGTAGGGCAAACAAGTTGTTGAGGTTTACTGTAGCAGGTGGGAAGGCAAAGGCAGAATGGGAGGGTACTGGGAGCCAAGTGGCACTGGCCAAGGAATGCCTCTAGCGTCTGGACTTTGTCCACCAGTTCTCCTTTGTCTATCCCTGGGGCAGTCTGGAGAGGTCGCCCTCCTAAAAAAAGGTGCAGGCTTTCTCAGAAGCCATTACCCACAATTCAGTCTGTTACAATTAGATGCATGGTTATCCATGAGGGTTAACTACCTGTAAATTTTAGATGTTTACTAAGGGAAAGGGCAACAATATCTTGCACATGTTCCTGCAGGAGAGGGTGGGGCTCCTGGGCCCTGCTGAAACAGCCCAGAGGTCTGCCTCTTCTCTTACCTTCTCAGCTTGGCTATTTCATAGCCAAGTGCAAGCCTTCTTATTTACCTTCCTCAGTGTTTCTGACCTAGCTGTTTAACTCCAATGTTTGCTTTCAATGTAATAATGGTATAACTGAAGTGCCAGTTCAGAAGCAGGGTTTCATAAGGATTAAATGCCATCCTTCAGGAAGTAGTACATACACTGGCTTGGATTATTATCCCTACTAAGAACAAACACATGGTTCCAAGAACAAAACAGAGAAAGCAGAAACGACCTCACTGAACACCAGTCCTACTGACTTGTTAGGGGACACTTTTCAGTCCCCATAACTCTGTACACTGAAGGTATAAAAGTCCTGGCTTCCAAATGGGATGCATTTCTGCCAGGAGACACAATAAGAGTCCCACTAGACTATGTTAGAGCCATTTTGAACTCTGGATCCAGGTATGAGCAGGCAAGGATTTCCCATCTTGGCAGTGGTAACTGAGCTAGAGCAATAGGAAACCAAAATGATGGTAGGCAGAGAAAAACATATAGGTGATTGACCTGGGAACATTTTGATTCCAAATTGTAACTTGGAAGGATATGTGCAGCAATTCCAGAGTAAGATGTAAATAATTACTGATACACATTTTTTAAAATTCAGGAATGAGGATTTGGGTCATACAAGCAAAGCCCTTAGGCTTATGGAAGAAACAACCTAAGGGACATAGAACTTGCACTGACTATGGAGGAGAATGGTAAGTAGTACGTGTAGCCCTGAAACTGACTGAGTGACAGGAGCTGCGGTTTGCCTTAATAAAGTACTTTCTCAAGAGGAGAGGCCCATAAAGGCCACGGAGGAGCAGCTGCCCACACACGATGCGTTAAGAGTCCCGGCTAAGATAACAAAAGAGGGAAAGCAGGACTGAAAAAACTAGGAAGGAGTCAAGAAATACAGATACAAAAGCTTGTGATGTAACAAATGCCAGGAAAGGATACTTAGAAAGAAGATAAAGTAGATGAATAAGAAAGCCCCAGATAAAACCCCTCTGGATACATTGTTTCCACAGGGTGTAGTAGATGATTCAGTCAGTAAAGTGCTCATCTAATATGGCTGATAACCCCAGGCCTGAGAGGGCAGACAGGTAGATCTGGGAAACTCGCTGGCCAGCCAGCCTGTCTGAACTGATGAATCACAGGTTCAGTGAGAGACCTTGGGTCAAAACCTATGGTGGAAGAGTGATGGAGGAAAACACCCAAAGTCAACCTCTGTCCTCTACACCTATGTGCGTGGTATGTGCAGACATACACATGATCAAGTATACACACATGCCCTACACACACAGTATCTCTAGTAGAAGCTAATAATGGTGTGGTTCATGTCCAAAGATCAAGACACAAAATAAAAATACCAAAATTCCAACGAAACTAGAATAGTGAGAAGCAGTTACTTGGCAATGCACAACTTGGAAAGCATTTCTTAATGGTAATGTAAAATTTACCTAACAGAAAGTCTGAAAACTCTCTGCAAAACAAACAAAACAAACAAACAAAATCCAATAAGACAAAACAAAAAACCCAAAACTCAGCAAATAGTTTAAGAACATCCGGGAAAATATGGCTAGCTGAAGGTAAAACTGTGACCGTGAACCACACTGACAATGAAGTCTGGCCAGGCATCCTAGAGGTAGGCTGGCAAGGCTACTGATACTGGAGGCTGGGATATTTCTCTAAGTTCTAATGGATCTCCCCTGCTAACCAGAAGAAAGGCTTAAAGGATGTGGTGAAACTTCCCCCAAGGTTTCCAAGTGACTTCTGAGTTCAAAGGAAGAAAAATTTTGTAATTCAATCAGAACTGTGAACCAATCAGAATTGGTGCAGGCTGGAAAGTTTTCTCATCTTGTTTTCCAGGCTGGAACTCAACTCCTGAGTTTTAATCTCTCATATTTTCTTATTCTGTATCCAATATCCTGGTTGAAAAGAAAAGAGATAAAAGGGAAAACATCAAAACAATCATCTTGGCATATATCAATTATTTTATATTATTTTTTATTAGTTTTAATATATATTTAATATGTATACACTATATAGTGTGTACCTATCTGTCTGTCTGTCTCTCTCTCTATATATATCCATCTATCTAATCTATCTACAGATTCTATATATCAATTATCAATATGTATATATGTATATGTATATCTATCTATCTATATATATCTTTGGAGAGAGAGAGAGAGAGAGAGAACTATAGTTATCCAACAGTTTCCCAAGTATTGCATCTTGGGGATTCATCAGAGATTTTAAGCTAAAAGCTGTAATCTTCCTGAATTGCTCCCCACCAAGGGCTGAACAAAGCAGTGTCTGTCCAAACTGGGACTTCTCAAAAGTCATTGCCCATGAATCTGAGCCTCCTTAGTGATATGGCCAAGGCTTTCTTACAGCTGTATTGTGATTTTCTTGCAGCTGTATTGTAGGGGTTATACAAGTCTGAAGAATCTCCCAGTTTACCTCTTTCTCCCTTGTTCTTAAACACCATTTCCTTTAACCAATATGATGCATGCCTGATTCTATCTTGCTTACTTCTTCCAGAACTCAAACTAAGTTAATGTTCTGTAGTGAAGGATGTTTAGTATTCCAGGAGTCTCCATAAAATGCTATATATAGCACTGGCCCCCAATCTTAAAGCAACATGTGATTAAGATCACAACATTTAAGAGTTGAGAAGACTGATCACTCCCTCTTTCTTTATTCTCTTGGTTCTTTTCTATTCATGCTCTAGCCTAATTCTTGATTTCCAGTTGAAATGGATAGCTTTATATAATAGGTTGTAAGTATCAAAGAGGTTGTATAGCTTCAGAATTCAGAGAAAAAAGTTAGAAAGCAATCATCGTATCCATAGTAAGCTAGAAAACAGTAAGGAATGGAGACAGTTATGTAAATAACCTACCCTCTGAACTCTCTGTGAATATGATGTTTTGTGGTCACATTACTTTCCAAGTTTATTCTCAGGAAGATGTTCTTTGAAAATGGAAGTGCTATGAAGTAACCAACAGAAGACAGCATCATCTAGAAAGAATGGAGAGCTTTGGTT
This sequence comes from Mus caroli, assembly GCF_978045245.1. NCBI lineage: Eukaryota > Metazoa > Chordata > Mammalia > Rodentia > Muridae > Mus > Mus caroli. The sequence continues at coordinate 94,154,005 of NW_028227264.1, forward strand.
TATAGTTGTCTGATAGATAGGTATGCAAAAGTAACCTGTTTTGTGTTTTTAAGACAGGGTCTTTCTGTGTAGCCCTGGCTGCCCTGGAACTCTTTCTGTATATGAGGTTGGCCTTGAACTCGGAGATGTGCATGTTTCTGCCTCCTGGGATTAAAGGTGTATGCCACCACCTCCACCTGGCTAAATGACCCCCCTTTTTTCTAATCATGGTAAACATGATTTTATGTATTCTTTTAAAGAACTTGGGCTGGCGAGATGGCTCAGTGGGTAAGAGCACCCGACTGCTCTTCCAAAGGTCCAGAGTTCAAATCCCAGCAACCACATGGTGGCTCACAACCATCCGTAACGAGATCTGGCGCCCTCTTCTGGAGTGTCTGAGGACAGCTACAGTGTACTTACATATAATAAATAAATAAATCTTAAAAAAAAAAAAAAGAACTAATTACCTTGAGCATGCATCTTCATCCAAAAACATTACTACCCAAGGGGATAAGAATTGGGTTTGGGGTAAGCCTTTTAGATAGTACCATGATGTTTGGTCCTTCAAGGAGCTCCAGCACAGAAACAGATACTCAGTAGACCTTTGTTTTAGGATTTCATGGTCATGAGAGGTGAAAAACAAGTGTGTGTCAGGGGTAGTGCCAGAAATGCCTCTTAAGTATCAGTTATGAAAACAGAGAAATCTGGTCTAAAAGAGAGAAAAGTGTGTGTGCGGGGGGGGGGGGGGCGGGGAGAGAAGAGGACCAAGTGAATGAGAACCCCAGGGAAAGCATAGGTATGAAAGAGAAAGAGGGAGAGAGGAGCAGACAGATGAAGGGAAGGTGTGTGTACATTTGAACGGCTTCATTCTCCATCGAACTACATACAACAGAACTACTTCCCCTGGACATTCTAAAATACAAACTATTCCCCATGTATTATTTCTGTCCTTAGCAACAAGGTATGAAAAGGGCAGAGTGCTACTGCAATCCCTACTCTCTGTTGGAAGAGTTCCTCTATCTCAAACCACTCTGCTTTGCTCAAACACTCCAATATCCTCACTTCTTATTTAACATTTAAACGTGTAAAAATGTCATTATGTTTCATGAGCCCCCTTTTCCATGAATTAGTAATGTGAACTTTGATTGATAATACCAAAGTCTCTAATTTTATAGCATTTTCCCCATTGATCTATCATAGTACACTAGCCCATTTATTATTGTTTGGGTACTCATTTTTTTCCCTGCAGTTTGAATCTATTCCTTGTGGTTAATAGAGAGATGGCTCAGCAGTTAAGAGCATTGACTGCACTTCCAGAGGTCCTGAGTTCAATTCCCAGCATCACATGGTGGCTCACAACCACCTGTAATGGGATCTGATGCCTTCTTCTGGTGTGTCTGAAGACAGCTGTAGTGTACTCATATACAATGTGTGTGTGTGTGTGTAATGTTGTCTACCTGAGATTGAGTCCCAGATGCTCTATGAATAAGAAAATTTACAGGTGTTTATGTCCCTTTTGTAAAATGTAATTGTATATAATATATACTCTCTTGTATTCTTTAAAATTATAACTATATTATTTATTGTTATAATCTGGATCCTAAATGCTCTCCTCAAAGTTCATTTGGCAAACAGTGTATTATACCCTTGGGAGATAGTAGAGCCTTTACAAGATGGGGCCTAATGGGAAGTCTTTAGTGTCGGAGGTATGTCCTTAAAGAGAGTAGTGGAACCCCAGCCCATCCCTTCCTAGTTCTCTTTCACTTCTCACCTATGAACTTGAGCAATTCTGGTTATCAACGACTTCCTAATGCTGCAAATATTCAATACAGTTTCTCATGTTGTGGTGGCCTCCAACCATAAAATTATTTTTGTTGCTACTTCATAACTCTAACTTTGCTACTTTTATAAATTTCTGTGTTTTTCTGATTATCTTAGGAGACCCCTATGAATGGGGTCATGATCCACAGGTTGAGAACCACTGAACTATGCATTCCTTGCCATTGTATGTTACCTCACTAGTGGCCCAAAAGCAACAGGCCAATTCATTATGCACCACAATACACCCCCCCCCCCCATAGCACAATAAACTCTTGATCATTTCAAGTTTTTGTTATGACACACTTATGCCTACTATAATATAAATACTATGCAATTAAAGAACAACAAAAAATTTGGATATACTCAGTACAATTCATGTATATATAAAACACATATTACATATATATATATAAAACATATACTACATATATATTTTGCACATATATTACATATATATTGCACACACACACATATGGTTTTAGATAGAGGATTTCTCAGTATAACTCTGAATGTCCTGGAACTTGGACTGCAGACCAGGCTGACCTTGAAGGGCCTCAAACTCCACCTGCTTCCCAGTGCTGGCATTAAAGGCATGTGCTACCATACCTGGCTATAATTATTTTTCAATATTAAAAGATCAGTGGTTGGTATGACTATGTTTATGATGTTCACCCTGGGTTGTATTTTTTTTTTAATGAAAAGGCATATAGATGGGTTAAATTTAAATTGTTAAGAGCATATAAATGTGTATCATACCATTTTCATATATGTATGTGTTTGCCATTATACTTTGTTTGTTCCCTCCTGCATTGTCCATCCTCCTATTCCCTTTTTACAATGAAAGTGTGTTTGTGTATGTGTGTGTGTGTGTGCATGTGTGCATGCATGGCACACATGTGGAGGTTAGAGGACAACTTTGTGGGGTCTGTTCTCTCCTATATCATCTTTAGGTGGGTTCACTGGATCAGACTCAAGCTTGTGTGAAAAATGCCTTTACTGGTGAAGCTGTCCCCTCTTGCTCCTCTTGTGAAAAATGCCTTTACTGGTGAAGCTCCCCTCTTGCTGGTCTCTTTCCTTCTCTCAAATAATTTCCTTTGTGTTTTCATCAGACTGTTCTTTCAAATGGATATTTTCTATCTCACAAAAGCCATGGATTTCTACCTATTGATCCTGGAGGCTGACTTGTGCTTCACTCCCCCTGAAAGTAGGAACACTAAGCAACTTCCTAAGTGCTGATCAGATTTCTGGGTATCTTGATATCAGGAAGGGAGTTATCTTCCTAGTAGGCATTAGTTTTTCAGTGAACGAGAAGGCAATACTTTTTTTCAATTTTTATTAGATATTTTCTTCATTTACTTTTCAAATGCTATCCCTAAAGTCCCCTATACCCTCCCCCTGCCCTGCTCCCCTACCCACCCACTCACATTTCTTGGCCCTGGCGTTCCCCTGTACTGGGGCATATAAAGTTTGCTAGACCAAGGGGTCTCTCTTCCCAATGATGGCCAAATAGGCCATCTTCTGCTACACATGCAGCTAGAGACATGAGCTCTGGGGGTACTGGTTAGTTCATATTGTTGTTCCACCTATAAGGTTGCAGACTCCTTCAGCTCCTTGGGTACTTTCTAACTAGCTTCTCCATTGGGGGCCCTGTGATCCATCCAATAGCTGACTGTGAGCATCCACTTCTGTGTTTGCCAGGCACTGGCATAGCCTCACAAGAGACAGCTATATCAGTGTCCTTTCAGCAAAATCTTGCTGGCATATGCAATAGTATCTGTGTTTGGTGGCTGATTATGGGATGGATCCCAGGGTGGGGCAGTCTCTGGATGATCCATCCTTTCGACTCAGCTCCAAACTTTGTCTCTGTAACTCCTTCCATGGGTATTTTGTTCCTTATTCTAAGGAGGAATGAAGTATCCACACGGTGGTCTTCCTTCTTCTTGATTTTCTTGTGTTTTGCAATTTGGATCTTGGGTATGCTAAGTTTCTGGGCTAATATCCAGTTATCAGTGTGTGCATATCAAGTGACTTCTTTTGTGATTGGGTTACCTCACTCAGGATGATATCCTCCAGATACATCCATTTGCCTAAGAATTTCATAAATTCATTATTTTTAATAGCTGAGTAGTACTCCATTGTGTAAATGTACCACAGTTTCTGTAACCATTCCTCTGTTGAGAGACATCTGGGTTCTTTCCAGCTTCTGCCTATTATAAATAATGCTGCTGTGAATATAGTAGAGCGTGTGTCCTTATTACCAGTTGGAACATCTTCTGGGTATATGCCCAGGAGAGGTATTGCTGGATCTTCCGGTAGTACTATGTCCACTTTTCTGAGGAACCGGCAGACTGATTTCCAGAGTGGTTGTACCAGCTTGTAATCCCACCAACAATGGAGGAGTGTTCCTCTTTCTCCATATCCACTCTAGCATCTGCTGTCACCTGAATTTTTGATCTTAGCCATTCTGACTGGTGTGAGATGGAATCTCAGGGTTGTTTTGATTTGTCTATCAATACTTTTAAGTATATAAACTATTATGGTATAGTTAATATAGAATAAAATGTACATATCTTACCCAGTTAGTGAATTTCAACAACAGTATTATCTTAATTACTTGAGACAAAATATAGAACCTGTTAATCATTCAGAGCCTTTAGACTCTCTTCTTACCATGCTGTTGTGTCTTAAAATCACCTTGAAATATATAAAACTTCTTTTTCTTGGATTCTGTACAAGTGGAACAAAATATCATGTACTCTGCTATGCCCAGCTTCTTCTGTTTATAAAATAATTTATGAGATTTACCCATGTTATTGGTTATATTGACAAGCATGTTCCTTTTATTGCTGACTTGTCTAGTGTGTGACTATATGTATTTTCATATTTTCTCTGTGTTCCTCTGATAGTAACATGGCTATTTTTTGTTATAAGGCTGTTCTAAACATGTAGTTTTCTTGCAAACTTGAATTTCATTTCAGTCAAGTGACTGAGATTAATGGATTACACATAGGTTAGATTGATGTTTAACTTTAAAGAGACTGCGAAACAGCTTTTTAACGTATGTTACACTAAACACCAGTGATGTGCGAGTCCCAGCTGCATTATATAATAACTGACATTTGGGTTATACAGGATTGACTTTAGCTCCTCCATGTGTGGAATGGAACGGAATCCACTATAGTTTAAACTTGCATTTCTTGTCACTAAAGATTATTGAACATTCTTTATCAAGATACTCATAAAATTTATTCCTTAATCATTTAAAGGCTTAGGTCATTTGTTTAATTTTTTTGAGACAGAATCTCATATGGTCCAGGTCTTTTTTTTTTTTAAATTAAACTTTTTATTCTTTGTGAATTTCACTTAATGCACCTGACCCACTCATCTCCCTGTTCCTTTGTATACGGCCTCTACTCTTGCACCTTTCCAAAGGAAAAAAACAATAAAAACATACCATGGAAGCTGCAATTGTGTCAGTGTGTCATGCAGTATATCCTTTGCACAACCTTTGTTTGCAAATGATCATTCCAATGAGCCATGGGTCTAGCTTCTGCTACATTATCAGTGTTAGATCCTCAATGAGACTCCTCTCTGATACCCTGTTGTTACCCTGTGTCATGGAGATCCTGAAGCTGTGGATTTGCAGGACCAGACCCTTCCCATGCTGTAGCAGTTCATAGATAGGGTAGATGTTGGCGTGGGCCAGCTCAAAGCACTGGATCTGGGCCTTGGTAATAGCTGAATTGGTCAGCCCACCAGCTCTCCTGCATCTACCCCATCACAGTAAGATCTCCAGCACTGCCCTGACTACCTTGCTCTGAGTTGAAGCTGGGAAGCGGCATGGCCAGATCTCAGGCTCTCATTCACTCCCCTGACACCAGGGCCAGCTCTATTGTGCTGCCAAGGAGAGGTGCAGGGTCAGCTTTCCCAAATGCTGTAGCCCTGTGAGGGATGGTGCAAGCTCACCCTCCAGTGATGGCAGACAGGAGTTGAGCCAGCTCAGCACAGTGCTCAGATATCAACTTGGCCTCAGATAGTGCAGACTAGGCCTTTGTTGTCTGAGCTGTATGGCCTTTGGTGGTAACAAGGGCCTCTGATATCAACTCAGACCCTAGCTTTGATAGGGCCACGGACCCAGACATGTCACTGGAAGCAACATGGGGCTGGATGTCAGTCTCTGGTTCATCTTAAAACACTTGTAACTGCATTACGGTAGGTTCCCTACTTCCCTTATATCTAGTTTTCCCAGTACTATTCATTCTTTCTCCTATCATATCTCAGCCTCCTTACTGAAAATAAACTGATTATAAATATACATTTCTAAATTCTTCAGTTAGGTTTCACTTATGTACACAATCTATATTTATGACAGTACTGGTGTGTGTGTGTGTGCGCGCACACGTGCGCATGAGCATCTCTCCCTGTGCTTGCCTGTGCCCACATGTGTAGGAAGCAGAGGTTTATTTATTTTATTTTATTTTATTTTATTTTATTTATTATATGTAAGTACACTGTAGCTGTCTTCAGACACTCCAGAAAGGGCGCCAGATCTCGTTACGGATGGTTGTGAGCCACCATGTGGTTGCTGGGATTTGAACTCTGGACCTTCGGAAGAGCAGTCGGGTGCTCTTACCCACTGAGCCATCTCACCAGCCCCCGAAGCAGAGGTTTATGTTAGGTGTCTTCCTCTACCCATTTCCATCTTAGTTTTTGAGAGGGCCTTTCACTAAATCTGAATCTGGCTGTTTTTTCTAGTCTAGCTGATCCATGAGCCTCAGGATCTGCCTGAAAACCATGAGCATTTGGACTACAGATGTGAGCTGCTGTGCCTAGCTTTTACATGGGTGGTGCAGATCTGAATTCAGGTGTTCATGCCTATGCAACAAAAAGCACTTTATTCACAGAGTAATCTTTCGGTACTATCTTACTGTAGCTTTGCAACAAGTTCTGAAACCAGCTGAATTTTTCTAATCTATAGCCTTTCTTTTTGGTTAATTACATTTACTGGGTCTCCTAGGTCCTCAGCATAAACATGGAAACATTTTTCTTTTCTTTTTTGAGACAGGATCTTGCTATGGTCTTGAACTCAAAGGCTCAAGTAATCATTGTCACACCTTGCTTTCCTAAGTAGCTGAGACTACAAGTGAGTGCCACCTTACCTGATATAGAAACTTTTGTCTTAATGCTATTCCTGATCTTAGTACAATCAGATTTCCTATTTTACCACAAAGTTTTCAAAAGATAACCAAACTCCTCGAGGGAGTTCCCTTCTGTTCTTAGCTTGCCGTGACTTAACCTTGGGTTTTGAATTTTGTTTTACTTTTTTTTTTTCTTTTTTCTTTTCTTGAGACAGGGGTTCTCTGTATAGCCCTGGCTGTCCTGGAACTCACTTTGTAGACCAGGCTGGTCTCGAACTCAGAAATCCGCCTGCCTCTGCCTCCCGAGTGCTGGGATTAAAGGCATGCGCCACCATGCCCGGCCTTGGGTTTTGAATTTTGTAAAACACTCTTCTGCATCTATGGGACTACGGCTTTCATTTTTGTTCCATAAATGTTATGAACTTTTGCCCTGTATTGCATTTCATCGTCTGTGGTCATGTTAATTTTCTATGTTGCAAACTTTGATTTACCAATATTGAAGAATTTAAACATCTATGTTTATGAAGAATATTGGTCTGTGATTTTCATATAAAATGCTATTGGCAAATTTTGGTACTAAGATTATGTTGAACTCATGAAACTGCTGTTTTTCTTAAACAGGGTAGCACTGGAACGCTTTACCTAAGATGTTGGCGAAATTCATTAGTACAGCCGTATATGCCTGGAGTTCCCTGTCAGGGTTTTGATCACAAATTCAATGTGTTCTGTACTGAGTCACTTGAATGTTTTATTCCTTCTGTGTCAGCTCCTGCTTTGCCTCCCACTGGGTCTCACACACAATGGCAAATGTAACTGAGTTCTCCGACCTCATGGCAGTTTTGGCAATTTTTTTTTTAAATTTGTCTGTTTCATTTTAGTTATTACTAGCATAAGTAACCCAAGTATCTCTTTAAATTCAACATAGTTCTATTAGCCCTGGGACTATAATAGTTTGTGAGTTTACAAATACATAAACAAATGATAGATAAGAAAAAGGAAATGTGTAATACATAACAGAAAGATATATGTTCAGAAAGAGCAAAAATAATCCAGGGGTAGAGGGAATTACAAGATATGGTGAAAAATATCATGAGGAACATAGAGAATACAGGAGGGCATTCAAGAAGAAAAGTCAGAATCAAGATATGTAGTGAGTCAGTCGTCAGGTCTATAAGTTTGTCAAATTCATGGCAATACAACAACAACAAATCCCAAGATCCCAAGGTTGTACACTTGTGTAGGCCTGCAGTCAGCTGCTTCTTTCCCTGGCACATCTTATAATTAAAAAACATAGCATGACCTCACTTTCATAAAATAATAAATTCACAAATTGAAAAAAAACTTAAACAAGGTTAAAACATCCAAAAGATAAAAAGCAGCCTCACATTCTTTTAGATTTTGTACTCATATTTGCCATCATATATGCACTCATATTCTGTACACTGTGATCTGTATTTTGCTTTTTGTTTTGGACAAATATGACCCAGATTCCATGGACATATGCAATCGAATGTTTTAATGGGTCAAGAGTATTCTATTGTATGCACACACCATTATTGTCTTCTGTTCTAGTGCTATTATACACCATGAGTATGTAATAGAAACATGAGAGTCAACAATATCCTTAGGAATCCTTTTTTTTCCCTTTAAGTGCGACAGAGGACAATGCTTATATTAAGTCAGGTTGTACAATTATCGCCCTCACACCAGTGGTCACAAAGGAATTGTATTTCCACAGTCCTGTTAATACTGGTCAGCAAAAGATGTTTGGAAGGTGGACACCTTTTCATTTGTTAATTGGGTATTTTTCTTGGAGAATGTCATATTTGGACAATTTTCTCTTTTTGTCAAAGTTTTACTTATATGCCCAAGATGACCTCAAACTCCTACCCCAGTGACTAGAGTGCTGGGATTACAAACATGTGCCACCTCTCTGTCGATTTTTATTATTTAGCTGTTGAAATTTATAAGTGATTTTCTAAGAGCTGTATGTTGGAAATATATTTTTCTATGGTTCTTTTTTTTTCAATTTTTGAGGATGCATTACAACTTTTGTTATTGTAGTTTATTTCATACTTGGATAAGGCCTTTCTAATCACAAGGTGTACTGGCTAGTTTTGTGTCAACTTGACACAGCTGGAGTTATCACAGAAAAAGGAGCTTCAGTTGGGGAAGTGCCTCTAACGAGATCCAGCTGTAAGGCATTTTCTCAATTAGTGATCAAGAGGGGAGGTCCCCTTGTGGGTGGTGCCATTTCTGGGCTGGTACTCTTGGTTCTGTAAGAGAGCAGGCTGAGCAAGCCACTAAGGAACATCCCTCCATGGCCTCTGCATCAGCTCCTGCTTCCTGACCTGCTTGAGTTCCAGTCCTGACTTCCTTGGTGATGAACAGCAGTATGGAAGTGTAAGCTGAATAAACCCTTTCCTCCCCAACTTGCTTCTTGGTCAAGATGTTTTGTCCAGGAATAGAAACCCTCACTAAGACAAATGGTTATTAATATATTCACCTTGATTTTCTATTTAAAAATATTGCTATTTATACTAATCTGTGTTTTTATGTGGGTTGGTGCAGATGTTCTCAGAGGCCAAAGGCGTCAGATCCTGAGAGCTGTAGTTACAGGCCGATTTGAGCAGCAGGACCTGGCTTCTGGGACCCAAATATGGGTCCTTTGGGAAAGCAGCAAGCACTTCTAAACACTGGGCCATCTCACCACAGCGGATTTTCTCCTATTTTTAACGGTTTAAATGTTCATCTAGCATTTACTCTTGTCTGAGAAATAAAGCTTTTCTTCAATTGCTAGTCATCTCTCCAGTCTTCTCACTTTCCAGTGATTTTATTTTTTTATTTTTTTTATTTTTTAACGGATACTTTCACTGGTTACAAATGATTTGATTTGATTTCAGGATCTGGGGAAACTGTAACACCTAATTGAATTTACAGAACTAGGGATTAAGATAATCTATAAAAATGTTGCGGCACTTGATATAGGGCTGTTCAGCAAATTGTTACTGTCTGCTTTCTCTATTCTGATCGTGAATGTGTCTCCCACATACCTCCTTTATATAACCTACCCATAATAGTATGCACCCTCATTTCTAGAAAACTGGTGACAGCTCAGTTACCACTCTCCCCAGAGCCAGGATCTAGTCATCTCCTGCATGTTCATGAGAGGTGAAGATAAGCTGTGCTTCATAATGCACTGTGGCGATCCAAGGCCACAGTATGGAGGCACTCAGCAAGCATGGGTATAGACGGGATGCATGTTTCTCCCATCGCCCACCCTGAAACGTGAAAAGCCTAATTTACCTTAGCCTTTAGGTCACAAATATTATCAAAGCTGTCACCAAGTGTCAATTTAGTTTGCAGCCTGGAGACCAGGAGTTCACCCTGTCATATTACCCCTAAGAACAGGCGGGCCTACAGGATGGGACTGGGGCAGGAAGGAGGTCCTGACCTGACTTCCCTGGTGGCAAGCTGGGGGCGACTGGGTGCCAGAGCCCGGAAAATCCGCCCAGCAGGCACGATGACAAGGCGGGCGGGAACAGAGGTGGCGGAGAAGAGCACCGTCCAAGCCCTCCGAGAAGGAAGTGTGACAAGGGCACAGAGTTCCTCAGCCCACCGGGAGTCGGGCGTGAGGTGACATCTGCCGTTCCCCGGGCTCGCGGGCTTCGGTGCGGCCCACAGGGACGTCCCAGAGTGGCATCCTCACTTTTTTTTTTTCCCACAGTGGTATCAGCTGCCCGCGCAACCGTCAGCCCGCTCCTCTCACCAACGGCTCGGACCTTGGGCGACGCGCGGTGCTGATGACGTAGGACGGGGAGGCGGGACTTCCTGCCTCGCGCGTCGCTGGGGCTCCGGACGCGGTCGGCTCGGGAGTGGCGGTCGGCGGGCTGAGGGGGCGGCGTGTCGGCCGAGGAGGGCGGGCCGCGGAGGAGGAGCCGGCCTTGCAGCCGCCGCCCTCTCGGCCCTCCGAGTTTCCCGGGCTACCTCAACCTTCCCTGAGGCGTGGGTGCCCTCGCGGACCGCCGGGCTCCTCGGTTCGCCTCCAGCCCCGCGGCGGCAGCGGCCGCTTGGACCGCTCCAGGCCCCACACCCCAGCCGGTGGGACCGTCCCGAGCCCTCGGCCCCAATGCCTGGGAGAGCAGAGCGGAGTGGGTGGCGGTGGTCGGAGCTGTGCCGGGCGCTCCCGGTGGCGAGCGCGGCTGCTGTGCTGGGGCGAGCAGCGGGGACCGTGTGTGAGTTTGGTAAGTCACCTCTCTTTTCTTTTTAGGCGTGCTGGGCGCCTGCTTGGAAGCCTGCGGCACTCCGCGCCCGCCCTTGAACCCGGGTTTTGTTTCCTGGTGAAGCAGTGTTAGCGCGTGTTAGGATGGCAGGCCCTGAGATGAGTTCTGGATGCAGGGTTTTTCTTTTCTTTTCTTTTCTTTTTTTTTTTTTTTTTCTTTTGTAAAGCACGTGAAACTCCTTTCGGGGCTCTTTGGTGCACTGCGGCACGGTAGCCAGCGGAGTCATGGGGTTAGTGTAAAGCACCTCTAGGTTAATTGTTAGTGAAAAAGCTACGCTGTCATCATTTTCCTTGTCCTTAAAGGTAGTTATAGCAGTGAGGTTTGCGGATGTTGCTGAGGTAAGGTCTGAACTGTGGGAAGTGTATTTTGGGCTTGGTACTTTGGCAAGTTCTTAGTCCAGTTTCTGACTATGATAAAAAGACTCTTGGCTTTTTAAAAATGCCCTAGAGGGCATTTAAGTGTCTTTAAGTCTTTGCTTACCTTCTAATTATCAGACCACTTTCTTCTCGAAGATGTTGAGGATCAGGATAAATTTGTTCTGATGATTTTTTTTTTTAAATATGTAGTGAATTCATTATATGTTCAGGTTGTTAGAATAAAGTACTAAACCGAGATTTAAAGTACCGAGTAGGTTGTTAAAGCCGTGCTTGTTACTAAGCAACATCATCGTAAACAAGTCTAATACTCAACTAGAACATAAGTAAATGTGGCCTGTTAATCTGAGTTTGGAGCGAGTTGGAGCGCTCCAGATTTATGCTTTTAGTTTATAGGCGGTTACATTTGTTGCCTTTTGTAGTCAGATTTGATTTCAAATAAATTTTATCTAAAATTATTAGAACACTTTGATTATTTTTGTTGTCACACAAGAGTCTATGGAGAGTTGTAAATGGATTTGAGTTCTTTTTGGTTGTTACTTATTCCGGAGTACGCTGGGTATTTCTCTTTGAGTATTTCTTTTCTAATGAGATAAAGTATGCAATCTGTATTTAATAATATTCTTAAATAAAACGATTATAGCAATTTAGAGTTACATACATTTGAGAGATTGTGAAACAGTACAAGTTTTTAAGCCTTGGCTTAGCAGTAGCCTTGGTCTACATTTGTTGAACCCTTAGTGATATAACTTGAACGGTAAACTAAGTTTTTATTTTAATTTACTTTATTAAGTGTTCTGTTTGGTGGGGAAAGCATTAAAGACAGGGTTTAGCTTTGTATCCCAGACTTGCTTTGAATTGGCAATTTCTCTGCCTCAGCCTCCTGAATTCCAGGACAGAATGAAAATGAGGCTATAACCACTCCAAGGTATGGTTGAGGAGAAGGGTTTACAGTAGATGTGAAGGAGAGAACAGCCAGAGGCAACAAGAAGGGTCTAGACTGAACATAGCCAACAGAATAGACCAGGTTGTGAGAGGAGAGAGGGAGGAAAGGAAGGAAGCAAGAGGCCCAGGAGTGGAGTGGAAAGCAGAACCAAGAGTGCAGAGAGTAAGCCATCAGGTTGACTGAGGTTGTACAGGAAAGAGAAGCTGGGGGAAGGAAGGGAAGCCCAGGGGCTGGAGCGGGTTAGGGGAGGGGCCCAGGAGAGAGCTGGGGAAGGTGTGCCAGCCAGGAACACTCTGTAGCAGGTACTTGTGATTGAGGGATTGAGGGAGCCTAGAGGCTAGCATACATCTTGACATGCTAATAGGCATCTCAGGATTAGGTTAATGCAACAGCCTTGGGTCCTTTTTGCCAGGGACAAGAAGAATGAATGAAGTCCCTGAGGTTTTTTTCTGAATGCCAAACTTTGGGGAAAGGAATTTCTTAGGACCATAACTGGGACCACAAGCCTGAGTGATTGGCTTAAATGACCGTTTTGTTGTCGTTTGCCTTTTTATTATTTATTTATTTATTTATTTATTTTTGTTGTTTTAAGTTGAAGCTTGGTCTTGTAATTTTGCTCAGGATGATCTAGAACCCACTATAGCTTCCTCATTGACTTTTAACATCTGGCAATTCTTGTGGCTCAGTCTTAGCAGTGCTGAGACTGCATGTGTGAAGCAACCATGACATCAATTTGAAACTGTGACAAATGATATCTTTAAAGTCAAACTATTAGCAATAAGAGTTGGATTTTATATACCCTTACTAAAAATCTGTTGATTTCATTTTAGTTTTCACTTACTGTGTCCTTCAAATGTTGAGGTTGACATAATGAACCATTGACCAGTACTGGTGTTAGTGGCAGTTGTGAGCCCACCTGTGTAGTTACTGAGACGTGGTTTCTTCTGAGAGGAGCAGCGCTTTAACTGCTGAGCTACCTCTCCAGTCCCTTCCCATCACAACTGAGTCCTTAACTTACAGCGACTTCTTCAAAATTGTCTCACCATGGCTTCCCAATCTCTTATTCATTATGGAAAAAGTGCCTTTGTTCAAACTGTTTTTTCTTCCATTATCCTTTAAACCTGCTTTCTCCTTCCTGTATTAGTCTTAATTTCCTTCTACCCTGCCCCAATTTCTCTTCCCCCCTTCCTCCTCTTCCCCCTCTTCTTCCTCTACCTCCTCCTCCTCCTCCCCTTCCTTCTTTTTTAAAAAACCAAACAACTAAATTATACCTTTTCTATAAGGTTCAATTTAACCATGACATTTGAAATTCTACAGTATGTATTTGTAAATCATACTTATTTAATATTTAGACTGGTCTTGTCTTCCTAACTATATTAATCTGTTTCATGAGCATATCCTTTTTTTTTTTTTAAATGGAAGTTGTTGAAGGGATGTTTCTTGACTGGCACATGCTCATTTGAATCCCTGACTCTTCCTATAATATAGTAGACATCAGAACATAGCAGTAAATCACAAGATGGGAAATTAAAGAGTGGGGGAGTCACTGGAATCAAAAGGGAAGATTTTGTTCCTAGAAAGTATGAATGAATATTTGAGAATTTCCCATGACATTAGCATCACTAAGAGCTCCCTCGGGAATTCTGGCTCTACTCCCATGGGGAATGGCGAGTTTGGTCAATTTCCTGGCTCTTCCCTAGAAGAACCTTAGTTTTAAAATGTGAGTCCCTTTAATCTTCCTTTCCTTTCTTCCTCTTGCATCTTCCTGGTCTCTGGTCTCTCTCCATCTCACTTCACGTCTTTCCATGCTACATTCTACGTTTTGCTCAGTCAGCACTTAGTTTATGAGACCGTGTCAATACTTTTTAGTCTGCTCTCCTAAGTTAGCAATCCTCGGAAGTTCATTGTTTGCCTGTCTTCTGTCAGGACTGCCCTTTCTGGATCACAGATAGATCACTGACTGCCATGTTGAGTGCTATTTCTTTTTTGTTTGGGCAATATTCTAGGAGGAGAGAAACAAAGGAAGCTAGAAAATGCTCCATTGTTGCTTTCTGCATATTATGACTTTAAAGTACCTTAAGAATGAACATTTAGAGCTAGAAGGAATCTAAAGTCTGACTTTTCCTTTTTAGAAAGTACTCAAACCATGAATTTTAAAATTGTAGGTCACTTTAATAAACTTGCCATAAATCACATGTCTGGTGCTTATAGCATAGAGTGGCTTTAGGTGAAGGTATAAGAAGGTGAAGTAGGATATTGGAATATTTTTATAAATCTTCTTGGGTTCAGTGTTAGGTGATCTTACCAACCTAGCTTCTAAGTTGTTGCTCAGTAACACGGTTGCAATAAAACATAGCAACCATTGAACACTATAGGGATTTCAGGGCACAGTCCTAGCTCTAGTGTTCATGTTCATCTCTCATCTACATCATATTTTATTTTAAATCAGACACAGTGTTAAAGAGCATACAGCATATGACCTTGAATATATTTTTCAGGGTGCTGACATAACTTCTTGTACATTATTTTTCAGAGATGCATTATAAATGTTTTGAATAATAGTACATATAAAGGATATCAGAAAAACTGGATCAATCAAAAACCTGTAGAAAAGTTATTATTAACATCAGTCTTCTCTACAGCTTATTGTTTATATTTAGCTAGCTTATATTGCTAGCTAAAAATGGAGTGAAGTTGAATATACTTTTTCTTGTGACTCCCAGAGTTACATGGCAGCCTTAGACCAGTAAACATAATTTCATAGGTTGTGGTTTTGTGAGAAGAGAATTGGGTCCAGGAGACCAGCTTGAGTGGGTGTTTTGTTTTGTTTTTTCCCCCCTGCACTTAACACAAGCTAGAGTCATCTGGAAGGAGGGAGCCTCAATTGAGGAATTGCTTATATCCGATTGGGCATTAGGCAAGCACTGTAAGGCAGGGCTTACTGATTGATATAGGAGGGCTCAGCCTACTGTGGGTGGTGCTTCCCCTAGGCAGGTGATCCTGGAATATGCTGAGCAAGCCATGAGAAGCAAGCCAGGAAGCAGAGTTCCTCCAAGGTCTCTCTGCTTTGGTTCCTGCCTTGAGTTTTTGCCGACTTCCCTCAGGATGGACTGTTGTTACCTAGAAGAATGTACACTGAAGTAAACCAGCTGGTGTGGTGGCTCTCCCCTTTAATGCCAGCACTGGGGGTAGAGGCAGGTGGATCTCTATTGAGTTTTAGGCTAGCCTGTTCTAGATACTGAGTTGCAGGCCAGCCAAAACTATATAGTGAGGCTATTTCAGAAAACAACAAAGAAACAAAATCTTTCCCAAGTTATTTTGGTCAATGTTTCATCACAGCAATAGAAAACTAAGATAGTAAGTCCCTTAATCTTTCTTCGTCTGTTTCTGATTTGAAAAAATAACTCTTTGAAGACTTTGAAAAATTATGTGCAACTTATATTTTTGCTGTTAATTGGTTTAATCAGTTATTTGATTTTTTAAAAAAATTACATGTCCTACACTATATTAGACACTGGGGAAATGGAGAGTAAGGGTGGGCTGTCTTAAGTGCCTTATTTTCTACTATCTTAAGCACCATATTGTCTACTGGGAAAATGGATGAAGTAATTTATGACTTAACACATTAAATGGTATAGGATAAATGTGAATATATTTTGGGAAATGTAGGAAAGAGTCCTGATACAGATCTACAAGTAGAATACCCTATAATTTAGTTAAGTATAGCTTGAGGGTGAATACAGATATTTTCAACTTGGACTAGAGGGAGTTAAGTCAGGGAATACTATGGAGGAAAGTTTCTGGGAGACAGGGAATCAGGAGTCACTAGCTGGTGGTAGTAAAGATCTTGGATATAACCGATAGGGAAACATGTATAAGATTGGAAGGGCTAAAAACCTGCATGCAGTGTGCAAATGAGACAGTAGTGAGGAAAAATAGAGTCAGATCTTGGAAGCCAAAGAAGTACATATCACATGTGTTTACTGATTGAAGTTGTTACTCAAGAAATATTGACACCATAGCACTATCTGAAGTGCTAATGAAGACAGCCAGGGAAGTTACCAGCTACTTAGCTTTGTAGAAAAGTTACTTAATTTTTTTTTTTTTTTTGGTTGTTATTACAGGGTGTTTTGTTTTGTTTTGTTTTTTGTTTTGGTTCCCAAACAGTGTTCTTAAACAGTCGTATGGTCTCAAAGAAAGCACGTCATAGTTAATGTTCTGCTGCTTTTCATCCATTCCAATGTTAGACGCTCGTGTGATCTATGTACCTTTCTTTCTCTCTCCTCCCATACTTTTAATTTTTATCTTTCAAGATTGATCAGGGGTTGGAGAGATGACTTAGCAGTTAAGAGCATGTGTTACTCCTGTAGAGGACCTGGGTTTGATTTCCAGAACCCACATGGTTCACAACCACTAATAACTCCAGTTCCAGGAGATCTGATACCTCTTCTGACTGTGAGGGTCAGCATGCACATGGTACACATACATACAGTGCTCTCACATATAATAAATACATACAAATCACACATACACACACACACATATTTATTACTGGCTGATATTTTGTGTGTCAACTTGACACAGACTGTAGTTATCCAGAGAAAGGAGCCTCAGGTGAGGAAATGCCTCCACAAGATCCAGCTGTGGGGCATTTTTATCAGTTAGTGACCAAGTGGGGAGGGCTCCTTGTGGGTGGTGCCATCTCTGGGCCATCAGTCTTGGGTTCTATAAGAGAGCAGGCTGAGCAAGCCAGGGGAAGCAAGCCAGTAAGCAGCACCCCTCCATGGCCTCTGCATCAGCTCCTGCTTTCTGACCTGCTTGAGTTCCAGTCCTGACTTCCTTTGGTGATGAACAGCAACATGGATGTGTAAGCTGAATAAATCATTTCCTCCCCAATTTGCTTTTTGGTCATGATGTTTTGTTCAGGAATAGAAACCCTGACTAAGACATATATATATAAATCTAATTTAAAAATTGATCAAAATTCTTGCTTTTTTTACATTGATGATATTCCACATTTTCTGTTAATGAACATGTTGAAGTATCCCTTTTAAAAATATGTATTACTAAATATATATACTATATAATATATAGCATATTATGTTTTATATATACATTATATAGTATATATTATTGTAAAAATTCTTTTTATGTTCCGAATATTAAAAAAATTAGAGATCATTTGCAAAGAGTTTCTTATATTTGTGGCATGGCTTCATATCTTTTCTGGTATATTTTGAAATGCCAGTTTTCAATGAAGTCCAGTTGATTTATGTGTGTTCATGTGTGTACTATTTGTTATATATAAAGATTTGTTTTGGAGAAGTCTAATTCTAGGTTATCAAGATTTTCAGTGTGGGTTGTTTTTAAATCTTTCATTTACATATAGGATCTAAATTTAAATAATTATGTATGTATAAGAGTAAGGTTCAAGCTTTTTTTAAAGTTGCTGTCATATTTCCTAGTATTTGTTGAGACTATTCTTTTTCTTTAAGTTGCCTTGACATCTTAAAGACATTGTAAAAATATCAGTTGAAGAAACAGCAATGTAAATATTTATTTTTAAGCTTTCTGTTAATAATTATGTCTATACTTACTCTGATACCATACTCTCTAGAGCATTTCATGTTCTTCCATTACCACAGAAAAATTAAGGTCCTGAGATTTGAAAGGATTTTGTAGAAAAAAATCACTGATTTAATGAAACTGAATCTTAATCTATCAACATATAAGATGTTTAATTAGATCTTTGATTTCTCTCAGCATTTTTCAAATTTTAGTGTAAATCCTTGCACTTTTGTTATGGTTTTCCTTCCTGTCTGTCTGTCTATCGATCTATCTACCTATGTGTCTATTTATTTTGAGTTAGTGTCTTTATGTAGTCCTGGGTGTCCTAGGATGCGCCATAGATCAGTGGTTCTCAAGCTGTGTTCATAACCCCTTGGAGAGGGGTGGGGTGAAGGGTGTTATAGCCACACATTCACAGGCATCTCCTAAGACCATCAGAAGACACATATTTACATTACAGTTCATAACAGAGGCAAAATTAAAGTTAGGAAGTATCAATGAAAATAATTTTATGGTTGGGGTCACCACAATGTGAGGAAATTAAAGGGTTACAGCATGAGGAAGGTTGAGAACCACTGTCATAATCAATGCTGACCTTGAACTCAGAGAGGTATCTTGAATATTTGGGATTTAAGTCATGCTCCATCACACTCAACCCATTATATTTTTTCATGAAGAAATTTGTTATTGTTGATGCTCTTGTAAAAGGAATGTTCTTTATTGTTCATGGCTAGTATAGAAAAATGTGGTCATCTCTTGCATAAGGTTTTCATGTAGAGGACCAAGTCTCTGAATGAAAAGAATTACAACGTTCTCTCTAGTCTGTTCTTCATTCACTCATTCTTGCCTTAACTTATGGTATAGATTCTCTAATAAGATATTTCATAGAAATGTTGAAAGTGCATTGTTCCTGTTGTTTAGGGAAAAGCACACACATTTTCACTATATAGTGTGATAGTAACTAGTTTAACCCCATGCTTTTCCATAGATACTTTATCAAATTGAAGAATTTCCATTCTATACCTAGTTTAAGTTGTTTTATAATTAACATGTGTGAGTATGCACACTCATGTTACAGTGCAGATATGGAGGTTTAGAAGACACCTTTGTAGAACAGTTTCTTTCCTTCTGCCTTTATGTGGCTTCCAGGGAGAAGGAACCTTTCACAGGTGTGGCAAACACTTTTATTCGGTGTCTCCCTCCTCCTCTTCTTCCTCTTCCTCCTCTTCCTCCTCCTCCTCTTTTAAAAAGATTTATTCATTTATTTTATGTATATGAGTACACTGTAGCTGTAGAGATGGTTGTGAGTCATCATGTGGTTTCTGGGAATTGAACTCAGGGCCTCTGCTTGCTCTGGCCCAAAGATTTATTTATTATTATATCTAAGTACACTGTAGCTGTCTTTAGACACTCCAGAAGAGGGCGTCAGATCTCATTATGCATGGTTGTGAGCCACCATGTGGTTGCTGGGACTTGAAGTCAGGACCTTTGGAAGAACAGTCAGTGTGCTCTTAACCACTGAGCCATCTCACCACCCTTGCTGACTTTTCTTGATGTTCTTATTTAAAGTTTTTAATGACAATAGGTGTGTGTGATTTTTCCCAGAGGTTTTTTTTTTAACCTTCATCCAGTGAAATGATCATCTGTTTTAAAGTTTTTATTGTTAGTGTCGTTTATTAACTGACTTTTGGATATTAAAACAAAGGCCAGCCTGGGCTACATGAGACCCATTCTCCAACAACAACAATCTCTAAAATACATTAAATTTTTTTACCCTGTGACTGTGTGCATGCCTCAGATTTCAGCACCTGTGAAGCAGAGGCAGCCTGAGTCCAAGACCAGCCTAGTTTCTGTGTGTTCCAGACCAGCTAAGGCTACACAGAGAAACCTTGTCTTAAAAAGAGAAAAATTTTTCTTTCACCTTGTGGGTTTTTTTCCTTTGATGCCTATGTTAAAAGTGTGTTGATTACTAATAATTGAGGGTTTAAAAATAATTTAATTCCATGTTTTTTCTTTTTCTAAAAATTATTTTATGCCTGTAAGTATGTTTGTTTGTGTGGGGGGTGTTGATCCCTGGAACTAAACTTAGAGACAGTTGTGAACTGCCATGGTGCTAGGGATTGACTCCAGATTCTCTGGAAGAGCAACCAGTGCTCTTAACTGCTGAACCATCTCTCCAGCACCCTCTCGTATTTCTGACTGTTGTGAGCTACTTACTTTGTAGTACTCAGATGGCACACTTTTTATGATTGTGTGTGTGTGTGTTTATGTTGTATATGTGTAGGTCAGAGATTGATGACCAGTGTCTTCCTTAATAGCTCTCTGCCATCTTTTTTTTTTTTTTAGATAGAGTCTTTTACTGAACAGGGAGTTCACTCATTTGGGTAGACCGGCTGTCCAGCAATCTCCAGAGTTTCTCCTTTCTCCATTTCTGGATTACAGGTGTTCATTATTGTACCTAGTTTTTTATGTGGGTGCTGGGGATCCGAACTCGTGTCCTTAATGCTTACAGAAGTGACTAGCACTTTCTCTTTTATAGCTTAAACTAGTTTTGTGGTCCAGCCTATGGTACATCCCGGAGAATGTTCCTGTGTATTCACTGAGAATGCATAGTGAGTATGGTAGCACAGCCATAGTCCCAGCACTTAGGAAACTGAAGCAAGAGATCACCCTGAACTGTGCAAGGAGTTCCAGCTAGCCTTATTCAGTAGTGAGAGTCTCTTGTAGAATTTATTTATATATATTTTTAGTGGAATAGTCTTTGGGTGGAATATTCTGTCAGATATAATTATGGTAATTAATAAGATCAGTCAACTCCTATATTCTTAAAATTTTTTTTGTCTTACTTTGACATTCATTGCAGTCTTTTTCATTGTCTTACCCCTTTCTTGTATGTTGGGGTTCTGTAAGACAAATAAACATTCGTCATAGGTGTCATTATTAAATATGATTAGTATAGAATATAATTAGTAATATTTCTTGTTTTATATTCTGTTTGTCTTCAGTAACTATTCTAACATTATGACTACGATTTGCATGCCTTAAATTTTTTGTCCCATTTCTTTTAACCTGTTTATGTCTTTGAATCAAAGAAATATTTCATAAACAACACATAGTTGTAGAAAAACTGAACCAGTTTAGCATTGTGTATCCTTGGAATGGAGTTCACTAATGTTTAGCACAATTGTTAATAGTGTGGATTTATTCCATTTTCCCAAGTTTTGTATTTATCTTATTTTTTATTTTCCTTTCAATAAGTTTGAAATATTGTTTAGTGTACCTTTCAAACTGATTTTTTTATTGTATTTTAATAATGGTTTTCTTAGAAATGACAATATGTATTTTATTATAGCAATCTATTTCAGAATAATACTAAATTCTGTTAAATTATACAACTTCCCTCCGATATAGCTGTTTTTATACTATTGTCATACATATATATTATAGTTATGCATATTATAAGCCTAATAACCATACAGTGTTATAGTTATTTCTTTATGTAATTTAATGTCTTTAAATAAAATGACATACTCTACTACTGTACCTAGGCCTATTTATTTTTATGTTTGGTTTCTTGCATCTGTATAGCTTTGTATTCAACCAAGAACTAGCTTGATGTTCAAGCTGACCCATAAGTAGACCTGTGCATGTGCATGGCAAGGGTGCATTTAAACACAGTCGATTTCAAGTCTGTTTTGGCTTTACTTTTCACTAGTATTCTTGGTTCTCTCTGTGTGTGCAGCTCTTCTGGATATGTGGGTGACCTGTGCCTGCTCTGGTCTTTGATCTACATGTTTGTAGTTTTTGTTCTATCTAGGTTTGGGGACAGTTTATCAAATCCCTATGGTTCTCTTTAATTTCTAGGCCTTTGTAAAATTCCTAGTTGGTTCTTTTCTTGCCCTAAAAAGGCCCCTAATCTGAGACTTTGGGAACTATTGTCTGTCTCTGCTTGTCAGAGATCTCCACTTTAATTGACAATGCATCCAAAAACAGATTTTCTTCAAATAATGCTGAGTGTTTTCACTGTTACAGCCTGAACTCCTTCGCTGATCTATCTGTCAGTGTAAAGCAATGGGCACAACCCAATGGGAGAATACCACGGAGTCAGGTTATTCTTATCCATACCAGTTGTTTTCATGATTGAACAATCAGACCGTGTGGTAAGCCTTTGGTTGGGTTCCAGAACACTGAAATGACTGGGTTTGGGCTGTTTTTGTGTAAAGGATTTGTAGCTTTATTCCTTTATGTTGGAAGTAGGAAAGCTGGGTGGCTATGACTGAAATTCTTCTCTTCTCTGCAGGATAAAACTTACTTTGTACTTACTTTATATTACTCACAATTCTTTGAACAATGTTAGATATTTATTAGTCACTTCAAATATGTGTTGAGTTAGTTTCTTGATTTTTCTCAACTATCAATTGTTTTTTGTGTTTCTTGCATTTGTTTCTTTTGTAATTTTTTAGAAATTAAAATATAATCACATCATCTTCCTTCTTTTCTTCCTCTTCTTCCCTTCCAGTCCTGCCTGTGTAACCATCCTCTCCTCACTCCATCTCAAAATCATGGTCTCTTTTTCTTTGTTGCTTTTACATATGTTTCTTGGATTTTTATATAAATGTAACATGTTATTCTATTTTTATCTGAATATGTTTTCACTGCATAATTATTTTGACATTTATGCACTTATTATTCCTGAGTGATATTCCATTATATAAATAATACAATTTGTTTGTCTATTCACCTCATGATGGATTTGTGTTGAACTCTCAAAGCTGTTCTGAATAGTTGTGTAAATTTTTTTTTATAGGGATGCGTGCTTTCATTTCTTAAGTGTGAATACCTATAAATGTATGAGCAGGATTATATAGTAAGAATAGGGTATATGTTCATGTATGCACATGCACATATGTGTGTGTTTCTTACGCGTGCCCAACTCACCAGCAAGAATGACGCTGCAACAGGATCCTTCTGCACATGTTTATTGGGAGAGCTTGATTGCAGAGGCAAAGAGACCCAAGCCCAGAACTGGTGCTGCTTATATAGGCCTAGGAGAGGCGTGTCTCACACCCGGATTGGTTGTGCTTGGGTTATGCTTACCACCTCATTTGCATGCCTACATCTGATTGGTTAACTTGTCTCTCATCTGATTTGTTAATTTTGGTTAATTCTCAAAACCTCATCTTGGCAAAAAAACTTTACTGCCTATGTATGCGTGGTGGCCAGCGGAAGCCAGCGCCACCCTGCAACAGCACATGTGGCTTCCCATCTGTGTTCATTTATGCATGTATGTGAATATGTGGTGAGACAAGAGATCAGCTTCTGGTGTTATCCCTTAAGGAGCCATTCCCCTTGTCTTTAGAGACAGGTTTTCTTGTTGGTCTAGTGTTCATATATGATTATATTTTGGTGTTATAGGTAAAACATCTTTATGTTCATTTTGAGACTGTATTTGTGTGAGTTCAAGTTATATTTAAAAAATGGTAAAAGAATAAATAGTGATTATTAGAGAGAATCAGCAGATAGCAAAACATCAAATTGGGCACTCACAGTATCCCACAGAGATGGCTGGAGTAGCCTAATTGACAGATCAAACAAAAGGTAACAGTGTTAAATTGGGGACCTATTCTCATATACTAGACATTGACAGGGAAGCCTTATCAAGGCAGTCATTTGGAGGTCATGGTTGAGGTCATGGGCAGAGCAAACCTTCCCCTTTGCCAAGGCTTCCAAACACAAATAGCAAGTATCAGATATATAACACATCAAAGTGGGTACTTATAAACAAACATCCAGCAGAAATCAACTGGGGAAATGGAGGAAATCCTGTTTTTTTGTTTTTTTTTCCCGTTTGTTTTGTTTTTTTTGTTTTTGCTCTCTTTATGGATGAGCTTTCCATGGCTGAACTTTGAGCTTTCTGTTTCCCACTGCAATATCAAAACAAAACAAACAAACAAAAAATTGCTAAGTGTAAAGTATTTAGTTTGTTTGGCAGAGGGGCGGGCATCATTATGAAAAGAATGATTCAGATCAATAGACGAGGGCTGGCACGATGGCTTAGCAGGTACAAGTGTTAGACATCTATGCCTGCAACTCACATGAAAAGTGGAATATGGTGTGCATCTGTAATCCCAGCACTCAATCCTGTGGGAAATGAAGGGTGCAAATGAGAACTGCCCAGACACTTACAGACTAGATAGATAGCCTAGAGTACACAGTGCAAAAGCAGAAAACTTGTCACAAAGTGGAAAGCAGGAACAAACTACTGTCTCTAGCACACACCCCCTATACCTAAGTATATAGTAAATACCTTCAGAAATCAGCAGATGAAGATGAATCAGCAGTAGTGATACTTTGTTGCAAATAGTTGTTGAGGATAAGTTATGTATTACAAAATGAGAGAACTGATTTTTAAAAGAAAACAGCTAGAAAATGTGAAGCTAGTGAGTTGATTTGAGGAGCAAATTTCTTTTTTTATCCATTCTAGGTTCATGACTGAGATCTTCCCTTCATACCAAAAGGGACCATAACAAATCAAGAACCTACAAATTTGCTCCCTCCCCACTTTATTGTTCGAGGGGATTGAGCCTAGAGCTTCATACATGGTAGGCAAGAAGTGTACCACTAAGCTGTATCCCCAATTTTATGTGATGTGGAACCTTGAGAAATGAAGAGCGAAATTAAACAGGGAAACCATGTCTTTATATAGTTATGCAGAAGTGTGGTTGAGGGCCAAGGGACAATGTATATTCTAATGGCAGGAAACCAAGAGGGATTTAGCAAACTTAGTTAGCTCAGGGTCTTCTTGATGCCTCTGTCCTCATTCTCCCATCTAGGTATAGGCAGGATCCCTGTTGAATGAAGGTCTTAAGACCTACTTACAGGGAGGTCAGATAATTGGTTTCTCCAATCTTAATTTTCTCTTGGCTGTGATAAGACACAATGACCAAAAGCTACTTAGGGAAGAATTTCTTTGGCTTATAGTTCCAGAGGTATAAGAGTCCATCACAGCAGGGAGGCATGGTAGCAGCAGCAGCAGCAGCAGCAGCAGCAGGAAGCTGAGAGATAACATCCTAACCTTAAGTAGGGAGCAGAGAGAACAAACAGGAATTAGGGCAATGGTATAAACTCTTTAAAGCCTGCCCCCAGTGACACATTTCCTCAGTATGACTATACTACCTAAGCCTTTCCAAACAGCACCACCCACGGTAAACCAATGGTTGGAATACCCAAGCTCATAGAGACATTTCTCTTTCAAACCACAATCCTGGACAGTATGTGGGAAAATTGGTGTGGGAGGGGTTTATAAACCTCTTGGCTTCTGCTGTTTCATAGTGTCAAAGTACAGCATTGCAAATAGTGAGTTACTGAGTCCCGTCATTAAGCTTCCATTGTAGATGGACCATATGAATTGAGCTGGAGTTATGTACTAAAGGAGACATTTAGGACCTTCGGTGTGTACTTGTGACTCAAACAAGCAGTAAATGAGCGATGAGAGGGGCAGTTGAACTTTTCTTATGGGGCTGGGACTGTGGATGAGGTCCTTGGCATGGCGAGGGAAGGTGAGGGAAAACACATAAGAGAGTGAGATAGATGGGTCAGAGAAATGGGAACCGATTGTGACATTCAGCTGCAGAGAGAAGGAAAAAATTTAAAAGATTGACAAAATGTGTGCATGCAAAAATTAAATAAGTTTTTGCCTCCTAGTACTTAGCATTTTTATTTTTAGTTTTTAAGACAAGGTCTCATTATGCAGACCAAGCTGGCTTAGAACTCATTTTTGCTTGCCCCTGCTTCTGGAATATTGGGATTAAAGGGGTTATGCTACCATGCCCAGCCTATTAGTATATCTTGAAATAGTAAATACTGCATGAAAGGCCATGTAAATTACCCTCTTATTGTTCAGTCAAGATTGAAATGCTTTCATATTTTAAAGACATGTTTTTAATTGGCAAGAAAAGAGTAATGATATTTTATTTTTATAATTTATAAGTCATATGTTACTGTTTTCATGTAAAGAAATTACTAGTGTTAGAAATTTTGGCCTGGAGAAAAGCGCCGGGGTAGCTAGGGTGCAGGGTCGGCTGACACTCGCCAGCTACCCACAACACCCGCCACAGGATCTTAAGACTTCTGGTGAGTGGAACACAGCTTCTGCTCCAATCCAATTGCGCGAGGGACCTGAGACTGCATTAGTTAGGGAAGCAGAAAACCGGCCTGAGTAGGACCACAGGCCTCTTCCGGCCGGACCAGCACCGGGGTAGCTAGAGCGCAGGGTCGGCTGACAACCCGCCAGCTACCCACGACCCCCGCCACAGGATTTTGAGACTGCTGGTGAGTGGAACACAGCTTCTGCTCCAATCTTTAAACAGTGACAACGAGAACAACTAACCCCAGAGATTACCAGATGGCGAAAGGTAAACGTAATAATCTTACTAACAGAAACCAAGACCACTCACCATCATCACAACCCAGCACTCCCACTTCGCCCAGTCCAGGGCACCCCAACACACCGGAAAAGCTAGACACAGATCTAAAAGCATATCTCATGATGATGGTAGAGGACTTCAAGAAGGACTTTAATAACACACTTAAAGAAATACAAAGGAACACTGGTAAACAGGTAGAAGACAGTAAAGAGGAAGCACAAAAATCCCTTAAAGAATTGCAGGAGAACACTGCTAAAGAGTTACAAATCCTTAAAGAAAAACAGGATAACATAATCAAATGGGTAGAAGTCCTTACAGAAAAACAGGAAAACACATCCAAACAGATGATGGAAATGAACAAAACCATACTAGACCTAAAAAGGGAAGTAGGCACAATAAAGAAAACCCAAAATGAGGCAACACTGGAGATAGAAACCCTAGGAAAGAAATCTGGAACCATAGATACGAGCATCAGCAACAGAATACAAGAGATGGAAGAGAGAATCTCAGGTGCAGAAGATTCCATAGAGAACATCGGCACAACAATCAAGGAAAATGTAAAATGCAAAAAGATCCTAACTCAAAACATCCAAGAAATACAGGACACAATGAGAAGACAAAACCTACGGATAATAGGAGTGGATGAGAATGAAGATTTTCAACTCAAAGGACCAGCAAACATCTTCAACAAAATTGTAGAAGAAAACTTCCCAAACCTAAAGAAAGAGATGCCCATGAACATACAAGAAGCCTACAGAACTCCAAATAGACTGGACCAGAAAAGAAATACCTCCCGACACATAATAATCAGAACAACAAATGCTCTAAATAAAGACAGAATACTAAAAGCAGTAAGAGAAAAAGGCCAAGTAACATATAAAGGCAAGCCTATCAGAATTACACCAGATTTCTCACCAGAGACTATGAAAGCCAGAAGATCCTGGACGGATGTTATACAGACACTAAAAGAACACAAACTCCAGCCCAGGCTACTATACCCAGCCAAACTCTCAATTAACATAGATGGAGAAACCAAAATATTCCATGACAAAACCAAATTCACACATTATCTCTCCACGAATCCAGCCCTTCAAAGGATAATAACAGAAAAAAACCAATACAAGGACAGGAACCACGCCCTAGAAACAACAAGAAGGTAATCCCTCAACAAACCTAAAAGAAGACAGCCACAAGAACAGAATGCCAACTTTAACAACAAAAATAACGGGAAACAACAATTACTTTTCCTTAATATCTCTTAATATCAATGGACTCAACTCCCCGATAAAAAGACATAGACTAACAAACTGGCTACACAAACAAGACCCAACATTTTGCTGCTTACAGGAAACTCATCTCAGAGAAAAAGATAGACACTACCTCAGAATGAAAGGCTGGAAAACAATTTTCCAAGCAAATGGTATGAAGAAACAAGCTGGAGTAGCCATTCTAATATCTGATAAGATTGACTTCCAACCCAAAGTCATTAAAAAAGAAAGGGAGGTACACTTCATACTCATCAGAGGTAAAATCCTCCAAGAGGAACTATCAATCCTGAATATCTATGCTCCAAATACAAAGGCAGCCACATTCATTAAAGAAACTTTAATGAATCTCAAAGCACACATTGCACCTCATACAATAATAGTGGGAGACTTCAACACACCACTTTCACCAATGGACAGATCGTGGAAACACAAACTAAACAGGGACACAGTGAAACTAACAGAAGTTATGAATCAAATGGATCTGGCAGATATCTACAGAACATTCTATCCTAAAACAAAAGGATATACCTTCTTCTCAGCACCTCATGGTACCTTCTCTAAAATTGACCACATAATTGGTCACAAAACAGGCCTCAACAGATACAAAAATATTGAAATTGTCCCATGCATCCTATCAGATCACCATGGACTAAGGCTGATCTTCAATAACAAAATAAATAATAGAAAGCCAACCTTCACGTGGAAACTGAACAACACTCTTCTCAATGATACCTTGGTCAAGGAAGGAATAAAGACAGAAATTAAGGACTTTTTAGAGTTCAATGAAAATGAAGCCACAACATACCCAAACTTATGGGACACAATGAAAGCATTTCTAAGAGGAAAACTCATAGCACTGAGTGCCTCCAAAAGGAAACTAGAGAGAGCACACATTAGCAGCTTGACAACATACCTAAAAGCACTAGAACAAAAGGAAGCAAATTCACCCAAGAGGAGTAGACGGCAGGAAATAATCAAACTCAGGGGCGAAATCAACCAAGTGGAAACAAGAAGAACTATTCAAAGAATCAACCAATCAAGGAGCTGGTTCTTTGAGAAAATCAACAAGATAGATAAACCCTTAGCCAGACTCACTAGAGGGCACAGGGAAAGCATCCTAATTAACAAAATCAGAAATGAAAAAGGAGACATAACAACAGATCCTGAAGACATCCAAAACACCATCAGATCCTTCTACCAAAGGCTATACTCAACAAAACTGGAGAACCTGGATGACATGGAGAAGTTCCTAGACAGATACCAGGTACCAAAGTTGAATCAAGATCAGGTTAATGATCTAAACAGCCCTATATCCCCCAAAGAAATAGAAGCAGTCATTAATAGTCTCCCAACTAAAAAAAGCCCAGGACCAGATGGGTTTAGTGCAGAGTTCTATCAGACCTTCAAAGAAGATCTAATCCCAGTTCTTCACAAACGATTCCACAAAATAGAAACAAAAGGTACTCTACCCAACTCATTCTATGAAGCCACAATTACTCTGATACCTAAACCACAAAAAGACCCAACAAAGATAGAAAACTTCAGACCAATATCCCTTATGAATATTGATGCAAAAATCCTCAATAAAGTTCTTGCTAACCGAATCCAAGAACACATCAAAACAATCATCCATCCTGACCAAGTAGGTTTCATCCCAGGGATGCAGGGATGGTTCAATATATGGAAATCCATCAACGTAATCCAGTATATAAACAAACTCAAAGACAAAAACCACATGGTCATCTCGTTAGATGCGGAAAAAGCATTTGACAAGATCCAACACCCATTCATGATAAAAGTCTTGGAAAGATCAGGAATTCAAGGCCCATACCTAAACATGATAAAAGCAATCTACAGCAAACCAGTAGCCAACATCAAAGTAAATGGTGAGAAGCTTGAAGCAATCCCTCTAAAATCAGGGACTAGACAAGGCTGTCCACTTTCTCCATACCTATTCAACATTGTACTTGAAGTCCTAGCCAGAGCAATTCGAAAACAAAAGGAGATCAAAGGGATACAAATTGGAAAAGATGAAGTCAAAATATCACTTTTTGCAGATGATATGATAGTATATATAAGTGACCCTAAAAATTCCACCAGAGAACTCCTAAGCCTGATAAATAGCTTCGGTGAAGTAGCTGGATATAAAATTAACTCAAGCAAATCAATGGCCTTTCTCTACACAAAGAGTAAACAGGCTGAGAAAGAAATTAGGGAAACAACACCCTTCTCAATAGTCACAAATAATATAAAATATCTTGGCGTGACTCTAACTAAGGAAGTGAAAGATCTGTATAATAAAAACTTCAAGTCTCTGAAGAAAGAAATTATAGAAGATCTCAGAAGATGGAAAGATCTCCCATGCTCATGGATTGGCAGGATCAACATTGTAAAAATGGCTATCTTGCCAAAAGCAATCTACAGATTCAATGCAATCCCCATCAAAATTCCAAATCAATTCTTCAACGAATTAGAAAGTGCAATCTGCAAATTCATCTGGAATAACAAAAAAACCTAGGATAGCAAAAACTCTTCTCAAGGATAAAAGAACCTCTGGTGGAATCACCATGCCGGACCTAAAGCTTTACTACAGAGCAATTGTGATAAAAACTGCATGGTACTGGTATAGTGACAGACAAATAGACCAATGGAATAGAATTGAAGACCCAGAAATGAACCCACACACCTACGGTCACTTGATCTTCGACAAGGGAGCTAAAAACATCCAGTGGAAGAAAGACAGCATTTTCAACAAATGGTGCTGGCACAACTGGTTGTTAACATGTAGAAGAATGCGAATCGATCCATTCCTATCTCCTTGTACTAAGGTCAAGTCTAAGTGGATCAAGGAACTTCACATAAAACCAGAGACACTGAAACTTATAGAGGAGAAAGTGGGGAAAAACCTTGAAGATATGGGCACAGGGGAAAAATTCCTGAATAGAACAGTAATGGCTTGTGCTGTAAGATCGAGAATTGACAAGTGGGACCTCATGAAACTACAAAGCTTCTGCAAGGCTAAAGACACCATCAATAAGACAAAAAAACCACCAACAGATTGGGAAAGGATCTTCACCTATCCTAAATCAGATAAGGGACTAATATCCAATATATATAAAGAACTCAAGAAGGTGGACTCCAGAAAGTCAAATAACCCCATTAAAAAATGGGGCTCAGAACTGAACAAAGAATTCTCACCTGAGGAATACCGAATGGCAGAGAAGCACCTGAAAAAAATGTTCAACATCCTTAATCATCAGGGAAATGCAAATCAAAACAACCCTGAGATTCCACCTCACACCAGTCAGAATGGCTAAGATCAAAAATTCAGGTGGCAGCAGATGCTGGCGAGGATGTGGAGAAAGAGGAACACTCCTCCATTGTTGGTGGGATTGCAAGCTTGTACAACCACTCTGGAAATCAGTCTGGCGGTTCCTCAGAAAATTGGACATAGTACTACCGGAGGATCCAGCAATACCTCTCCTGGGCATATATCCAGAAGATGTCCCAACCGGTAAAAAGGACACATGCTCCACTATGTTCATAGCAGCCCTATTTATAATAGCCAGAAGCTGGAAAGAACCCAGATGTTCCTCAACAGAGGAATGGATACAGAAATTATGGTACATTTACACAATGGAGTACTACTCAGCTATTAAAAAGAATGAATTTATGAAATTCCTAGCCAAATGGATGGACCTGGAGGGCATCATCTTGAGTGAAGTAACACAATCACAAAAGAACTCACACAACTTGTTTTCACTGATATGTGGATATTAGCCCAAAACTTAGGATACCCAAGATATAAGATACAATTTACTAAACGCATGAAACTCAAGAAGAATGAAGATCAAAGTGTGGACACTGTGCCCCTTCTTAGAATTGGGAACAAAACACCCAGGGAAGGAGTTACAGAGACAAAGTTCGTAGCTGTGATGAAAGGATATGGACCATTTAGAGACTGCCGTATCCAGGGATCCATCCCATAAGCAGCTTCTAAATGCTGACACCATTGCATACACTAGCAAGATTTTGCTGAAAGGACCCAAATATAGCTGTGTCTTGTGAGACGATGCCGGGGCCTAGCAAACACAGGAGTGGATGTTCACAGTCAGCTATTGGATGTATCACAGGGCTCCCAATGGAGAAGCTAGAGAAAGTACCCAAGGAGCTAAAGGGATCTGCAACCCTATTGTCGGAACAACATGATGTACTAACCAGAACCCCGAAGCTCTTGTCTCTAGCTGCATATGTATCGAAAGATGGCCTAGTCGGCCATCACTGGAAAGAGAGGCCCATTGGACTTGCAAACTTTATATGCCCCAATATAGGGGAATGCCAGGGCCAAAAGAATGGGAATGGGTGGGTAGGGAAGTGGGGGGCGCTATGGGGGACTTTTGGGATAGCATTGGAAATGTAACTGAGGAAAATATGTAATAAAAATATTAAAAATTAAAAAAAAAAGAAATTTTGGCCTGGATTATAAAAGTGATTTTTTTGCATCATTTAAATAATTTAATTCTGCTAATACTGTTGTCAAGTGCAGTGTTTTGCATTTATAGTGTTATAAAATACTATGTTTACCTTGTATTTAGATTTCTTTAGAGTTTTTGCCTTTCGAGTTTTCAAATGAATTATTGTATATGGCTAAACCATCTCAGTCCTATGGTCTTGTTTTTATTGCTTATTTTCTAAACTATCCTTATATTTATGTTGTAAAATTAGTATAATTTGAAAATTTTACCACAAGGTGTCATTGTAACCTATAAAAAGAATTCCCTTGTAAACACGTGTAACATCAGTTGTATAGTTTTTGTATTTCTTTGTTTTAAAAATACTTTTGTTTCATATCTATTTACTAATTTTTAGATTTTAAGGTATGTACATGTGTGGTTTTTTTGTTTTTTTTAGGAAAAGGAAAAGGAAAGTAGCTCATGGTCTTGGGTTGTTACAGTTTTGCACAAACATATGCTTTCCACCCACAAGTTTCTGCATCATCAGACTCCAGATCTGGGGAGTGTGTTGCTATAGAGATAGTTTGTTTGAGGAAAGAATGAGGAGGAACAGCAGAACAGCAGCAGGTGGACATTTAAGGAACAAAATCCACATTTTCAAGTCTTTGTTCCTGACTAGAGCCAGCTTTAGAGTTTACCCTTCTTGTTAGGAAATTCCTTTGGAAGAAAGGTGGATTCTGAGTATTTTACTGTGGTGGTATTTACAGTTAACCAAAATGCTTTTGCAAAACTTATACTTGATTTTTTTTTTCACTCAGTCAATTTTTTTTTTTTTTTAGTATTTTTTTGTGTGTGTGCATGTGGTATGCATGCATGTGCATATGTTTATGCGCATCTATTTGGAGCTTAGGGACTGACATCAGGTGTCTTCTACCTTATATTTTGAAGTGGAGTCTCCAACTTGGAGCTCATTGATTGACTGGGCTGACTGGCCAGCAAACCCCAAGAATCCTCCTGTCTCTGCCTCGCCAGGTCTGAGATTACTGACAAATGCTACCATTCCCCGCTTTTTATGTGAGGGCAGGCTGTCTGGACTCAGGTTCTCATGTTTCTGTGGCAAGCACTTTACTAACTATGCCATCTCTTATAGGCTTAAAATTTTCAATGACCTACTTTTAATGATGGGTCTTAAATGCTTTAACCTCCCTTCTAGCCCAGCACCCACCAGAGATAGTGGAAAAGAAAGGTTATTAGGATACTGGGGAAGTGGACCTGTTTAGAAATTGTTCTTTGGAGCAAATTCCTTCTGCTTTGTCAGGTAATCAGCAGATCAGTTTACAGGTCAGCAGTGGCATGACTCAGCAGAGACAGCCAGGCCCCAGCTGAATTGGCATGAGTCAGCAGGAGGGACCAGGACCACCAGGGATGGTGGCCAGGAGAAATTCTTTACCACCCCTCTCTCAACAAAGCAAAGATCAGGAAGTGTTGCAAAGCTAGCTGTGCAAGCAAGCCAAGCCCCAGTCACTGTCTGTTGAGTCTTATTTATACTCCCGCCAAACATCATGTGTCCTCCATGAGACTTGCCTTAGCAAAACTCCTTGTGAATCTGTGTCAGCTGACATTATTCTGCCAATTGGCCCAAGTCTGTGGAAGTGATAAGAAGCCGTAGGAACCTCTAGAGAAGTTTTTTGGTGTTTCTCTCTATGGAGTCCTGACAAGAGGAGCTCAGCAATGCATGTAAGGTGGACCAATACATGTGTGTCCTCAGCAAAGAATCCTTTATACATATCCTTTCACGTGCTTGCTTTAGCAAAACATCCTTTCACCTGTGTCTGCTTCAGCAAAACTGTATGATACAACCGACTTTCCAAAGAACCCTTAAGTTTCCACTTTAATCTCTTAACATTAAAATGAGATTCTATTATGGTTGAAGAAAAGGCTGCCAATTTCTGTTAGCTCCTTTTCCTCTGTCTCCATATTCAAGACTATTTTCTGAACCACTTGTTGCTGTTATCACAGGTCAGGCCCTCATCATTTTTTCTGTACATTTGTGTACTTTCTCTTTTATTCCATCTGGTTCCTTAATTTGGAAAGACTTCCACATGTGGAAATATCTTTCTTTATTATTTTTTTCTGGAGTACAAATCTGAACCTACCCTGGGTTCCCTCACCTATCTACAGCTTAAAAGCTTCTCTCTAATAATCGACAATAAACTGTGATTTCTCTGCACATAATCCTTAAGGCTTTGCCCTACTGTCCAGGCACCGCCACACTGATGTTCGTCTCTTAAGTTCTGTGTTGTGTACCTTTTTTTGTTTTTGTTTTTGTTTTGCATCTCTACCTTAGTTTTAGTTTTGAATTATTTTGGGGAGGTGTCTCTGATAAATTGTTCTTCCCTCTCTGCCCTCATACTACCTACAAATATGTTTATTATTTTAAGGCTTTCTGAATTAATGTTTTGAAAAGTCAACATATGCAAATGGCAACATTTTAACAGTACAAAGATGATTTGATGGTATATATATTTTTTCATCTTGGTTAGTCTGCAGTTGCTGTTAATGTGTTGTGATGGTTTGAATGAGAATACCCCCCTCCCCCCCATATGTTTAAATACATGGTCCCCGGGTGGTGGACTGTTTGGGGAAGGTTAGGAGGTATGGTCTTGTTGTAGAGGTATGTCACTGGGGCTGGGACTCTGAGGTTTGAAAAGCCCTCACTATTCCCATTTAGCTTTCTTTGCCTCCTACTTTTGGGTAAGATTGTAAGCTCACAGCTACTGTTTCAGTTTTGTGCCTGCCTGTCTGCTGCCATACTCACTGCCATGATTGTCATGGACTCACCCTCTGCAATTGTAAGCCCCAATAAACTCTTTCATGAGTTGCCTTCATCATGGGGCAATAAAGAAACCATGATATGTACATTTGTTAGCTTCCTGTCTTGATTTAGACAAAGAAACAAACAAACAAACAAACCAGAGATAATTAATTTTCAAAGAGAAAAGTTTTATTTTGGGTCATAGTTTGGAGTTTCTAGGCAACAGTTGGTTGGGCAGATCTATTTGGACCTTTGTCCAGTGGCAGTGATGGGTAGTGGGTGATATAGCAAATGTTGTGTCTAAGAAGCCAAGGAGAGAAGGACCTGGAAGTGTATAACCCTCCTTAGCAGCGTGCCTCTGATGACCTAAGGACTCCCATAAGAATGTGAAGGAACAGTAGGCAGCCTTTGTGTTTCAGCCATGTGGCATGCGACTGAGCAAAGGACTTTGTACCTCTCAGTACTCCTGCCCTGGAAAGTTCTTTAACATAATCGCCTTTTGGGGACATTTGACATCTAAACTGTAGCTAACATGTTTGTTTCACTGACCACTATCACTTCTTTGAGGACTAGGTGTTCTTTTAATTTTATCTTTACTCAACAAAATGTCTGGCATAAAATAGGAACTAAAAATTAATCTGTCGTCTGTGACTGTGGGCCAGCTCTTCCTGGCTGAGGAGCTGGCTGGAGTTGGTAGTCTGCATATTTTGGTATATCCCTCAAACACTTATTTTAAGTAGACTAGTCAGTACATGTGCTTAGTCATTAATTAAGTACTGCTTGATTACTGTGGTTTTTTTAAAAAAAAGTAAACAGTTTCTTTGTTCTGGTTCACCTTTCTATTGAAGTTGACTTTTACCTCATTTATGACTATACATTTTTTAAAATAGTTTTTGACAATTCTAAAAGATGTTTATGTCAATTTCTGTACAAATATAAATTTTTCATTGTAAAGTTTTCAAACTATGTTGTATAGCTCAGAAAAAAATTACATTAGGATTTACTTAAAGAATGTATTTCAGGATACATTAGTAGATCATTGAGTAACATTTTGTGTATTAGCATCAAAAGTGCCACTGGCTCATAATTTCCCATGTTATACGGAACAGAGCCTATATACTGAGAAACTTTGAAATGAATTTGAAGTATGATTTTCTTAAGAGTCATCTTTTCATTTTAAATCACAATGATAGATTTATAATTTACTACAAATAAGCTTTTGAAGTTGGCTGGTTATAGTATCTTACCAGAAATTTACCAGTTAAGTCGTCATGCAGTAGAAAATATGATTGTAAGAAAATAATAATGTAATTCAGTGTTTGGTGGTTGATTGCTAACCACTCAAATACATATCTTCTTCCTTTCCTCTTTCCCTGACTTCCCCTGTTTTTCTCTAAATCATAATTATTGAGCTTGGCATGTTGCCAGGGCTCTGAAGGGTCTGCTCCCAGCTGCACTTCAGGTTCTGGCAAAGTGTCAAAATGTGACATTTATTCTCTTTACAAATCACGGGATGGCTAGCCAACTGCCCGTAGAGTGCCTAGTGCAGAGCTGTCTTTGGATTTGGAGTAAATTTCAAATTTCTGTTTGTAAGTGAAGCAAATGCCTGATGAGTGTTATCACTAGACTTTTTAATATTTTGAAAAATAACAAAAACAGCGTTCACTTTGGGGGAATGAAATATTTAAAGTATTGTTTTGAAATGTTCAAAGGCATAGAGCATGTGCTTTTTAATGAAATGTATCTGGAAGCTTTCCATAAGCATCAGCAGCTGTGCTTTCTGAATGTCTTGAATTGCCACACTTTTGGGCAGACATTGTACTATTGACTGCTTTAAAAAGTTGAATGCCTGTGTAGGAGAAGATATAATATGTAGGTCTGTAGATATGGGGTCAGTCAAAAGTGGTCATAAGGGTGCGTGTGTGGACTTATATCGTTGTTAGTTGTAAAGGAGAGACAAGGAAATGTTTGGTTAAAATTTGGTGTTTGTAGAACTAATTGCCTTTCAGAGACATCCTGTAGACACTAAATTACTAAGAGGCTCACTAAGATGCCTTACTTTTTCTTGTTATGGCTTAAATTATATGCTTATTTTAAAAGGATCTTTTAAAAATTATATGTGTACGAATGTTGCCTGCATGTATACAGTGTGGTGCCTGCAGAGGCCAGAAGAGGGCATTGGGTTTCCTGGACCTGGAGTTGGAGATGATTGTTAGCCATCATGTGAGTGCTGGAAGCTGACTCTGGGTCTTTTGTAAAAACAACTTGCAGTGTGTTATCTTAACTGCTGGACCCTCTCTCCAGCTTCTGAATTATGTCCTTTAAAATTTGCATTATGGATATATTTAGTTGGTAAACTCTTTATTATAGATGCCTATGCATGCACGTGTGTCGTTTTGAGTATCTAATAAATGGACAGGTATCTGAGTCACTGGTTGAAATTAAAGCTATATGACTAATCAATTTAAAATTATAGTACAGGTTTTGAGAATAACAGCCAGGGCTATATAGAGAAACCCTGTCTCGAAAAACCAAAAAAAAAAAAAAAAAAAAAAAAAAAAAAGAATAAATAGAAAGTTGGTGTTTTAGTGATCTGTGTTAGAACACAGTCCATGAATAAAGCTGTGTGAGGAGATTCTGAAAGCTTGTGAGAAAACTCCAAGTAGACAAGAAAAAAGTCTTGTAATCTCTGTTCCTTGATAACATGGGCTCCTCCCAGGTGTGATAAGGAGGAGTGGGGTTACCCACCATCTTCTCCAGGATTCAGAATGATGCGTCCAACATGAGTTGTTCTTGTGATTGTGTACAGCCTAAACTCATGTGACCTGGCCCTTGTGACTATATACAGCTTGTATACACTGACGTGAACTTTGCTGCTAATGACTTTGTCTAACCCTCAGAATATAAATTGTTGGATGCCTTGACTAAAAATGGCTATTGCATGAGACTTTAGTAGGCCACATTTTTAGGCTTTACTCTCCCAGGTTCATGAAGTCAACTAGAGTGGTAACAACTTGTACTTGTTATGCAAATTATTCTATTAAAAATACTCCAGATGTTATTCCTTTTTGGTTTTAGAGACCAGACCTATGAAATGAAACTGTTGCCAGAACCCTAGGCGAGAATCTTTTTTTTGCCTCTTTCAGCTTTTATGGCTCCAGACATTCCTTGTTATATGACTTTGTTTCATCTGCAGCCTGAAACTCCCTGGTTCCTTCTCTTAAAGGTACATGATTAGCCAGACATTGGTGGTGCACACCTGTAGTCCCAACACTAGGGATGCAGAAGCAGACAGATCTCTGAGTTTATGGCCCCCTAGTCTACAGGAGAAACCTTACCATGAATGAACATGATTATACTTAAGATCTACCTATATAATCTATAAACTAACAAGGATTAGTTTATCCTGTGTGCATATTTAATTACATGTTCATAGTGTCCAGACATTAGATAACTTTTGGGGAACTAGCATTCAGTTCACTAATAGTCTAGAAGCCACAATTTCAGAATACAGATGAGAAAAATGAGTTGAGACTAAATTGACATTGAATGAGTGGCTGTACTATTTGTTTACTTCATGGTTTTACCATCTTAATACAGGCTTCTGGTTGTTGTAGGTGTTGAGACTGTATATAGTCTTGCCATGGAAGAAGTGAAACTACATGTTATATTTATTAATAATCTAGTATTGAGAAAATTAAATATATTTGGTAGAGTTAGGACTTCATTGAAGAAGTAATCCATCAGTGAACTTTAGTATTTTCTCGTTTTGAGAGAGTCTCAGCGTTGCTTAGGCTGCTTCCCAGCCTGGATTCATGGGGATGGTGATGTTCTGCCTCAGCCGCCTGCATGCTGGGATCACTGACGTACTTCACTGCTTTTACAGTGACTGCACCAGATCATACAGAGAGTGATGAGAAAGGCTTTCATGGGAATGAAGTTAGTATTTGCAAATGAATGGGAAATACGTGCTTATGTAAGTCATTAATGGACTGAATTAAATTTGGGCTTTTACATCCTAAAATATACTTAGCTAGTGCTCATTTTACCATTTATTTTTTACTTTGTTCTTAAAACAAAGATCCTTTCATAGATTTAAAAGATTTATGATAGGCTATTAAATATGTAAAAAAAGTACTTAAGGGAACTTCAGATTAAAACTACAATGAAATAACACTTTATACTCCCTAAAATGGCTAAAATTAGATTTGCAGCCCCAACTGTTGGCAAAAATGTAAGGAAGTAGAACTTGCTCTCATATGCTGTTGGTTGACTAGAAAATGGCATAGCTACCTTAGAGTAGGGTTTGTTAGTTTTTTAACTATAAAATTCTCATCTGCGCATAATAACCATCCCTGTATTTCCCCATCCGAACAGAAAACAATCCAGAGAATGTGCTTGAGCTGTTACTCACCAGGAATTGTGGTTACATTTTCTCCCTATGATTATAAATTTGTCTGTTTGTCCTTATGACTCTGATAAGCTCTGCTTATGTATTTAGTGGCCATAATAAGGGTATTTAATTTAAAGTGATCACCTCTCTCTGGAGCATTTAACCTTATCATTATGAAGGTCCCTTTTTATTTCTAGTACTGCTTTGTTTTCTTTTGTTTTTGGAGGGAGGGGATTGTAAAATTGACTTTACCTGGTAATACAGATTTATCATCTATCTTTTGATTAATGCTTGCAATATCTTTCCCCCTTTTCCTTTCAACTTTTCTTTGCCCTTATGGTTAAACAAAAAAGTTCATAAAAGAATATATCGTTGAATTACATAACTTTTTGGATAGCATTTGAAATGTAAATAAAGAAAATATCTAATAAAAATTGTCTTTATTTCTATCAAACATTACTTTGCATATGTTAGTGCAATTGGTTTAAATCTGTTTTACAATGTCTATTGTTGTACTTCTCTTCTTAGGCCATTCATTATTAATAGGTGGGGTCAGGGGTGGAAGCGGTAGACTATACATAGCAATATGTATAGGTGTTTGGTTTTCACAGCCACGCCAGGTACTATAAGACATCTAGTAGATGGAGATTAGAATGTTGCCAAATACTATATATACACAAGACAGTCCCCAACACCCAAAAATTATATTCTTTTTTACAACAGTAGTGCTGAAGTTGTAAAACCCTGTTTTAGATAAGTTCTTTAAATTTTTCCATGTAACATTTTTAATGGTCATACTAGAGAAGAATTTGGGAGCCTTTTATTATAAAGAATTAAGAAATAGGAAATATTTTAGGCTCCTGGACTATGCATGATTTCTGTCATATATCCCTTATCCCCAGTTCTTTTTTATTAAGCTGTCTTTAAAAATTATTTAACTATTTATTTAGATGCAGGTTCTCAATATGTAGTCCTGGCTGTCCTGGAATTCATGGTGTTGATCAGACTTACTTCATATTCTGATCTGCCTGTCTCTGCCTCCTGTGTGCTGGGGTTAAAGGTATGTGCCACCATGCCTAGCTCACAAAACTATTTTTTAGAGATGTTTTTGGTAATAGTAAAATTAATTAAAAGTACAGTGGTCTTCCACATACTTCATTTTCCTACATATATAACTTCTACATACATAATTGGCAGTGCAACTAAATCAGCCAAAGTCCCCAAGTTTACGTTAAAGTTCACTCTTTTTGTAGTAGTGTTCTATACATTTTGCCAATTGTTTATAAGCACGTATCTGCCACCATAGTATCATAGACAAGTTTTCCTACTTTAAAATTCCTCTGCATACTCCTAGTCCTTTCTCATACTCCTAGTCCTTCCTCACTCTTGACAACTACTGATCATTTTAAGGCCTCTATGACCCCACTACCTAAATGTTAAATAGTTGGAACTTTACAGAAACTCTTTCAGACTGGGTCGGTTTCACTTAGCAATATGCATTTGTGCTTTCTCCAATTTTTTCCTTATAGCTTGGTAGCTTATTCCTTACTAGTGCTGAATTTATGTGTTGAAGCTACATTTTTATCCATTCACTCATGGAAGGACATCCTTATTTACTTCCTGATTTTGGCAATTAAAAATAAAGGTGCTATGAAGATGTATATACAGGTTTTTTAAAAAGTATGAAGTATGATTTTAATCATTTGACTAAATACAGGGGATGATTAGTATCTCTTATAGGAAGGAGTGTGTTTAATTTTGTGAGAATGATCTATCTTCCAGAGTCTCTTACGTTCATATTATTTAGAAATGTACTTAATTTCTAAATTGTCTAGCCATCTTTCTCTTGTTGATTATTTGTATAATTACTCCCTGCTTTAAGAACTGTATGATTACTATTCTTTTAAATTTGTTGTGATTTGGTGCTAGAATGTAGTTTCTTTCTTCTTTTTCTTTTTTTTTTTTCTTTTGGTAGGGGAAGTGTGAGGCAGGGTGTGTCTATATAGCCTGACTCTTTTGGAACTCACTATGTAGATCAGGCTGGCCTCGAACTCACAGTGGTCCTCCTGCTTTTACCTCCTATGCTGGGGTTAAAGGTGTGAGCCTCTGTGCCCAGCTAGGATTTAGTTCTTAATGAATATTCCACATAAGCTTGAGAAGAATATATGTTCTGTGGTTTAATTTTGTGGTATATAGTATCCATTGTATTCAGTATGAGAACACATATACATATATAAAATGCGCATTTCCTGTTTTTTTAAAAACCTTTTTATTGATTTTTTTTTTGTGAATTTCACATCAAGTACCCCATTCTACTCACTTACCTGTCTCTTCATATGTATCTTCCACCCTTGCAACCCCACCCCCCAAATAGAATAGAATAGAATAGAATAGAATAGAATCAAATCTTGTTGTGGAAGCTGTAGTGTGCCATACAGTATATGCTTTTGTCCACGCTTCTTTATTTGCAGATGTTCACTAGGACTCTTCTTGGATATTCTATTAGTTGCCCTGTGTCATGGAGATATCCTGTGGCTTTGGCTATGCTGAAATGGCCCTTTCTTGTGCTCCAGCAGATCATAGATGGGGTAGATGTTGGGATGGGCCACCTCAAAACCCTGGATCTGGGCCTGGGAGGTAGCTGAGTGGGTCAGCCCCCAGCTCTCCTGTTCTCATACCAGCAGGGTGAGTTCTCCAGCAGTGTCCAGGCTAGCTCACCCAATACTGCAGCCAGCAGGGGGTGGGGCCTGCTCTCCAGAATGTGGTGACTGCCAGGTGGAGGGGCCAGCTCAGCACAGTGGCTCAGGCTGCAGTCCAGACCACAGACACTTGCTTAGCTTTTGGTGGTTTCTTGGCCACAGACATCAACAGAGACCCTAGCTACATTAGGGCCATGGACCTAGACGTAACCCTTGGTGGCAGCCTGTCTTAGTCAGGGTTTCTATTCCTGCACAAACATCATGACCAAGAAGCAAGTTGGGGAGGAAAGGGTTTATTCGGCTTACACTTCCATGCTGCTGTTCATCACCAAAGGAAGTCAGGACTGGAACTCAGACAGGTCAGGGAGCAGGAGCTGATGCAGAGGCCATGGAGGGATGTTCTTTACTGGCTTGCCTCCCCTGGCTTGCTCAGCCTGCTCTCTTATAGAACCCAAGACTACCAGCCCAGGGATGGTCCCACCCACAAGGGGCCTTTCCCCCTTGATCACCAATTGAGAAAATGCCTTACAGTTGGATCTCCTGGAGGCATTTCCTCAACTGAAGCTCCTTTCTCTGTGATAACTCCAGCTGTGTCAAGTTGACACAAAAATAGCCAGTACACAGCCCATATCAAGACCTCACCATGGCCTCTTTCCTCCCTATTCCTCACTGCCATCAAGTCTCCAGTTTCACCTTTCTCCACAGTCTATGAGCTCCTTGGCTTCTCTTTCTTTTCCATCTCTCAACTTTCCATCTTTGCCATCTCTCCATCACACATTCTCCATCATAGTGGCCCTCACAGGCTCTTGATGTCTTTCTTTCAGCCT
Source organism: Mus caroli (assembly GCF_978045245.1). NCBI lineage: Eukaryota > Metazoa > Chordata > Mammalia > Rodentia > Muridae > Mus > Mus caroli. Next base: position 94,196,996 of record NW_028227264.1, read on the forward strand.
CCCCAGGACAGAGTCACAAATTCACATTTCTGTGTAAGCATATGAATATACAAACATATACTTCTAGTGTAAGTAAATATTACAGTGTTATAAGTTATTTCATTATTATAAGCTATGTTCCATACTTTTATAAGCATGGGGAGAGGGAAAGAGTTCTATAAGTTATATGATTAACCTCAGACTTTTGATGAACTGTACTCCTGAGCTAGAAATGTTCCTAGTGACATTCAGTCTCCTGCACCGTTCCTCGTATGGGAGAGAATGGCTGGAGAGTGCTAGATTTTACTGCTTGCTGTTCTTCTATGATATCATAGGACCTGTTAATACCACCATAGAGTGGGCTGCAAGTTAAGCAGATTTTTCTTTGTTAAGAAGGTTAGAATGCTACTGTATTTCAGAGTGCTTCCGTGCCCTTCTCTATGCCATAATATTTTTGTCTAATATTTATTTTGAGAACTCAGTTGGTTCCAGGAGCTAAAACTCAGTAAAGTATGAGAACTACTAAAACTGGATCCTCCTGGAGTTTTTAAACTTGGAAAGCTTCCTGCATCTGGCTTTCACCAGTTGGTTAATTACACTTGAGGTTCTCCTGTCTTTGTCTGGAAACACTCCTACATGTCCTTTTCTGCTCTGGTACACTGTTACTGAAGTTGTCTAATGGAAACACTCCTACATGTCCTTTTCTGCTCTGGTACACTGTTACTGAAGTTGTCTAATGGCCTCTTTCGTTTTGTGGGTACGGTTTACTTTGCCACCTCTTACTTGAATTCAAGAAGAGTTTTTTATTTTTTACATTATTTACCTTTCTGCTTGCTAGGGTGAGCCTCTTAAATGCTACTAGAAATCAGGAATCTTCTTTAAGTTGTTTTATTCTCCTCTGGCTGACAGTGTGGTATCCATGTTCAGTCTCTAGAAGCTCTTTATAAGATGTAAGCCAGACTGAGCTTCTTGCAGCCTTCCTTAGAACGCCTGGGAAGTTGAAATCTCTCAGTGAATTGATAGGATCAGTGGAGCTGTGTTTAAAATGAGGAGTGGAGCGAGCGAAGAGTATGTAAGCAAAGTGCCCCCTCTGAAGTAGAATTGAATAGGAAATCTAGGCAAGACCAATTTCATTTTAAAGGTGTGAGTATGCATTTGTAAATATGCATATGTTTATATGTTAGACATGTCATGGACTTACCAGAGATTATATTTTCAAACAAGATGGAGAAATGTAGAGAATAGTTTTCATAAGCCAAAGGGAAGGAAAAATATATACATATGTACATACATACATACACACATACATATAAAGTGGTCTGGAGAAAAATTAATGATGTTAAAGGGATAGAACTATTTTTATTTTTAATTTTATTTTCTTATAGCAAAACACTTTCCCATCATTTTCAGCTTGTTAGTTATTGCAGTATTTAATGCTGGATCAGTATTTGGGGGGATGGCTGAAGTGATCTGTTCTTAGCAAAAGTATGTGTCATACATAGGAAACCGTCAATATTTGTTTGCTGATTGATTTTCCCATTTGAATCTGTGCCCAAGTACAGTTTTCCGTGTGTCAGAAGACCTTTTACAGCAGGAATAACAGACAGGATTATTACTAAAGGCCATTGTTGTGAAGATGGTCAGTTTTCTTCAGACACTTTCCAAGTTCTATATACGTTCCCTCTTAGTTATTGGAGTATATATCTTATGCCAGGATCCACCCTTGAAAGTTTCCCACATTAACTTTGAGAAACAGCTTAATTTGTGAATCAAAGATAACTCAACTAGAAGAGGTCAGCCTTCCTATTTAATAAGGCTAAGGATAGGAGCTTGATGGCTACAGTTTCTTCATGGAAGCAAAGGAAAACTAGGAACCTGTGATTCAAGGTTTTTTTTTTTTTTTTTTTTTTTTTTTTTTTTTTTTTTTTTGCATTTGTTTTATGAAGAGAGAATCTAAAAGCTGAATTTTAACAATAAAAATGATAAGAAAATAATTGATAACAATTATGTAAAATCACAAGATGCTTAAGTGACTGAGTAGTAATTATGTTCATTCTCTCTGCAGGCATGATTTGGTCCCCTGGGATTCTGCCTTAGCAAGAAAGAAGTTGGAAATACTTCCTGGAAGAAAACTAAAACAATACAAAAGCCACAGCTTATTGATTGTATGTCAGCCCCCTTACAAATATGGACACATTTCCTAGCCTATTTCCACCTGGAGGAGACAGTAGGCTGAATCCTGAGCCTGAGTTCCAAAATATGTTAATTGATGAAAGGGTACGCTGTGAACATCATAAACATAATTATCAGGCTCTGAAAATTGAACACAAAAGGTAAATTACTTAAAGTTAGAGATTAAAGTATGGGGGGGTAGTCTGGGGGTCGCTGATTAAAGACGTGCTACTGGAGTTATGTGGGCTGCGGCTTTGCTCTACAATACACAGTATATTTTTGTTATTTTGCAGTACAGTTATTTAACATTAAATATAGTAAAAATAAATTACTTTTTCAAATCTATTGTATTAAGTGGGCTGTGAATGTAGTCTTACTTTGAAAGTAGCAAAACATACAACATTAAATATATCCAGGTGGATAAATGTGTGTGTGTTTTTTCTTCTTTAAAATAAAATTATTTTCAGAAATTACAGTGTTAATAATTCAATAAAAGTTATCAAAGAAAAAACAGTTAAAAGTTTAATGAAATCTCTTATATCAGTCTTGTTTTTCTGTATTATTGGTTGGCTTTATATGAAGCAGTGAATTTAAAAGTAAAATATCCATTTAAAATTGATTTTTTTTTTTAAAATCAGGTTGCAGGAAGAATATGTAAAATCACAAAATGAACTTAAGCGTGTATTAATTGAAAAGCAAGCAAGCCAGGAAAGATTCCAACTGCTCCTTGAAGACTTAAGGGGAGAATTAGTAGAGAAAGATAGAGACATAGAAAAAATGAAACTGCAGGTAAGAAATTATATTTGAATTTATATAAAATTAGTCACGTGGTTAATGGAAATAAGTAGTTTTGGTAAATATGTTTCTTTCTCTCTATGTTTAATGGTTTCTTGCTTTATCTGCAGTTGATATAATCCAGTCTTTCTTATATTCTATACAACTTCTTAAACTGTAGTCTCCAACTTCATATTAAATTGCCTAAGTAACATGGGGGTCATGAAAGTTAGCTTGGATTTTTCAAAGCCTACTTTTAATAATGGTTCTTAATGTTTTAACCTCCCTTTTAACTCACCACCCACCAGAGGTAGTGGAAAAGAAAGGTTTTATAGCAGAATGGACCTGTTCAGAAATTCTTTGGAGCAAATCCAATCTGCGTTGTCAGGAAACCAGCAGTTCACAGGCTACTAGCAGCAGCTTGATCCACTTGCATGCAGTTGATGATCAGTCCAGTTCAGTAGCGTTGGGAATAGCAAACACAAGTCAGTGGCAGTGACATGACCTGGCAGACACAGCCAGGCCTCTGCCAAATCATGACCAGGACCAAGGAGAAGTTCTCTGCTGTGGCCACCTCAACCGAGTGAAGATATGTGAGACCAAGAAGTGTTGCAAAGCTATCTATGTAAGCCCATTGCCGTCACTGTGTGTTGAGTCCTATTTATACTCCCTCCGCATGCCCTCTCACTGGTCTTGCCTCAGCACGTGAGTCTATCTTAGCAAAACTCCACATGCGTCTATATCAGCTGATATCACTCTGCCAACTGTCTTGAGTCTTCCAGAGCACCATCAGACATTCTTTGGTGAGTTTCTCTCAATGGTGTCACAACAGGTAGAGCTCAGCAATGCAATCAGTGTAAGGTGAGTCAGTACATGTGTGTTGTTAGCAGAGTAGTAAGGCAGAGCAAAGCAAACTGTCTGAGGGCTCATATTTATATTTGTTCTTCACACGTCTTTTCATGTGTCAACTATAGCAAAACTTCTTTTCACCTGTGTCTACTTCAGCAGAACATCCTTTGATATAACTGACTTTCCAAAGAAACCAAAAGTTTCTACTTCATGAAAGAATTGGTAACTTCCAAAGATTGATTCAAAAATCAAACATTAATGAATCTAAGGTGTTTCCAGCAACAGTCACTGTGCTACATTGCCTGGCTTCACTGTAACCTTAGATCTGAACATACGATTAGAGTAGTTTCAGTGTGCATACCATCAGGCCATACAACATCAGTGATCATTGTCTAAAACCCCTCAGCTCATATTTGAGACTGTTGTAATGACTAGCAGCAGTGTTGTGCATTTTCTTATGTGATTATAGGTGGTGCCACCTCGGCTGGTGGTCCTGGGGTCTGTCAGACAGCAGGCTGAACAAGTGAATAAACAGCAGTACTTCATGGCCTCTGCATCAGGTCTTACAACAACAGGGTTCCAGCCCTGTTTGAGTTCCTGTCCTGACTTTCTTTGATGATGAACAGTGATGTGAAAGTGTAAGCCAAACCATTTCCTCCTCGACTTCCTTTTGGTCATGGTCTTTCATCACAGCCATAGAAACCCTAATTAGGATATTTCCCCTGGCACTGGAGTTACAGAAGCTTGTGAGTGGCCATGTGGGTGCCAGGAATACAGCCCAGCTCCTCCAGAAGGGCAGCAGTGCCCTAACCACTGAGCCATCTCTCCAGCCCCTAGTTAACCTTTAAAAGTAATACATTACTATTTACAAATTAGCATATGTCAAACATTTTCTTCCTCATATTGAAATGAAATACTATTCTTCCTGTGATCTTGTTTGTGTATTCTTTGGATGTTATAACTTGCCAGAAATCCTTGAGTATTATAGCTTGCCAATGTTTGCTGACAAATGTAATTTCTTCTAGAAAAGTTTGTTTTTCACAAACATATTTAGTTTTATTGTAATATTTATCTAACCAAAAATAAAGAAAAGAAAAGAAAAAAGGTCTGGTGACTGTGCTTCCTGCTCTTATAGAGGACCCGAGTCTGATGTGCAGAGCCCATGTCCAGCTCACATCTGCCTCTAACTCCACCTCTGCATACTGTGGGCATCAGCACTCACAGGTACATATCTACATGCGCGTGCACATACAAACCCAGACACGATAAGCTAAAGAAGTACACAAAAGGAGTGTGGAGGGATTGATTTAGTTATTCACTTTAATGGTTTTTAGTTTGTACAAATAATGTTAAGTTAAAAACTTAAGTAAATTGAACAGTATCCACTAGAAATATTTCACTAGCAGTTTATGAAAGATGATTTTTAAAAATATACGTCTTATATTTAACAGTTAAAAAACCCTCTATAGCATTTTCTGCTCTATTGGCTTTTGTAGGTAAAAGATTAAAAAACAAAACAACAAAAACAAAAAAACCCATATTTATTCAAAGAATCTTTCTGCATCAATAGTCAACAGGAATAAAAGTGCTGGGTTCATTGTAAAGATGAAATGAGACGTTGCAAAGAAAGTATTAGTGCCTTGATGTATAACACTTACGTGATCTGTACCTGTTAGCTGCTATCACAGGTTAAGTATTCCTTATGTCAAGTGTGTAGAACCAGAAGTATTCAGATAAACTGAATTCTTCAACTTTTGCGATATTTCAGACTTCAGTGATTGAGTGTCTCTAATCTGAAAATCTGAAGTTCAACATGCTCTAAAATCTGTAACATAAGCTACAGCATTGGAGCATTTTGAATTGCAGATTTTTTTATGGGTCTTAGTATGTCACTAATCAGATAACACCTTTAAAAAATAGTCTCCAAGGGTGAGCAATAGCAAAGAAGTTGTGATGACCTGGAAGAAGCAACCTTCCATATGAAATAGCAGTGGGTAGACGGATGGACAGTTTTTAGGAGCTGAAGGCCATAGTCCTGTTAGCATAAGAGCTGAATTCTAATAACTACAAGGCTAAAAAAAAAAAAAAAACTTCTGGTCCCAGACAGTATTTATGTCTTAACTGCATTCACTTCACATTAAATAGAGAACATAAGCTTAGCTGTGCCTGGTACCCTTACACTGGTTCTCAGCCTGGGGATTACAACCCCTCTGAATGTCAAATGACCCTTTCATAGGGGGTACCTAAGAGCATCATAAAACATAGATCTTTACATTACAATTGAAAACAGTAGCAAAATTACAGCTATGAAATAGCAATGAAAATAATTTTATGGTCAGAGTCACCATAGCATATGGAACTCTATTGGAAGTTCATAGCATTAAGAAGGTTGAGAACCACTGCTCTAATCCATAAACACTGTAAGGTAATAGAGTAATTTTAAGTCTTTTATTCCATTATGGTACTCAAGTTTTGGTACTTGAAAATTGGCAACAAGTGTAACATACCTCAAATATAGAAGTGGAAAGTCAGTAAAGATAAGAAACTTGAGAATCATCATAAAGCAGCTTAGGAACTAGAGGGAAAGACACTACTTGTTAAGTGTGTTATATAGTGCATGAAGCTTAGTAAAGTGTGTTCTAGAAATCCTGCAGAAAGCAGAATTTGTGAAGTAACAAGTGTGGATATAAGGCTGAAGAGTTACAAGTCCTAGTATTCCAGGATATGCGTTTAAATGTCATGATGAAATCCATTGTTTTATATAATATTTTAAAAAATTAAAGAGGAAATTAAACTATTAGTGGGGTAAATAGTAATATTAGTGAGAAAAGTGACAATGACTAATTATATTGATTAATCAGCTTAAAGATTTAAGAGACTGGAGAGATGGCTCAGTTTGTACACTTTCTGCCCTGCAAGCGAGGCCCTGAGTTCTGGTCCCTACCCGCGTCATTAGAAAGCTGTTAGGCATGGCAGTACCTATCTATGATGCTGGGCAATAGTGCTGGAGTTCTATGGGAGACAGACAGGTGGAGCCCTGAAGTTCCCTAGCTACACTAGTTGCTTACAGGTTCTGTGAGCAGTCCTTTCTTTAGAAAGCTGGACAGGAGATTAAGGAAAACGCATACTTCCACACATGTGCTGCATGTACATTTGCACACACATGTGCATGTGCCTCACAGCCAGGTAAATACCCCACACTAATGTGCAGGGATTGAAAAGTAAAATACAGGTTGTTCCACTTTTCTTTTTTTGCCTGTAGTAAAAAGTGAAGTCTATGAGATTAATTGAAGGAAGAACTCTTGAACAAAAGAAAACAGACTGGATACTTATTGGAAATATATCTCAACCAGTTGCAACTGTATCTTAAGATCTCAGAGTGAATAAAAGAATAAAATAATCACAGAAAGAGTCTTGTCAAGAGAGAATATATTTCTCCTCTTTTTCCTCAAACCAGAGGGCTGGGCTCCTAAGAAGTTTGAAGTATCAAACAAAATTTGGGGCTGTTATATTGTGATGGTTTGTATATCCTTGGACCAGGGAGTGGCACCATCTGAAGGTGTGGCCTGGTTGGAATAGGTGTGACCTGGTTGGAATGGGTGTGTCACTGTGGGTGTGGGTATAAGATCCTCACCCTAGTTGCCTGGAAGTCAGTCTTCCACTATCAGCCTTTGAATGAAGACATAGAACTCTCAGCTCTGCCTGCACCATGCCTGCCTGGATACTGCCATGCTCCCACCTTGATGATAATGGACTGAACCTCTGAACCTGTAAGCCAGCCCAATTAAATGTTGTTTTTTATAAGACTTGCCTTGGTCATGGTGTCTGTTCACAGCAGTAAAACCCTAACTAAGACATATATCTAAATATTTTTGTCACTTTCACCTCTTGAAGATCTAAGTTATTCTTTAATGTTATTTAATGTTCTTTCCTATCTCACTGAGATTCTATTAATTTTAGTCTTTTTCTTTTGTGTGTATGTACATTCATTTTTTTTCTATCTGAAATATCTTCTCTTTGATTTGACTTTTTAGTAGCTTTTGTTTGTTACTTTATTATTACTTGTGTGGATGATTTATTTATCATGCCATAATTTGTAGTTATTATGAGAAGATTCATGCTTCAGTTGAGTCTTGTCAGCCATTAGAAAGTTGTCTAGGTTCTTTATATGCTCCCAGGTAGTACTCTGTGGGGTTTGGCTAACTCACTGCATGTAAGATACTCAGAACAGAACGGTATGTAGATTATCATACATTACATAATATTTTATATTTAGAAGACTTTCATTTAGTAGAATGTATTTTGAGCAACTGTGGAATATTGAGTAAATGAGTGAAACTTAACATTATTCATGTTTTCAAAGAAACTCATATAAATAGGAGCTATATTATTTTTCTAGCCAGCATTTGCTCATTTGTTCTTTTTGTTGAATCACAAAACTGGAATTCAGTAGTTCCTATATGGTAGGCATGGATGGAAGGTGTTGGGAAAATAATGATGAATCTTAGCGACAGGAGTCTGCTCATATGTTACTTCCATAAATATTAATTATTCACTGAAGTGAGTTCTGTAAGAGAGCATGACAGAGCCACAGTCAGTCTTTCTGGTCAAAATAACAATTATCAAATTTCTTTTTTCTTTTGAGACAGGGTTTCTCTGTGTAGCCATAATTGTCCTGGAACTCGCTCTGTAGACCAGGCTGGCCTCGAACTTTGATATCCACCTTCCTCTGCCTCCCATGTGCCTGGATTAAAGGTGTGCACCACCACGGTCCAGTATAAAACTTGTCATTGATTTTTCATTAGTCATGTTACTGGGATTTTTGATATCTCTGATATCAAGATTGAGATTCTTAAAGTATTGTTTTAGAAATTATGTTTATTTTTTTCTTTTACCCATTGTGTGTGTATGTGTGTGTGCATATCTGTATATACTTGTAGCACATGTGCATGCATATGCATGTGCATGCCAGTACATGTGGAGACTTGAGCTTCACATTGAGACTCATCCTCTTCTACCTTATTCATTGAGATGAGACCTAGGGGAAACCCAGAGTTGGCTGGCCAAGGCTAGTCTTGCTAGTCAGCTTGCTCTAGGGATCCTCTGTCTCCACCTTCTGAGTATGCAATTATGGTAGCTTACTGCATCCATGGCTTGTGTGACAGGTTCAGTAACTGCTGGGCTAGTCCCCTAGCCTGAAAAGTCTTATTTAATGATTATAAAAATTAACCACAGTATAAAAATGTCTGTAACTAATACATGTTGTGGACCTTGAAGAAGGGATATTTCTTCATTTTTGTATTTATAGTTGTTTATATTTTTGTATTAGGTATTAACACCACAAAAATTGGAATTGGTTAAAGCCCAACTACAACAAGAATTAGAAGCTCCAATGCGAGAACGTTTTCGGACTCTTGATGAAGTAAGTAATGAAGGAGAAGAACTGCGTTCATCTTCATGTCTCCATGGAAAGCATCCTTTGTTTACCCAGTCCTCTGCATGCAGTCCCTACTGTGGACTTTGAGGCATAATAGGACTGGGCTCCATTATCTCTGTTCTCCTTTCTTCCCTCTAGGTTGGTCTCCTGATGTTTTCTTGGCACTGATGAAATGGTGTGATTCAAGAGTCGCTGCATTAGTGCTATATCTGCTTTGAATATTGCTCTTAGATCTCTTGGCTGACTCCTTGATCTCTTTCATATCCTACCCAAGTGTTCCTTTTCACTAAGCCTACTCTGACTGCTTCCAATGCCATTTCTCCACCCAATAGTCTTACCTGCTCTCCTGCCACTACTTAAACTTGTGGAGTTTACTTAGCTCTCTAGCTTTTCTCTAGTACATGTTAGCTGCTTCTTTTTTTAATTAGGTATTTTCCTCATTTACATTTCCAATGCTATCCCAAAAGTCCCCCATACCCTCCCCTACCCACCCACTCCCACTTTTTGGCCCTGGCGTTCCCCTGTACTGGCTGGGGCATATAAAGTTTGCAAGTCCAATGGGCCTCTCTTTCCAGTGATGGCCGACTAGGCCATCTTTTGATACATATGCAGCTAGAGTCAAGAGCTCCGGGGTATTGGTTAGTTTATATTGTTGTTTCACCTATAGGGTTGCAGATCTCTTTAGCTCCTTGGTTACTTTCTCTAGCTCCTTCATTGGGGGCCCTGTGATCCATCCAATAGCTGACTGTGAGCATCCACTTCTGTGTTTGCTAGGCCCCGGCGTAGTCTCATAAGAGACAGCTATATCAGGATCCTTTCAGCAAAATCTTGCTAGTGTATGCAATGTTAGCTTCTAATGTGCTATTTTGCTTAATTGTTGTGATGTTTGTTTAGTACTTCTAGAATGGAAGTTGCATGAGAGGAAGACCTTGTTTTCTGTTGACAAGTTCCTAAGAACTACATACAATAAAAAAAAAGTTCCTAACATACAATAGGTGAGATGATATTTTTGAAATGACAGGATGGATTTCATATAAAATGGATTTGTTATATCCTGTGTTGCTTTGATAAAATCCCCTGACAAAAGCAGTGTATGGAAGGAACAGTTTGTTTTGGCTTACAGTTGAGGGGACAGTCCATCAGGGTGGAGACGGCACGGTAGCAGGATCACAGGGCAGGTGGCCTTGCCTACAGCTCTGAAGCAGACAGTGATGAATACTTGTCCTCAGCTCCTTTCTCTTTTTCTTTAGCCCAGAACCCCAGCACACTGAGTGGTGCTACCCTCCTATATAGTGGGCTTTCCCTCCTCGGTTACCCTAATTTGGCTAGTCCCTCACAGGTACTCACAGGGGCTAACCACATCTACCTAATCCTTCAGAGATGTCTCAGAGTCATTTCTCCTAGATGATTGTAGATCTGTCAAGTGGATAGCAGTATTAACGATCACACAATCTCAAAAAGAAAAATACTTGTTTGTACTTTGGGTTGAGACAAGGTTTCTTATATTACTAAATGTTTGATAAAGATGACAGCAAAAATGCAGAGAAGTGAAGTAGGTACTGTCCTAGACATTTTATATTCTAGCTTTAAAAACATATCAGGTCTTACATATATAAATTATTATTGTTTGCTTCAAAATGAACCTCTGTAGGAGATTGGAGTAGTCTAAAATACTTCTATTGTATGAGAATGCTTCGAAAATCCTCTTTTGTAATGATTTATTCGTTGATAAATCCACATTTTCAAATATGCCTCTAACAGCATTACATGTTATATGTCAGGGTATCTATTATGCTTTGGCTACAGATTGGATTTTTTGTAAATAAATTCAGCAATATCAAAGGTAATCAAGGTAAATATGAGCAGTTCTAAAGACATAGTATGTATTTCATACAATGTTAGCACCCCCATTTTCTTAGTTTATAAATCGGCTTAGAAATTTTTCAGTTAAAAACTTCCGAAGTTGTGTTACTTTGGGAGTCTGACTTTAATTATTGCTTGGTTTTCTGGCTCTTTGTGAGATCGACTCTTCCACACCAGGCTGCTCTGCTGCTCAGGTTTCTTGTTGAGCATTTAGAGTGAGTGCCAGTGGCTTTTATAGATGCTGGGTGGCAATTTTAGAGCACCGTGGGTGTTTCTAGTACGTCAGGAGAGTTGGGATGGTGAACGTTCTTCAGGCTAGTATATTTGAGTTCAACTATTGCAGTAGTTAATCAAACCTTAAGTTAGTATACTAAGTATTCAAATAATCTTTGGTTCTACCTTGAGTTTATCTTGTCTGACTTAGAGAGGGGTCTCTTATATTTTGTACAGAGGTGGTGATTTTGACATTTATTATTATAGTGAGAATCAGTGAAGACAAAAAATGACTTGAGTTGTAGTTTTATTGGTACATTTCAAGGAGAGTACTAATCTGTTTCATTATTTTTTCCCTTTTTCATGAGGAAGAGTGCATGTGTGTGATGTGCTTGTATGTGTGCCTTTGCATGTGGGTGTTGGGCACATGTTGAAGTGCATGTGTGGAGACTGAAGTTGGTGTCAGGAGTCCATTACACTTTACCTTACTCATGGGGCAGGCTCTCTTGTTTGAACCCAGCATTTACTGAGTCAGGTAGTCTGGCTAATGTGCTCCCAGGGTCTTCTCCCGGCCTCCCAGTAACTGCAGTTGCTAGCAGGTCACTAGGTCCACCACACATTTACGTTGGTTCTGGGGCTCAGAACCCTTGAGCAGAAAGTATTGTAACTGCTGAGCTAGTACCCTTGCTCTCATTTGTATTTCTTCTTCTTCTTCTTGTTCTTCTTCTTGTTCTTCTTCTTGTTCTTCTTCTTCTTGTTCTTCTTCTTGTTCTTCTTCTTGTTCTTCTTCTTCTTGTTCTTCTTCTTGTTCTTCTTCTTGTTCTTCTTCTTCTTGTTCTTCTTCTTCTTGTTCTTCTTCTTCTTGTTCTTCTTCTTCTTCTTCTTCTTCTTCTTCTTCTTCTTCTTCTTCTTCTTCTTCTTCTTCTTCCTCCTCCTCCTCCTCCTCCTCCTCCTCCTCCTCCTCCTCCTCCTTCTTCTTCTTCTTTCTTCTTCTTTTTTTTGAGACAGGGTTTCTCTGTATAACCCTGGCTGTTCTGGAACTCACTGTGTAGACCAGGCTGGCCTTGAACTTAGAAATCCGCCTGCCTCTGCCTCCCAAGTGCTGGGATTAAAGGCGTGCACCACCATGCCCGGCTTCATTTGTATTTCTGTTAAGCTTATTTTTTCCTTTCTGATTGGCTGTTAATATAACTAAGAATTATACTGTGTGGTTATCTTGGAGAGTACAGATGTGTTTCTCATGTGTTTCTCTCTGTAATTTAGGAAGTGGAAAGGTACAGAGCTGAGTATAACAAGCTGCGCTACGAGTATACATTTCTCAAGTCAGAGTTTGAACACCAGAAAGAAGAGTTTACTCGTGTTTCAGAAGAAGAGAAAATGAAATACAAGTCAGAGGTATGTAATTAGTTATACTGATTATCAGAGATTGTCCTAGTGAGTGAAATTTTATGATTATATATTTTTATAAATTCCAAATTAGAATTGGTTGTGTAATTAATAATTAGTGAAGTATTTGGGTTTTTTTTTTTTTTGTTATTGTTGTTTGTCAGCAGTTTCATGTATTTTCCTTTGGCTATTTATTTAATTTCTGTTTTATTTTGCCCTAGCCATGGAGACAGATATGTCACATAGTCTCATGTTTTTCATAGCTATGGACAGAGAATTTTCTCTGTAAATATTACTTACGTGAGTCCTTATTTAGTATTGTTCTTCCTATTTAGGACCAAACTAGGTAGCTCTGGTTCAAGCCTTTGTGCTGTTAATGCTGCTATAGAGCATCAGCCTCTCCCCCTTGGGATGCTTAGAACTGCAGCGTGCACTCCCCCTAGCATGCACTCCTCTTTCATCTGTGCCTTTCCATAGTCCTGTTACTCAGTCTGCACTTTGTCTTCTACTTCTGCTAAAACGGTTTTCCCTTCATTCTCTAGCTTACTCTTCGATGATTTGTTTTTATTTTACAAGGGGACAAATACAATTCTATTCTAACATTCGTAAAACTAGGCTGATATTTGTAGCAGTATGCTACATGCTATATAGAAATAGCAACTACATACTATTGATATTGTGTTTATTTGGAATTAAAATATTCGTACCTTCCTTTAGTTGTTACCAAATATTTGTAATGTTATAGGCATCTCAAAAAGCTAAGATAACAATATTTGGCTTAGACTGATTTATTTTTATCAATGAACAGTTTCTTGGTTGTTCCATAATAAATAAGAACTATCTAGATTCTTGATTATTTGAGTTTTTTTTTTTTTTAAATACAGTAGTCCTTGAACATTATGGATATTTAAAATGGGTTTCATGTTTAGCTGTTTATTTTTCCCTTACAGTTTTATTTAGGTATAATTTCATTTTCTTTTTTTTTTTTTAACTTTTTTAAAGATGTATTTTTTTATTTAAAGTATATGATGTACACTGTAACTGTCTTCAGACACATCAGAAGAGGGCATCAGATCCCATTACAGATGGCTGTGAACCACCATGTGGTTGCTGGGAATTGAACTCAGGACCTCTGGAAGAGCAGTCAGTGCTCCTAACCACTGAGCCAGCTCTCCAGTCCCTTGTTTTCATTTTAATAGTAAGATGAGAAAAGACTTACTCATTCAAAGTTTAGGAAGCTGAGGCACAAGATTTGTCTAAAATTTCACAGGCATCAGCTAGCTTAACAGTAGAATGTAGATATCCCAACTTCTATAATCTCAGCTCACATTTTAGAGTTTTAAATTTGAAATTCTCAGTGATTCAAGGCTATCACTCTTGATTAGTGACTATCCCATGGCTTCAGTTTTATTAAGAGCTGAGCTGATTGATACTATTTGTGATTGTAAAAGGCGTCATTCAAATCTGTAAGTCTGGCAGTCTCAATGGCCTGTAAACATTCTGTCGTGAAGATGGAAATGGTAATGGTGTCCACAGTCATGTAAGATGGAGGATCAGTATGCAGAGTACGGCTGAGGTTTTCATGGGGCTGCTGTAGCTTTAGACTTTGCTTTGGAATCAGTCGGTGTGCTTACTCGATGGTGATTGGATGTCTGCTTCAGTCTCCTGACTTTCTGTTACTTTTGTTGTTGTTGATCTAAAACTCTTATACTAATATATTTTTCTCTTATAAAAGAAAAGACTAAATAATTTTGAAATTTTAGATGTTTTAAGGGGTTGCTATAGAGTCTAAAACAGTAAGACTTTCTGCTCTTCCCAGTCCCCAGTTCATCCGTCACTGTAGTGCTTCAGTTACTGTGCACAAGTATAGTACTGTAGATAGTAAAGAGTGGTGAGGCAGGTGTTGATTATGAAACAGCAGATAATAATTTTAGTTAGAGTTTATAGGAATAACAAATGTAATTTTAGAGTTTCAAAGTAGAGTTTACCTCTGCCACCCTCCTACTTACCATTTACAATTTACTATATGAATTCATATAATAAAATTCAGGCATATATTGTTCAATTGTACTTAATGCACTTTGCTGGCATTACTTTTCTATAACACAGATTGACGTTTTAGGCCATCCTGTATTGAGTAAGTTTGCCAGAAGCAGAGGTGATGGTTTGCCAACAGCATATGTTTGCTTCATGTTTGCGTTGCTTGGAATAATGGTGACATGCGGCTAATCTCATACAGTTTCAGACCTTTCCATTTATTATATCTGTTATTGTGATCTGTACTCTGCTAATTGTTTTGGGGTACTATGATCTGCTTGCATAAGAGATGGAACATAACAAGAAATGTTGTAGAGTCTAAATATACCATTGACTGATTATTCTCTCATTGGATCTCCCTGCTCCGGTAGCCACAATGATAATAAAATTGGCCCAGTTAATAATTTACAGAAGCTTTCTAAGTATTCAAGGGAACTTTAATCCAAAAGTCAGAAATGCTTAAATCTTACCAGAGAAATTGTGTTAAACCCAAGACAGTCCAAAGCTGGACGGCTTGTACCAACAGTTAGCCAGGTTTTAGCTGTAGTACTGAAGCAGTTAGCAAAAGTTCTTGAGGGGATTTTAAAATGCCACTCTAGCGACACACACGCGAAGGATAAGAAAGTGAGACCACTCATGTAGAAAGAGGAAGTTTAGTTTCCTGGATAGATGATCACTTGGCTGGGATAGTCTTTTAAGTCAAAGAATAATTTGGACCCTAACTCTTCTTAATTTTATGAAGGCTGAAAAAGGAATGTTAGTTGTCTTTCTATTGTAACAAATAACAATCTGAGATTAACCAGTTTATAAAAAGAAAAGCATTATTTTGTCTAAAGGTTTTGAAGACTTCAGTTTGCAATTGGTTAGTTCCTTTGCTTTAAGCCTATAGGCACACATCATTGTGGAGGCAGCCCAGGCAGAATAACTGGTATGCTTCGTGGCTAGTAGGATTGGTTTTGGTTTTCAAGCCATACTATTTAAGAAATATACTTCACAAAGCTATAGTTCCCATAGATAATAATGCCTCTGAATCTTGGTAGACTAAATCAGAAACCTTATGGAAATAATTCTTCATCTGAGTGCCATTCAGAATATCTGTGATCCATACGAGGAGATTAAAATAGTAACATTAAACAAGCATTTGTGAGCAGTTGATTGCAGTCTTTGTGGATGACTTTGAGTGTTCAGAACTAGTGGGCATAGTTAGTAGCTGCAGAGAACTAGTGGGCATAGTTAGTAGCTGCAGAGAACTAGTGGGCATAGTTAGTAGCTGCAGAGAACTAGTGGGCATAGTTAGTAGCTGCAGAGAACTAGTGGGCATAGTTAGTAGCTGCAGAGAACTAGTGGGCATAGTTAGTAGCTGCAGAGAACTAGTGGGCATAGTTAGTAGCTGCAGAGAACTAGTGGGCATAGTTAGTAGCTGCAGAGAACTAGTGGGCATAGTTAGTAGCTGCAGAGAACTAGTGGGCATAGTTAGTTACAGAGAACTAGTGGGCATAGTTAGTAGCTACAGAGAACTAGTGGGCATAGTTAGTAGCTGCAGAGAACTAGTGGGCATAGTTAGTAGCTACAGAGGTGCTATAACTAGTAAGAGTGCTCAGAGTGGCACAGGAAAGTGTGACTTAATTGTTGCAGTTTCACAAGAAAACTTGAGTAGCAGAAGAATTACTTCTTATAGATAAGTAAAGATGTTCCCTGCCCCTCTGTGGTAGGGATTGAACCTCTTGCAAAGTAGACTAACACTGCTACTGAGCCACAATTTCAGCCCAAGAAAGTGGTTCTGAAAATGGAGTGGGTCTCATGTCAGTACAGGGTTTACAGTATTGTATCAGCTTAGTTGGTGAAGCAGTGGCAGGCTGTGAGAGATTGACTCCAACATTGAAAGTTCTACTGTAGGTAAGAGACTACCAAATAACAACATATTACAAAAATAGTTTTCAGGAAAGAAATCAATTGATGTGACAGACTTCATTATTGCCTCATTCAAGACATGACCACAGCCGCTAACCATTAGCAATCAGCATCCTAATCAGGCAGCAGCCATTAACACTGATGTAGGCCCTCTGAAAAATCATGACTCACTTAAGAGTTATGTCAGTTGGTAGCACTGTATTATATTTTCAGTAACACACACACACTAGTTGGTTTTTTATTTTATTTTACTTATATTGGTGTTCTGCCTCCATGTTTGTCTGTGTAAGCATATCAGATCCCCTGGAACTGGAATTACAGATAGTTGTGAACTGCCATGTGGGTGCTATGATTTGAACCCTGTCTGAGCAGCCTGTGCTCTTAATCACTGAGAAATTTCTCCAGACCCCCACATAATAGTTTTTAAAAGGGTATGATATTGTTATACCATGGATAGACTATAGTATAATAGAACTCCCCACCCCCCAAGACAGGGTTTCTCTATGTAGCCCTGGCTGTCCTGAAACCTGCTCTGTAGACCAGGCTAGCCTCTGCCTGTCTCTGCCTGCCACCCAATTGCTGGGATTAATGGTGCACGCCACCATTGCTTCTCTCTCTCTCTCTCTCTCCCTCTCCCTCTCCCTCTCCCTCTCCCTCTCCCTCTCCCTCTCCCTCTCCCTCTCCCTCTCCCTCTCCCTCTCCCTCTCCCTCTCCCTTTCCCTCTCCCTCCTCTTTCTCTCTCTCTCTCTCTCTCTCTCTCTCTCTCTCTCTCTCTCTCTCTCCCTCCTCTCTCTCTGTCTCTCTCTCTTTCTTTCATTCCTTCTTTTGTGCTTGCTTGCTTTCTTTTCTTTTCTTTCTTTCTTTCTTTCTTATCAAATATAGTCTAACAGGAGTCAAACTGAGAAAGGAAACTTCAGTTGAGAAAATGTCTCCTTCAGATTGTCTTGTAGGCAAAAAAGATCATTGAGTGTTTTCTTGACTGATTATTTACATTGCAAATGCCATCCCTGAACAGCTGGAACAAGAAATCAGTCTGCACAAGATAGTCATTCTAGTCCTTCATGACCTCTTCTTCAGTGCCTGCCTCCAAGTTCATGTTTGATTTCCTGTCCTGACTACCATTCATAATGTACTGTAAGATATAAAATGAAATAAACTCTTTCCTCTCCAAAAAAAGAAAAAAGCAAACAAAACAACAACAAAAAAAACCCAAACCCAAGCTGGGCATGATGATACATGCTTATAATCCTTGCACTGGGGAGACTGAGTCAGGAGTAGTAAGAATTCAGGGTGAGAGGTCTGGATCAGTGGTTATGAATGTGCACTGGTTCCCAGCAGCCGTGTTGAGTAGATCATTTCTGCCTGAGACTCCAGCTCCAGGGAATCTTTTAGCTTTTGTCAGCCAGCATCTGTACACAGTGCACATTTCCACACAGAGACACATACCTATACACATAATTAAGAAATAAAAGAATTTAAAAGAGTTTAAGCTGAGCTATGACTACATAGTTACAAGCCATCTTGGGCTATATAGTATGCTGTTGTCTGAAATAAATTAAACATAAGTTGGAAGGACACTGTTTGCAGAAGGAGGCAGGCAAGAGTGACAGCGTTCTTACAAGCCAGAAGGAAGTATAGGAGTAGCTTTAAAATACTGCAGAACAAAGTCTAGGTGCTTGATTTTTCAGCTCAACTATTTGTATGCTACACCATAAAGACAATAAATACAAGGATGAATTACAGCAATTAGGTATTCTCCCTTTCCCTGTGTGTGCCTCGGGGTTATGGAGTGATACCAGTGTCCTTTGAAAAAGAAGCCATCCACTCTTTGTAATCCCTGTTCTGTTTCTGTCCATTTTTTCTACTTCAGCTTTTAGAAAAGCAAAATTGGTTAATACCAAACGTCTTAACCTGTCAAGCCAGTTTTTATTCTAAAGAGAGTAAAGTTAAATGTGAATGTAACTGCAGTATAGGCAGGTTTGGACAGATGTCAAAGAGGAGAAATTAGAGAAAGACTAGAGATAAAAACAAATGAAGGACATCAAGGAAAATGACATGTGAATCTGATTAACAGTGGAAGAAAAGACAGAACTGAGGATGTATCCAAAGTCTGCCCAGATGAATGAGCGAGGAGTGTTGTTATGGCAGTGATTGGAGATAATCGGCTTCTAAATGACTACAGGTTGTGTGTGTGTATCTCTGTTGAGCTGTACATATTTCTACTGCCTAAAATAGTGCTGGGTACAAAGTACTTAATATTTATTATGCATGTGATTTTGAGATTAGTACTTAGAAAGCAGTGGTCAACAGTTTGGGTAGAAAGGGTTTTTGACAGTGAATTGTGGTTGAGGAGTTATATAAATTATAAGCTAGACTGCCATTTGGTAGTTCTCATTGCTTCAGCTGCCATTGCTGGTGTCATACAAATGCCTCTCAGGTATTAGCTGTGTGGCCATATATTTAAAATGGGCACTGTCAAAGTATGACTACTAGACTTTTTATCTCACTTGAGGGCACCATTGTCTAAACCTGTGATACACCTTGTCCTTACCTAGCTGAGCCACCCTACCAGTAACAATAGCATATTATAACTGTTCGTAGCTGAGGATGTAGCTTAGTGGTAAAGTGCTACTTTACCAAGTTTATGACTCTGCATTTAGCCCCTACCACTGTCCAAACAAAACATGTACTTGAGGTGTTTTATGCAAATGCTAAACAGTATCTTACAAAATCACCCAGCCTAAGTCCTTCATTCAAACTGAAGCTAAGATAAAAGTAATGGCTTATCAGGGGTGTTCAAGAAACCCGAAAACAATATAGGCTAGCTCCATTGCCCTAGATTGCCTTCTAGAACTTGAAGGCTGTTGCTGAAGACACCACATATTTTTGTCACAGGACTTGAAGAATCAAACTGGTTCTGATCCAGAAGGCTCTTCCCTAAGCTATAACTCCCATAGGATTTTAAGGTGCTCTGCAAACTGTCAAAAGAGAAAAGTGGTACCCAGCTGTAAACCCTGTGGACCACAGTAAGCACTGGCCAGGCAGGCTGCCACAACAGTGCGATAGTGGCACTTAGATCTTGGAGATAAACCAGTGGTCATCTTATTGGACTTAAGGCCTGCTCAGTAGGAGGAAATACATGCCTACTGCTGTAAACCCAGCCAAGAACCCGTGGCAAGATCATAGACCCTAGAGGATGACCTACTGATATTTTTCTAAATAAGTGTAGCTTTCAACTGTTCTAAATATTTATCTTTAGAGAAATCTCTCTCTCATCCTTCACCAAAGAAGCTTCTTCTGCAGCAGATGGAGGATGCTACCGAGATTTATATCTGGTCACAATGTAGAAAGTGTGTGACTAGGATGCACAACCCTGGTTGGGACCTCTAACAGACAACCTCTATACCTAAGGCTCACAGAGCATCATGGAAGAGGGGGCAGAAAGGTTGTAGAGGCAGAACCAGGACAATTGCTGTGAGAAAGTGGCTTCTAGACATGTCAGGGGTACTGCATCCATGAAGTCTCAACTGTGTGCTTGCCTGCATAAGACTTATGTCACTCAAATGCCAGAGTAGGCGGGGGAAATTTTCTCAATGCTCTATCTACCCTCTGAAGAACCTATAGGCAGTCAATGGCTGCTAAGAGAGGGAGAGTCAGGTTTCTCCAGAGATGAGAGACCCCTGACAAGTTAGTTCCCCATTCAAAGTGGTCAGCACTGCATATGTACATATGGGCAACAGTAACTGGATTCAGAAGGTTGTATGTGTGTATGTCTCTACACCAACAGTATTTCCAGAAACAATATTAGAAAAGGAGGTGATGAATTTGAGAGCATAAAGGGGAAGATAGGAGTTGGAGAGGATATAGGGAGGGATGAAAATGATGTAAATACAGTGTGTTTATGTAGGAAATTCTTTGAAAGTTATAATGTGACTTAATACAGACTCATGTAGTTAGTGGAAGGAGGAAGAAACTGAATAAATGTAGTCTGAGAACAAACCTGGGAGAGAATTATTTCAGGTGTTAGGAAACGATTTGGAACCCACTGATTTGGAAGCTGGTATCATCTGGCAATGAGAGCTGTTATGAAAGGAAAATCCTACTTGTTTCTTGCCTCTTTGAGTTCCTTAGTGAATGTGTTAAGCCTTGGAATAGTGAACATGATAAGACCTGGGCTTTAATTAGTTAGGACTTTAATAAACTTGGCCATTACTTTAAAAGTTCATTGACTGTTTTTGTATTTATACAGATTTTGTGTGAATTAGTTCCTCACAAAGAGATGATTTATTAGCCTAGACATAGCCAAAGAATTAAGGAGAGTAAGACAAACAAGTAAAGCGAAATTTAGGAGTGGCCATTGAATTGGCCTTGTGTGAATTTTTGTCATGGGCTTGTGAAGTTTATGTGTTTTAAATAATTATTTTATTGTAGTATTTACAATTTTGAATTTTAGTCAGCATTTGATTAAGCCCTGTGCCAGACACTGTGGGGAGGGAGGGAAAAATAGGGCAAAGTCCTTCCTCTTAGACTTGTGTCATGCTGAGGACAGAATGAGGAACGTGACGTTTTAGAGGTTTTTCCTTTTTACTTAATTTCCACACCTGAGCTTTCATGTTGTACGATTTTTAATTTTAATTTACTGACTTGTAAAGCATGTTCATGACTGAAAATTCAGTCATTTAGAGCTTGTATACTTCCTTTCCAATTATTAGGTTGCACGACTGGAGAAGGACAAAGAGGAGCTCCATAACCAGCTGCTTAGTGTTGACCCCACGAGAGACAGCAAGCGAGTGGAGCAACTTGTTCGAGAAAAAACCCATTTGCTTCAGAAATTGAAAAGTTTAGAGGCTGAAGTAGCAGAATTAAGGGCTGAGAAAGAGAATTCTGGTGCTCAGGTAGAAAATGTCCAAAGAATACAGGTGAGGCAGTTGGCTGAGATGCAGGCTACACTCAGATCCTTGGAGGTAAGGTTTTAATTGCGTCCCAGTGGAGTATGGCATAAGTTTTAAAAGTGCTCTTGACAAGCCTTTGGTTTTTGGAACATAAATAAATGCTTGCGATCTAGTGCTGACGCATTTGCGGACTCCCAAGTGTACATGGGAAGAGGAAAGGTTTTGATTGATCAGCAGTGGCTGTGCTACTACATTTATGAGGGATATTCATTCTTTGGGACAGGAGTCATCATCTGAGTGAAAGGACTTTAAAATGTCACAGAATATAATATACAAATTATCCCCCAAGTTTTCAAGAGTAAAGTCACCTCAAAACAGAAAGAATAATCATTTTGAAATTATAAATTCCTTATTCTAGTATTTAAAATGTTAAAGTTATAAATTCTATTTGAGCAGACATATTGTATATAACTTGAAACAGCTCTCTAGCCAAAGTGATAAAAGGTAGCTGGCTACTAATGCATCCAGATCTTGACTGAGTTCTTTCCCTGAGCTCATTACAGAAAGAGCAGTGTTGGCAGAGCTGCCCTGGGGCTGGTGGAGGAATCACTGAGGAAGACTCCGTCTCTCTCTGTATTCAGACAGGCGATGCCACTTAGATCCTGGGGCCTGAGATGGAGCAGAGATGTTACTTTATGTGCTTATTTATTTTGGTCAGTTATGTTTTCCTCCTTGAGATAGTTATGAAGTGGGTGAGCTGGAAGGAAATTATATGCACATGGTTTGTAGTTAATAATCAGTCTCAAAATAGTCAATAATGATGGGCTATAGAATATGTTAGTGAGTTTGGAAAAATGGGAGTCACTTGGGGGAGGGAGTGGGGAGGATGAAGTCTGTGTCAGTCCTTGTTGATTTCCACAATTAAATTTGTTAAGAGTCCCTGAACATTAGACTTAAGCCAGTTTACAGTAAGATAATGTAGGTTGCCATTTTGCAGTTCTTAATATATTGGCTGGCACAGTGGCAGAGTAAGGGGAAAGTTGCAGGTGAATATAGTGTCTGGTCCCAGTGTGAAGTTTGACCAAGGTTGTCTAGAGCAATTATTTTCCGGGTAAGATGAGTGATGACAAAAGACAGATGGCTCATTTGGGACATTTTTCAGAAGAGCCCGTATTTCATTTTTATCATATGTCAGATGAAATGAAAAACATACACAATAACAAATAGTATTTTTCTCTACTGTTTCACAGCTGTTGTTGTACGCAAAGGATACCATTTTATATTTGAACAAAATAATTGTTCTCTGGCTTAGTTGCTGAACAAAGTCCTTTTTTAATACAGTAAACATGCATAGAAAACATAAACCTGAAGTTTCTCCTGTAAGTGCAGAAACACTCATTTTATTTATCAGGAATAGGAATGTTTCAAAGCTTTTATTTTTTCCTCTCTGGTAAGAGCACTTTGAGTATCAGTTTGAGGAAATTTCTGGCAGTTTAAGAGATTTAATTTGTGCTAAGGTCAGAAGCCTCTTTGCCTATGCTTCCGAAGGCTCCAGGGCAGTGGAGAATTTGTCTGTCTCTTCTTTTGGTTGAAAAAAAAAATCTCCATCGATTGTGGATTTTCAATTGTTTTATATTCATTTATTGTGTGTGCACATAGACCTGTGTGAGGCCTATGTACCACGGCAGTCAGAGAATGGCGTTCACCTTCTACCACGTAGGCCTGGGTATCTAAGTAAGATCGCCAGGCTTGGCAGCAAGCACCTTTTCCCACTTTCTGGGCCTTGTAAGCCTCTGTTTGCCTGCTTTCTAAAATGCTATTTTGTAACTGTTGTGAACTTGACAGTCTAAAAAAATGTTAGAATTATGTCAGCATTGCCATATTAAGTACATGTGAGTATTTTCTCTCCTGAAAGAAATGAATTTGAATTCTCAGTTCTGTTTGAGAAAACTTACTTTAGGACATGTTAGTGTTGTTTAAGTTTTGGATAATTAATTTTTGTGTTTGATTGCACAGGCATGTTAATAATAATAACATAAATAATAAAATAATGCTTATTTTTTAATATAATATGAAAGGTTATGGCTGTATTTTAAAATCTTTTGTCTTGAAGGCTGAAAAGCAGTCAGCTAAACTACAAGCTGAGCGCTTAGAAAAAGAGCTACAATCAAGCAATGAACAGAATACCTGCTTAATCAGCAAACTGCATAGAGCTGACCGAGAAATCAGCACACTGGCCAGTGAAGTGAGTTGCTGTCCTTTGCTTCCTAAGGAGAGCTTGCAACTGACCCCACAGTGATAAAGAAATTTGGTGTTTGAATAAGTGTCTGTGTTGAAATCCTTTTTAACCTATCATTTTATCTTTTAAATGATGGTTTCTGGTTGTTTTCTGTGTCCTCTACCCATACAGAGCCCTTATGACCTTCAGGTCTTCCTCAACCATCAGCATCTGGTTTCTTTCCTATCACCTCCCTCATCCCTCCCTCACTGACTCTCTTAGAAAGAGCTCACTCTCCCTGGTGTCTCTGTGCTTGTGTGCCTGCCATGAGCTTCCCCCACATAGTTACACATCCTGCTTCCTTCCGTTCTCTAGTGGGAACCTAAAGGAGGCCTGCTTTCCCTGACTTCAGAATAATAAAATAGTAATTTTTCTCTTCCACCTTAATCTTTGTTTTATTAACCTGCTCTGTCTTTCTTTATAATTTTTTTTTTTTTTTTTTGAGACAGGGTTTCTCTGTATAGTCCTGGCTGTCCTGGAACTCACTTTGTAGTTAATGCTATCAGATATATTTTTATTTTTAAAATAATTTATTTATTTTTATTATATATGTGTGCCTGTGTCTATGTATTGCTTTACATGTTTACATGTGTTCTCAAGAAAGCCAGAAGAGGGCATCAGATCCCCTGGACTAGAATTACAGATAGCTGTTCACTGCTATATAGGTTCTGAATTTTTGCAAGAGCATCAAGTGTTCTTGACCACTGAGACATTTCCCTAGTCTCTGTTTGTTTTTATTCTTTTTAAAATCTCTCCTTACCACTTTGTCCTTTAACTGAATGTCAGCTCCATGATAGCAAACATTGCTTTTTACTACAGTACTTTTGGCTCCTGGGAAAGCACACTCACATAGTAGATACTTGCTAATATTTCTCCAGTAAGTAATTTTAACATGATTTGCTTGTAAATTATCCTTAAAAGTGTAACTTGAATGTTAAGTATTATTATATGTAAGTACAGTGTAGCTGTTTTCAGACGCACCAGAAGAGGGCGTCAGATCTCATTACAGATGGTTGTGAGCCACCATGTGGTTGCTGAGATTTGAACTCAGGACCTTCAGAAGAGCAGTCAGTGCTCTTAACCACTGAGCCATCTCACCAGCCCTTAAGTAATCTTTATGTCAAAGTTTTTTCTCAAATTCAAATTTTCCCTCACCAAATACAATGTATATATAAAGTATCTCAAAATCGGAAATAAGATAGCCATGAGAAAAGTGTCTTATGGAAGATCGCTTTGAAGTTAGGCAGACTGAATGTAAGGTTTTTTTGTTTTGTTTTGTTTAGCTTTGTGACTCTGGTATTTCTATTTAAACTTTAGTATCTACCTCCATAAACATACATTTCGAATTGTGGAAAAATTAAATGAGGTATTATACATAAAGTGCTTGTCCTAAATTCTAATAAATACTCCCTAACATACTGCTGTTTTCAGCTTTGGACCTTCGTAAGATCTTGAAAATAAGATCACCATAAAAAAATCCAGGATGACTCACAGGTTAAAAAATAACACTATTCACTGTAGCCTAGTAAAAAATGTATGTGCTTTAACTAAAGGCATTGTCTAGTCATTATACATTTGTTGGCCAAGAACTTCTTGCAATGGCTTATGGGCGGTGTAGATAGATGGCTTATGGGCCGTGTATAGACTGAGAAGGGACAAAGTCACCACAGCTTAAGTGTCATGGTTCCACTGGAAAGACATTTCTTACTATGAAGTTACACTATAGTCTTATTGTCTTTTTATCCCTTTTAAATGGATTGATTTTGTTGTTTGACAGTTTTATTCATGTGAGTATTCTCTCCCTCTGCCCACATTTATTTATCTCCCTCTCATCTCTATCCCAACCACTGTCTCTACCAGTCCCTTTCTTGGAATCTTGGCTTTGGGTTTTATTTTGTGACCCATTTAGTTTAACCAGGACCATCTGTGGGACACATGGGTTGGAACTGTCCATTGGAGCCTGGCAGGATCATCAGTGGGTATATAATGGAAGGCAATGATTTCCCCTCTTCTTTTGTCTGTCAGTGCTAATAAGTAGTTCAGTGATAGGCCCTGAACTCCTCCATCTATACCTGTCGGTCCATCCTCAGGAAGACTCGGTTCAGGTACGCACAGCTGCCATGTGTTTGTGATTGCAGTGTCTGTGCTTAGAAGATGCCTTTGTGCTGCTCTTCTTCCTATCTTAAGCTTTGTCATTCTTTTTACCCCCTCCTCCTCAGTGTTCCTTGATTTTAGAGGGGATGATAAATATCTTTTTACAGGTAGATCTCTAGTCTGTTACTTATTCTCACTGTAGCCATGCGTCATTCATTGTATTCACTACCCTTACCTGGAAAGGGAACATTTGTCTATGGGTACAAGCATGTATTTAGAAGGCAGCTTGATGTCAAATCATTTTTGCTAAACAACTGTAATTAGTTCTTCCCTGGGAATTATCTCCTCCACCATGAGTTTTTGATCAGGTTTACAGTTCCATGCAATCCCTCCTGTGGACTGGTTCTCAACCTAATCAGGAGGTAGTAACTCCCATAACAGTAGTGTCACTGTTGCACACTGGGCACGTCTTCCCTGACAGGCTGGCTTTGTAGAAGTAGGATTCAGGTACAGGAGGACACTGAATGTGTGTCCCTCCCCTGCAGCCTGCATGGCACCTCAGGGACCATGAGAAGTAGGTGACGTGGAGGGACGCTTCACTCAGTTCCAGCTTGGTTTCCCCACACCACACATGGGTGATGTGTGGAGTCCTTTGCAAGAGGGACTTGTCTAATTTCGGGAGATGACCGGGAGGAGTAGTATAGGAACACTGAGGAAGAGGAGGCAGAAAGACTTCCTGACCAGTAACTAATGAGGACTTATCCACCTATGGCCCCGGGGATTTTGTTTAGTGACCCATGGCCACAGGGATGAGTTTTTCTTCTTTAGCCTTGCAGGGTAATTCCTGTAGGATCCTTCCCAGCCTCCTGTTAGTAGGTTTCTCTGGAGGTGTTCCAGACCCTGTTTGCTTTCACTGTGGCCATCTAACGATCCATTCATCTTACTCTCTTTCTTGTCATCCTGCAACTTGGTGACTATGTAATTTTTTCTACAGAAAACTAATGTACTAATCATGTAGACTTAGCATATTCTTGTTACCATTTTTCATATAGTTAAACTGCATTCTGCTTTGGAAATGACAGTATTATATTAGTATAAGTTTAACTTTGAATCTTTCTTTTAGAGAATTGTGATAAAAGTGAAATTTTGTGATTGAAACAGTAATTTTAGATTTATTGGATGTTACCCTTGGAAGATAGTCTACTTAACTTTTTTCCCATTAAAACCCAGCAAGATGCCAGTGGGTAAATTTAATTACTGGTGCCTCCTTATGAGTGTTGTCCTCTGATCTCTATCCATACACCTTGCATTTGTGTGCCCCTTCCCCAGTTAATAAATGTAATTTAAAAATTCATATTCCTTCACATTGTAGAATATGCATATTATTTTTCTTTCAGTTTATGTATAACATACAAGTTGTTTTGTAGCTGATGGTTCATTTAATTCATCAGACATGAGTGGTACTAAGAGTAAGTAAAATTAAGCAAATAAAATATTTGTTAGTTTTGGTTTTTTGAGGTAGGATCTGTAATATGTAGTTTTGACAGTCCTAGTCCTCTTGTGTACTGACCCTCACCTCTCTTCTGTGTTCTGTACATACACACTTCATTATTGTTCTTCCTTTGTTCAAGCTAGAGAATAAATACAATGTAGACCAGGCTGGCCTCAAACTCACAGAGATCCACCAGCCTCTGCCCCCCTCAGTGCTGGGATAAAAGGTGTGCACCACCACATCCAGCTTCAAATAAAATTTTCAAAGGTTAAATACACACACAGACACACACACACTCGCGCGCACGCATACACGCATAGATATTTCTTCTCTTCTCCTCACCTCCCTTTTTGTGTTATTAGGAGTAGAAGTTAAGCTTTTGTGTGTGCTGTGCAAGCACTCTACCTAACCATAGTTATTAAGGTATTTAATTTTAGATACTATTAGTTTTATAGGTTTAAATTTAGGTAGTTTAGAAATTATGCCATTCTGATTGTTGGTGGGATTGCAAGCTTGTACAACCACTCTGGAAACCAGTCTGGTGGTTCCTCAGAAAATTGGACATTGTACTACTGGAGGATCCCACAATACCTCTCCTGGGCATATATCCAGAAGATGTTCCAATCAGTAAAAAGGACACATGCTCCACTATGTTCACAGCAGCCTTATTTATTAATAGCCAGAAGCTGGAAAGAACCCAGATGTACCTCAACAGAGGAATGGATACAGAAAATGTGGTACATTTACACAATGGAGTACTAATCAGCTATTAAAAACAATGAATTTATGAAATTCCTAGGCAAATGGATGGACCTGGAGGGCATCATCCTGAGTGAGGTAACACAATCACAAAAGAACTCACATGATATGTACTCACTGAAAAGTGGATATTAGCCCAGAAACTTAGAATACCCAAGATACAAGATACAATTTGCAAAACATATGAAACTCAAGAAGAATGAAGACCAAAGTGTGGATACTTTGCCCCTTCTTAGAACTGGGAACAAAACACCCATGGAAAGAGTTACAGAGACAAAGTTTGGAGTTGAGACGAAAGGATGGACCATCTAGAGACTGCCATACCTGGGGATCCATCCCATAATCAGCCTCCAAACGCTGACACCATTGCATACACTAGCAAGATTTTGCTGAAAGGACCCTGATATAGCTGTCTCTTGTGAGGCTAGGCCGGGGCCTGGCAAACACAGAAGTGGATGCTCACACTCAGCTATTGGATGGGACACAGGGCCCCCAATGGAGGAGCTAGAGAAAGTACCCAAGGAGCTAAAGGGGTCTGCAACCCTATAAGTGAAACAACAATATGAACTAACCAGTACCCCCCCCCCCAAGAGCTCGTGTCTCTAGCTGCATATGTATCAGAAGATGGCCTAGTCGGCCATCATTGGGAAGAGAGGCCCCTTGATCTTGCAAACTTTATATGCCTCAGTACGGGGGAACACCAGGGCCAAGAAGGGGGAGTGGGTGGGGGGTCTGGGGGACTTTTGGGATAACTTGAAATGTAAATGAAGAAAATACCTAATTTAAAAAAATGAATTAAAAAAAAAAAGAAATTATGCCATTCTGGATGAGGTAATGAAACACAAAAGAGAGACTATGGGCTTTGAACATATTTTGAATTCTAACTCATTCATTTTATTTCTAGTATATGTGTGTGTATAATGTTTTGACTGGTCAGTAACTGTGTAATCATAGGCAAGCTATTTCATATCTCTAATATTCTGTTGATTTCATAGGGATCCAATTTCCTAAGTGCAACAAAGCCTTTTTCTGTTGATCACTAACATTTCTTCCAACTTTCTATAGTATAAATCCCACTAGAAATCAACTAGTGGACTTCTTCCTCATTTGTGTGAGCAGATAGAAATTAAATGTCTACATGATAAGAATTTAGCAAAATTTCAACAGTGTCCCCACCTCTAATCAAAACATAAAACACAAAGTAGTGAATTCAGGATATAGGGAATTCTCAAGTTTCTTCAAGACCTTTATAGATCGTTTTCAGTTTTGTTCAACCATATTTGAGTATTCAATATTTACAGTACATTGTTTAAATATGAGTAGTCTGACTGGGTTCCTGAAATAACTGGAACTGTAAATGTAGCAGCAGGACATTGAATGTGCCAGGCTTCAGTGGTGGCTTCTAAGTCTTGGGGTGGGAGCGGGGATTGAGGGGAATTTTGCAACACAATTTTTCCTAGTCCTCTGGCCCTCTTGTGTATTGACCCTCACTTCTCTTCTGTGTTCTGTACATACACACTTCATTATTGTTCTTCTTTTGTTCAAGCTAGAGAATAAATTCAGTTTCTTATTCTACTGAAGAAAACAGCAGTTTGGTATTATTTCTCAATGCTTGTTTATTAGTACTCTGCTGAGAATTGCCTGTGTTTTTTAAGGCACACTTGAAGTAGTTTGCATATAAATGGGAGTATTCAATACATCCTTCAACTTTAGACAAAACAAATTTCATCTGAAATTTTATATGTAAAAGGATTGCAGGAAGGATAGTTTTTTAAAATATTTCTAACATGTATGTCACAGTTTTCTTTGCAACTTGAAATTTTCATCAACATTTTGCAATCCTAGCAAATGGTTGTTTGCAATGCAAAGGAACACCTGGGGTATGTTTAACTAAGTTATTTAAATGTGGAAATGTTAGGCTTTAGAACAAAGCTATGCCAGTATCAGTGGCTCAGATGAAAGGTAATATTATAGTTGGCCTAAAAATGATGGCCTTAATGATATTTCTATTTTGTGAAGAACATTAAGTTTACCTCATGAGGTTTTCATTCTTCAGAAATCTAAGTTACAGAAACCATCCCTCAGAACTGTTGTGATTCAGCTATTTAAGGAAGTTACACCATCTCATAATTGAGAGAAAGCCAGAGTTTAAGTATCATCTCTTTGGAGTTTGTAGCCAGAGCTTCTGGTGTAACACATTTTAAAAACTGTATTGGACAAATAGACCAATGGAATAGAATTGAAGACCCAGAAATGAACCCACACACCTATGGTCACTTGATCTTCGACAAGGGAGCTAAAAACATCCAGTGGAAGAAAGACAGCATTTTCAACAAATGGTGCTGGCACAACTGGTTGTTAACATGTAGAAGAATGCGAATCGATCCATTCCTATCTCCTTGTACTAAGGTCAAGTCTAAGTGGATCAAGGAACTTCACATAAAACCAGAGACACTGAAACTTATAGAGGAGAAAGTGGGGAAAAGCCTTGAAGATATGGGCACAGGGGAAAAATTCCTGAATAGAACAGTAATGGCTTGTGCTGTAAGATCGAGAATTGACAAGTGGGACCTCATGAAACTACAAAGCTTCTGCAAGGCTAAAGACACCATCAATAAGACAAAAAAACCACCAACAGATTGGGAAAGGATCTTCACCTATCCTAAATCAGATAAGGGACTAATATCCAATATATATAAAGAACTCAAGAAGGTGGACTCCAGAAAGTCAAATAACCCCATTAAAAAATGGGGCTCAGAACTGAACAAAGAATTCTCACCTGAGGAATACCGAATGGCAGAGAAGCACCTGAAAAAATGTTCAACATCCTTAATCATCAGGGAAATGCAAATCAAAACAACCCTGAGATTCCACCTCACACCAGTCAGAATGGCTAAGATCAAAAATTCAGGTGACAGCAGATGCTGGCGAGGATGTGGAGAAAGAGGAACACTCCTCCATTGTTGGTGGGATTGCAAGCTTGTACAACCACTCTGGAAATCAGTCTGGCGGTTCCTCAGAAAATTGGACATAGTACTACCGGAGGATCCAGCAATACCTCTCCTGGGCATATATCCAGAAGATGTCCCAACCGGTAAAAAGGACACATGCTCCACTATGTTCATAGCAGCCCTATTTATAATAGCCAGAAGCTGGAAAGAACCCAGATGTCCCTCAACAGAGGAATGGATACAGAAATTATGGTACATTTACACAATGGAGTACTACTCAGCTATTAAAAAGAATGAATTTATGAAATTCCTAGCCAAATGGATGGACCTGGAGGGCATCATCTTGAGTGAAGTAACACAATCGCAAAAGAACTCACACAATATGTATTCATTGATAAGTGGATATTAGCCCAAAACTTAGGATACCCAAGATATAAGATACAATTTGATAAACGCATGAAACTCAAGAAGAATGAAGACCAAAGTGTGGACACTGTGCACCTTCTTAGAATTGGGAACAAAACACCCAGGGAAGGAGTTACAGAGACAAAGTTCGTAGCTGTGATGAAAGGATGGACCATTTAGAGACTGCCGTATCCAGGGATCCATCCCATAATCAGCTTCTAAACGCTGACACCATTGCATACACTAGCAAGATTTTGCTGAAAGGACCCAAATATAGCTGTCTCTTGTGAGACGATGCCGGGGCCTAGCAAACACAGGAGTGGATGTTCACAGTCAGCTATTGGATGTATCACAGGGCTCCCAATGGAGAAGCTAGAGAAAGTACCCAAGGAGCTAAAGGGATCTGCAACCCTATTGTTGGAACAACATGATGTACTAACCAGAACCCTGGAGCTCTTGTCTCTAGCTGCATATGTATCGAAAGATGGCCTAGTCGGCCATCAATGGAAAGAGAGGCCCATTGGACTTGCAAACTTTATATGCCCCAATATAGGGGAATGCCAGGGCCAAAAGAATGGGAATGGGTGGGTAGGGAAGTGGGGGGCGCTATGGGGGACTTTTGGGATAGTATTGGAAATGTAATTGAGGAAAATATGTAATAAAAATATAAAAAAAAAAACTGTATTGTTTCTCCTGTATATTGTTTTCTCAGTTTTTTGTTTTGTCTTAAAGTTTTTAGTTTTACATGTATGAGTGTTTTGTCTGCATGTATGTATGTGTGCCCATTTGTGCCTTGTGCCTATGGAGATCAGAAAGTGGATATTGGATGCCCTGGATGTGGAGTTATAGACAGCTGTGAAACACCATGTGGGTGCAGGTAACTGAGTCTGAGTTCTATGAAAAAGCAGCAGACACCAGCCCCTTCTCAGTTTAGATTTTGAGCATCTATGAAATACCTTATACCACCATTTAAAATTCTGTTTTAGTCTTGGGTGACTGAATATTTCCTTCTGTGATGTCAAAAGCATAATGCAAACCACAATATGAAGGCCAGCCGCTGGTAGACAGTCTATTAAGACAGTGACTTAGCCTGGTAGAGAGGTTGACGAGGCCATGGAGCTCTTGAAGTTTAGGTTTCTTAGGTGTTTGGAATCCTGAGCACAAGGGTCTGATGGCCATGGCTCTACAGATGTTTGACCTAGTCATTTTTGTGCATGCTGGAGTGGAGGACAAAGATCATGATCTGGTATCTTCCTCAGCTGTTTTCCACCTTATTTTCTGAGGTGAGCTTCCAAACCCCAGCTGATTTGGCTAGCCCCAGCGGTTGGTCTGTCTCTGCCTCCTCAGCTCTGCAATTACTGGCATGCCACACGATTTTGAACATAGGTCCTGGGAATCCACACTCAGGTCTTATGCTTGTAAGGCAAACAGTTTACTCACTAAGTTAGCTCCATCACTCATTTTCATGTTTTTAATATACCTTATAGTAGTATCTCTATATTTTAAAAACAAAACACATTTTGAAAATTTAACAAGTGGTTCTGTAAGTAAATGCATTATTTTAAGAACATAGAAATATGGCACCAAAGAAAAACTTAAGACCTATAAATTTATAAAAACAGCATAAGTAAGCTGGTACCTGGCTGTGTGTGTGTGTGTGTATTTGTGTGTGTGTGTTTTATGTAGTATGTACACATGTGTGTAGAGACCAGAGGTCTCTCAAGGTGTCTTTCTTAATATTTAAGGTAAGGTAATTATACCATCTTATAATTTAGAAAAACCCAGAATTTAAGTATGATTTCTATGTAGTTTATAGCCAGAGCTTCTGGTGTAACACAGTTTTTAAAAAACTGTATTATTTCTCTGTATATTGTTTTCTCTGTTTTTGTTTTGTTTCAACATTTTTGTTTTTCTTATTTTATATATATGAGTGTTTTATCTGTGTGTATATATGTGACATATTTGTGCCTTGTGCCTATGAGGATCAGAAAGACAATATTGTCTATCATATTTTATAATTAGTTTTTTAAAGAATTAAAAATTTTTTTAATTTGTTTTTCTGTATATAGAGGCTTTGTCTACATGTATGTCTGCACGCCATATGTGCCTGACACCTACAGAGCCCAGAAGAGGTTATCAGATCTCTTAGGACTAGAGTTGTAGACAGTTGATACCTGCCATGTGAGTTCTGGGAACTGAGCCTAGGTCTTATGTAGTTACTTGACACAGTCTTTCACTGATCCTGAAGCTGACTGACTCAGCTAGACTGGCCAGGCAGCTAGCCAGCTCCAGGGCATCTCCTGTTCAGTCTCTTAGCACTGGACTGCAGGTGCACCCTGATATGCCCAGCTTTTTTTGTGGATGCTTGGATCTGAACAGTGGGCCATGCTTGTGCTGCAAGCACCTTGCTAACTGTTCCAGCTTGCCAGCCTAAAGAATGTTTTCTTTGTTTTAGTAAAACTAGGTTTTTATGTACTTTTTCTTTAGGTTACCATGAAATTAATCAATATTCTATGAAATTTACTTGAATTTGTTACCTCATTAAAAGCAACTATAGTTTGGTTTAGTGAACTTCTGTGTCACTCTCAACATTTTGCAATTAGTGTGTAATATATGTCACTGTAATTATGTTAATACTATATTTTCTCAACATTTTAATGCCCTTGCCAGTTGTCCTTAAAATTATGACACAGTAAGAAATTTTATGTATTAGAAAAACGCCAGCAGAAGGTTGCTATTCTATATCATTTGGTACCATATAATCTAATTTGAAAGTATCTTTTTAATTGGGATTAGTAATGTAAAGAGTAAAGTTCGTGAGTTTTTTTACTTGAGTTGCATATTTTACATGAAACCATTCCTTGCAAAATTTTCAGTACCAGTTGTAGATAACACCTCTCCTAATAAAATTTCTTTCGATGAAGAAATACTACTTATGAACTAGAATTATTTGGTAGGACTGTTTAGACTAAAAATGATGTGTGATGGATTAGTTATTTGGAAAGTATTGAAAATTGTTCACAGTTCCCTGTAGCTTTAGAAGTAGATTTTGTAATGAAGGGTTTATCTGCTTTTTTTAAATACCTTCCGTCTACTTCACTTGAATATACATATGCAAAAACATTTCGTCTCCAAGTTCAATTGGTCCTTTTTTGGTCTCTTTTTATTAATTCTTTTGCTGTGAGCTGATTTCTTTGCTTTTATTCCTTAACCTAACTTATTTTTAAATTAGCTTTACAAAGTTAATTACTCTACCTTAAATTAGCTAATCAGCTATTTTGAGCAGTGTGCAGGATAGCTTTTTGTCAACTTGACAAGAGCTAAAGTAATCTGAGAGGAGGGAACCTCAATTAAGAAAATGTCTTCATAAGATCAGGCTATAGGCAACCCTGTAGAGCATTTTCTTAATTATTTCCCAGTTCATTTTTGAGTGGTGCCATCCCTGGGTTGGCGGTCCTCGGTCTACGAGAAAGCAGGCTGAGCAAGCAGTAAGGAGCAAGCCAGTAAGCAGCACCCTCCATGGCCTCTGCATCAGTTCCTGTCTCTAGTTCTTGTCTTGTTTGAGAGTCTGTCTTGACTTCCTTGATGATGGACTGTGATATGGAAGTGTGAAATAACTCTGTCCTCCTTGGTCATGGTGTTTCAGCATAGATATAGTAACTCTAAAACAATAAGCTTTATTCCCTGCTATCCTCTCAGAGTTTTAAGCTTTCCTATGCTTTATTGTAAGGGAGAGCTTATTGTTTGAAGAGAAGATTCTGTGATATCATTCCTAATTAACATTTTATATGTTGTTCCTACTACCTAGAATGCCTTTGCCCCTTTCCCCACTTTTTGTTGTTTTCTGAAATTAGATCCAGTCAAGTAGCCTTGATGATCTGAACTTATAGAGATCTGTCTGCCTCTGCCTCCTGAGTACTGATTTAAGATCAGAGGAGTGTGCCACCATGCCCAGCTGTTTCTTCCTTTTTAAAAGGACAGTTTCAACATTTTTACCCTGAAATGTTCTGAATTGTCAGTAGATATTAGATATGTACAGTTAAAACATTTAAGGCTAGGTTAAGCCCTGGGGCAGGGTGACTTTTGTTTGGTATCTGGGCCTTGGGAGACTTGTTGACTGTACTTATACCCTGCACTACCAGATTATTCTCATTTCTGTCTATACTTTTAGGTATGTACTGAATGATAAGAAGATGACCCAATAATAATTGCAGTTTCTAATGACCAACAGGTGAAAGAGCTTAAACATGCAAACAAACTAGAAATAACTGACATCAAACTGGAGGCAGCAAGAGCTAAGAGTGAGCTCGAAAGAGAAAGGAATAAGATCCAAAGTGAACTGGATGGTAATATATAATCTCCCATGCTTTCTCTGTTCTTTCCAGGTCTTAATGCAAATTATTAATATAGACCAGCCTGAGTTCTTTTCCAGATTCTCTGTCTTAATACAATTTTCATCTTAGAGTATTAGGAATGATTTTTATTATGTTGAATGATTTGTGTATTCTGTGATTTTTCTTTAACGAACTGTCTACTGTCTTAATTTTATATAGCAATTCTTGATTACTGTGTGGATTAAAAGAAACATTGAAAATATGAGCCTGTCCTGTGTGTGCTTATAATTGTAGTTGCTCTTAGATCATCTGCGACCAAGTTAGAGCATGTAAGGCAGTGGAGCCCAGGCTCAGCTTGGGATTTGATTGGCTGTAAATCCTAGATTAGTTACTGCGTCCTCATTCAAGGTGGGCTCAGTTTCAGCTCCATTTTACTCTTAAAATGGCTCATCAGAATTTCTCAGAAGTTAAGTTTCTTTCTTAAATACTTTAAAAATCTACCCTCAGGCTGTACTGTGCTTGAGTTGACCTCTATTGTTTCCTGTAGAGCTGATTTTTATTAATGATTGTTTTGACTGTTTCTATGTATTATTAGAGTTGAGAGTTTTTTTTTTTTTTTAGTGTGAGCGTTTGGGATCTATTGCTATATTGTGTTTTTAAAGGTTAAATATAAATTATCTATAGTTATTTCTGAAATATTTATTCTAAGACTTGAGAATTCTTTTAATAAGCTTAAAAATGTGATTATTTTTAATTTTGTTAGAAATGTGGCATATTTTCTAAAATTCTGGGTCTTTTGAAGAATTCAGTTAATGGTTTTGTTCAATTTTACCATTACCATCTAGTTTATGATACTCCCCTGGGGCTTTACCTCCAGAACCCCTATAACAAGTCCAGTGACTAAGCCTGTCTGTGTAGTCATCCAAGCTGATCTCTGTTCCCCCAAGATTCAAAGGAATAAGTGTATGTGAACTATTTGAAAGATATCTGAGTAAAAAGTGACAACATTATGTCCAAGTTTTAGTTTTAGCTTTGTTTCTCTGTTATTTTGGGAAAGTTCTGATGAGCTAATGCTCTGTAAGGACCTCTAAGAACATGTGTCCATGAGTTATGGTTGTCGAAGGACACTGTCACAATCTTTCCTTTTACTAGGGGTCAAATGCTTGCTAATTGGAAACTTCATGTTAATGTTGAATAGAGTTTATTTTTCTTCTAAAAATATACTAGGATTGCAGTCAGACAATGAAATTCTCAAGTCAACTGTTGAGCACCACAAAATGCTCTTAGTGGAAAAAGATCGTGAATTAATACGTAAAGTACAAGCTGCCAAGGAAGAAGGTTACCAGAAACTGATGGTCTTACAAGATGAAAAGTAAGTACTTAGTCCTGTAGTTTGTGTTAAACTTCTTTGTGCAAACATTATATTCTCAGATCATCTTTATTATAGTTCTGCTAACATATTGTCATCTGTTGTTTTAGGCTAGAACTTGAGAACAGATTATCAGACTTAGAGAAGATGAAGGTGGAGCATGATGTCTGGAGGCAGTCGGAAAAGGAGCAGTTTGAGGAGAAGCTGCGGGCCTCCCAGATGGCAGAGGAGGCAGCCCGCAGGGAGCTGCAGAGCATTAGGTGAGTTTCTTATTCTAAGATGGGGGGCATCATGGTGTAAACGGAGCACAGAAAATTCCTCTATATCTTTCATCTGAGTCTCCACATAGAAACAGATTTCTTAACTCTATTGTAATCAAGATGAAGTTAGCAGTTCAATAAATCAGACAATAAACCAAACCCATTTCACTTTCTTTTGTTTCTTTAGTTCACTCTTTAATAATCTTCATCTGCCCTCACTGTATCTCAAGACTGCAAAATGGTCACTAGATGATGTTCTGCTGCCTTTAGTATCCATTCACCATCTTGCCTCTTTAGTTGCTACTTGTGTTCCCCAGTTGTGATTTCCTCGTGTATGTTCATCATTTCTTGCTTTTTATTATTTGGGTTCTGAGTGCCTTCCTTTTTGTAAATGTCATTTTAACCATTGTAGACTAGTAGATTCTTATTTTCTTTTGTGAGTTCCATTGTGTTTTTATATGCAAACTATCTCAGATTTGAAGCACCTGCCACTTCCTGAGGCTTTTCTTATTTTTTAATTTAATTTAATTTTATTTATATATCCTGAACATGGTCCCCACACAACCACCCCCAATCTACTGCTCCACTTATGTTCAGAGAAGGCCTGGCCTCTATGGATATCAACCAGCTGTGGTATATCAAGATACCTCCTCTTCTATTAAAGCTAGACAGGGCCACCTAGTAGGGGGAAAGGTCCCAAAGTCAGGCAATAGAGTAGAGACAGTGTCTGCTCTCACTGTTAGGAGTCCTACAAGAAGATGAAGCTACACAACTGTAACATGCGGAAGACCTAGGTCAGTGCCATACAGGCTCCCTGGTTTGCTGTTCAGTCTCTGTGAGCACCTGTGGGCTCAGGCTGGTTGATATTGTGGAATTTCTTATGGTGTCCTTGACCCTCTGGTTCCTACAATCCTTCCTCTGCCTTCTGTGGGATTGATTACCCAAGCTCCACCTAATGTTTGGCTATGGATCTCTTCTGCATCTGGATTTCACTATTTTCTAGCATCCATAGACATCATAGCATCAGAACCACCATTCTCCACCATCCTAGTGCTTTGACCCTTGAATGCAGTTCCTCATGTTGTGGTGATCCCCAACAATAAAATTATATATTTTCATTGCTACTTCATAACTGTAATCTTGCTACTGTTATGAACTGTAATATTAAGTATCTGTGTTTTCCAGTTGTCTTAGGCTAGCCCTATGAAAGTGACATTCAATCCCAAAGGGATTGTTACACCTCCCCACCCCTCCAGGTTGAAAAACACTGATCTAGACTTTGTTTTGACTTTCCTTGTCCTGGGTCTGTAGTCACTTCTCTAAGGTGCTGTGGTTCCTTTTTCTTGGAGAGTAATAGAGGAGTGGTGTAGGCAACAACATAGTCTGGGACTGTCTGTTGGTTCTAGGAACTCCTTACATTCAGTTCCTTTCAGGAAGGTGCCTCTTCTTTCCATGTTGAGAATAGAACATTGAAATATCTGCTATTTTGGAACAGTGTCTCCCCTTAATCCTCTGAGATCTTGTACATGTGGGTGGCCACAGTTTGACACTGAGGAATCTTCTTATATCGTTGTCCACTGAATTTTTTAAGGTGAGGGTCTCAGTGAATTTGGAGCTAGATGTTTAAGCTAAACAGTCAGGCCATTGAGCTCCAGGATGCTCCTGGCATTGGAATTGCAGGGGTGTCTTGCTATCTAGTCTGCGTTTGCATAGTTGCTAGAGAGAGAACTCGGGTCCCCATGCTTGTCCAGCAAGTGCTTTACCTCCTCAGCCATCTCCTTAGCCCAGCGTTTTATATTTTCATGCTCTGTTGCATATCTAGATGTTTTTAATTGTTCGATATTCCTAGCATTTTGAACTTGTCACTTTATAATGTCCTTCATGTCTATTATAACTTTATGGCTTAGTCTGTTTTGTTAAGTGTATTTACCATGGCCCTTGCTTGGTTATTGTCTAATGGGCGTAATTATCCCATGCTTCCTTTTTCAATTTATTGGTACCTCAGTTACTTCATTTAGTTGTTGAGATGATTTTATTTCTTTACCAATTCTTAGCTTCCCAATCCAGTGTAATACTGGGTCAGATTATAGATGGTAGGCATGCTTGCTTCAGTCCCATTGAGTTTCTTCATTGATTAATAAATTAGCTTTAGGGGCAGGAGAGACAGCATGGCAGTTGGACACATGTCACTCTTGCAAAGGACCCAGGTTCAATTGCAGATGGTTCATAACCACCTGTAGCTCCCTTTTCACGGGCTCCACTAACTGCTCCTGACTTTCTCAGGCACCAGGCATGCACATGTTGCCTGTATATATATATGCAGGCAAAAAAAATGTTATGCCAGAATGGGAATGGGTGGGTAGGGAAGTGGGGGGCGCTATGGGGGACTTTTGGGATAGCATTGGAATGTAATTGAGGAAAATATGTAATAAAAATATTAAAAATTAAAAAAAAAGTTATGCCTAAGACTTAAATGCTATTTAAAGGGATGCTGTTTAAAAT
The DNA here is from genome assembly GCF_978045245.1 of Mus caroli. Lineage (NCBI taxonomy): Eukaryota > Metazoa > Chordata > Mammalia > Rodentia > Muridae > Mus > Mus caroli. The sequence goes on from NW_028227264.1 coordinate 94,236,953, forward strand.
GCTTAATTATTCACTGGTACAGTAGATATAGTTGACTTAATTGATCTTAATCCTATACCTTAAGAGAGGTTTTAAAAAATCTTTGATTAGAAAACAATTTTCTTCTTGGCTCTCTTTTACTATTTTATCATTAATTTTGTTTTTCACATCACTGTGATCAGAGAATATTTCTACTTTACGCAATACATTAATATTGTGATCTAACATGTCAAGGCCAGTGTTAGGACCAGAGACATTCATTTTTTGTGTGTGTGTGTGTATGTGTGTGTGTGTGTGTGTGTGTGTGTGTGTGTGTGCGTGTGTGCCTCAGAGCTCAGAAGAGGGTGTTACATACCCTGGAACTGTAGTTACAGGTGATTATGAGCCACCATGTGGGTGCTGCGAATTGAAAGTGGGTCCTTTGCAAGAGCCACAAATGCTTTTAGCCACTTAGCTATCCCTGCAGCCTCAGTCTTTACCTTTATAGGCAGTTTCTGCCATTTATTTCAACCTCAAGGCAATTGTTTCACAATTTTCACAAAATGGTCACCTGCTTTGCCTCATGCCTGTACTGTCTGGTCAGTTGCTGTGGGTCTGATGAGCAGATGTGAAGTGAAGTGAGCACAGTTGTCTTCAGCGTGTGCTCTTGTATGTGGGTCACACTGTGATCAAACCCTTTACATCATACCATATCAGTGGACTATAAGATTGGTTATTTATCTATATCATCACATGGATAGCCAGTGCTGCCCCTGGCTATCTGTGTGAGAGCATGTTATACTGGATATTGATAGCCTGGGAACAAACCAAAATTTGAAATTTGAGGGACAGTTTCTACTGAATACATACAACCTTCATATCATTGTGAAGTGGAAATTTAAAGTTAAACTATTTCAAGCCAGGTAATATTTGATACATTTATGTTATGGAATTTAGATTTCCTTTATACTTCTCAGTTGTTCATTTGATCTTTGTATGAACTAGTCAGTATTAAAGTCTGATTATTAGCATATTTCTGTCTTGGACTTCTTATAGTTCTGCTTCATAAAGATGGTTGCTGTGCTGTTTGGACTGTATTTACAAGGTATATTTTGATGATCAATTGCGGGTTTTTTTTTTTATTACAAAAATAGACCTTTTTTGTCTTTCACTTATTTTTTTATTTGAACCCTCCATTATCTAATGTCATTACTATGTGTATTTTATACAGCTTCCATTTGTCTGGTGCATTTTTGTCAACTTTCTAAATTTTCTGCATTATTTTCTTTTTGTAAAATATTGTTTCTATACAACATGTAGTTATATAGTCTAGCCTTTGTTTTTTTTTGTTGTTGTTGTTTTATTTTGTTTTGTTGTTTTGAGACAGGGTTTTTCTCTGTAGCCCTGGCTGTCGTAGAATTCTCTATACCTCAAAGTCATAAACATCTGCCTGCCTCTGCCTCCAGAGTGGCTGACTGTAAAATCATGAATCTGTGATGGACTCTGAGAACCATTCTTGCTTGTCTTTTGCATTTAGGTTCATGTTACTTAACTATTCCAGACAGTGTCTTCGATGGGTTTTACTCTACTGTCATCTCAGGCCGTTTAGAGTGTTTTCTATTTAAATTTGTACCTACTCCTCTTGTTTCTAGCTTCTGTAGCCATAGTGATAAAACGTTAGCATCCTGTTGTTACTTAAAGACAATAATGAACTTGACCCATAGTCCTTGTTTTATTTTATTTGACAACATTTAATAAAATACAAGCCAGTTTTTATCTTTAACTTGTCGATAATATAAATCATTTCCTATTTCATTAGTCACTTTTGAAATTTGCTTTTTATTTTTCTTGAGTTTCTCCAGATCATTTATCATGTGTGATTGACCCCAGACATTTTAAAATAAGGATACCTTAACCATACAATATCTGATAGGAGTACTTCTGAAGATTGTTTAATTCTCTCCCTTTAGAATATTATATAATTGATGTCATGTTTGGTTTACTGATTTATAAATTTAATCACATCTCCTAAGTCTGTTTATTTTTCACTAAAATAAGTATAAGTGTAGCTTCTATTTAGTACCATCTAATCATAGGTCAGACACTATCTGGGGGAAAAAGTGGGTCCTGACAGGAAAAATGTAAATAGTGCTTAAAAAAAACATTATTTAAAAATGACACTGTGTGCTAAGTAGCTGATCTGCTGGGCACAAATGTGTGCTTTAGAGGTTATATACTAGTTATTATTATATACTAGTGTTTAGTCTTCATTACGGTGCTTTATTCATAATACGTCACAGTGGGAAGAATAATGTTTTAGAAGGTATTTTGTTATGGCAGGGAGATGGCTCAGTGGTAACATGCTTGCTGCTCAGGCGTGGGGACCTGAGCTTGGATCCATAGCATGGAAACACCCAAGGACAGCGGTGCACAGACAGGGTGACCATTCAGTTTAGCCAAAGGAGCAAGTTTATGGTAAAGTGAGAGACCCTACCTCAAAAAATAAGATGGAGAAGCCATCAAAGACATCCCGGTGCCAATGCCTGGCCTCCACATGTGCCTGCAAGGACAAGTGCATGTGCACATGCAATTGAATGTGCACACATACACATTTTATATCTTTTTTAAAATTTTTTTATTGGATATTTTCTTTATTTACATTTCAAATGTTATCCCCTTTCCCCGTTTCTCCCACCCCTGGAAACTCCCTATCTCATCCTTCCTTCCCCTGCTTCTATGAGGGTGTTCCTCCACCCACCCACCTACCCACTCATCCACTCCCACCTCCCCCCCCCCCCCCCAGTTCCCCTTCACTGGGGCATCTATCCAGCCTTCATAGGACCAAGGACCTCTCTTCCCACTGATGCATGCAGCTGGAGTGATGTGTACTCCTTTGTTGATGACTTAGTCCCTAGGAATTCTTGTGGAACTGGTCAGTGGATATTGTTGTTCTTCCTGTGGGGTTGCAATCCCCTTCATCTCCTTCAGTCCTCCTTTCTCTAACTCCTCTACTGGGGACCCCCGCGCTCAGTCCAATGGTTGGCTGTGAACATCTGCCTCTGTATTTGTAAGGCTCTGGCAGGGCCTCTCAGGAGACAGCCGTATCAGGCTCCTTTCAGCATGCACTTCTTGGCATCCACAATAGTGTCTGGGTTTTATAACTGTATATGGAATGAATACCCAGGTGGGGCAGTCTCTGGATGGCCTTTCCTTCAGTCTTTGCTCTACACTTTATTTCCATATTTGCTCCTGCGAGTATTTTGTTCTCCTTCAAAGAAGGACCAAAGCACCCACACTTTGGTCTTCCTTATTTTTGAGCTTCATGTGGTCTTTGAATTGTATCTTGGTTATTTGGAGTTTTGGGCTGATATCCACTTACCAGTGAGTGCATACCATGTGTGTTATTTTGCAATTGAGTTACCTCACTCAGGATGATATTTTGTAGTTCTAGCCATGTGCCTAAGAATTTCATAAATTCATCGTTTTTAATAGCTGAGTAGTACTCCATTGTATAAATGTACCACGTGTTCTGTATCTATTCCTCTGTTGAGGGACATCTGAGTACTTTCCAGCTCCTGGTTATTATAAATAAGGCTGCCATGAACATAGTGGAACATGTATCCTTATTACATGCTGGAACATCTATTGGGTATATGCCCAGGAGTGGTATAGCTGGGTCCTCAGGTAGTACTATATCCAATTTTCTGAGGGACCACCAAACTGATTTCCAGAGTGGTTGTACCAGCTTGCAATTCCACCAGGAATGGAGGAGTGTTCCTCTTTCTTCATATCCTTGCCAGCATCAGCTGTCATCTTAGCCATTTTGACTGGTGTGAGGTAAAATCTCAGGGTTGTTTTGATTTGCATTTCCCTGATGATTAAAAATGTTGAACATTTCTTTAGGTGCTTCTCTCGACCATTTGGTATTCCTCAGTTGAAAATTCTTTGTTTAGCTCTATACCCCGTTTTTAATAGGGTTATTTGATTTTCTAGAGTCTTAACTTCTTGAGGTTTTAGTATATATTGGATATTAGCTCCCTATTGGATGTAGGATTGGTAAAGATCTTTTCCCAATCTGTTGGTTGCCTTTTTGTCCTATTGACAGTGTCCTTTGCCTTACAGAAGCTTTGCAATTTTATGAGGTCCCATTTGTTGATTCTTGATCTTAGAGCATAAGCCATTGGTGTTGTGTTCAGGAATTTTTCCCCTGTGCCCATATGTTCGATGTTCTTCCTCACTTTGTCCTCTGTAAGTTTCAGTGTATCTGGTTTTATGTGGAGTTCCTTGATCTACTTGGACTTGAGCTTTATACAAGGAGATAAGAATGGGTCGATTTGCATTTTTCTACATGCTGACCTCCAGTTGTACCAGCACCATTTGTTAAAAATGCTGTCTTTTTGCCACTGGATAGTTTTAGCTCCTTTGTCAAATATCAAGTGACCATATGTGTGAGGGTTCATTTCTGGGTCTTCAATTCTATTCCATTGATCTACCTGTCTGCTGTTGTACCAGTACCATACAGTTTTTATGACTTTTGCTCTGTAATGTTGCTTGAGTTCAGGGATAGTGATTCCTCCAGAGGTTCTTTATTGTTGAGAAGAGTTTTTGCTATCTTGGGTTTTTTGTTATTCCAAATGAATTTGCAAATTGCTCTTTTTAACTCTGTGAAGAATTGAGTTGGAATTTTGATGGAGATTGCATTGAATCTGTAGATTGCTTTTGGCAGGATGTCCATTTTTACTATATTGATCCTGCCAATCCATGTGCATGGGAGATCTTTCCATCTTCTGAGATCTTCTTTGATTTCTTTCTTCAGAGACTTGAAGTTCTTATTATACAGATCTTTCCCTTGCTTGGTTAGAGTCACAGTGAGTTATGTAATATTATTTGTGACTATTGTGGAGGGTGTTATTTCCCTAATTTCTTTCTCAGCCTGTTTCCCCTTTAAGTATAAGAAAGCTACTCATTTGTTAAATTTATATCCAGCCACTTTGCTGAAGTTGTTTATCAGCTTTAAGAGTTCTCTAGTGGAATTTTTGGGGTCACTTAAGTATACCATCATATCATCTGCAAATAGTGATATTTAGACTTCTTCCTTTCCAATTTGTATCCCTTTGACCTTTTGGTGTCTAATTGCTCTGGCTAGGACTTCAAGTACAATGTTGAATAGGTAGGGAGAAAGTGGGCAGCCTTGTTTAGTCCCTGATTTTAGTGGGATTGCTTCAAGTTTCTCTCCATTTAGTTTGATGTTGGCTACTGGTTTGCTGTATATTGCTTTTACTGTGTTTAGTTATGGGCCTTGGATTCCCGATCTTTCCAAGACTTTTAACATGAAGACATGATGAATTTTTTCAAATGCTTTTTCAGCATCTAATGAAATGATCATATGTGTTTTTTCTTTGAGTTTGTTTATGTAGTAGATTACGTTGATGGATTTCTGTATATTGAACCATCCCTGTATCCCTGTAATGAAGCCTTTTTGATCATGGTGAATGATCATTTTGATGTGTTCTTGGATTCACTTGGCAAGAATTTTATTGAGTATTTTTGTATCAATGTTCATAAGGGAGATTGGTCTGAAGTTCTCTTTCTTTGTTGGGTCTTTGTGTGGTTTAGGTATAAGCATAATTGTGGCTTCATAGAAGAACTAATTGGGTAGTGTTCCTTCTCTTTCTATTTTGTGGAATAGTTTGAAGAGTATTGGTATTAGGTCTTCTTTAAAGGTCTGATAGAATTCTCCACTAAGCCCATCTAGTCCTGGGCTTTTTTTGGTTGGGAGACTATTAATGACTGCTTCTATTTCTTTAGGGGTTTTGGGTCTGTTTAGATGGTTTATCTGATTTCTTTTTAACTTTGGCACCTGATATGTATCTAGAAAATTGTGCATTTCATCCAGATTTCCCAATTTAGTTGAGTATAAACTTTCATAATAGGATCTGATGATTTATTTTTTATTTTTTTATTTTTTTTAGATTTCCACAGTTTCTGTTGTTATATCTCCCCTTTCATTTCTGATTTTATTAATTTGGATACCGTCTCTGTGCCCTCTGGTTAGTCTGGCTAAGGGTTTATCCATCTTGTTGATTTTCTCAAAGAACCAGCCTGGTTTTGTTGATTCTTTGTATAGTTCTTTTTGTTTCTACTTGGTTGATTTCAGGCCTGAGTTTGATTATTTCCTTCTGTCTATTCCTTTTGGGTGTATTTGCTTCCTTTTTTTCTAGTGCTTTTAGGTGTCTTGTCAAGCTGCTCGTGTATGTTCTCTCCAGTTTCTTTTTGGAGGCACTCAGAGCTATGAGTTTTCCTGTGAGTTTTCCTCTTAGGACTGTTTTCATTGTGTCCCATAGGTTTTGGTATGATGTGTTTTCATTTTCATTAAATTCTGAAAGGTCTTTAATTTCTTTATTTCTTCCTTGACCAAGTTATCATTGAGTAGAGCATTGTTCAGCTTCCATGTGTATGTATGTCTTCCATTGTTTTTGTTGGAATTTAAGACCAGCCTTAGTCTGTGGTGGATATAGGTTGCATGGGATTATTTCAATCTTCTTGTATCTGTTCAGGCCTGTTTTGTGACCAATTATTTGGTCAGTTTTGGAGAAGGTACCATGAGGTGCTGAGAAGAAGGTATATTCTTTTGCTTTAGGATGAAATGTTCTATAAATATCTGTTAGATCCATGTGGTCCATAACTTCTGTTGGTTTTACTTTGTCTCTGTTTAGTTTGTGTTTATATGATCTGTCCATTGCTGAGAGTAGGGTGTTGAAGTCTCCTAATATTGTTGTGTGGGGTACGATGTGTGCTTTAAGCTTGATTAAAGTTTCGTTTATGAATTTGGGTGCCCTTGCATTTGGAGCATAGTTGTTCAGAATTGAGAGTTCATCTTGGTAGATTTTTCCTTTGATGAGTATGAAGTGTCCTTTCTTGTCATCTTTGATAACTTTTGGTTGAAAGTTGATTTTATTCGATATTAGAATGGCTACTCCATCTTGTTTCTTGGGACCATTTGCTTGGAAAGTTGTTTTCCAGCCTTTTACTCTGAGGTAGTGTCTGTCTTTGACACTGACGTGCATTTCTTGTATGCAGCAAAAAAATGTTGGGTCCTGTTTACATATCCAGTCTGTTAGTCTATGTTTTTTTATTGAGGAATTGAGTCCATTGATGTTAAGAGATATTAAGGAATAGTGATTTGTGCTACCTGTTATCTATCAGTGATGTTATTTTTATGTTTGTGTGGCTATCTTCTTTTGGGTTTGTTGAAAGAAGATTACTTTCTTGCTTTTTCTAGGCTGTAGTTTCCCTCCTTGTGTTGGCATTTTATCTATTATCCTTTGTAGTGCTGAATTTGTGGAAAGATATTGTGTAAATTTGTTTTTGTCATGGAATATCTTGGTTTCTCTGTCTACAGTAATTGAGAGTTTTGCTGGGTATAGCAGCCTGGGCTGGCATTTCTCTCAGGGTCTGTATAACATCTGTCCAGGATCGTCTAGCTTTCATAGTCTCTGGTGAGAAGTCTGGTGTAATTCTGATGTCTGCTTTTATATGTTACTTAACCTTTTTTCCCTTACTGCTTTTAATATTCTTTCTTTGTTTAATGTATTTGGTGTTTTGATTTTTATGTGAAGGGAGAAATTTCTTTTCTGGTCCAGTCTATTTGGAGTTCTGCAGGCTTCTTGTATGTTCATGGGCATCTCTTTCTTTAGGTTTGGGAAGCTTTCTTCTATAATTTTGTTGAAGATTTTACTGGCCCTTTAAGTTGGGAACCTTCACTCTCTTCTTTACCTATTATCCTTAGGTTTGGTCTTCTCATTGTGTCCTGGATTTCCTGGATGTTGTGGGTTAGGAGCTTTTTGCATTTTGCATTTTCTCTGTCTTTTGTGTCAATGTTTTCTATGGTATCTTCTTCCCCCAAGATTCTCTCTTCTATCTCTTGTATTCTGTTGGTGATGCTTGCATCTATGACTCCTGATCTCTTTCCTAGGTTTTCTGGCTCCAGGGTTGTCTCCCCTTGTGATTTCTTTATTGTTTCTATTTCCATTTTTGATCTTGGATGGTTTTCTTCATTTCCTTGCCTATTTGATTGTGTTTTCCTGTAACTCTTTTTAAGAGATTTTTGTGTTTCCTCTTTAAGGGCTTCTATCTGTTTACCTGTGTTTTCCTGTATTTCTTTAAGGGAGTTATTTATGTCTTTCTTAATGTCCTCGATCATCATCATTAGAAGTGATTTTAGATCCGAGTCTTGATTTTCTGGTGTGATGGTATATCCAGGACTTGTTATGGTGGAAGAATTGGGTTCTGATGATGCCAAGTAACCTTGGTTTCTGTTGCTTATATTCTTATGCTTGGCTCCTGCCATCTGAATATCTCTGGTGCTACCTGCCCTCGATATCTGACTGGAGTCTGTCTTTCCTGTAATCCTAGATGTGTCAGAACTCCTCACAGTTCAGCTGTTTCTTTGATCCTTTGATTCTGGGATCCAGTGACCCTGAGATTCTGGGTTTGACAGAATTCCTGGTAGTCAAGTAGCCTCTGGGACCCCGAGATCCTGGTGTGACCAAGCTCCTGGGATCCTGGGATCCTGGCTATGTTAGAGCGCTTGGTATTTGAGCCTCCTCTAGGTGCTGTGTGTGGGACTGGCTGCAGAGTTTGCACCCAAGGTAAACAAGTGCAGACCAGAAGGAACCCAAGCCACTCCACATTTTATATATTAGAAGGCTGATTTACTATGTATTTATTCAGTTTGTTAAGTGTATTGTTACCTGTAAATTTATCCATGTAAAAATTACAGATGGTTAGGTGTGTAGTCAACTTTCCATAACAGCAGCATTCTAACCCAAACTATTACAAGAAATTAAAGAGACTATGTTTCTATATAACTTGTAGGAAGGTTAAGGATTTAACTGTTTTGTTTGTTTTTTCTTGGACACAAAAATCTACAACTAAACTATGAGCAGACAGAATTAATTCCTTCTTTCTTTTTCTCCTTCTTCCTCTGCTCTTTCTCTTAGTTGGCTTATTTTCTGCTGTTTTCTCTGTGAGGCAAGCACTATAGTTCCAGTGAAAAACGGCAGTTGCTTGCCAGCTCAACTTAGAAAGCTCTAGGGAGTGGTTTGGATGTGGTTCATATAATCATCTTTGGCCTCTCAGTGTGTCAGGGGAGTGAGGCACTGTGGTAAGCCAGGATATGCGGCCACTTCTCTACAGATATGGATAGAGAGGATGTGTGTTTGACATCAGAAGTGAGTAGAAGAAATTAAAGCAGTAACTATTCAAGGGAACAGGCTTAAACATTTAAGATTATTGCCTATAGTGATATCTTGTAAAATAGTTTGCCTTTTGCATAACTTAGTCTTCTCCATTTTGACATCACTGCTTTAGGTTAGTTTGTCTGTGTCACCTTATCAGGAAGTATAATTGAACATTAGAACCATTTCCTTTGCAATTTGGACTGTTTAGTAAGTGACAGGTGGAGAGTGTGTAGCAGCATTTGACAGGTGCAGAGAGAGATTCCTGTTGCATGTTTTTGCTTGATGTGTGTCGTTATACATGATTCTCTAGTAATGCTTTGGTTCAGTGGCCTCATGTCTTTTCAGGATAGTCCCTCTTAGTAAACAATGATCAGTCAGTTTCCAGCACTTGAGACAGGACAGTTGCTTTAGAAAGATGGTTTGAAGGGACTGTCCTCCTGAGGAGGAATTGCAGACTGCTTTTCTTGTCACACTATTTGCTTTCCCTTGCTAATGGACGTAAACATCATATGAAGGCAAGATCCTTTGCCATTGAATATGGTATTGCTGATCACATGTAACTACTTAAATCTGAGTTTAACTAAAATTTTAGGAGATTAAAATTCCAGTTCCTCATTCATACTGTCTACAAATTGCTCAGTAGCAACATGAGGCTAGGACCTTTTCAAATTGAAACTTTCAGATGATAATTTCCATTACCAGTGAGGGTCTTATCAGATAACACTGTTAAGCTGTTAAGAGCAGGGCCTCTGTCTTTATTTTTAATGTTTCCATAACAGTTAGAACTAGGCTCAGCATTTATGGGCACCCAGTAAATATCTGTTGAAATATCAAATAGCATATCAGCTGTATGACATAGCAAATCTAGACTCTGGTCACCATAGTAGAAAGGGATTTGAAATAGTTCCATCTCAACGTTATTCCACAGTTTCCAGTTAAGCTTTTTGTAAGCTGAACTCTGTTGTAACTTGACCCTTCATCATACTTCCTCTGACTGCTTCTATGTTTATATGTAAAGTAAAAGTAATTATAGGTTATCATTCTCCAACTTATCCTTCACTTCCTAATCTCTTACCACCCACTTATTAACCTTCTTTCTCTCCCTCCTCCTCTCCCCCAGGTTTCCCCACCCCAACCTGTTTCCCCTGCTCTCCCTTTCCACCCCTACCCCAATGCAGAGAATTAAACTTTAGGTCTTACACCATCATACTGAGCCACACACCCAGCAAAGCTCTCTCTTGAACAGCAATCTGAAGCAGCCTCTTTTATTCTATTACCAGGAAATATTCTGTGATTCAGCAGCATTGTCTTTTAAAGGTTCTCACTGAGTTCTGAGAGGGCGTATAACCTTTAGTCCCTTGAAGGGGAAATGATTCTTTCTTTTCCCTCCCAATAACAGATCAGCCAGGGGGGCTGGCAGTACTATCTATTCTTGTTTGCAGATTTGACCAAGTTTGGTTAAAATGGCTTTTCTCTTGACATTCATTGCATATAATTTATCCCAACTCTTCTTCCTTTCCCAGTTATATTCTACTAGGTAATTTTTCAACAGTCATGGAGTCTTTGGTATCATGCTCAGACTGTCTTCATGTCCTGTCCCTTCCTTGCCTTTAATCGTTTGTATTGTTGAACAGCTCCCCATGTTTAGTTATGTAACTTATTGTATCCTCATTCATGCATTATTTAATCTATTTATCATCCCATATACCTGCCCATACGCTGGGCTTTATCTTCTCTTAGAACCATTCACTTCCAATATGTAACCATCTTCCTTTAGTTGTTTTACTCTCACTCAAGGCACCAGAAGGTAGCCCTATGCTTCTCTGCCAACTTGCCTTTTGTCCTGGTTATATTTTTCCCCCTGCAACTTGACACAAACTAAAATCATTCGAGAAGAAAGAACTTCAACTGAGAAACTGCCCACGCCAGATTGGTCCATGGGCCACCATGTGGGGCATTTTCTTGATTAATGATTGATGTGGGTGGGCTCAGCTTATAGAGAGTAGTGTCACCCGTGTGCAGGAGGTCCTGGATGCTATTAGAAAGCAGGCTGAGCAAGCCATGAAGAGTAAGCCATTAAGCATTGATCTTCCATGACCTCTGCAGTTTCTTGACTTCTTGCCCTGAATAGGCTGTATACACTGTAAACAAACAAACAAACAAAAATCCTCTTTGCTCCCCAAATTGGCTTTGTCTGGTGCTCATCACACCAGCAGAAAGTAATCCTTAGTTTCCAAAATGAAGGGTGTTCTTCATTATGTTTCATTAAGGTCTTGTTTCATTTGTACTCTTTACCTATAGTATATGTTTAGTTTCTTTGTTTTAGACACTTACATTGCCTTTACAGCCCTGTTCAAATTCTGCCCTTCTTGCATAGCCTTCATCAATCCCCTAATAAAAATTAAGTTCATTTATTTGTACTTTCCATTTTTATAAGATTTCTTTTGACTTGTGATACATCTTAAATATTTAAGACCTGTAGTAATCAAGAGACATACATTTATTTCATAATTTGTCTTTTGAAACAGTCTCTACTTTTCTTGAATTCTTTTTCTGTGATTTAAAAATTTAAAACTGTTGGTGGTGTTCTTAAACCTTCATAGTACTTATAAGCTAATTTTATGTTAAAGTCTATTATCTTCTAGGCTAAATAGTTTAAAATAGTTATTTTAAAGCATATACTAATTTTCTCCTGGAAGGGAAAAAAATCTCAAATCGGTTTTAGATTCTAAACTGGTGCTGTGTTAGTAATGTGCTCTGGAGAAGGGCTGCACTCCACAGTGTGGTCTGTCTTCTCTAGGAATAGTGGGTTTGTTTCCATGTCTTACCAGATAGTCTCTAACTTTGCTTCTTTGCCTTCAGCTCCTTTATGTAAGGCATTTTTGTTTTTATTCACATCTGTGTCATTTAGTTAATAATCATTCCACAACCTAGACTTTAGAGGTTTTCTTTCTTATTGATAGTCCATCTAAATTCTTGACCTCAGTGAGATATATTTGGAGCCTAAGTTTTCTTATTCTGACCCTAACCTACCATAATATTTTGAACTCTTTTGATTTCATCATGTTCTTATAGAAAGAATTCTTTATTAAGGACTAACATCCATAAATATTGAACAGAAGAGGGCCTCGGTATGTAGAGCATTCAGTGCTTGCCTAGCATGCGTGAAACCCTGGGATAGGTTTTCCAGCAATGCCTAAACCAGGCATAGTGCTGCCTATAACTGCCTAGTGATTGCCCATAAGCCCAGAACTTGCAGAGGTGGAGACAGGAGGATCAGAAGTTTAGCGCCATCTTCTGTCAGGTATGTGGCTGCATAATAAGTTGGAGGTTACGATGGGTTGCATGAAAACATATCTAACGGCAAGAAAGATAAATATTTAATGGGGCAAGTAAATACAATATTGAGAAATCAGAGGACAGTGAGGTGGCTCAGTACACAAGGGTGCTTGCTGCCAAGCCTGAAGACCTGAATTCAATCCCTGGAGTCTACTTGGGGAAGGAGAGGCTAACTCCATGGTTGTCACACTTGCTATGGCATGTACACACACACACACACACACACACACACACACACACACACACACACACACACGTGAGAAACAACTGAGTAAAACTGCAGCTGGAGTTAGTGACAGAGCGTGAGCCTGATTGTGAAGGACAAGGAGAAGCGAGGCACGCTCTTCCCTAGAGCTGCTGTTCCTGGCCTGTTTATATGTGTAAACCTCTAAGAAGCAGGACGGTAGGTAACTGCAGGGTTCCCACATTGTATTCATCACAGACACTCCAAGTCAGATTCAGGAGCCTCACAGATTAGTAGTCAGGAAACAAACATTTATTGGCGGGCTAATCATGCCAAGACAGAAGCACATTCCAGTAGGTTTGTATTTGAGATAAAGATTTGAAGAATGTGATCAGTTAAATTTTAACTCATCTTGGGCTGGTGAGATGGCTCAGTGGGTAAGAGCACCCGACTGCTCTTCCGAAGGTCCAGAGTTCAAATCCCAGCAACCACATGGTGGCTCACAACCATCCGTAACGAGATCTGGCGCCCTCTTCTGGAGTGTCTGAAGACAGCTACAGTGTACTTACATATAATAAATAAATAAATAAATCTTTAAAAAAAATTTTTAACTCATCTTACTTACATTCACACACATATAATGTATGTGCCTGGTGCCTGCCAGGGTGAGAAGAGGACACTAGAGTTCCAGACGGTTGCAAACCAGCATGCCGTTGTCAGGAGCCAGAGCCATGGCTCTTAACCACTAAGCCATGGCTTCAATCCCTTTAAAATTTTTTTCATCTAAAACTTATTTTAAACAATTTAAAGGAAAAACTTAAGGATGTCATTCTCCCAAACTTAATTAGCACGATGTTTTTCTGTAGATTAGTTGGTATCACCCAAGCTGTGATTGACTGTGCAAATTATATTCTCTTCAACTGTCCATTTAGGTCAGAAATGTAAGTTATCAGGTATGTTAGAGGATGCAGGATAGTGTTCTGTGCTAACTAATATTCTTTTAGATGTGTAACCTTGTAAATTGAAAGCAGAGTAGCAATTTGTAGAATCGCTGTATAGGTCACAAGTGGTTTCTAAATTAGTTTCTGATGCTGTAACCACACATTCTAAACTTCAGCACTGAAGGCTAGGGAGTAAAAGCTGTTTTCTGTTTTTATTAAAACCCTTACTACTATAGGGGTATACACCTTTAACCTAAGCACTTGGGAAGCAGAGACATGCAGATATCTGAGTTCAAGGCCAGCATGATCTACAGAATGAATTCCAGGGCACTCAAGACTACATAGAGAAACTCTGTCTCAAAACCAAACAAACAAAAATCCACCACCTATAAAACATTACTGTTGTTGTATCCATGTAGAATTCTCATTGTTGCCCCTCCATACTCTGTACTTGTTGCTAAAGATGTAATTTGTGTTGTTTTATGTGAATATAATATCGCTGCCAAGAGTGTAAATATTTAGGATTATATATTGCATTGTGCCAATTGTCAAACAACCATCCTGTAGAATGATTGCCCAGTTCAATGAAATACATGAATTATTGATTCATAATTTCTTTATTTGGTTATGTTTTTTAGGTTAAAACTTCAACAACAAATTGTGAATACCGAAAAAGCAGAGAAAGAAAAACTTGAAAATTCTGAACTGAAACAGGTGATTGTAATGCAGTTTGCTTTTATTTTGTTGAATGCTTCTTTTAAGTCTGTTTTGTGTAGCTTTTGCAATTAATAATAATTAGTACTTTGTAATCTGATCACCATAATTCATAATATATTGATGAAGCTGTTATGGAAAGATAAAATGTTTCAATTTTTCTGCTATAATTTAGTAGACTTGCTTTACTTTTGCTGTTTATCTTAATATATTAGTATGTGGTAGCCTTTGACAATTTTTTTGTTACAGTTAAAATGACATATTTTGACATTCTGAATTTTAAAATTAGAAATATTCAGGTTTTTAAGTTACACATGTAAAAATATTCTGTGACACGTCATAGGTTTTTGTTGTTTTGGTTTTGTTTTCTTGCTGTATTTGTCTAAAATTTAAGAGTTGTGTTTATAGGAAGAAATTTTTATTTTAGTTAAAAGAAAGATTTCTATAATGTAGGGTAAAATACACATGAGTATTTGTTTCTAAATTCTGGTTTTTTTTGTTTTGCTTGGGATGTTTCTATTTTCTTAGATTATGAGTAGTGAGGATTCCACTTAGAGTTTTCCCATCTGCTGACACTGCCTTGCACATGCACTTTGAGGACCTGAATTGAGAGAGAATAATGCTTGCATGTCAGCCGAAACTGCTTTGAGTGTGCACTTACGGAGCCTCAAGTGGCAGGGCACAGTACTCAGACACTGGTTTCTGCTCTCCTATGGATGTAGAGTTAAGTTTCTGAAGGTTGCTTAGTTACAAAGCCGTAGTAAAGAGTTAATACTTTCCACTCCTTAGTTGTTTTTTTTAAAGTAAGTTCTATATGAAGAAATTTATTATAAAATAGAAATCAGAGACATACAGTGTTACTGCATTCTAGTAATTGTACCATGGACATGTATAGTCTGATCTTACATGGCTTTTATACTGTTAGCCATATAATGGGGTTGTTTCCCACTTAGCTAATTTATTCTACCAAGAATCTTGCTTTTGTTAGCTGTGCTGGTACTTACTTGCCTGTAATCCTAGCACTTGGGAGGCTGAAGCAGGAAGATCAGGAGTTTACAGACTAACTGGGCTGTGTAGCAAGACCCTTTTTCTTTTGACTCTTAAATCTTACGATGATGTTTTGTTTTTGGTGATGGCAGAGACCAAATTCAGGCCTGTGTGCATAATAATTAGACAATTATGCTATACTGCTGAGCTGCATCCTAGGTTTACAGTGGGTTCTTTAGATTTATGTCTCTTGATTCTTTCAACTCTGAAAGGTCTCTTAGAGAATGGCTAAAGAGAAATGAAGTTAAAAATGAAGACTTTTGTTTATTAGCTTAGACATGGCTTACGAAGGATGTAGATACATAATTGTCCCCAGTGAGGTCTATTCAGTCACAAGTTTAAAAAGTGTAAGTCTTTCTAGCCAGTTGATTTATAACTCCAATATATCATAAGGAAAGGTGCTTCCATATGAAGGTAAATTTTGGGTGAATCAAGCCTGTGACTTTGATACCTGTGCTGATAAATGGCTCTAAATCAGTGGTTCTCAACCTTCCCAATGCTGCCACCCTTTAATACAGTTCCTCATGTTGTGACCCCCAGCCATAAAATTGTGTTATTACTTCATAACTGTGATTTTGCTACTGTTATGAATTGTAATATAAATGATATCTGATCTGTAACCCTTGTGAAAGGCTCATTTGACCCCAAAGGGGTTGTGCCCACAGGTTGAGAACTACTGCTCTAGAGGCTATGGAATCCATAGTATATTTATTAGATTTCTCAAAGCACCTTTCTCCTTCTCAGTACTGGGCCATACAGAAAGCTAGGAAACCTTTGAAGAACAGGATTATAGTGACTCTTCTCATATGCATGCCCAACAATTTCTGAATTCTCTGAGAGTAGCCTTTCTGGTAGAGTAGTTAATCTAATGTGTGCTTCGGGAAAACAATGCTCTCTCAACTGTTTTCTCTGCTGGTTTGCTTTTAAAATCTCTTCTGTAGAGAGGGGAAAGGCTTTGTAATAGGAGACTATCTGCCAATGTTTTCTTCTTCCCAAAGCACCTACTCCCGAAACCTCTTTGCAGTGCTCATTTGGGGATGAAAAGAAAGAAATCAGTATCTAAGTTCTATATGGTATGAAATACTTTGGTTATAGTGAGAAATGCCCCCAGCCCTTGCTATTCATTATCTCGCTTACAGGGCACCCTGCATGCCTCACTGGGAGAGACATTTTTGTGGGGAGATACTCTGCTCCTCACATGTCTTGATGGGTAGATATCTTAGTGTCTTTCTGTTTTTCTTTTTTCTTTTAAGCAAATCAGTCATTTGCAGATCCAAGTGACCTCACTGACGCAGTCGGAGAACGACTTGCTGAATTCAAACCAAATGCTGAAGGACATGGTGGAGAGACTAAAACAAGAATGCCGAAATTTAAGGAGCCAAGCTGAGAAAGCACAACTAGATGTGGAAAAGTAAAGTTTGCTCTTTTTTTGTATACAAACTTTTTTCTTTCTGCTATATAAAATATATTTTATTGATGATTGAAACATTGAATGTATTTGTGGGAATTTACTTTCTCCTTCTATGAAATGAACTTTTACTCCTAAATTGCTTCTAAAAGTTTTAGGAATGGACAAAGGACCTTTAAAATTATATCTGAGCACAGTGTTCTCAAAACTCTTAATGAGAAACCTTTATTCAGTTAGCAAATTAAACTATGATTCCCCAAATCTGTATTGAAAACCAGAGAACAGAATGCTTTGGGTTGTGAGGTTGCTCGCACTGTCTCTGTCTCTGTCTCTGTCTCTGTCTCTGTGTGTGTGTGTGTGTGTGTGTGTGTGTGTGTGTGTGTGTGTGTGTTTGTGTGAGAGTGTGTGAGTGTGTGTGTGAGTGAGTGTGAGTGTGTGTGTGAGTGTCTGTGTCTGTGTGTCTGTGTCTGTGTGTGTGTGTTGCAAACACACACAGACTTAGAACTAACCATTTGGATTTCTCTTGTGAAAAGTTATCTACTTACTTATATTCTTTATACCTTAACATTTACTGCTGGTAAACGGTAAACTGGTATGGAAAATGCTCTGGGTATGCTCAGGATTTTATTCTCTAGACAATGCTGTGAGGAAGTGGGGCTCAGGATGTAGTTCAGTAGAAAGGTCTGGCTAATATATAGAGGCCTTGGACTTGATGTCTGGCTAGTATATTAAGCCTGGGGCTTAATGCCTAGCACCACAGAAATAAATTGTAAAAAAGGAAAAAGAAACATAAGTATAGAATATTGTTTTATATTTGCTTTGTTTTTATAGCATATTTTTAGTTTTCTTTCCAAATTCTTTTTTTTTTTTTTTTTTTTTTTTTCGAGACAGGGTTTCTCTGTGTAGCCCTGGCTGTCCTGGCACTCACTTCGTAGACCAGGCTGGCCTCGAACTCAGAAATCCTCCTGCCTCTGCCTCCCGAGTGCTGGGATTAAAGGCGTGCGCCACCACGCCCTGCTCAAATTCTTAAATAAGTCTTAACATATAAATTTTTTTTTCTGCAGTTTTTCCTATTGTAAAGCTTGTCTGTGTTTTATAGATGGAGTTTTATGTATGAAAAGGAAAATGTTGTATCTTGTGATCCTCAAGTATTTGATTAAAATGAGCTTAAGAATTGTAAGAACATACAGTGTAGCTAACAGCTTTAAGTAATTCACTGTTGCTTGCAGACAGATAATCATTACCTGGTTCCAGATACCATTCCTGGACAGGGATGCAGCTCAGCAGCAGAGCCTGCTCAGCAAGTGCATGGCTCTGAGTTACATTCTCAGAGACAAAACAAAGTACTGGATTTTATCTCAGTCGAATTTAACTTTTGTTTCAGCAAGTACAAGCAAGCTAACATGACAGGATTTGTTATTTTGATTTTTAGGGACCATGGTGTTGATACTAAAATTCATATTATAGATAAATATGCAGAATAGCTTTTAAATTATGTTATTACTAGGATACAACTTAAAATGTCATTTATATAAAGTTTATTCTACACAGAAAACATTCTGCATTAAGACTTAATATTAAAAAAAAAAAGACTTAATATCAAGCTTGGTCTTTGTTTCCCCTTTTGGATATGGCTACCTGTATGTACTATGTAGCCCTGACTGTCCTAGAATTTGCTAAATAGAACAGGCTGGCCTTCAGCTCAGAGAGATCAGATTGCCCAGGCCGCTGTAGTGCTGGGGTTAAAGGTGCTAGCTACCACACCAGGCAGCAGGTTTGGTTTTTAACTGCCTAAATTAGGCACAGTTTTCATATCTTGATGTTTATAATTATTGTTTACATTTTAAATGCTTATTTTGTCAGTAAAAAAAAAAAAATTCTTTACACAACTTAGATGCTCTAACTTCAGTTTCCTAACTTACTTAAAAGACACAACAGATGTATCTAATTCCAGAGTGTTTCGTGTAAGCATTGTGTACATGTTATTCTAAATACAGTGTCATATTCATAAAACTTGCTCTGCAGCAACAATGTGAGGAAACATGTGGGCACATAAGAGTCACCATAGCTGGAAAGAGTAGGGCATGGTCAGATAGGCAGGGAGTTTGAGAACACTGGCGATAGTGCCTATTTGATCTAAGAATTTCTCTTCAATACTTGGCATGTGTGCCTGTTCTCTGACAGGACACTGGAGGAAAAACAGATCCAGTGGTTGGAAGAAAAGCACAAGCTCCACGAGCGTATCACAGACAGAGAAGAAAAGTATAACCAAGCCAAGGAAAAACTACAGCGCGCAGCGACTGCTCAGAAAAAGGCAAGTAGGTCTTAGCTACAGTGCTTTCTGTACTGTCAAACGCTTTCCCAGAGTAAGATGTATTACTGGCATATTTAACTTGATATCTAAACATCACACTTTGTTTTAATTTTGCAGAAACAGTTAGTTGGGGAAATCCAATTAATAGGTATATTCCTAAAATATTTTAGAGTTAATATATATTTTCTTTTAAGTGATATTTTTCAGAGCCAATCTATACAAACATATATAGCTCATCCTTTACTTAAGTCACAATGTGACTAGACCTGTTTCAATTATACTTAGCATCTGTAATATTGCTTTTGTGGTTAAAGTCTGGGCCAGAGATAGAGCTCATAGGTAAGAATTGTCCAGGAATACCCACCAAGTTCTGGTTAGCCAGGGCTACTTGGTGACATAGACAGGCTACACGCCTGTCTCAACAATAACAAAAGAAGTGTTTGTTTCCAACTCAAAAAACAAACTTGCCCCAGCAGTAGGATCTTCTGAGACTCCGACAGTCCCTGCTTTGATGCTTTGTCAGATTTGTCCTCTGTAGGCCTATGTTCACAGTCTTGGAACCAGTCCAGTACTTGATGAAATGACATAGCCAGATGATTCATCTAGTCAGTAGCTTACAGCTTCTCCTACTACACACCGGCTGTGGTAGACTCTCCTCGGCTGGGGCTCATTGCTGCAGTGCTTCAGCAGTGATTTCCAGCAGGCCTGGAGTGTGCCAAGAGACAAGCTTGTGTGTGTGTAGTTGTAAGTCTTCATTTCATAGGTTCTCCTCATAGTGACATTGGGTATGGAGAAGAAATACAATGTGAATGAAAGAAATATGCCCTAGGAATAACAGTATCTTAAGATCTGTGTATATTGCTGAATAGGTTTAAATAACTGAAGACACTGTTGTAATTCTAAAAGTAGTATAAGATTGAGATTAGAAGATACCATTTCTTATATAAGAAACCCAGCATTTTAGACCCATAGGAAGTACATTTTTTCTCTTTTATTGGCCACTTATATTCCTTTCTGTCCATGTATAAATTTTGAAAGGCTTTTAGTGTTGGTGAAATTTCAGTGATTTATTTTTTGATAACTCATAATGACCTTAGAAATGCCACTGCACTTCTTGTATTGTGTTTGAACTTCAGAAACCTCTGAATTAAGAAGTCTTTAGAAAGTCTTTCGACTTTTTGTCTTTTGCAGATAAACTTTCATGTTCTTCCAGTATTAGAAATAATTGTTGTAGAGATCAGATCCTAATTATTAAGGTTAATTTGGGTTGACTGCATTTGGAGCAAAGGTGACATCCAGTGGTGACAGAGATTATTAACTGATAGTAGGTGTGCCAGAAAGAGAACAGAGAGTGATAGGCTAAACCTACAAGTGATGCTGTTGTACCATTATTGTAATGATGCAGTCTCCTTCTTTCTTAAATACTTAACTGGTGGCTGAGAACATAGTATCATTTCACTTTTAGACTGTGGTTTGTGTGGGGAGGTGGAGGGCTAAGGGGGCAGGTGCACTCCTTGTGCATGGAGCCCTGGCACCTCTATCATTCTCTGCCTCTTCCTCTCTTCTAGAGCCTGGGCCTGTTTTTGAGGCTAGGCTGGAGCCACCAAGTGCCAGTGATCTTCCTCCCTTCCACGCTTCTCTCTGTGCTGAGAATACCTGGTCTGTTAGGAGTGTTGGGATCCAGACTCCAGGTCTCTTCTTACGCTTCACCACTGTACCATCTCTCTAGCTCCTCACTTCACCTTTTGTTGTTGTTTTTGAGACAGAGTATCATGTAGCTCTGGCTGGCCTGGAACTGTATAGACCAGCCTAACCTTGAGGTCTGGCTGCCTCTGCCTCTTAAGTGCTGGGACTAAAGTCACAGGACACTATACCCAGTCCACTTTTTAAAACATGGTGTGTGAATTACAATTTAAGTCATAGACAGTTGCTCAGTTTAATCCAGTGAATAGCAGTGACCTGAAGCTATCACACCCTGTGGAACACTGTTCTATGAGCTTAATTTTATCAATGAAGTTGAAAATGAGGTGTGTGTGTGTGTGCGCGCGCATGTGGCAGAGGTAGTATTATGTATGTAAATATATATACTTTTAGGATTTTAACTGATCTTAGCTTTCAGATAGCTTTTTTATTTTTTTTATATATTTTTATTACATATTTTCCTCAATTACATTTCCAATACTATCCCAAAAGTCCCCCATAGCGCCCCCCACTTCCCTACCCACCCATTCCCATTCTTTTGGCCCTGGCATTCCCCTATATTGGGGCATATAAAGTTTGCAAGTCCAATGGGCCTCTCTTTCCATTGATGGCCGACTAGGCCATCTTTCGATACATATGCAGCTAGAGACAAGAGCTCCAGGGTTCTGGTTAGTACATCAGATAGCTTTTACAAATGAGGGAACTGAAGTTGTAGGTAACCAAGATGACTTGACTAGCTAGAATCCAAACTTTGGGAATCATGGTGTAGCATGCCTTTAATCTCAGCACTTGGGATGCTGAAGCAAGAAGAGTGTGAGTGTGTTGTACCCGTTTGAGAGCCGACTCTGATGATGCAGTCGCACTAGGGTCTTTTTATTCAAACTCGAGCTTGGGCTCACCACGGACCCCGACAGAGCAGGACGGGAAGGTAGAGGCCCGAGCCCACTTTCAAGCAAGCATTTTTAAAGGCAAGCCAACAAGTAACGGGGCTTCCAGCCTGGCACGGATCTAACTGGGGGCTATTATGGACTTTTGTTGCTCTTTAACATAATTGGCTGTGCCAGGAGCCAAACCATAAACTTAACTTCTGCTTTCCACCGGATGGTGGATGTCAGGAAGTGAAGTGCCAGGGGCAGGCTTGTAAGCTGGAAACCAGTGCTAGCTGTGGGTTTGTTGGGGAAGTGACTCAAGTTCAGCCTTAGGTCAGGTTCTCTAAGATGGAGTCAGAACCCAAGATCTGGTCTCTCAAGTTCAGGTCCAGCCTAGACTACTTAGGGACATTTTATTTCACAAAAAAACAAGCCAGGCTTGCATCTATGGTGTAAAGTCTCTGCCTTTCTGCTTTTACTACAAGGCACTGTTATTCTAGTGTCCCACTTTGTTTGAGTCTAGATATTTTTCAAGTTTTCTCCTTAGAGTTCATATGAGTCTGATTAGGCCTTTAAGTCAGCACCCTGGAGGGAAACCAGAGGTAGGTGGAGCTTTTGTGGGTTTTAAGAACAGCCTGGTCGACATAGTGAGTTCCAGGCAAGCAAGGGTCACAGGGAGTCTCAAAGAAACAAAAAGGAAACAAAACAAGACCACTTCTCCATCATAGTTTTTCTATCCTTAGAAATATAGTTTATAGAGATGCAACAAACTTTTAAGTTCTTTATTTAAATATCAAAAATATCTTAACTTTCTTAGGCAGTAAGACAAACCATTCTATTCTAGAATAGAATCATAACCCTTTCAAATTTCTTACTCATGAAAAATGCTTAAACTCGAGACTAGTGACTTTGTTTTCCCTTCAGGCTAGATAAACATGCCATCTGGGTATGTTTATTCAGAATGCTAAACTTGTAAGCATAAGACTTAACATCATTTTGAGTAAGTGTACTTAGGTAGAGCCTTTGGTGAAAATGAAATTTTGATAAGTTTATCATTTTTTTAAATTTATTTTTGAAAAGCATGAACAGGGATCTTGAAGTTGAATGTTGTTCTTTGGTTGAAGATTTCTCTCTATCTCCGTCCCCTATCTTCACTGCCTAATCGTGAATATGAGTAATGATCTCTTGCTATGAACACAATGAACTGTCTGTCTTTTTGAGGCACTTGAAGTAACAGTTGGCAATTTTTATTTTAGCATAAGTCCCTCGGAAGTACTTTTTGTGTTGTTGTTTTTGATACAAGGTCTCTCTAGCCCTGGCTGGCCTGGATC
The DNA here is from genome assembly GCF_978045245.1 of Mus caroli. Taxonomy (NCBI): domain Eukaryota; kingdom Metazoa; phylum Chordata; class Mammalia; order Rodentia; family Muridae; genus Mus; species Mus caroli. The sequence goes on from NW_028227264.1 coordinate 94,260,001, forward strand.
TCAGATCCATCTGCCTCCCATATGCTGGGATTAAAGGTGTACACCCACAGGCCCAGCCTGAAGCAGTTCTTGGTCAAATAATATTGTAAATGTTTTCCAAAACATTCCTTGAATTGTAAAATGTTTTATGAAGCATGTTATGTGGCCTAGCATTATGCTGAGAGAGAAGAGAAGCCATCACTGCTCTGTATCCTTAATGACTATTTGAGGAAAGAAGATAATGTTTAAGAAACACCTGATAATACTATCAACCACTCCCAGGTAAAGGGGCTGTACTGGTGACCAGAAATGGGAGAGCCAAACAGGGAGATCAGTAAGTCAAGTTAGAGATGAATGAGGTTTTGAATACGGTTGAGGAATACAAAGACTAAGAACTAGATAGAACTGGAAGGAGGGGCAGGTACCAGGAAGGATGCTCATGGCTGGGAGCAACAGTGTGAGTGTCATGGGAGCCAGAGTTGAGGAACGTTACCCAAGATGAGTGCTTGCCTCTAACCCCAGTGCTGTTGGCTGCAGGGACTTGCTGTGGCTTTCTGGCTGTCAGCCCGGCTAAAACAGCTCCTGTGACCTCCAGGTTCTGGGAGAAACACTGTGTGAAGAAGGGAGTAAAGCTGAGAGTTGACAGCAGGACACCTGACCTTCTCTCCTTCAGCCCCATACATACACAGCTCACACACATGCACACAGACCACTTTTTAATGGGACAAGTGGCCATTGAGCGTGCTTCTTGAAAAATGTTAACTGAATTTGGTATTAAAGGAGAATCTCAGTTGATTCTTGTTTTTGAGGTTTCAGCAGAGGAGTACAACTATCTACTTGTGTTATAATCACACACTCCTCCATTTTTTGGAAACAGGATCTCATGTAGCCCCAGGGTGGTCTTGAGTTTTGTATGTATTTCATGCTAACTTGGCCCTACTGCCTTAGCTTTCTGAATGCAGCTACACCCAGCTCTAGATACCCTGTAAGTGTTGTAGTACTCTTTGTATTGTAAGGTATTCATTTGTCTTACTGTGTGATTATATTGGAATGCTAATGCAAACATTCTTATTCTAATCCACTATAATCTCTTTTACCTTGACTGCAGCTGCAAAGACTTTTTCCAAATCATAACACTATGGAGTGCAACCAATACTCAGTTCTGAAACTACCTGGACTATAGTTAAATCTTTAAAGTTAAGGTATTTAGCACCCCCAATTCTAATGTCAGCTACCCAGCTGGTCACATATTGGGAGTTACCATGATTTTGTTTTGATATTTAAAAATTTTAGGATTCAGGAGAGCACATTAATGGTGTGTGCTAGTTTATTCTAAAAGACACCAAGAACAACCATGGAACAGATGCACAGAAAGCTGTATAGGATGTAGAGGTCCATGCTGTCTCTAGATGCGTTATTTTGTTCATCAGCACAGAAACTCTCCATATTTCTAACTTATTGGTTGAAGAGTTTTGACAGAGCTCAATTTACAATTCCCCCTTCCTGTAGGCTAGACGACTGGACCTTAAATATCACCATATACTCTCTTGGTCCCTATTGACCTCCTACATCCTGAGGGTTGACTTGGGTCCCCATTTCTTAAGTTATTTCATTACCATAAATAGAAGAGGTTGAGAATGACTTCCTACTGATTACAGGGGCTAGCTACCCTTACCACGTAAATTCCTAGGGTTTGGGGAGCTCTGTGCTACTAATGAGGAATAAAGACCAAGTAATATTTCTTAGGATATTATATTTATGCCCTCAGGTTCTAGGTGGACCTAAGCTTTGGTGGGCTATTATCCCATAGTGTTGTCAGGAAGACAATTCAGAAACTGTTGCCTGTTTGATAAGTACTTCTCATACTTGACTGTAATACCAAGGTGACCAGATTCTATCCAAAGAACATGAATTATAGTGGGTAGGATGTATAACAGGGAGGTAGAGGAGATGAATCCTAAAACTAAAAGTAGAAAGATTAGGGATGAGTGTTGCCCTGTAAGTGATCAGGCAAGACTTACTTGGAAACATTTGAGCAGGCCTTGGAGGAGAAGACAGAAGATACCATGTTGATTTATACAGAAGATCTTGTTCCAGACAGAATAGCAAGCACAAAAGTATGCAGATGGCTTGTTGTGTCGAAAGAACAGGAGGAGGTACTGGTGTCTAGGATAGGGAGACAGCACCAGGACAGATAATATGGGAACTTGGGCTTTTGTTCTGAATGAAATAGGACTACATTGAACACTTCTGAGTCAGGAATTGATAGGGTCTGAACTACATTTTAGAAGAATCTCTAAGACTGCTGTATTGTAAAGCAGAAACAACCAACAATAATAACAAAACCACTCAGGGAGACAGCTTTGGAGTAGTCCAAGTTAGTGATCATGATGTCTTAGGACAGAGATCTAATAAAGGAGTCTCAGTGGTCACATTTATGTATTTGTTAAAGGCAATTCTTTGAGATGGTTTTACAGTGTGAATGAGAGAAAACTCCAAGAAGATTATTTATTTATATGTATGTGTGTGTGTACATATATATGTACATATATATGTTCTCTCTCTCTCTCTCTCTCTCTCTCTCTCTCTCTCTCTCACACACACACACACACACACACACACACACAACCTGAAACAGGGTTTCTCTGGATGTCCTGACACTCAGAGGTCTGCCTGCCTCTACTTCCCACATGTTGGGATTGAAATCATGCACCACCACTGCCCAGCTGAAGACGAAGATTTTAAACTGAGCCTTTGGGAAAACAGAGTTAGTCTTTACTAACATGAGAAAGACCATGAAATGGATGGGTTTGGGTGTAAGACAATGATGTAGTTTTGAACATGCCAACTTTTCAAAACCTGTTTTTTAAAAAGTATTTAATTATCTTATGTGTTGCCCACACTCAAGTTCATGCACCATATGCACACAGTGTCCATAGAGGCAGAAGTGGGCGTCAGGCCACCCAGAGCTATATTTAACAGGTTGTTTTGAGCCACCATGTGGATGCTGGGACTTGAACCTGAATCTTCTAGAAGAGCAGCCAATGTTCTTAATGGCAGAACCATCCATCTCTCTACCCGTGACCATGTTGACATATTGAAATGCTGCTGTTATTTGTACAGTATTGTCAACAGTTCATCGGTTAAAGGCTTGTTCCTCAAGCAGCAATACTCAAAGTACTGTGGCTCCTAGAAGATAATGGAGGGTCACTGAAAACATGAAAGAAATAAGGGAGCCAGCCTCTCTGCTTCATTCAGTTTCCTACGTTACCTGATAAGTGATTTGTTGTGATAATCTCCTGCCATGATATACCCAGCAGTGGTGATACCTGACCTTAGCCGAAGCTTCCAAAACTAGGATCCAAGATGGACCTTTTCTCTTTAAGCTCTTTACCTCAGAGAGCTTGTTATAGTGATGTGATACTTACAAATACAAATGCATGTCCATCTTCTTTCTATAAAGATGATAAATTAGTTAGCTTCATGAATCTAATTGGCTAGAAGAGAGTAGACTGGCTTTGATAAAAGCTGGGACTCGTTGGCATTTAAAGCAGTAAAATTCAATTAGAATAGATCTGAGAATTGATCTTCAAGGAATTCTGAAGTTTAGAAATTGAAGAGGAGAAAGCAGGTAGTGACCAGTATGGTAGAGGAACCAAAAGATGTGCTTGGTGCAGGTAAAGAGATGCCTCACAAGGCTCACTTTGGATCAATGGCACAGATAGACATGATGATGACATAGCATTTGTTTATCTGACATGTCACTCTGTTTTATACAATGCTATATAAACTCTTTACCCTATCTACGGCCCGTTTATCACATCCCGAGGAATTTACTCAAATCAATTTAGAACATTCGTCTTTATGAAGAATTGAAACACAGAGCAGCTTTATGCTAGTACTTTAAGACAGTCAAGGCACCTGTTAGTAGGTAAATGCACAAACTGTGGGACACTTATGCAGTTTTTATCACAGTTAGAAGTGAGTTAACAACCCACACAAAGCCACAGAAAGTGTGCTTGTCTTGCTGATAGATAGGAGTCTAAGTGGAACTTAGTAATGCCAGACTACGGAGCGAATGAAAGGTCAGTGCTTGCTAGGTTTGAAGATGGATGAAGACTGCTAGGGAGAGCACTGAGGCATGGTGCTTTTGCTCTAAGAGCAGAACATGTGACTTACATTTGAGGCAAACTCATGGAAACAAGAATGAGCCCTAGTGCAGCGTACACGTTAGGTACAGTAATGATGGCTGATCAGTTAAGATGAATGCACCTTAGCAGTGTACGCTGTAATAATGCCAGTGGAGTAGATGAGGCAGCCGGAGAAACTGCTCACTGGTTTGTTTGGTTTTCTTGGAAGTTTAAAGTGTTGTAAGAAATAGTTAACAGAAATAACAATAACAGGGCTGGTGAGATGGTTCAGTGGGTAAAGTGCCTGCTGCCACACCTGACAACCTGAGCTTAGTCCCTGGAAGAACCAACTCATGGTTGTACTCCAACTGCCCCATGTGACACTCCCATACCTTCCCCACACAAGTAAATAAATGCACAAAACTGCAAGAGGAGGAATGCATAAGAAAATAACATAAAAAAAAAAAAAACCCAAGAGAAATAATGATATAAACATGCCCCAGAAGGGATCCAAGCAGCCTCAGGTACAGATTTTAAAAAGATTGGTAATTCTCAGAGACCTCAAAGGATCAATTAGACAAAGAGAAATGTTACCACTGATGGGAGAGTAGTTACTACTACATATTGTGTAGATAGTAAAATAAAAAAGAATAACTGTGCTGATTACATATTTAAATGAAAGGAATACATTCCTTGAAGAGCATCTTAATGAAGCAGGTAGGAGAGTAATTAGGAAACCTGAAGAGTCTTAAGGATAGAGAAATGAGATCTTTAATTAAAGCCTTCCACAAAGAAAATTCCTCCTCGGCTTCTCTGGTAAATCCTTCTAAATAATTAAGGAAGAAATAATATTAGTTTTAATTTTCCCAGGTAATAGAAAAGTAGAGCATC